>NW_026775577.1:51265000-51890000 GCF_030987335.1 Cornus florida | reverse complement strand
TTAGTATTATTATTATTTTGTATTCACACGCCCATATATACCTCTACCTTGAATTCACCTTCCTTTTAGAAAG
This sequence comes from Cornus florida, assembly GCF_030987335.1. Classification (NCBI taxonomy): domain Eukaryota; kingdom Viridiplantae; phylum Streptophyta; class Magnoliopsida; order Cornales; family Cornaceae; genus Cornus; species Cornus florida. The sequence goes on along the minus strand of NW_026775577.1, from coordinate 51,889,927 downwards.
TAGAGACTTGGTACCATTGGGCCACTGGCCCATTGGTGGTCCAATAAAAATGTACCCAAAATTAAATAATATTAAAAATATATTAAGTAGTGGATCAACCCATTTTTAACGAGTTAATCAAGCTCAAATTAAAACCCATTTGAGAAGGCTTTTGAAATTCTTTCTCTACCCATGATCTCCATCTCTATTCTCTTATTGTAACTTACCTCCTTCCACTCACCTTAGATCATTGAGCTTGGAATACAAAAGTCATGCCTCATCTTCCTCTTCATAAACCCTATAAGGAAAACTTGAAATTCCTTTGCTTTTCTTGGATTCAAGAGATACAATCCTCTTGTGAGGTAGGGGATGTTCTAAATTATGTCTTTGACGTTTTATATGTTTTAATATCTTGATACAAATGGAATACATGACTCTAATCTAAGATTTAAGTGAGTAGTAAATTATATCTTGTATGGACTTGATTTTTGGAATGGCCATGACTTAATTCATAACATATATTAACTTGAAGTCATGTTTTGAAATTTAGAGAAATTAGTTAATTAATTTTCATTATTATGTTCTTATGATTTAAATCAAATTTTCAAGTGATTTATGTAATAATCATGATAGGTATTACAACATATATTAAATTGACCATATTTGGATGAGAAATGAAATCTAGAGAAACTAGTTGTTTTATTTAATTAAATTTCTATCCTTATTGTGTTAGTGGATGAGTATGTATCCTATGTTGATTGCATGTTTAAATTATGATTTTGAACTTATATCATACTTGTGAAACTATGTTCTTGTTGTTGAATGATATTGTTATAAAGAGTACCAAATTATATAATGATTATTCAACATCCTTCATGCCATTTTAGTTGAGAACTTAAGACATGTATTCCGTTTCCAAAATTGGTTTGTGCATGATAGATGGCTTTACATTATATATATATATATATATATATATATATATATATATATATATATATATATATATGTTATGCTAATACATATATGTTGTTGTACAAATTGTGGATTTTGGAAACTTGGGATGTCGTTGTTGTGACTGAGGCAAAGGCATGGTTCTAGTACGGGGAATTGTCCCTCTACAAGTCTAATGCGCACATAGGGAGGTTACCCATGAGCTAGTAACCTTAAAGTAACTATGGTGTCGGCTTGATCTGGCGTGATGTCCAAGTATCCACTTTAGTTGATTTCACACTTTAATTTCCAACTTGATAACCTTGTGATATTTGCATCTGGTTGTGCTATGTTAAAAGTTCCAATGTCATTTTACTAGCATGGACTAAATTCTATTGAATTGTAAGTCTTGTAATAAGTTAAACTTATGCATGCTCATTCCCTACGAGTAAACTTGTTTACTCACCCCGAAGTTATTGGGTGTTTTTCAGGTAAAGAGGCATTATTGTGGGATGCATAACACTCTTAGGATTGTTCGACTACTTGGAGTATTTTTGTTATGTTGGAATATGCACTTGTCAGCATATCATGCTCTATTTTGGTTTATTTTGACAAAACATGTATTTAATATTCAAACTATGTAATGTGCACTTAGGTGCACCTTTTGATACTCCTTGTATGTATATGTAATGAGGCCAAGGGCCAAACACACTTATATAACATGTATGCTAGTTTAACTTCATAGTTTGTTATGGAATATATGGGATTTTATGCATTGAAGGGTCATATTTTGCATATGACTTGCCATGAGGCCGTAGGCCATTCTAGCACATCTAATTCATCATTATATACATGCGAGCATGATTACATCTCAAGGAATACATGAATTTCAACTTTTGAATTATTTTTGGATGAATTATGAAAATTTAAGCAAGATTCATGCATTGGAGTATCATTTAAAGCTTCACTTTGATTTAACATGTAATGATTGTTCATTTAAGGTTCAAAGATATTTTGAAACTTGTTCAGATCAAATGGGAAGCATGCATAGCCTTAGAACTAAGCCAAGCACCTTCCCCATGGATTACAGCAGCTTTTTCTGCAGCTGCTAGGACCATCGGTCGGCTGATAGCAATCATCAGGCGACTAGGGACTGTTCGAGACCAATTCCAGTAGCCTTTTTAGGATTTTTTGGCATTTCAGCCGGCTGATGATTGGGGTTCGGTCGGCTAATGATGGGGGTTCAGCCGGCTGATCCTCCGTGGAACCTTCCTCTTTTGTTTTTCTTGGATAACTTTGTTGCATCGACTTCAGAGAGTCATAACTCCTTCATTTCTAATCCAAATCAGGTCGTTCTTAAGTCTAAACTCAAGAGCTTGAAGTTAGTTTTCCAATGGTACCAACCATACATCAAAAATCCAACCATAGTGAGAATTATTGTAGTTTTAGTGAGATAGGGTCGTGGTAATTCCTAAACGAAGAAGGTCATTTTGTTCAAAATTCATATCTTTTCCGTCCGGACTTCGAATCAAGTGATTCTTGACTCTAAATTCATTAATTCTTTGTTGTATTTCCAATGGTGTGCTTGGTAGCACCCACTTCCATTTTGAAAAAGACCGTTTTGCCCCTAGGCTCATTCTTATCCGTTTTTGAAACATCGCTTCTGCAATTGTTTTCTTTGGGTTCCGTGACCTCGTTGAGGGTCACATTGGTTTCTTATAGACATGTAGTATCTCTAGAGACCATTATTTTACCTTTTGCATCCGCATTCTGTTTCACTGTTGGATTTACGTTCGGGTCACCGCTGACGCATCGGGTTGAATAAAACTCGGGTCATTACACAAGTGCTATATATAAGATCATTATTCTAAATCTTCAATGGAATCTCTATTACTTAACAATATAAGTACCATCACCAAGAAATTCATAATAGACCCTCAATAAAATCACATGTATTAGGCAAGTCATTAAATAATAATTTACCTATTCAATTTAATGAATCATATGTATGCTTTAATTCACAATTCCTAAATCAAGCATAATAAACCTCTACTTATATGCAAATAGAAGAATTAATAAGGCATGCAATTAATATATATCAAGCTCCAATATATATTGACCGGTCCTTTACAAGGGTCGCGATACCAAGTCAAGCTTGAAGAGTTGTGTGTGTTTAGGAGGTGGCCAAGTTTTACATTTATAAAAAGCCACTACTACCTTTCTCTATATAAAATATAGATAGGGCGAGTAGGGATCGCCCCAAGGGATTTGATGGTGTATCGAATTGTGAACTATGGTAATTAGGGTCAGTAGGTCGAGTGATCACACAATTGGTTGGTTGGTTGATTAAGTTAAATTTAATTCAACTAAATAAAATAATATGAGGTAAACAAGAGAGAGAGAGGTCTTGGGGTGTAGAGATCACCACCAAGCAATACTTTTCTATACTACTAACAAGTGATCAATTGAGGGTAATGGATGTGTTGCAATATGATAAGGGTGTGTGTGTATTAGGTTGATTCAATTGGCAAGGATGACAAATCAAGCAAGTATTGTCTAAACATCATGTGAAGAGCACAATATATCTAAGCAATAGAGCATATATTGTCTAGACAACATGGGGATAGCACAATAGATCAAAACAAGTCATTAATCCTTCATTAAGCTCACAATCCACATGCAACACAATATTAGAGGAATATGCCATTTGGACTCACAAGCATGGAACATCAAACATCAAGAGTAGATTGTCCTCCCATCTAACATTATACTACCACTACACTAATTCTACACTACTAGTATGAAAATAAAGCTATCTAGACTAGGGGAGAGGCACAAACCATCAAGAATAGGCATAAACCATCAAATGAACCAAAATAGCATTCATTAAGCATATCATCTTGATAATCTCTAGATCTATAGCATCAATACACATAGACATGCATCAAAAACACTAAATCTAGAGATAAGCACATGAATATCCTACTCTAGCATACATAGACATATGGGTAGAATAGAATAGTCAATTGGAAGCATTAAACCAAACAAACCATGAAATAATCAAGATTTATATATACATGAATATCAAGATGTATCATACAACACTAATCCCTCAATAATACACAAGATTAGAGTATAAAAAGCATGCTTGGGGCTAACTCTAGCCCCAAGAAGATGTCTAGCCACTCATGGTAGTGATGATCCAACCCTCAAGGGCTAACTCCATAGCTGCTCCTTGTAGATGAAGATCTCCTCCAATGGTTGCTCTAGCTTTCTCCCTTCTTCCTCTCCAAGAATAGCCTCCAAGATGATTTTCAATGTGTCACAAGAGACTCTAGACTCCCCTCCAAAAAGTGTATCATATTCCTTATATAGGTAGGTCAAATACACCCTATGATGAGCTGTGGTCGTGCAAGGCATATTCTCCAATGATTGGGTGAAGGACGGAATAAATGAGCTGGACTTTAACTTTTTCTCGCTGGAGGAAGTTCGATCGATCGAACCTTAACTTGGATCGATCGAAGATGGGTTCGATCGATCGAACTGCATCTTGGATCGATCGAAGTGGTCTGACTCCTCCGGATAAGGACAAGGTTGAGATATTTCGAAGATATTTATGGGGAAAAGGACAAAAGTGGTTGGTAGGCGTACAGCTGTGGATAAGATCAATCATTTGAATAGGACAAAATAGGGTTCGATCGATCGAAGGTGATGTTGGATCGATCGAACTTGGAATTTTAGCAAAGGCCAAGGTTGGATCTATCGAGAAGTACTGTGATCGATCATAGATGTTCGATCGATCGAACTCTAAGTTGGATCCATTGAACTTTTCAGCTGCACAACTTTGATTCCTTTTTGCTCCTTTCTTTCTCCACTTTGCTCCCTCCTTTGGTTTATCTCAGGATTGCTTCAATTGAGCTCTTATTTGGCTGAGTTAGCTCAATTTTGGGATTAGTGCCTGAAAATATAAATAACACGTAATAAGTCTAAAACGGCAAAGTAAGATAGATAAAGGTACTAGAATGCTTAAGCTTAACGGGTTTAAATGCGCACTTTTCAGTGCTCATCACACCCCCAAACTTAAATATTGCTAGTCCCTAGCAATGAACTAAGAAGTAAATGAATGAAATGAACAACTAAACAAGTATAAACTGGAAAGCAAGTAAAATGATAGCGCCACTTTCGTAGGGAACACGATTGCATTTAGCATATGCAACAAGCCTTTTAAACCCCTAGGTTACCCCTAGTGGACGAGTAAAGTCTCGTGAGGGTTTCCAGAAATGGTACCCACAAACATTAAGCTCATTCTTTCAAAAGAGGCACCAATATTGCAAACAAGCATTGGGAGAAAACTACCTTAAGTATGCAATTTTTCAATCATTTCCAAGCAATCTCCCAAAATTTCAATATCAAGCAAACAAGTATGGTCCTCCACATATCAAGAAAATGATCATGAAAATCGAAACAAGTCTAGAATCCATGTGAGAGGTCCGGCATTAAGTGTGTTGCTATCTTAGCCAACTAGAGAAGTAATCACATCCTTACCCTCAAACTAGCACACAAATCTAGTACCGATCATCAAGATAGGAGAGTGGACCTTTTATTAAAGCTTTATTGTTCTAGGTGCGCTTATTCTTTTCACTCTATTTTTTTTTTATTGAGGATCAAAGATGGAAGTATTGTGCAATGTATTGATCTCTTAAGCTTTCTAGAAGATTCATGTAGCGAGCTTTAGGTCAATGACTCCCAAACCAGATGGCTTTAGGGCATTAGGTGTTAAGACACCCCTACGGACTTACAAACTCAAATCAACTAGGCTACAAATCAAGACAACAACCATCTAATCATTTCCTACTTCTTACCTTTCGGGAGAAGTCCTCACTTTTATTGCTTTTGCAACTTCTTTTTTTTTTTTTTTTTTTTTTTTTTTTTTTGAAATAATGCATACTTGAGGTAATTTTCTCCCAATGCTTGTTTGCAATATTGGTGCCTCTTTTGAAAGAATGAGCTTAATGTTTATGGGTACCATTTCTGGAAACCCTCACGAGACTTTACTCGTCCACTAGGGGTAACCTAGGGGTTTAAAAGGCTTGTTGCATATGCTAAATGCAATCGTATTCCCTACGAAAGTGGCGCTATCATTTTACTTGCTTTCCAGTTTATACTTGTTTAGTTGTTCATTTCATTCTTTTACTTCTTAGTTCATTGCTAGGGACTAGCAATATTTAAGTTTGGGGGTGTGATGAGCACTGAAAAGTGCGCATTTAAACCCGTTAAGCTTAAGCATTCTAGTACCTTTATCTATCTTACTTTACCGTTTTAGACTTATTACGTGTTATTTATATTTTCAGGCACTAATCCCAAAATTGAGCTAACTCAGCCAAATAAGAGCTTAATTGAAGCAATCCTGAGATAAACCAAAGGAGGGAGCAAAGTGGAGAAAGAAAGGAGCAAAAAGGAATCAAAGTTGTGCGGCTGAAAAGTTTGATCGATCCAACTTAGAGTTCGATCGATCAAACATCTATGATCGATCACAGTACTTCTCGATAGATCCAACCTTGGCCTTTGCTGAAATTCCAAGTTCGATCGATCCAACATCACCTTCGATCGATCGAACCCTATTTTGGCCTATTCAAATGATTGATCTTATCCACAGCTGTACGCCTACCAACCACTTTTGTCCTTTTTCCCATAAATATCTTCGAAATATCTCAGCCTTGTCCTTATCCGGAGTAGTCAGACCACTTCGATCGATCCAAGATGTAGTTCGATCGATCGAACCCATCTTCGATCGATCTAAGTTAAGGTTCGATCGATCGAACTTCCTCCAGCGAGAAAAAGTTAAAGTCCAGCTCATTTATTCCGTCCTTCTCCTAATCATTGGAGAATATGCCTTGCACGACCACAGCTCATCATAGGGCATATTTGACCTACCTATATAAGGAATATGATACACTTTTTGGAGGGGAGTTTTTAGAGTCTCTTGTCACACATTGAAAATCATCTTGGAGGCTATTCTTGGAGAGGAAGAAGGGAGGAAGCTAGAGCAACCATTGGAGGAAATCTTCATCTACAAGGAGCAGCCATGGAGTTAGCCTTTGAGGGTTGGATCATCACTACCATGAGTGGCTAGACATCTTCTTGGGGCTAGAGTTAGCCCCAAACATGCTTTCTTTACCTAATCTTGTGTAATTTTGAGGGATTTGTGTTGTAATGCATATTTTGATTCTTGAACTTATGAAGATCTTGATTATTCATTGAGTTCTATGGATTAATGCTTCTAATTGATCATTTTCTCTATCTATATGTCTATGTATGCTAGAGTAGATGCTCACCTCTAGATTTAATGTTATTGATGCATGTCTATGTGTATTAATGCCTTTAATCTTGAGATTGCCAAAATATGAAGTTCTTAATGTAATGCTCTTGTTATGTCTCTAGATGGTTCATACTTATTCCTTAATGGATTGTGTTTCTCTTTTAAGTAGTGTAGTGTTAGTTGGGGAAACAATTCATGCTTGTTCTTTGATGTTCCATGCTTTTGAATGCAAGAAGCATATGCTCTAATTTTGTGGTGTAAAGGAATTTTGAGCTTAATGAAGGATTAATGACTAGTTATGATATGTTGTATCTTTCACATATGTTTAGACAATTTATTCCTCTCCCAATAGATAAATTGTGGCCTCTCACATGATGTTTAGATAATGCATGTTTAACTAAGTCATCCTTATGAATTGCTTAGACTATGAGCTTAATGAAAGGTTCAATGACTTGATTTGATATTTTGTTCTCTTCACATGATGTCTAGACAATATATTCCTCTACCAATAGATGTATTGTGGCCTCACACATGTTGATTGAGACAATTTGCACTCGTTGAGTCACCCTTACCAATTGAATGTCTTTTACATACACAACATTGTTGCAACACATTCATTTCCCTCATTAGTCAATTGATTATGGTTTGGAATAGTATTGTTTGGTGGTGATCTCTACACCCCAAGACCTTTCCTTCTTACTTACTTTTTATCTTAATGCATTTTAATTAATTCTTTTCTAGAAGTAATCAACCAACCTAATTCTCTTTTGCAATCATTTGGTACGCTAGAGTCGAAGTTGAAATTCCAACACGTATAATCCCTTGGGACGATCCCTACTCACTCTTGCTATGTTAGTAGTAGTGTTGGTAGTGGTTTTTATAAATTTAAATTTGACATAAAAGGCTTTTTTTGAACCACACATTCACTACATTCAGTTTGGCGTATTGGAACGGCCGTCGTCAATCTTCCAAAAGATATTTTCTTAGATACCCCTGAAATAAAATATCTTCAAAAGATATTTATGAAAAACACCCCAAGAAATGAAAAAGATTATGAAAAATTGTGCATCTATGCCCCTATGGACACCGGGAGCAACCAGAGTACTTTCATGCAAAAGTAAAGATACGTATTTCGAGGAAACCACTCAAGATGAAGGCACGTGAAGTCAAAAACTAACTCCGAGCATGAGAAGTGAGGTTGTTGATCGGTTGGTCAATTAACATCAACCTTCGCAATAGCACGAATCATTGTAAAATAGGGCTATTGGTCGGGTAAGTCGAACCACAGGGACTGCGCTAGTCTAATACAACCTAAATGTCTAGAATCATTCTTAGAATGATTAAGGGTGTATAGAGGTTTTGTTGGATGTCACTTAAGCTAGGAAATTAAAAGTGCATAAAACAATAAATTGCAAGAATTCAAGGGAGTGAAGTACAAGTAAAGAAGGCTAGGGAAATGAATCCACCTCCATCCCTATACACATGCTAGGTTAAGATTAATTTAAGGGGAAAACAACATATATGATAGTCATGATACATAACAATACTAGGTTGCTATAATATCCTTAAGAAGTTCATTTAATTAGAAAGGCAAGAATAAACCATCAAAGGTTCACATGATCAACTACCTAAACTAAAATGTAGTTTAGAACATGCTTACTAAGCCAAGGATTATCAAGCCCTAATTTAAATGGTGAATGCACATAAAGCTAAGAATCAAGTATAGCCCATCAAAGGGAAACCCTAAGCCATGAACTATCTAGGTTCTCCAACTCCATGCCATTAAAACCATTCCATGATCTAACTTCCATTGTCACCATGGAAGTGCAAGCAATATGATTAAGAAAAGCAACCATCCAAGACAAGATGAATAACTCACAATAATCATTTAAAACATTCAACATTCATTACAACAAAAATGAGGCTCTTGACCATGGAAAGACTATCAAAAATACATTGTAATCCCCAAAAATAAACTATACTAACACATGCTTACAAGGGAGGGGTTTCATCACCTCCCTAGATGAGGTTTAGTTGCCCATTGGTGAGCTAGAAGAAGGAAGAAGCATCATCCTCATCTCTATTTTCGAGCTCCTACTGTAGCACTCAAGAACACCCTTCTCCTTGCTCTCTTCTCTCTCCTTAAGGTTGCTATAATATCCTTAAGAAGTTCATTTAATTAGAAAGGCAAGAATAAACCATCAAAGGTTCACATGATCAACTACCTAAACTAAAATGTAGCTTAGAACATGCTTACTAAGCCAAGGATTATCAAGCCCTAATTTAAATGGTGAATGCACATAAAGCTAAGAATCAAGTATAGCCCATCAAAGGGAAACCCTAAGCCATGAACTATCTAGGTTCTCCAACTCCATGCCATTAAAACCATTCCATGATCTAACTTCCATTGTCACCATGGAAGTGCAAGCAATATGATTAAGAAAAGCAACCATCCAAGACAAGATGAATAACTCACAATAATCATTTAAAACATTCAACATTCATTACAACAAAAATGAGGCTCTTGACCATGGAAAGACTATCAAAAATACATTGTAATCCCCAAAAATAAACTATACTAACACATGCTTACAAGGGAGGGGTTTCATCACCTCCCTAGATGAGGTTTAGTTGCCCATTGGTGAGCTAGAAGAAGGAAGAAGCATCATCCTCATCTCTATTTTCGAGCTCCTACTGTAGCACTCAAGAACACCCTTCTCCTTGCTCTCTTCTCTCTCCTCTCTCTTGCTAAAGATAAAGCTTAATGATATATGTGGCCTTTGGGTAGCCTTTTATGCTCCAACAATACCCTCTCTCCTCCAAGGAACACCTCCAACCACTTCATAAAGAAGGAAGTTGGCATTGAGGAAACCAATGTGCAAGTGGGCTGAAATGAGCCATTTCTGAAGGGCATTCTGCCTGATTTTCGAGCACACGCTTGGTGATCTCGAGCACTCTAACTTAGTGCAATGTGCAACATGCTCCTCTTGCTCAGCGCTGACCTATTTTGGGAAAACTGCTATAACTTTGTGCCCCGAACTCCGAATGATGATCTGTTTGAAGATTTGGAGAGCTGATTCAGTGCTTTAAAAACTTCATGTTTTGATGAAGACCCAATTCTCAAGTATGGTTGGTCGAAAATGGGGAGAAAGGTAGTACATCAGTGCTGCTAGGCAGTTCTGCGCACCTCTGTTGTGAAGATCATAACTCTTTGCTCCGAACTCCGAATGATGAACCACTTGAAGATTTGGAAAGCTGATTCAGAGCTCTAAATCTTTCATGTTATGAGGGAAGTCCATTTCTCGAGTTTGGAAGGTCAAAATGGCAAGCAAAGTCCAGGCTCTACTGCTGCCAGAATTCAGCATTGGCACCTTTTGTTGCTCAAGATTCCACAAGGCCTTATTCTTGTTCCATTTTGGCCAATGAACCTGAAAATGCATAAAAACATGCAAATGGAGTTAATCTACATAAAATAATTAATAACTGGACTTTGTTAATGTAATTTAGGGCGCTTGAATATACAATATTCGGCGCTTATCACACCCCCAAACTTACATTTTGCTAGTCCCTTAGCAAAACTACAATGAAAAACATAAAGAAAAGACAACCATGGGCATGCTACTACAAAAATATCATCCATGGTAAAATGAGATAGAAACATAGCTCAAATACAACTTGAAACAGACAAAAACTGGAGATGGGGTCATTGGGAAAACTACCTTGCATATATGAAGCATTGATACAAAAAATGGGAAAAACCATTTCAACATGCATGCATCAACATCATAGTCCATATAAATAATTCAATTGTCATCTCTTAAATGGAAATAACTCAAACTCCAGTGAAAGTGAATTGGATTCTCACATGCGGCTTTTACTTTCTTGTCCAATTCCAAGGCACAAGTTTTCAAATCAATGAATTCCCTTTTACATGAAGTCCCTAAGGCATGATTTTATTTTCAAGACAACTTTTGTTGCTTGTTAACAATTTATTTCAACACATAAGCGAAACATAGAATGGTTGTGCAATGCTGAAGTCCATTAAGCTTTCTAACCAACTTATGTAGCAAGCGTTAGGCCAACAACTCCCAAACCAGATGGCTTTAGGGTGCTAAGTGTAGAGACACTCCATAGGGCTTAATAGCTCAAGTTGGAAAGGCTACGAACTCCAACGAACCATGTTTATTACTAGTTTAATTTTTTTTGAATGACCGTGCAATGTTTAAGTCCCTTAAGCTTTCTAACCAACCCTTGTAGCAAGCGTTAGGCCAACAACTCCCAAACCAGATGGCTTTAGGGTGCTAAGTGTAGAGACACTCCTAGGGCTTAATAGCTCGAGTTGGAAAGGCTACGAACGTCAACTGGTCATTTTTTTCTTTCTTTCTCAATTTTTTTTTTTTTTTTTTTTTTTTTTTTTTTTTTTTTTTTTTAGATTTATGCCAAAAGTATTCATCCATTAGGTTCATCAAATCAGATTAACTAGGGCAAGGTAAAGGTCAATCAAGTTGCATGCCTCACAGTTAAGTTTCCAATGTGCATCTGTGCATTGTGAAGCTTATAAGAGTGTAAATCCAGCAAGAATCTAATTGAAACATTTATACAGACTAGTTTGAATCTACATGATCCTTTCAACTCAAATTTTTCTTTATTTTCAAAAATTTCAATTGCTTCTATACACAAGGTGTTAGACATATGTTTCATCTCCGACAAGTGTCAAGTTATACTATCATTGCTTAGCAAAAATTATGGAACCAAAAATATGCCAAGAATGCTTTGATGCACCCCCAAACTTAAACGACACAGTGTCCTCAATGTGGGACATGGATGCAAGTTAGAGACAAAAATGACAAAGAGCATAAAAGGAACAACAATACCCAGGGGGAGGGAATGGCATTTTGAGACAAAAACCCCCAAACTTGAACTGGACTGCGCAACCTGGAAAGCAACATGAAGAACCAAAAGAAACAACCACAAACAGCATTAATAGCACAAGCATAAAGACAGAAAACGAATGTATCGAAAGTTAACAGAACATAAAGAATTTGCATTGCAAAAAGAGTGTACATGATGACAAAAAGAGCGGTACAGGGAACATGTCGACCAGAGCAACCTATACATAGCAAATTCTTACAGTTGAAAAGGAAAACAAAATATACAAGAGAAATAGTTACAGATGAAACAAAAAGAGAAGGTCCACACTCGCAACAAGCTACTGGCCAGAAGGTAAACGGGCGAGGATGGAATGGAGGAGAGAGTGAGTCTTACGCCGTTCAGCGGAAGCCAAACGACGGTCCTCAGCAGCGACACGGCAGTCTTCAGCAGCAAGACGACGATCTTCTTCAGCACGTGAAGAAGACTCACACAGAGCCTGAGTGCACGCGGTCAAAGAATGCTCAAAACGATCTAGTCGCTCATGAATACCGGCAATGGAAGCCCGGATGAAAACCTGGTCCTGGGGAGAGTCGACCGAAGGTTCTACCCTCGCAGTGGCTGCGGCGGTGGAAACTGCCTCGGAAGGAGGAGGAGGTGGAGCGTGGATGAACAGGGGGGCAGGAGGTGGAGGGGCACTAGAATGGCTCAGAACATTGATCCACCGGCGCTGGGTAAAAATTTTAATTTTGTCGCCTTTTGGTTCATGGGGAGGAACAACGAAACCCTTGTGCTGAAGGAGCCGAGTGATGAAAAACGGCAAAGGCAATTTTCGATTTTCAACTCGCGGAGCCCGTGCATTATGAGCATCATGCCAAAACTTCATAAAGGTGGACCAAATGAGCTCGGGGATGGAGAACCATTGGCCTTGGTCCATGGCATATAAGGCTTGCAGAAAGAGGCCCCGACGCTCGGTGCTATGCACCAAAGGGCAAACATTGTGCTTGAAGACAGTGTCAATGAACCATAGGCGTTCCGGAAGATTGGTTCTGCGGATAAAAGACCGGGGCCGAGTAGGATCGTCAATAGTGCAAATGGCAGCGGCAATCTGCGCCACAGTTAATGTATCCGGCTCCTCATATAAAGGGAGATTCTCACGATTGACAATGTCATCGGGGCACTCAATGGGGCAACCAGAAACCTGAATGATGTCGGTCATAGTGAAAGCATAGGCGGTGCCATCAATGGATGTAGTGAGAGAAATGGGCGGCTCTTCAGGGCACTGGAGATTCTGGTAGAAGAGGCGCACTACACGGGGGTAGGCAACCCTGGCAAGGGGTGCGCAAATGTGTTGCAGACGCCGGTTAGTCAATTCGGCTACAGCCCACGAAGTTGTGGGTAGAATGTCAAAGGCATCCGTGAGCGGAAATGAGAGTTCGTAGTTGAGTTGTTTGCGATCCCAAGGATCACGTGGTCGCTCACGAGTGACAGCACGGGCACCTGAAGAGGGTCGAGGAGGGCGAGAAGGACCGGCACGAGACATTTAGAGAGGGGGACTTGGTTGAGGAATTTCAGCGAACACCTGACGTTCACCACAAAAAGGAGAAGATGAAAGTGAGTGGGATGGAGGAGCAAACCCAAAAAATTTGGCAAGATAACAAGCTCTAGCATAGAGCAACATCAACAACAAGCAACCCAAGCATCAACAAAATCACCGACATGCAATCCCATCCTCCTTATGATGAAATAAAGACAAGGAAAGGAGAAAAATAGGAAGCTCACATACCTTGGGACAGAATATGAAATGGGAACTGCAGATATGTAGGGGTGGTGGCAATGTGGGTGGGCTGGGGGTGGATGAGAGTTGGATTGGGTGTTTTGGGTAGAGAGAGAAAGTGGTTGCATGCATGTGGTGCATGGATGGGTTGGTTGGAGGGTGCCGAGAGAAAGGTGGTGTGATGGGGTGAGGGTGTGGTAGTTTTGTGAGGTTTGGGAGGGAGATGGAGTGGGGAGGTTGGTTGGTTGGTTTGGGGAAGGTGAGGAGCCGAGAGAGAGAGAGGTGGGTGTGAGGTGGAAGAGGGGTTGGTGGTGGTTTTGTGGGTTGAGAGGAAGGGAGCTTCGAGAGAGAGAAGGGGTTTTAAATGAGAGAGGAGAGGGTGGTTGGTCGAGTGCTCGAAGCTGCACTTCGAGCACTCGAATTGAAGGCAGAAGGCTCGGGGAGTTTGGGCTGAAGGTGGAAGGCAGTGGCGAGCACTCGAAGCTTGGCTTCGAGTGCTCGAAATGTGAGCAGTGGGCTGCAGGGAGGGGTGAGGGTTGCCGAGAGAAGCTGGGTGTGAGTTGGTGGAGGTGCATGGCATGGTGAGGGTTGATGGAGGTGGAGGGGTGGTGAGGTTGGTTGTGAGGGTTGGTAGGAGGGTGGTGGGCTGGGTTTGGCATGCATGCATGGGCGTGCATGCATGCATGGGCGTGCATGCATGCAAGCAGGGTGGTGATGGTGTTGCATGGAAGTTGGTTATGGTTGGTGTATGGAAGAGAGAGAAACCGAGAGTTGGGGTTGCATGGTTTGGGTTGGGTGGTTTGTTGTTGAGGTTGCCGAGAGATAGGAAGGTTGGATTGAGAGGGTTGGTAAGAGGGTGATGAGATGGGTGGTGAGGGAGTTGGGTTTGGCATGCATGCAAGGGCGTGCATGCATGCATGCAGGAGGGTTGATGGAGTTGGAGGGGTGATGAGGTGAGAGGTGTGGCATGCATGCATGGGCGTGTATGCATGCATGCAGGGTGGTGATGTGTTGCATGGCCGAGAGGGTGGATGGTGTTAGAGAGGGTGATGGAGGTTGAGAGGTTTGCTGAGTGGTGAGAGAGAGAGGTGGAGTGGTGAGGGTCTTCGAGCACTCGCAAGGGGGAGGGCGAGTGCTCTGCATGGAGACAGCAGGCTCGGGTGGGTTGTATGGGGAGTTCGAGCACTCGGAAGAGGAAGCTCGAGTGCTCGAAATGAGAGCAGTGAGTTGGCCAAGCAAATGGTGAAGCTTCGAGCACTCGAAGCTTGGGCTACGAGTGCTCGATTCTGAGGCAGTAGCATGCAGCTGCGGAAGTTGGGCTAAAAAGTTTAGAGCACTCCAATTGGGAGCTAGAATGCTCTAAATGAAGGCAGCAGGCTCATGATTTTTGGTGCTTGAACCTTGAATGGAGCTTGAATGCTGTTGCATGGCCATGCATGAGCTTGCATGGATGGTTCAAGGAAAGAGATTAGTAAAATATGGAAGCATAAAGAATTTGAGCAGTGGGCTTGGATAGGAAGGAATGCATGCATCAGAGAAATGCATGCAACAATGCATGAAATATAGAAATGCATGCAAGCAAGGAACTTTGCGGAGCATGATAAAATTTTTTGAGAAGCATGAAATTCCTATGCATGCAATGTTGATGGATTCAAGCCAATGTATGGGAAAAATTAAAACGGTGCAACATCCTCGCAGTCAAACGGTGCAACAATCTCTCTCTCTTTTTTTTTTTTTTTTTTTTTTTTTTTTTTTTTTTTTTTTTTTTTGCAACATCACCCAAAGCATGGGTGGATATAAGAGAATTTTCAAACCTTGGTAACATCACCAAATGCATGAATGAAATTTCTGGAGAAATTTTTTTTTAAAACTTGCAAATTCATTCCATTCCAATGCATGGGAAATTTTGAAGGTTTTGTTTTGAAACCTTGCAATTTGTCAATTGTTTAAACATCTCAAATGCATGAAGAATTTTGAGAAAAATTTCAAACTTTTTAGTAAAAATGAGAAAATATGCACGAGTCGCATTTGAAAAATCTAATGAAATTGCTAGAAAGCGATGGAGAATTCCGGGAATGAAAATGAGAGTTGAGAAGGTCTAAGAAAAATCAAATTTTGGGCTTTTCTAAACCGTTTCCCAGAAAAAAAAAATTTTTTGTAAGGCACGAGCAATTTCAAAGAGAAGGAAGCTTGGAACATCGAAAGAATTTATTTCCTTGCTTTGCTAAATTTAATGTCGATAGCTAGACCAAGCTAGAGCAGGCACTACTCCTCATAAATGGGATCCGTCAAGGGGACTTCCTCAACTTTTCGGGTTAGAATTGTGCTGTCAATGCAAGGCTTAAGCCTTTGGCCATTTACCTTGAAGAGTGATCCACTTGCAGGATCATGAAGTTCGATTGCTCCATGAGGAAAGACGGTAGTGACAATGTATGGACCATCCCATCTTGACCGGAGTTTACCGGGAAAGAGTTTCAAGCGGGAATTGAAAAGCCAAACCTTTTGTCCCGGGGCAAAAGACTTTTTGACGATGTGTTTGTCATGAAAAGCTTTAGTCTTTGCCTTGTAAATTTTTGCATTTTCATACGCGTCATTACGCAATTCCTCAAGTTCATTTAATTGCAACGCACGATTAGAGCCGGCTTGTTTGAGATCAAAATTGAACCTTTTTACGGCCCAATAAGCACGGTGCTCTAATTCTACCGGGAGATGACATGCTTTGCCAAAGACAAGTCGATATGGTGACATGCCAATGGGTGTCTTATAAGCTGTCCGGTAAGCCCAAAGTGCATCGTTTAGCCGTAATGACCAATCTTTGCGGTCCGGTCTAACCGTTTTTTCTAAAATGTGCTTAATCTCCCGGTTAGAAATCTCTACTTGACCACTCGTTTGAGGGTGGTAAGGTGTAGCAACCTTATGAATGACTGAATACTTAGCAAGGACGGATTTGGGATAACGATTTCGGAAATGAGATCCGCCATCACTAATGATTGCTCGGGGTGTACCAAAACGACTAAAGATGTGAGATTGAATGAAATGGATCACGACTTTATGATCATCAGTTTTGGTAGCCGCGGCTTCAACCCATTTAGACACATAATCCACCGCTACAAGGATGTACTCATAGCCATAAGAAGATGGAAATGGTCCCATGAAGTCAATCCCCCACACATCAAAAATTTCAACAATTAAAATGTTGGTGAGGGGCATCATGTCTCTTCGGGACATGGATCCAAGTTTTTGACATCGTTCACACGATTTGCAAAAATTGTATGCATCCCGGAACAAGGTAGGCCAAAAGAATCCGCTTTGAAGGATTTTGTTAGCGGTCTTTTTGGCACTGAAATGGCCTCCACAAGCAAGAGTATGGCAAAAATTTAAAATGCTCGTGGCCTCGGTTTCAGGAATACATCGCCGGATGATTTGGTCCGGGCAATACTTGAATAATTCCGGATCTTCCCAAAAGAAATGCTTGACTTGGGAGAAAAACCGGTCCCTCTCTTGTTTGGACCACTGAGCTGGAATTTTGCCAACCGCAAGATAATTGACAATATCCGCAAACCACGGAAGAGTAGAATGTGAAACTTGAAGAAGTTGCTCATCCGGAAAGGAATCACGGATGGCTGCAAATTCTGAAGATTTCTCAATAAGCAAGCGAGAGAGATGATCGGCGACAACATTGTCGGTCCCTTTTTTGTCCCGGATGTCAATGTCAAACTCTTGAAGTAAGAGGATCCATCGAATTAAGCGGGGTTTTGTCTCTTTTTTCGCTAACAAATGCCTAAGAGCGGCATGATCTGAAAAGACGATGACCTTGGAGCCAAGAAGATAGGAGCGAAATTTATCCAAGGCGTACACCACAGCTAGCAATTCTTTTTCAGTGGTGGTGTAGTTCAATTGGGCATCGCAGAGAGTTTTGCTAGCATAATAAATGACATGCGGAAGTTTATCCACACGTTGGCCCAAAACCGCCCCTAATGCATAGTCGGATGCATCACACATGATCTCAAAGGGAAGAGACCAATTAGGGGGTTTCATGATCGGGGCAGAGGAGAGGAGAATGCGAAGTTTGATGAAAGCTTCCATGCAAGCGTCATCAAAATTGAACGGAACATCCTTGGCTAAGAGATTACACAAGGGCCGTGAGATTTTGCTAAAATCTTTGATGAAGCGACGATAGAATCCGGCATGGCCAAGAAAAGAACGGATTTGACGGACGGAATTCGGAGGAGGAAGATTAGAGATTAACTCAACTTTTCCCTTGTCTACCTCGATTCCCCGCTTAGAAATGACATGTCCTAAAACAATGCCTTCTTGGACCATAAAGTGGCTTTTCTCCCAACTTAGAATGAGATTCGTCTCTTTGCATCTTTGGAGCACAAGAGATAAATTTTTGAGACACGAGTCAAAGGAGGAGCCAAATACGGAAAAGTCATCCATGAAAACTTCCAAGAACCTTTCAACCATATCGGAGAATATGGACATCATGCACCTTTGGAACGTTGCCGGTGCATTGCATAGACCAAAAGGCATGTGTCGATAGGCAAAAGTACCAAAGGGACATGTGAATGTTGTTTTCTCTTGATCTTGGGGGGCGATGGCCACTTGGTTATAGCCGGAATAACCATCAAGAAAACAATAGAAGCTTTGGCCGGCTAACCTTTCTAGGATTTGATCAATAAATGGGAGTGGGAAATGATCCTTCCTAGTTGATGAGTTGAGTTTACGATAGTCAATGCACACACGCCACCCGGTGGTGGTTCGTTGTGGCACAAGCTCGCCCGCTGAATTTTCAACAACGGTGAGCCCGGATTTCTTGGGGACAACTTGTGTGGGGCTCACCCACTTGCTATCAGAGATAGGATAGATGATTCCCGCATCTAGCAATTTGATCACCTCTTTCATGACCACTTCCTTCATGTTTGGATTTAACCGGCGCTGGACCTCTCTAGTAGGCTTTGCGTCATCCTCCATATGGATGCGGTGCATACAAATGGAGGGGTCAATTCCTTTCAAATCTGCCACTGTCCAACCAATAGCTTCTTTATGCTCTTGGAGCACCGCTAAAAGGTTGGTCTCTTGGTCTTTTTGAAGGTCCGAGGCAATAATGACCGGAAGGGTTTGCTTTGGACCAAGGAACACATACTTGAGATGGGCCGGGAGCGGCTTAAGCTCAAGTTGTGGCGGAGATAACAATGATGGGACCGGAGGAGTGGTGGAAAGTTGGGGAAGTGGTTCTTTTGGAATTTTCCAAGGAGGTACATCCATGATAGCATTAATATCAAGTAAGGAATTGACTTCTTGAATGGCTTGATCAACATCAAAGTTTGGGAAGTCAAAATGAGACATGCAAGTTTCAAGGGGATCTTTGCTTAGGATGAAGGGGAGAGATTCTTCGACCACTTCATCAATGACATCCACAAGAAAACAATCATCCTCATTGGAGGGATGTTGAGTTGCATGAAAGATGTGGAGTTTGACTTGCATGTTTCCAAAAGCAATGTCCATCACCCCGGTTCGGCAATTAATTGATGCATTAGCCGTAGCTAAAAATGGCCTACCAAGGATCACGGGAATGTGCTTTTTTGGGTCATGGACTGGTTCCGTATCAAGAACCACAAAATCTACCAGGAAGTAGAATTTGTCCACTTTGATGATGACGTCCTCAAGAATACCTCGTGGATGCTTGACCGATCTATCGGCAAGTTGCAAAACCACGGAAGTCGGCTTAAAATCGCCCAAACCAAGTTGTAGGTAAACCGAGTATGGAATTAAATTCACACTAGCTCCTAAGTCAAGGAGGGCCCTCTCGATTTTGCTGTCACCAATGACGCACGAGATTATGGGGGCACCCGGATCCTTATACTTCGAGGGAGTGCTGTGCTGAATAATAGCACTAACATTTTCAGTCAACCTCACTTTTTTTGGCAAATGATTTTTAGAAGTGCGCTTTTGAGTGCACAAATCTTTGAGAAATTTTGCATAGGGAGGGATTTGCTTGATAGCATCCAACAGGGGCAAGTTAATCTTCACTTGCTTGAAAACTTCCCACATGTCTTGAATTTTACAATTCTTGTTCCCAAAATGTGTCGACTCTTGAAGACGTTGAGGAAATGGAGCTTTTGGCTCATAAGTAGTTTCCACATTTGGGGAGACATGTGTGGGATATCCGTGAATGGTATTGGGACAAGAATTTGGATTAGAAGAGCTTGAATTTGGATTTTTCAACGGCGAAACTTCCTCACTTTTGTCTCCATCGACCTTGTTGTCCACCACTCTACCACTCCGAAGGGTGGTGATAGCTTGAACTTGTTCATGAGTCGGCCCACTCGGAGGAGGGGTTTCGTCAATCACATGCATTCCTCTAGGATTTTCAAAAGGTTGAGAGGGAAGCTTGCCCTTGTCCTTTTGAAGCAATTGATTCACCGAGTTAGCTATTTGGCCCACTTGATTTTCGAGATTAGCTATGGATTGAGTATGAGAGTGAACCATTTGGAGAGTAGGCTGCAAGGATGTTAAGAGTTGCTTGTTGGCATCCATTATTTGCTTATTTAATGATTCCATCATTTGCTTGTTTGCAGCTACTATCTCGTCAGTTGGACACACAGGAGGTTGATTGGAGACATTTGGATTGTAAGGAGGACGGTAGCTTGAAGAGGCTTGGAAAGGTCTACCTTGATATTGAGAAGAGGGCTGATTTTGCCGCCCTTGGTTTTGGAATTGGGAATTCTGTGGGGCTTGTTGCCGCCACGAGAAATTCGGATGATCTCGCCAACCCGGATTGTAGGTGTTGGAATATGGATTGTTCCCGGGCCGCGAGAACATGGCATTAGCTTGCTCTTGGTTGGGACTAGGAAATTGCTCCGGTGTGGGGCAATCTTCCGAGAGATGGAATGGACTAGTACATGAAGCACAAACTGAACTTGCCGAATTTTGAGACAATGAAGGAGGAAGATGTGGTGCCATCAATTGATAGAATTTATGAGCGATGGCATCCACTTGAGATGATTCCTCCCTTATTGACTTTGGTTGACAAGGGTTGGTGTTGTTTGGAGTGGTTGCGGTCGGAGCCCTACGAGAATTGTGTTGAAGTGAATTTTCACTCAAATTCTCAAGTAAGGTCCAAGCCTCATCCGCATTCTTGGACATGAACATCCCACCACAAGAAGAATCAACCATGAATCTATGGGTTTCGGTCAAGCTAGCATAGAAAGCTTGCACTAATTGCCATTTTGGGATCAAATGATGAGGACACTTCCGAAGAAGATCTTGTAACCTTTCCCAAGTCTCGTGGAGTTGTTCTCCATCAACTTGAGAAAAGCTTAGAATGGAACGCCTCATTTGGTTGGTTTTACTCACCGGATAATACTTCTTAAGAAATTCTTGTTGCAATTGAGCCCAAGAAGTAATAGAGTTGGGAGCGAGGGAGTTCAACCAATATTTTGCCCTATCCTTTAGGGAGAATGGGAAAAGATGGAGATGAAGTGCATTGTCCGGAAAACCTCTCAACCGGATGGTCGAACAGATTTCAAGGAACTCATCAAGATGCTTATATGGATCTTCATTATCAAAGCCATGAAATGATGGAAGCATTTGAATGGTACTAGACTTGATCTCATATTGAGCTGCATCGATGTTTGGCATCACTATGCAAGATGGAGAAGCATAGGTGGTAGGGATGAAATGATCTCTAAGAGTCATTGGCTCGATATTAGGAATTTCAGCCCTTTCATTCCCCGGATTTCCTACGTTATCCCCCATTGTATTGAATTTAGTTTCAAGGTCCCTTGTAAGAGTGGGTTCCCTAAGGTTCCGTCTAAGAGTTCTTTCAAGAGAATTGATATCAATGGGCGAATCGATTGTGGGTAAGGAAAGTGACCTACGACCGAACATCAACAACAAAGCATATACTCAACAAAGCAATTCATCAACCACAACTCCACATACGATGTTCCCTTTCTCCTCAATTATCAAGACGGAAAAATGTAAATGGCCACGACAAGGACCGATGCTTGAACACAAAATTTAAACAGGATAAGAGCCTCAACAAGGGCTTCACAACTACACTAAAACTAAATTTAACACATGCACAATATTCACAACTCGAAACTAGAAGTCACGAGACTTACCTGGGGTCCTCTAGACTTACAATTTGCTAGCATTCCCACGGCGAGCTTCGAGTCCCTAGAATCTTACAACACTTAAAACACAAAGGTGGTCAAAACACACAAGGAGTATTCACAAGACACAATATTCACAATCAAACTAAATTTAACCCTAGAAACTTCGGTTGCTAAACCGTTTGCAGTCCCCGGCAACGGCGCCAAAAATTGATCGGTTGGTCAATTAACATCAACCTTCGCAATAGCACGAATCATTGTAAAATAGGGCTATTGGTCGGGTAAGTCGAACCACAGGGACTGCGCTAGTCTAATACAACCTAAATGTCTAGAATCATTCTTAGAATGATGAAGGGTGTATAGAGGTTTTGTTGGATGTCACTTAAGCTAGGAAATTAAAAGTGCATAAAACAATAAATTGCAAGAATTCAAGGGAGTGAAGTACAAATAAAGAAGGCTAGGGAAATGAATCCACCTCCTCCCTATACACATGCTAGGTTAAGATTAATTTAAGGGGAAAACAACATATATGATAGTCATGATACATAACAATACTAGGTTGCTATAATATCCTTAAGAAGTTCATTTAATTAGAAAGGCAAGAATAAACCATCAAAGGTTCACATGATCAACTACCTAAACTAAAATGTAGCTTAGAACATGCTTACTAAGCCAAGGATTATCAAGCCCTAATTTAAATGGTGAATGCACATAAAGCTAAGAATCAAGTATAGCCCATCAAAGGGAAACCCTAAGCCATGAACTATCTAGGTTCTCCAACTCCATGCCATTAAAACCATTCCATGATCTAACTTCCATTGTCACCATGGAAGTGCAAGCAATATGATTAAGAAAAGCAACCATCCAAGACAAGATGAATAACTCACAATAATCATTTAAAACATTCAACATTCATTACAACAAAAATGAGGCTCTTGACCATGGAAAGACTATCAAAAATACATTGTAATCCCCAAAAATAAACTATACTAACACATGCTTACAAGGGAGGGGTTTCATCACCTCCCTAGATGAGGTTTAGTTGCCCATTGGTGAGCTAGAAGAAGGAAGAAGCATCATCCTCATCTCCATTTTTGAGCTCCTACTGTAGCACTCAAGAACACCCTTCTCCTTGCTCTCCTCTCTCTCCTCTCTCTTGCTAAAGATAAAGCTTAATGATATATGTGGCCTTTGGGTAGCCTTTTATGCTCCAACAATACCCTCTCTCCTCCAAGGAACACCTCCAACCACTTCATAAAGAAGGAAGATGGCATTGAGGAAACCAATGTGCAAGTGGGCTGAAATGAGCCATTTCCGAAGGGCATTCTGCCTGATTTTTGAGCACACGCTTGGTGATCTCGAGCACTCTAACTTAGTGCAATGTGCAACATGCTCCTCTTGCTCAGTGCTGACCTATTTTGGGAAAACTGCTATAACTTTGTGCCCCGAACTCCGAATGACGATCTGTTTGAAGATTTGGAGAGCTAATTTAGTGCTTTAAAAACTTCATGTTTTGATGAAGACCCAATTCTCAAGTCTGGTTGGTCGAAAATGGGGAGAAAGGCAGTACATCAGTGCTGCTAGGCAGTTCTGCGCACCTCTGTTGTGAAGATCATAACTCTCTGCTCCGAACTCCGAATGATGAACCACTTGAAGATTTGGAAAGCTGATTCAGAGCTCTAAATCTTTCATGTTATGAGGGAAGTCCAGTTCTCGAGTTTGGAAGGTCAAAATGGCAAGCAAAGTCCAAGCTCTACTGCTGCCAGAATTCAGCATTGGCACCTTTTGTTGCTCAAGATTCCACAAGGCCTTATTCTTGTTCCATTTTGGCCAATGAACCTGAAAATGCATAAAAACATGCAAATGGAGTTAATCTACATAAAATAATTAATAACTGGACTTTGTTAATGTAATTTAGGGCGCTTGAATATACAATATTCGGCGCTTATCAGTTGTGCCAAAAACTGACAAACGGAGATAAGACAGAATAGGGAAAAGGATGAAATAACGCATAGTGTCAAAAAACGAAAAATGTGAAAATGACTCGGTCCTCAAAAGAAGTTGTCTATCCACGAAAAAGAGTCTCAGGAACCAATTCCGAGCACTCGAGATGACACTAAGCGACACGAAACAGAGCTCAGAAAAGAAAATTAAACGAAAAAAATTCATTTGTAAAATTTCAGGAAAAAGGAAGGCAAATGACCGGGTCGTTACAATAGGCATCCCATACTGTTTTTTCAACTACCATGCATTGTTTCATTTCGTCATAACCAAATCCACTAGCATTTAACATATCATGGACAACGTAAAAAATGAGTTTTCAAAGTTTTCATTCTTGATTTAATATGTAGGTCTGCCTTTAAACCTGGACTTGGTAAATTGTTTGCAAGTATTTTTTCCACAACTTGAAAATGACCGGGTTTAAAACCACGATCAGCAATGTACTTCCCAGTGTTATGTAAATCAAGAAGAGCCCCAATAAGTTTCATATCTTCTTCGTGAGTGCACTTTCTTTTATTTTTACCGGGTCCATTTTCTATCCCTAATTTTTTGCTGGGTCTACTTTCCATTCCTAATTTAAAATAGGGCAAATTACATTTAACATCCACGAGGTTTTTATTTTGTACACCTAAATAGAAGTATGCGCAATATATTCGTTAACCACCCTTATGGTTTCATTCTTGAGTGTTGCATCAAATCAATGTAGGGTAATTATATTTTTGGACAAAAATAACATTGATATTGTGAGAAGACCAAATTGTCCATTAATTAAATTGAAATTAAATCATTAAAAAAGGACAAAAGTGCCCTTTCTCTTTATCTTTACGTCCAGCCATGCAAACCTTTTCCCTCCACTATTTGAATTAAGTTTTGCGTATAACATCAATGGTCCATCAAACCAAACCAAATTCCAATGTCTTATAATAACCCATGTTTTGCATGTAACTGCACAGCTTATGCCATGTTAGGAATAGCCAAGACAATGGTCTCTGGAAGTATCTTTATTTTTTCTGTTTTAGCTATGATCTTGTTATATGCTTCTGTATCCTAGTGACAGAGACATTGGTCATGTAGTGTAGTATTTTTTTGAAGTGTGATACAAAATATTAGATTATCCTTACTAATTTACCAACACATACAAACCAACAAGTCATAAATATTACATCAAATAAGTTCTCAAGTACAAATGCCAACAAGCATATTCATGTTCCATATTGCGACAACAAGTATATTCATGTTCCAAATTGCTTGTTTACCGCCGATGGGTAAAAACGTAAGTTACCCTCATCAACTACCTTCCAGATTTATCTTTTGAATAATGGTTAAGTGCCTTAAGGCCATATATGTAAATTTACTTTCATATCTAAAAGTCAACTAGTCAATTTGAACCTTACTGTAATATTGTAGTCCATACTTCTATTTAAGTGCACAATATATAAACCATGTGGGTACTAGATGTAATTTGCCCTTTAAAATGGTACACCGATACAAGAAAGTTTTAAAATAACGTCAAATATAATTCTTTATACACAAGATAGCATATAACATAATAATATTTCAAAAATAACACCGAGTAATTAAAAAAGGACATAGATCACAAAAGAAATATGTACCAAGTCTCAAGCAATAAAAAAAAAAGTACATTAAACACAAAATAGATACCAAGTCTTAATCAATAAAAAAGTACAAAAATGCTATCTTTTAAAATTTTTATTAGGTTATGAACAATGTAGAACAATGGCAAACCCTTGCAAAAAAAAAATATAAAAAAAAAAAAATAAATAAAAAAAAAAAAAACCTCAGACCCATTTTATCAAAAACCTCATATACAGAGTGCTAGGTAAAATCTTTTCTTTATACATAAAACAAAATTGCAGAAAACCAAGCATCCAAATCAAATATTGATAATCCATCATATTAGAGAACATGATTTAGTGAAAGAGAGATTGGAAATCAACTACAGAAACAACGGAGAGAATCAACCATACAGTACAACAAGAGTACCATAGAACTCCACAAAAATAAATAAATAAATAAATAAAATCAAAGGCTTTAAATTATTATGAAGAACAGAAATTTACCTGAGACTTCTAATCACTTATACCCTTTTCAAAACTTTGCTTGAATTTCACTTGCTCTTGTTTGGTTGTTTTGGAAATCTGCGAGGTAAGAAAAATATGAATGAGCAAAACTTTGAGAAAAAAAGAAAAAAAAAATTTCTTTAATCAATTCTTTTTTTTTTTTTCCCCTACTGTGTATACATATATAATGGATTACAAAAGAGCCTTGAGATTTTTCTCATATCCTGAGGTACCCAACCAGCGGATATATGATATATATATATATATATTCCATGGTATACAGTGCACTGTGAAGAGAGAAAGAGGAGAAAGAGAGTGTGTACCGTGACATAGCGAGAGAAGAGAGATAGATTGAGACAGAGTCTGTCAGATCTGTAGAGAAGAATACGTATGATTTTTTTGTCCTTGCATTTTATTATTTTAATTTAGTGGGAATGGAATGGCCATTCCACAAGTCCAAAAGAGGAATGGTCATTCCATCTAAAAGCTGGAATGAGCATTTCAAGGGAATGACCATTCCACTTTTAAAGTGGCACACCAAACACGAGAAAGGGAATGAGAAAGTGGAATGGTCAATCCATTCTAGCCCATTCCATCACACCAAACTAGGCCTTAGAGTTTTAATCTAATTATTTAGGTTAAAAGAGCCCTTTGACAAGTCAAAGGGTATTTAAGTCACTATATGATGTTAAAGCTTTGCAAGTGACAGTTGGGGTGTGAGTGATAGTAATTTTCGAAAGACGTTTCATGGTGATATTTGACTAAACCTGATGGGGTGTTATTGAAATTAAACCTTTTTTTTTTTTTTTTTTTTCAGCCTCAAAACGACGTGGTTTTGGGGTTGGGTTTTTTTTTTTTTCGAAAAAATTAGTGATCGTTGGCCAGCTCGTTTTGAATTGGAGACAATTTTTAAAATAAAATAAAATAAAAAATTTAAGAATTTAATTTGTGTGGCTTTTCTGACAAGTGCCAGACTGTTTATCACATGTGTTGGTGAGAGATTTAAATTATTTGACCTCCTAGCCATGTTCGTGCTTCTTAGAATGCCATGGATGTGGAGTAGTAGAAAGTGAAAAACAAAAGACCTGATTTACTTTACTTTCTTTTGAATCTAAAATTATTTAAGGGTGCAAGAATATATTGTGAATATTTTAAAAAATTGAGTGGAAATGTGAGAGTGTGGAAAGAATCGATTATCATGAACATGGAGGCAATAAAGAGTAAAAAAAAGAGATGATTATTTTTTGAATCCATTTAAATCAAAGGGGGCAAGGATGTGAAGTGGAGTATTTTTTAATAAATTAAGTGGGGGCATTATTAAAATTTTAACAAAAATATAGGTAGTAATAAAAATAGAAAAAAATTCAATCGGAGCACTGGTCCTATGCTAAGTCTGTTGATTTGAGGGCTGAGTAATTGGGAGTTGGTGTAATTTACCTTAAAATTTAGTAAAACCCTTTATCTCATCCTTGTTACACCATAGAAGAACATTTGACATGATTTCTATTTATAATTATTAATTTATTCATCACATAGGAACCTATTTGCACCAAATTAATAATATAGGAGAGTTTTATATCACACAGAAACCTTTTTACACTATATCAATAGTAAAAAAGAATTTTTTTGCACTTAACCGATATATATATATATATATATATATATATAGGCCCTCCACAGTTTTTATGTCCTTTCCTCCTTGGATCAATCTTACATTTCACAAGTGATACCCACTAAAAAAGGGTAATTATGTAAAAACATTGCCTTTCCTCCTTGGATCAACCTTACATTTAAAAAGGGTAATTATGTAAAAACATTGTCACCGGTAATAAGCAATGTAAAAAATAAAAAGTACTGAAATAGTAGTGAAGTGGCCTTCTGGTTTCATACCCTTATCTTCATCCAAAGCTTTTGTTTTCATCATCTCCAAAACCAGTAGTAGGACACAAAACCAGTAGTAGGACTACTAGTGTGTGAATAAGCGAGAGAGAGAGAGCCTTTATACACACCACAAACATGCTCAGCCTCTCCACTGCTTCACCTTCAACCCTAACCTTCCTTCCCAAACCGACCCTCTTCTCAAACCCCAAATCTTCCTTCAATGGCATCCGAATTGCTACAGTGTGCCCCACGCGCTCTCATTGCGCGTGCTCCGTTCGAACCAGCCGAGCTTCTTCGGTGGTGATGATGGCGAAGAGAGAGGAAGAGTTGAAGGAAATCAGAGAGAAAACCACGGAACAAATCAACGAGGAAATCATCGATCTAAAGGGTGAGCTGTTCATGCTTCGTCTTCAGAAATCGGTTCGGAACGAGTTCAAATCCAGCGAGTTTCGCCGTATGCGTAAAAGGGTACAATCGCTTTGCTACATTCCATGTCTCTTGTTGTTCACACACATACACACATACTGCGTGAATGTATTTGTTTGTATAGTTATTAAATTATTTGTTACTTTTGCGCCAAACTCTTCTTGGCTCTGGCTATTGCCAGAGAGTAGGAATGACCCATTTTCGCAAAGCTCTTTATCCCCTATAATTTATAAACAAGAACTTCACTGGGTCGGAAATAATGATATTAAATCTCATACGTTTAATATATAAAAAATAAAAATTAATCATGTACCTGAACATGCTATATTTTCTTCATAAATATGAATGCAAGATGTAATGACAATTGATTACATGTTTTTAAGTCAGAACAATGGTGAATAAGTATCTAATATGGATGAGGACAGAGGGAAAGAAATGGAACATTGAATACAACTGAGTAGTAAGACTAAAGGTCAGAAAAAGCAAGGAGCAAAGTAAGGTAGAGTAAACGAAAGTGGGAAGAACTAGTGGTATCTCCACTCCATTTAAAGCGAAAGGTGGAGGAGGGTTCAAGTCTTACAAGAGCATTGTGGGTGTTATTTGGAAAAAAAGGGAGATTCGGTAGAGAAATAACACGAAGGCTTGGACATTGGAGTTAGATGCCAGTCATTCTTCAAATCACTATGCATAAGGCTCAATGCCTGGGGCCTTTTGAACTTGCCATGTGCTGGTTAAGTTTCGGACATGACCCGTGTGCTGGTTAAATTTCGGACATGACCCATGTGCATGCGTCGGTTGTTGGGGTTTATCCGACAATGCTGATCAAATCAGCTTTTGATCAGCATTCCCTTGGCACCTAATGACAGGATCTTAGTTTTATGTAAAAATCAGTTCATTTTGATTCAGGATCATGCCTTCCCTTGGTATCTTTGCATGTTTCTGTACTGGGACAAAATCTATGTTTAGTTGTTGACCGGCGTTTGCCACGTGTGAGTCATCTTGGGCTACCTGCGGCCTTGTCTACAAGTACAATTTAGGTGCAAACCTTGCTAGCTTCAAATGCCTCATTAGATCATTTTTTGGTTTTTATGAGTCATTTGATTTATTAATATAATTGCAATAATTTTAAAAAAGACGGGTAGTCACTTTGGCTGCTACAACCATGGCTTCATAAGACCTATTCCATTTTTCCGTGGTTAATTATCTCATCGTTATAAAGGTGTCTCCCTACGCCTTTTTACTCCATTTTAGTTGCTTCTATTGTTTTCCTCACCATCTAGTTCTTCATCCTCTTCCTTTGTTTTGAGGGGGGAAGGGTTGCATCCCTGAAAATATAGTTTCTTTCTTGTTTTCATTGGTCGCTTCACTTTATTCTAGTTTGACTAAGAGTTGGTAGCCTTACCTTTTGCAAGGAGTCTTCTAAGTTGTGGGGGAATGACATCCCTTTCGTCCATTCTTTTCAGCTTGGTCCTCATTCTCTGCTATCTTTCCTTCTAACTCCTCAACGTAAAAAGAGGAGGTAATTCTTCCAATCGAGGGTATATTTGGTGATTAACCCTTGTCCTCAAGGTCATTGCCCTTGTTCCTGCCACTGCTGGATGGTCCTCTTTAATCTTCCAATGGGGTGGTTCAATTTTGACATTCGGCTCTCATCTTATGGTTTTGTAAGATTGTTGACAACGCCTTCTCTCGGGCCAAGAAAGATGCTCTTCTACTGGTTACCTTGGCAACCAGGGGTCTGGCCTGAATTCATAAGCATCTTGATATATGAGTTTGGATCGGTGTTGGTCTGACTGGATCTACTTTTTTTCTTTGCCTACTCTGAACAACCCCAAGTTCTGGACACTAATCCTGCTTGATTAAGGCGATTTGGGCCCCTTTTAATTCTTTCTCCAGTTCTTGCATTGATTTTTGAGTTGGTTCTCCAACAGGCTGAATCTAGCTATGAGAACTTCGATGAGCTGCCCTCGTAACTGGTGAAGTTTAGATAGGTCGGCTATTGATTTTTCTTGCTCAATTTTATAAAACTGGGTATAAACATCTTCTTCGTTTGCTGTCCCATGTGGTCCAAGCTTGGTTGCTGACTTAAATACCATGTGAAGGTTCTGCCTGTGAGTGATATAGAGAAGTTTCATGCTAAGACAAGCGCTAGTTCTGGCTCCACACTGGACCGTAAATCAGCTAATGTGTTCCTCTGTGAATTGATGACCTTTTTAAAAGGTCTCAAACGCAAGAACTTTGTAATTTCGTGGAAGATTAATTTAGTCATTTGACTTGGAGTATGGTTGCCTAAGCAGCTGCTGTGTTATCCTCCATAACACTGGTCCATATTGTTCTTAGATGATCTCAACCAACTGCTTTCTATTAAAAACCAACTGTTGGAGCTGTAATGGATCAATTGACTATGAATTTGACCATTTGCTACCTATGTCTGCGCAAGGCATCAGCTGATTTTTTTGGGCGCTGATACCTAATGGTTCCATCTAAGGACACACACGAGGTGAGGCTGGTGGTATAGGTTACAGAATAGGGGCTAATGGTGGTGGCTAAAGTCACTTCTCCTGTTGAAGAGGAAGTTGAGAAGGAAATGGCTCCCTTAACCTATCTTGTTGAATTTTTGCGCACTGGGGAGTTGAAATGGCATGTCTGTCTATCCTAGTCGTTAGGGCATTAAGCGCCTCTCTCAACTATTATAGGTGACTATTGGTGTGGCTTGACGATGCCACTGAGTCGATACTCTTCGTGAATTTCCACGTAACTTTTTAGAAAGCTTAATATACTCTCAACAGATGTCACCATATGCTTATAGTATCGTCCACCCCTTGATTGATGGTTTGTTGCCTTTCTTCATGCATACATGCGTAGATACTGAATCTCACATGTTGGAGTTATATTGTTTTCCTTGTTCAGTAGGTGTTTTAGACCTAGACCTTACCCAAATTCTAGTTTGACACTTGCCCATTAGGCGTGCTTTATAGTTTGCATTGCTTTGGCCGGATCCGTCTTGGCCAAACTACCTTGGGTGAGTAGCTTGACCAAAAAATTTTGGCGAGATTTACATTTCCATCGGGTCTTCTTTCTTTTGTCATTTTTTGTATGTAAGCTTGTGACACGTTTTTTAGAAGGTGTCAAATTATTTAAGAGGATCATGTTACGTTGTTTGAAAACTACTTTATTTATGCCTATGTGTTTGACATATATTTATTGGCTAATTTTGAAGCAAGAATTTATTGCTATAATGAGTTCAAATTAGGTTGCTCATTTTTTTTTAAAGGACCATTTGGCCTTGCTCAAACTAAGTGTAGATGATATATCAACATAAATTTGAAGGTATCAAAAGGATGGGAGATGTTTAGAGCTCCTAAACCTTTTTTATGTTGAAGTTTTTTGCTTTGCAGAGGTCCCATACCAACCCAACATGAACATTAATTTTCATTTTTGGTTAGAGCGACACTGGGTGTGCCTAGTTGTTTACACCATTTTTTGGCACAAACATTTTGGCTCGCTTCCTTGTTTGTCGAGGATGCATGGGCATGCTAGTCCTTGACCCGAACTCAAAGTGTAATTTAGAGCCAAACCGTTTTTCTTTTTGAGGGAACTGGGACAAGGGCCCATCTATAGAGGTGGTAAGGGAAGGCCATTGAATTTTCCTCGGAGGCAGCGGCTTGGGCCCACAGAAAATGCAGTTGTCAGGTCGACACCGGGTCACAATGCGACCTGAACCAAATTCGGGCCACATCATCACATGAGTTTATACGGTAGAGAAGAAAACTAAGCTATATTAGAAAGAGAGAGTATTGAAAACAACTAAACTAACAACAAAGACAGAGAAAGCTACATTGAAGAGGGCGAGATAAGGTACAACTGAACTAGGCTATAGGTATGACTAAAATAAAGTACAATTATGGTGGTTGGTAGAGAAAATGATAAGCGTGTTCATGTTGGTTTGGTATGGGACCATTTCGCAGACAAAGAAACTTCAGTGTATAGGTTTTGAAAGCTCTAGTTAATTCCATTCCAATGGAACAAAACATTTTCCCAACTATTTTGGGACATGCTATTTCCATTCTCTTGACACCATATAATTTGTGTCAACGTCTTCACTCCTTGACGTTTAACCAAGGCCACTTGGGGCTTTCACAAAAATAGGCCTTCTGATTTAAACCCATTATTATTATTATTATTTTTTGATAAGTCTGATTTAAACCCATTATTGCACTAAATTTTTGGGTAGAATGTTTCCATCTTTTAGCCAATCTACATATGTATAGATATATATGCAAGTGCATGTATATATGTGCATATATAATTGTTTTAGACAAGGTCATGGGGACCTCATATATGCTAAGAATGTGTCAAAATGGGTCTCTTCCATGTATAAATTGACATTAATAAGGTTTTTTGGCTGGTACTTGGCCATGGTAAACTAGCTGAGGTGAACCTGGCTGTGGCTATTTGGATAAAACGGGGTGCAAATATCAATATTATATTTGATAAGTAAAATATCAGTATTATATTTATCAAAAATATCAATTCTGTATTCCTCAATTTATTCTTGAAAATTTGGAGGGTGAATATAAAAAGTACACCTCCTTTACCTAGGTATTAGTTTATAAAAATACATAATTTTCCAATATAATGATTTAAATAAAAATCAAGAGCATTTTTTTAATTTTTATGATTTTTCCAAATTCATTTTGGTAGTGTTTCGTTAGCATTTTAAAAGTACTTATATTGCTTGCTATCTTAATGGAGGGAGTTGTGATCCTCAGATGCTGGAATAGCTTGCAGCAAGGCTTCTTTAGGTCTGCAGTTTTAGTGAGGGAAAGGAAAAGTGAATTTCTTCATGTTCCTTCTCTTAATTAAATTAGAAATTAACATTTTCTAAAAAGGTTGGGATTTAGGAAAAATGAAAAAGAAAATGACTTGTAAAATTAATATTTTTCAATTTATTTTCCCATATTTCTTTTTCCTCCACGCCTTCCATGGTATTTGAACAAGATAAAATGATTTCCTTTGTGTTGTTTTCCCTTTCCCTCACTAAATTCAACTTATTCTAAGGAAAGCAGTGAAAAGGGCTATGGTTTGGGGTTATGAGAAAGTCCTGATTGAAAATAGTGTGCAAGTACTCATTATGGCTATTCTAGAAAAGGAAGCTCCACCAGTGGATATTGAGACGTCAGTAGATTGGCTCGAAATTTGTGCTTCTGTAACTTTGTTCATATTAGTTGTAGTTATAACGAGGCACTCTATAGGGTGGCAAAAGACGGCCTTGCTGTTGGACTGGATGCTGCATTGAGGAAGATTTTCCTCTATGTATTGTTCATTTGATCCTTCAGGATTACAGGCCTTCTGGTTATTAACTTCTATTTAATAAAACTTGTCTTTAAAAATATATATACACATATGTTATTGTGAACTTGGAGGGAGTGTGGAGGGTCATGGTTGCAGAGACATCCATTCAGTTTTGGATAATGATATAATTTAGAATAAATTATACTTTCCTGCCCCGAGGTTTGTCAATTCCCACTCTTGGTTTCATAATCCCACTTACCTCCCCTAAGTTTGTGGTTTATGTAACAGATTCCCCACTTTTAGGGCACTTGGAGACAAACAGAATCTGTTGATGTCAGCAGTAGAAAATGGATAGAAGGTCAATTTTGCCCTTCTAATGCCTTAAATGATAGCAAACATTTCATGGAAAAAAAGGGTAAACTAACACACTACCATTACCAAGTTGGACGGCCATCACTGACAAGGGAGGTAAGTGGGATTATGAAACCAAGAGGGGGTCTATTTGGGATATTGACAAACCTCATGGGAGGTAAGTGGAATTTACCCTATTATTTATTGCGGTTTGAGCGGGTTTCAGATCTTTATTTGAACGGACTGGGATGTAGAGAGACTATTTTATGTGTTAATTATCTTATTGCAGCGTCTTTGATTCTTTTTAGATAGTTTTAGATGAGTACGAGTATCAAATTGCTAAGCTTGGATTATGAAGGGTTTGGTTTACTAATTTACTTCCTCCTATTCCATACTGATGCAAGAAGAATAGTTAGCCTTAATGAGTGGGTTTTTATTTTTTATTATTGTTAGTATTATTATTATTTTTATTATAAGTTGATATAGAGATACATCTCTCCGTATGTCCATATTTTTGGGCATTTTGAGTTTGGTGTATTATATGTTTAAATTACTACTTGATAATTGCGTTTACCATTATCTTGTACAAATGTAAATTTTTTTGTCCTTTTTTTTAGCATATGGGTGCTGCAAGAGGGACCTCTTATTTCTGACACTGTAGATCTGTTGCAGTTAGAAATATCTTGACTTGTTAGTTGGTTTCAGAACTTGATTGGTCTTGAGTTATTATGTTTATACTTTATAGCACTTATTTTTTAATGTTCTGGATGTTGTTATCATTGTCAACTCACTTGCTTTTAAATTGTTATATCATTCTCTGGATTTCTCTTTTGCTACTGCATTCTGCAATTGGTAGGTTGAACTGTTACATTCTCATCTTGCTTGGGTCCTTAATGTCACTGTCTGTGTTGATGTACAAACCAAGCCTGTGATGCAGACTCACAGCTTAGTCTATGGAAACTTTACTTGTGAAACTTAGCTCGGGCAAAGTTTTAGTGCAATATTAATGCTTTTGAACTAATATGTAGTTCTACAGGTGAGTGGGGTAGACCATAAGACATCCTTCATGGCCCTTTTTTTTTGGGCGATTCTCTCTCTTTTTTTTTTTTGGCGGTGTGGTTGTGCAGAGAGGGGTCTCATTTATCTCTTTTAATTTTTTGTCCGTCCTTGTTCTTGCTCTTCTTCTTTGATCATCATCATAAGTTCCTTCTTGGACCAGATCATCTTTATAATGTAATTATTAAAACTTGGTTTTCATACTATGCTTATATTTCCGTGTTTATTTATTAGAGGTTCACATGGAAGGATGTGGTTTGTGTCAGAGGCACTAAAAGGGCAAGGGAAGCCAAATTCACAGGTTTAAGTGGTGGCTTGTAATACACAGGAAGATATATTCCGAGATTGAGAGGAATGGTGAAACATTATTCACGGGGCCAACTTTAACTGAAATTATTTTATATATATATATATATATATATTTTCTCATTCAAGTAGTTGCTTTCTGGTATTATATCAGAAGGCTGTCAACAGGCCAAATGGTAGTAGGCTCCGATCATTTTCACTCATTTTCACTTCTACATACCCCCCTTTACAGTTACCGTCTGAAGTTCCTCCTAATCATCTGTGTATGCATGTGTAATCTAAAGCAACTGGAGAACTGACAATCTTTAGATGTATTCGTAGTCTTTGTTTCTTTATCATGTTAATCTGAATCTTTTCCTGAAAAAATAGGTTGCACGTATGCTCACTGTTAAGCGGGAAAGAGAGATCGAGGATGGAATTAACAAGAGGCTGTCGAGAAAGCTGGATCGACAATGGAAGAAAAGCATTATTGTTAGACCACCTCCGTCCCTGAAGAAGTTGCGAGAGGAAGAGGCAGCTGAAGAAGCCAAGGAATCATCGGCATGAGCTAAATGAATCCCTTTTTGATGAAAATGTTTGTGGAGTTCTTAATTTGTGACTATTTCTGTATCAAACAGTTAAATGTCAATATTATTCTGTTCCTTCTCTACAAACCCTCTTCTTTTTGTTAGAATGACTTGTGGTAACTTTTCTCTTATCCATTTCCAGTGAAAACAAGGCTGATGAGCATTTGTTCTCCTCATGGTCTTTCAAAAAATATGTAAATAAATAAATAAATAAAAAATCATTCTGATCATATTAAAAGAAGTGGTGAACTTGTGTTCACGGGTTAGAATCGTGTCGGGTTGATCTATGCAAAAACAACTGTTTAGTAATCGTGTTAGGAACCATTGGCACGAGCATGACCCGTTTAGTAAATGGATTGTATGGGTGTCTTGTTTAGCCTGTTTAATTTAAATGAGTTATGTTACCCGTTTATCAATTTAAGTATAATAGAAAATAAAATTCTTGAAAATGAGAATAATTTAGACAATACAATTATAAAAGAATCCAAATACAATTGTCATGTTGAATTTATATGATAATAATAGATATGTCCATAATAATTGGATTAAAACAAGTTAATTGGGCTCAACTAACACGATTAATTAAATAGGTCTAATTAGATTTAACAAGTTGACCTCTAAAGTACACTGATACTCCATAATAATTGGATTAAAACAGGTTAATTGGGTTCACCTAAAACGACTAATTAAATGGGTCTAATTAGATTTAACGATTTAACCTCCAAAATAGAGATACAACATGATTAATTAATAACGTGTCAACACGATTATTTCACAAACACTGTTAAGATCAATCCAAGCCCCTTAACTTTATGTGATGAAGAGGGAAGTTATGTCAAATTTTGACACTCCTAATTTAAAAGGTTGTGATGTACTTAAAAAAACCAAGAAGGAAAAGTCACATAAATCAGGACACTCTTTTAAAACTGAAATGTCGTGTATATATAATATATTTCACAGATATATTGAAAATCATAAACATTACTCCTTTTCTACGCAGAATGACGTTATTTTTCAATCAAAGATTTCTCTGCTTCAATTTTTTCAATAGTTGCAAATATAACGAAACAACTATGAACCATAATGCTGCAAATTTCGTTACATAAAAAGTTTGACATTTGTTGATTTTATTGACTGATTAAACTATTAAAAAATGGGAAAATGAATAGAAAAACTAAGTACACTAAGAAAAAAATTTGGATCGAAATTTAATCAAATATGTTCTGAAATTCAAATTGAAACTTTTGGTGTCTCCTTCTCGGGCATAATCAGAGCAAGAGAACTAGCGCTGATCATGATTGATTATATATATATATATATATATATATTGAAGGTAACGGTGGATTATTAAAACAACTTTTACCTTTTTTGTATTTCGTTTCCTTGCTAGGAATATTGCACTCAAATATTGCATCACATTCAAGTGTGAAATGAAAACACTTACTTGGCAGTATTAGTGGAATCGTCCAAGTTAATTTTTTGCATTATTAATGTTAGAATGTTTTAAATTTGAGATTGAAAAAAATTTAATTTATATTTTAATAAATTTCTTTTAATTTTAAAATTTAAGTTCATATTGTGACATTACATTTTAATCCCTATTAAAGGTACATTATAGGTTATGTGATTTATATTCTAGTTACATTGCAATGCCAAGAAGTCCGTACCACACATTCAGTGAATGAGTCATAAAAGAATGGAATTTGCTATAATGAGTTTAATGATATTTTTAAAAAGGGTTAAGTGCAAAAAAAATTTCTCTACTATCGATATACTGCAAAATGGTTCCTGTGTAGTAAAAAACTCTCTAATACTATCAATTTGGTGCAAATAGGTCCATATGTGGTATAAAATAATGATAATACCATCACTTCAGTTGAATAAATTAATAATTATAAATACAAACCATGTAAAATGACCTTTTTTATCCACTTATCAAAAAAATAAAAGGAATAATTTCACTCACACCCCCTGAGGTTTGGCCAAATATCACTCTTAAATATCTTTCGAAAAAACTATCACTTAGATCTATTTTTATTTTTCCGTTAAAACATCCGTTAAAAATATGAAAAAGACAACTTTACCCCTAATTTTTTAATCTTATTTATTTCAAAATATCAAGCTACTTAAATGACCACTATACCCATATATATATATATAACCATCCGGTTAGGCACAGAGATGATGGCAAAGGGAGATCGGTTGGGCACTGCAGCGATGGCCGAACGAAAGAGTGCGGGAGGGTCACCAGACACTGGTGGTTTGGGGGGAAGGAAGACACCTAACCAGAGGTTGCTGCGCCGTCGACTGTGGGTCGCTGTCGTGCGTCGTGGGTAACAATCTTCTCGTCGGCGGTTTACGTGGCCGTTGTGTGTGGATTGTCCGTGTGGGACGGCGAGTCGTGTTCTCCTACGGCCACGGTTTGTTGGGTCACTATTTTGCACCAATTCCGGGTGCTATTTTCTTCTCCGGCATAGTTGACACCATCTTGTGCAGACTATGGTTGTGACTTGCAATCACAGGTAGGTTGGGTTGCTTGGGGTTGCCAATTGGGTGGGAGAGAGGGGTGGCCGCGGTGGCTGTGGTGTTGACACTGGGTTCTGGGTTTTCGACCTTAAGTTCACATACTTCAATGACATTGTCGCAATGCAATTTTTCTTCGTTTTCTGTTCAAATCACACCTCTGCTTTGGTTTTTCAGTTCACATCTAATCTTGGTTTCTCTTTTCGATTCTATCAGTTTGTTGACCGGCGGTAGCATGGCGTCGTCTGAGAGCGAGGGCTCCACTCACAACCACCTGAATTTTGACTTGAACTTGCTGAAATTCCATCTGGGTTTGATTGTTGATTGTGATAGAGAAATTCGACTTTCTGGTAACCAAGATGTGGAGAGTCTCTGTCACTTGGAAACAAGTTTCTCATTTAGTGACTTTGTTTTTTGTTTTTTTTTTTTTTTTGGTAAATTTTTATTTTCAATTCTTTATCCCTTTATTACAATCATAGAACAAGATTCTATTGGCTTTCCATGCCAAAGCTCTTTCACAACTGTCTAACAAAACACCCTAATGACATTTTGTACTAATCACTTTCTGAATGTAATTACAAGGATACTAAAATGGGTTTTGTTGAATAAGTAATTGGAGAAGATTAATCATGCTAATTACTCCATCACTAAACTAAGAGCAGCGAGTTGTAATCACAGGTAGGTTGGGTTGCTTGGGGTTGCCGATTGGGTTATTTGGGGTTGTCGACTTTGGCTGCTTGGGTCGATGGGACGGCAAATGGTGATGGGTGTGGCTTTAGGAGTTCCATGGTAGTTACAATAATGTGTATAATTTTTTTAGCAGTGTTGTAGTGTTGTAAACTTAAAAATAAGGGATATATGAGTACTTACAATCTTCTATTGATACTCTTTCATTCTACTTTGAAACCAGTTGTAGATTTAAGCTTGTTCTGTTAGGAACTTGATCCTATATATCTTCGTGTGTGTGTGTGTGTGTGTGTGTGTATATATGTCTGTGTGTATATATATATGTGTCTGTGTGTATATATATATAATTTGTAAATTTACAGCTTTCTAGGGGTATTTTAGTCTTTAATCTAATCCTTTAAGCTAAAGGGTTGGTTTGACAAATTCAAAGGGTGATTAAGTCATTTTACATCGTGTGATAACTGTTCAACTAACGGTTGGGTGTTAGTGAAAAATGGAACAAAAGTTTGTAATGTGAGTGATAGTTATTTTCGAAAGATGTTTTAGAGTGATATTTGGCTAAACCTCAGGGGGTGTGAGTGAAATTATGCTGAAGGCCAAAAAGCCAATAGACACACTAGATAAATTATTCCTAAATATGATGACAGACATCAAAAAAAAAATTGAATTTGCCCTCTTTTCATCCAAGCAATTAAGAGGGCAGAAATCAAATGCTAAGGTACGTCACTAATATCGTTATCAATATAACACATCAATGGCTAAAGGGTAAAACGATGAAAATCAATGAGCAACATCCAACGAAAATCGAGGAGAGCTTTGTTCACAGACATGGCATTCTTCTTTTATAATTGATTCTTCTCAACAATTGCTTTTTCCCAATTCGCCTCTATTCATATCAATTCAACCCTCATAAACCCAATGCTCTTCCTTGGCGGTAAGATTATACATATCTCTGTATGTATGTATATGTATATATATATATATATATATATATATATATATATAGAGAGAGAGAGAGAGAGAGAGAGAGAGAGAGAGAGGAGGGGGGGGGCAAAGAGAGGCATTTGCGTATGGGTGTGTGTACATATATTTGTGAGCGTGTAATATATATAATACACAAGAAAATAGCAAGTATAGAGTGAGTGCGATTAAGAGATAGGAGCAATGTGTTCAGAGAGCAATTCTCAGTTTATGAAGGTTGTCTTGGGCGATGCTGGTTATGTGCTCGAAGATGTTCACTTAATTGAT
The DNA here is from genome assembly GCF_030987335.1 of Cornus florida. Classification (NCBI taxonomy): domain Eukaryota; kingdom Viridiplantae; phylum Streptophyta; class Magnoliopsida; order Cornales; family Cornaceae; genus Cornus; species Cornus florida. The sequence continues at coordinate 51,849,512 of NW_026775577.1, read as the reverse complement.
TTTCCGGATCTCCCTGTATGTTCTTCCTCTCTCTTTCACTCTCTCTCTCTCTAAATGAAAGGTTATTTTTGGTATTCTTGCCCCAGTCCTAGAGCCATTATTGAGACATTACAGGGATGAGAGAGAGCCAACAATGCCGAAATTAAACGCGATCAAAACTTCACAGAATAAGGTTAAGACTAAGACAAACACGAAGCTGCAAATAAAAGTCACAGACGACGTTACAAGTGTCACCTAAAGTTCTGCACCTAGATCTCACGAGCGGTCATGCGCCCCACGCATCTTCTCCGGCAAAAATTTGATGACAAGAATCCGGTCACATCTCCGGCGAGCCGAGCCATTCAGCCAGTGCAAGTCGAACTAAGCCATATAGGGGTTATATGCACATATGGGTGGGGCAAAATGGGAATCAAATTGGTAAAATATGATTTTTCATATTTAGTTTTTGTCAAAAAGTGGTCGGATGGACTTATTTGTATTTTTTTTTTAAATTTTATTGGCTAACATGCACATTTTCAAAAAGTAAAGACAAAACTTTATATATCAAGATATTTTTTTGCACTTAACCTTTTTAAAAATCAAGGATGCAACTATAAAGATTTTTTAAAACAACATTTTCAAATTATGAGGATGCATGTTTCATGACTCCTATATGCATGTATCATGACTCTCATGTAGGTGGATGGATCAATTAAAGTGATAATTTGACGTAGCAAAAATATCTATTGGACTGTTGTGAATGTGGTTCTTTAGGCCTCCAACTTTACTACATCAACTTCAACAACACACACATATATCAATTAATCAATAATTTGAGAGGCATTTACTTATTATATTATATTATATTTTACGTGGGATAGCGAAATTGGTTTGAGAGTTTTGCTCTCAGGTTGTCACATGCATTTTGTGTCAGGTTGAAAAAATTTCATGATATTCCGTTATATATATTTATAATATGATTTGATAAAGGCGGATTTTTAATAAGTTTTATTGATCTTTTAATAAATAAAAGAAAAAACTATTTAAGGCAAGTAATGACCAATTCAAGAAAATTATGTTGTTATGGTTATCAGGGGCGGAGTCAGGATTTTAGTTTAGGGGGATACAATGTTAAGAAAAAAATATATTTAAAAGAGTAGAAGGGAAAAAAAAAAAAAAAAAGAAAAAGGAAAAAAAAGAAAAAGAAAAATGACAACTTAAAAAGAAAACAATTAAAATTTAATTTAAGAAGGAAAATTTAACTTTTTTTTTTAAGAAATATGAAGAGTAAATTAGGAAAAAACTAGAAAAATGAGAGATAATTTTAAAAATTAATAATTTTAGGGAGACATTATATAAAAAATTCCATATATATAGATAAAATATAAAAAAATTTCTATATGTATAGTGGGCAGGGCCAGGCCAGGGGGGCACTTGCCCCCCTGGGCATACACTGGCTCCTCCTTTGATGGTTATTAATTAGAAAACACGGACACTTCTACAAAGGAGTCGTACCCGTGTCAGACACCTGATACTCCTCGAATTTGTGTCCGACACTTCATATACGTGTTCATAAATAAAAATTAATTTTATTATTTTGGATACTTTTCCAACACTTCTCGGATATTTCTAACACAAGTCTACCAAGTAATTTTGAAAATAATATGAATACTATCATAACAAAGTAGTGAAATAATGGTATACATGATCTAAAAATCATTACAATAATAACATAATTTTATTTTCTAATTCATTTCAGAGCAACACTTAATATAAAAACTATAAATGAATTAAAATTTTATAATACTATTCCTGAATAGATGTATAAAAATAAAAATTTATATTTATATATAATCGTGTCCACGCCGTACCCATATCTTACTTTTTTTAAATTTGAGGACGTATCCGTGTCGTATCGGGCATGTGTCCATGCTACATAGGTTATTAAAAATGCTTAGTAATTATATATTTTTAAAAAATAATAACCAAAAAGAAACTTAATTATGAAATAAATTAATCATACAATACAAAATATTTTAGAAACAAAAACAGAATATAAAAGTAAAAAAATTAATCTAACTTAAAAATATTATTTGCTTACATATTGTGAGTTGATGATAATTATAATTTTATTTTGTTTGTTAAAATAATAATTAGCTAACCAAAACATAATCAGAAAAAAAAAATAATAAATAAAAAATAAAATAACCCAACAAACATAAAGGTGGGTCCCATCTAGGATAGAAGTTGAGGTTTGGATGAGTGAGCGGATTACCAATTGCATGATGTAACAGATTGAAAACTTTAACCTAATTGTTTGTTTCTTCGGAATACGGATTGTGTGTGTATATATATATATATATATATATATATATATATAAAGAATTGTGTACATAGTGTTGTTGGTGGGATAAAATGGACCACATTCAAGTTCTATAACATGATCCACTTAAACCTGCCAATAAAGTCGGATAACTAGTGAAATGTAAGACATGATTTTGATTGGAGTTGCGGAATTCTAAAAATGCAACTAAGATGAATCCACGACGACGATTTCATATTTAGTGGACCTACTAATCAAATACTTATGCAAATGCTTTTCTAAGCAACTTCAGAATATGATCAGGGTCAATCCACCTTTGTGTTCTAAGCAACCGCAGAATATGATTAGGGTCAATCCACCTTTATAGAAGACATAGTATCTTTATGCATCCAGTTGTGTGTCGTGCTTAAATAAAATAGGAAGATACATTTTTCGAATTGAGATAGTTTTAAAAGGAATAGATGTGAGTGGGGGACATTAGCCCACCACTATCTTATTATATAATGTGCTCCCACAATCTTATCTCACATTCTACATCCACAAATATGTGTTAATAATTTGAAGTTACTCTCACGTGTAATATATGTACTCCCACAATCTTATCTCCCGTTGTACATCCACAAATATGCGTTAATAATTTGAAGTTGCACAAAATCTACTGAAGCTGCAAATACCAGAGTGTTGATTAAAATTAAAAATATAACATAATTAATGTTTTTTCTTTCCTTTTTTAGTCTTCACAGTAGAGTATTAATATATATATATTAGAAAATGAATTAATTCAGAATGTAACCTTACTTGAAGCTTTCGTTGGTGCTGTTGGCATCATGCTCGATGTAATAATGCTCACTTCTGGATGAAAGCAAGGCCTTCCTCTTTCTAAGGGTGCAACAATAATCCGAGCTAAATTCATGAAATTCCTTAGTCACGGTTCTGCACAAAATGACAAGTTTTTTTTTCAATAAAAGATTTCTCTGCTACAATTTTTACAATAGTTGCAAATATAACGAAACAACTAATGCAATTGCATGAACCATAATGCTGCAAATTTCGTTACACTAAATATGAATGTCAATCACGATTATATAAGTTTAAACCTACAGATATCTATTCACGTCACGTTTAAGGTATCCAACCGAATAGATGTGAAAAAAGAAGAAGATCGAAGAAGAAGAAGAAACTTAGTGGGATTATTTAGAGACAACTCTTTAAAAACAATAACTCCTTGAAAAAAAAAAATAGGTCACGTAATTTAAGACAACTCTAATATATATTTTTTTAAACGAAATAATTTTATAATTTAAAATAATTCTTGTTTAAAAGTGTATATAAATAATAGAAATTGAATATACTTTTATAGGGTATATAGATAGATATAGATAGATAAATGAAATACATTATATTAATATATAAAAATTTAATTCCCTTTCAAAAAAATAATAATAAAACCCATTTATATTGCATATGAAGGTAGTTTGTGCATTTATTATTTTGTGTGATGGTTCATTCAAAGAAAGGGGGGTGAAGATTAAGTCAATTAAACCTCAAGGGACTTTAATCAATAACTTGAGTGGAGATCAGGTAATTTATCCTTTTAATTACAATGCTTTATTAATAAGATAAATTACACTGATCTCTCCTGAAGTTTGAGCAAATTACACACAGGTAAAGCGTTTGACCTTTATAACTTTGACCTCCCTTGAGATTTGATGCATATGTTGAACAATACCCCTTGTCGTTAATGAAAATTAAATAAAAAAGAAGATTAAATTATCATTTTCTTGTGTAAAAAGACCTAGATAACCTTATATTTTGACATGAAATTACAAAAAATATTATGAAATGCAAATCAATTTTCATTCAAATTTTATTTATTAAATTTTACAAAAACAATTTTTTTTTTTTTTTTTTTTTTTTTAATGACATTTGATTAGGTTTTTTTTAGAATTTCATCAGGTTCCTTTTTTTAAAAAATAAATAAATAAATAGATAGGGTAATATAGTGTTTACAAGATGTGGAGAAAATAAAAGGGTAATTAATTATACAACATAAATAATATTAGTTAGAGACTACATGAACATAATTATACCTTAGATGACGCGATGTTGTCAAGTAAAGATACAAACATAACATTTTTCAGTCCTTGCTACAGAAGTTTTTCAATAAATCTGGGTTCATTTTACTTTTCAGTTTGAATAACAAATTTTCATATTACAGTATAAATCAATTTCCTTGAGTATGTTAATGCTCAAAATTATCAACTCAAAGCAGGCAGTAGCAAAAATGAGGTGTTTTCAACAAATGAATTGTCCGAGCAATGATTTAGTTGTGCATTTTCAAACATTTAAGAATTATGTGAATTGGCTAATAAGCAATAAGTTGGAATTTTAGATCAACTGAACAATGCGACTAAAAAATGACCAATAAATATTTCATGTGGGTTCACATGTTTCATTTTTTCAATGTCCATCAATCCACCTTTCATTCACATTGATGTGTTGTGTATATATATAATATTACGTAGATGCATATATAAATTATGAAGGGTAATTCCATAGGCCTATGTGAGCCCAGAAACTACAGTGATCTATTAACCAGCGAGACCAAACAGCTCCTGCGTGACAGGTTAATAATACTGAGGGTATTTCAGTCATTTAAATATTCCGAGATACAACAGCAGCTCGTCTTCTAAGCATACGCGTAAAGTGTCCATAGAAATGGATTCATAAGAGAGGCAAGTGGAAACTAAAAATAAGTTGCAGTACGCAGTCAAGAGATCAATGTAGTAATCAGTAATGTCGACATTTAGTGAAAATTTATATAAAAAATTTTTAGCATCCACAAATATGGTCAGTCATGACCTCCTGAAAATCGTAGCATGTACCATACATACAATCAATGAGTCATAAAAGAATAGAATCTATTATAACGAGTTTGATGATATTTCAAAAAATAAAGAATGCAACCATGAAGATATTTTTAAACAAACATTTTCAAATTATGAGGATGCATGTATCATGACTCTTATATAAAACTATTAGTGGATTATACTTTATGTAGGTGGATGGATCAATTAAAGTGATAATTTGAAGTAGCACAAATTCTATTGGAGGATTATACTTTATGTAGATGGATGGAACAATTAAAGTGATAATTTGAAGTAGCACAAAATATCTATTGGACTGTTGTGAATGTGATTCTTTATGCTTCCAAGTTTACTACATCAACTTCAACAACAACACACACATATATATCAATTAATCAATAATTTGCAAGGCATTTACTTATTATATAATATTTAACGTGGGATAGTGAAATTAAGTCGAGATTTCTGCTCTAAGGTTGTCGTATGCATTTTGTGTGAGGTCGAAAAAAATTCATTGACTGCAACAACTGATTCCGTTATATTTTGTCAACATATATATATATGATTTCATAGAGGTGGATTTTTAATAATTTTTACTGACCTTTTTTTAAATAAAAGAAAAAAGTAATTAAGGCAAGTAATGACCAATTCAAAAAAGTTTTGTTGTTATGGTTAGTAATTAGGAAGCACGGACACTTCTACAAAGGAGTCGTACCCATGTCCAACACTTCATATCCGTGTTAATAAATAAAAATTCATTTTATTATTTCAGACACTTCACCGACACTTCTTGGATACTTCTAACACAAGTCTATCATGTAATTTTGAAAATAATATAAATACTATCATGACAAAGTAGTGAAATAATGGTATATATGATATAAACATTATTACAATAATAACATAATTTTATTTTCTAATTCATTTAAGAGCAACACTTAGTATAGAAATTATAAATGAATTAAAATTTTATAATACTATAATTAAATAGATGTACAAAAATAAATATTTATATTTATATATATATATATATAGTCATGTCCACACCGTACCCATGTCCTACTTTTTTAAAATTTGAAGACGTATATGTGTCGTATTGGGCATGTGTCCATGCTACATAGGTTATTAAAAATGCTTAGTAATTATATATTTTAAGAAATTAATAACTAAAAAGAAACTTAATTATGAAATAAATTAATCATACAATACAAAATATTTGAGAAAAAAAAAAAACAGAATATAAAAGTAAAAAAATTAATCTAACTTAAAAATATTATTTGCTTACATATTGTGAGTTGATGATAATTATAATTTTATTTTGTTTGTTAATAACTAGCTTGGTCCCTGTGGCTGGGTTTTGAGCCCCTTTCGTGGGCTCTCTTTACCCTTGGGCTTGCCTGTACATCTTGTGCACTTATACACTTTTCATTCTTCAAAAAATAAAAATAAAAAATAAAAATGTTGAATAGTTATAATAACTGAAAAATTAAATAGTTATATAATTTATCAAAAAAGATAAAAAGAAGGAGATATAATCCATTGTGTACATAGTGTTGCTGGTTGGATAAAATAGACCACATACAAGTTCTATAATTGGATCCACATACAAGTTCTATAATTGGATCCACTTAAATCTGTCAATAAGGTCGGATAACTAGTGGAATGTAAAACATGATTTTGACGGGAGTTGTGAAATTATAAGAATGCAGTCAAGATGAACCCACCAGGATTTCACATTTAGTGGACCTACCAATAAGATATTTATGCAAAGGCTTTTTTAATCCATTGTGTACGTAGTGTTGCTGGTTGGATAAAATAGACCACATACAAGTTCTATAATTGGATCCACTTAAATCTGTCAATAAGGTCGAATAATTAGTTGAATGTAAAACATGATTTTGGCGGGAGTTGTGAAATTATAAGAATGCAAGATAAACCCACCAAGATTTCACATTTAGTGGACCTACCAATAAGATATTTATGCAAAGGCTTTTTTAAGCAACCGTAAAATATGATCACGGTCAGTCCACCTTTATGTTCTAAGCAACCACAGAATATTATCATGGTCAGTCCACCTTTGTGGAGAACGTAATGTCTTTATGCATTCAGTTGCGTGTCGTGTTTATATAAAATAGAAAGATACATTTTTCGAATTGAGAAAATTCTGAAAGGGATAGATGTGAGTGGGGAATATTAGCCCACCACTGTCGTGCAATGTGCCGCCACAATCCTATCTCGCGTTCTACATTCACAAATATGATAATTTGAAGTTGCACAAAATTTACTGTACTGTTAAATGAATAAAAACATGTAAATTTATGGAGCAACTTTTAATGATCAATACAATTTATAAAGTTATCACAACAATATCTCAGGCCATGTTTGTGAAAGGAACAAATGTCTGATACAAATGTCTCTGTCCCCATCTAAACAATAACATATTGAGGAAGAAATTTTATTGTTATCTAATCCATGTTAGGCTTTAGTGGGGACGTTTGACAAGGTTTCATGCCACTCACACGCTAAAGTAATACCACTAGCAAACAGACCCTCTCTCTATCTTAGCAACAATTAACATTCATGACAATTGACAGTGAAAAACTAATCCATGCCTCAGTCATCATGTGTGACTTAATTCTGGGGCTCAGCCCCCATCAAATTCTACAAAATTTCCCCGTATATCATCTCATGCATTATGGGTTTGTCCCTGCATTGCACCATATGCTCAGTGCCTGTCCCGTCCCTCGAGTAGGCCACTTTTACCAAAACACAGTCGCGGATAAATATGACCTCGTACATATAGAAATATATCTTCAATGCTGTTATTTTCAAATGTTAGGCTTGATGAGCTCAGATACAAAAGCAAAAGCAAAAGCAAAACAAATTTTACAACCAACATTCATCATGATTTCTAGCCAATTTCCACAAATACGTGTGCACGCGTGGTTGTGTACAGGTTTATCTTCAATTCATAAATGTATCCTCCTTCCATATTTACTGGGGAAAAAAAAGGCATTCTTCCAGATCCAGTTCTCTCCAAGATTGTATTTAAAATCATATAAAACCAAAAACTAAAAGTGAATCTAATCAACTACATGCCCATCCCTTGATTCCATAATCATTAATCACTAGGAATCTCACACCAAGGGAGGCTACTGCTCAAAGGAGTGTTGGGTTTTATCATAAAGATGTGTCCTTGTAGTAAAAGTAAACAGCAAATTTAGAGCATAGAAAAGTTGCAAAACAAGTATCACTTCTTTCCCGCTTGCATCTTACACTGATCCAAGAAATGTTCAATAGAAATACCCAAGAACTTGACCACCGACATTCTGTTGGATTGCCTCTTCATGATCTAAAACTCCATTTGGCGTTGTAATCACCACATAGCCCCACTGCATGAAAGGAAAGAAGAAGTCCTTAAAGTCAATCAGTTCCCGTTAAGTGGATTACAAAGTTGTGAAGAGACTGATATAGTAGTAATATTTCATAAGATCAAATGGCTAACAATGATAGAAATATCTAAATCATTGTAACATGCATAAAGTAATTTCAATAGGAGCAAAATAATGGTTTTACCGTAATAGGAAAATTTCATCTGTTTTCTCCAATATATATGGTAGTGGTTCATAACTCGTGAAGCTTCGCCCTTGGGCATAATGGTAAAAAATACATGATACCGAGTATTAACTACGGAAACTTTCTCAGCCACAATAAAATAAAGAAAAAGAATTGACAAATCGTAGAGAATTATACAATTTGGAAATGCATTCTCAGAGCAAGTTTACCAAGCTAATGAGTTATCTCCTACTCATTGACAAGGTTTCATGACACACACTAAAGTAACAATGATAATTTTTCGTCTTCTTCATATTAGACTCGTGTTCGATACCACCACTTCACAAATAATCATGGATGCATGTTTGGCACCTTGTGAATGTCTCTGTAGTATGAATTTCCTAATTTTAGACACTTCTACAACACCTATAATACACTCACTCCCCAATACAAGACTCATGTAGACAGTCTCAATTTAATAGAAGTAATGCTCGAAAGTATTTGAAAACAAGATAAACATGCCATTAAGCACTCATCCTTTGTTTTGATATTATACACATACACATGGTCGTCATGCAATGGACCTAGTTATTAATTTTGAAGACAAAAAGAAAGAAGAGAGTAGTAGTTTTATCTATAATATAAATAACATACCGAAAATTATTATTATCAAACAATAATCTTTATGATATTTGTTGAGCTTCATCTTCTATAACATCAATCTTCGATATCATTTCCACAAACCATCTTCAAAATGATTATGTTTTTCAACTATACATATGAAAATGCATCTTATTGCTACATCAATGATAGTTCACATTTGTTAGCATCCAATGTCCACATTCTTAATGTATATTTGCCTCACAAAATAGAAATCAACTATTACAACGTATATTAAGTATGCCACAATTTCACAGGATAAACAGATTGTTTGGTGGTCCGGAATGCAAAAAGGTATTAAAAATAAAGAAAATTAAGTTACTAACAAAATGTCTACAACTCAACACAAGAATTCCTAACAGAGTTCCCAAATCCTAAGAACCCTACTAACAAATTAGCAGTCTTTTGGCCATTAGTCTGGTCAAGACCAGGATCACAAAGATTCCAAAATCTTGATTCAAATATACATATTGAACTAGTTCAACTGCAATAATAAATTAAACAAACCTGACGGGTTGGAAGCGTACGTATCCTATACTTTTCAATTTCGTGTGCCTTAATGTCCTGCCTGTACGTGAGAACCCGGCAGTGATTTACCCTTCCCTGCAGTTCAACAGTTATCTTTCCTACTCTTTGAGGATCATATACTTGGAAATCTTTGATATATCCTGGAAGGCATAATAAAAAGTCAACAACATATAGAAGTTGACTTGCCAAAAAAAGACATGCAGAAGCTGACAATATCATCCGAGGTTCATGAGAAACAAATATTTTGTGCTTCCATCGTGAGAAAATTGAAGCTTGACTCACATAGGTAAGCACATAGAGACAGCTTTCTTTCTGCTCTGATTATTCTATTGTCTTTAAATATCACATTTATAAAAGATACCAACAATTTACTTGACAAAGTCTTAGATACCTAAGTTCATATCTTTTTAGTAGCACAAATATTGTCTGATATGCTAGCACCTATCTATTGCCCATTCAAGGAAAAAGAATCCTTAAATAAGTAGAAGCCAAAAAAATGTCAACATGTCAAATACAGTTTCAGATTGGGCTTGGGTTAAAGCATCGGATCACCAAACTTAACATGATTGCCAAATCCCAATCCTAGCCTAATTCAAATATTTATATGTATAAAGATAATAGTTCCCATGAGATTTTATTGATGTCTTAGTGGTAGAATTATCATTTTGGAAACCATTTGAGTACTTGCAGAAGCACGGGCACTTTTATAAGGTGCCGTGTCCAACACCGACACTCCATGGACACTCTTAAACACGTGTCCGTTATTTAAAAATAAATGTTATTATTACGGACACTTAGCCGACACATCCAAGACACTTGGTTGACGCATTTCGGACATTTGGTCAACACATTCCGGAAGCTCAACCAACACATCCTACACTCTTTGTTTTATATAAAACAAACACACGACAGTCTTGAAAACAACATTATGAACATATATCAAAGTGTTCAACCTCCAAAGAACAAAAACACGAGTATAATGACCAGATAGGATAGTACTATCATATATATATAACATATTCTTTTTTATATTCAAATGGCGTCACCTTCTAACTTATGTAACTTTAGTATAGAATTTATAAATTAATTAAAGTTCCATTATTGTCACATTCAATAGATATATAAATTAAAATTTATATTTATATTAGTTGTGTCCATGCCATATCTGTGTCCTACGTTTTTAGAATTTGACGTGTCGGCATATCCGTGTTGTATGGTGTCCGTGTCCCATGTTTGTGTCCGTGCTTCTTAGAGTATTTGTAATTTTGAGGTATAATAGTTATTGCTACACATACCCAACCTGATTCCCAACTTGAACTTCCCAAACTAGGCTAACCTCTGTCTTCTTGTCTTCATTTGGCAGACAACTTAACAATTAGTAATGATTCAGTTCAAGTGTAATTCAGCTTCTTTTACAGTTCTAGGGAATTAAATACTACAAAGCTCTTGCAACCTAATACTAGGTTTGGATGGAGGCACCCAACATTAACACAAGGTTGTAATAAGATAATACAAAATTGATAAAAGCCTTGCCTTTCACAAGCAAATTGAAAGTTTATATCCAGCAATAAAAGATAAATAAAAAATTATGTCATTTGCAACCAATTTTAAGCAAACAGTCGAGGAAAACTATACTGAACTTTGGGTATCCAGAACAATTTCTCAAATGAGAGAAAAAATGATGGAAAAGGCTAACAACTCCACTTTCCTTTAACAATGAAAATTTTTAATGATCCCATGGCTTGCTCATGCATTCAAGTCTCAACATCAACTCAACTATTAAAATATCAAGTGTTAACATCTCCTTAGTTGATTTAAAACCACCTTTTAAATTTGGAAAAGTTCTGCAACATCACCTATATAGGCTTTGAGCACTTAGCACGAACTTATAGCACATGCACCTTTCTTTTCTTTTCTTTTTGTTTTCCTAGCTTAGCACATGCACCTTATTCCACATATTTTAAAAATGACCAAACCTCACATTCCAAATTGGTAACTGTAATAATTCACTCGCCATTTTTCAAGATATTAGATCTATATATAATGAAAATTGAATATCCTATTAACAAAGACGTTAAGATATTCTGTTGCTAAAATTTTCATCTTTTCTCCAATATTTGAGCTTGGAATTAGTTTGAAGTTCCACTGAAAACGTACTCAGTACAATATGCTTTATATAAGCACTGTAAATCAGCCACACCATGACCTGGTTGAGCAACCTCCAACCAGACGTGGGGTTAAGAAAAATACATAGGCAACATTTGCATCCTTCGGGTTGGGTTGTGGTTGGAATAATTGACACAAAACCAACTGGCCTATATAACAGCTCCACACATAACCCATGGTGCAATCAATAGGAACTAGAAAGTCTGTGTCCTCTATATTAAGCTTATAAACCATAAAAATTCTATTAAAAATATTTTCAACAGACAAACCACAGCCACCAATTAACTCCATCTTTCTTCAGGACTGGCCCTCCTATTGCATATTAAAGTCTCAACAATGACTCCGCCTCTGTATATACAAGATTCAGCTCAAGGATGAACTGCAAGCCACCCTCTTTGACAGTTTTACTAACTATAGATGGTTGGACACTTGCAAATCTCCTACATGATCGTTGACCTAAGCCTTTACCTCATCATATTTAATAGAATTAAATAGGATCGAACAACTATACATCGTCTTTCAAAAAGCATCACAATGTTCCTCTAAAAGCCAACTTCCCATCCCATGACAAGCCCCTGGTCTTCTTTCAAGAAGCACATCAATCCGTACAACCACATTTGATCCCAATCCTACATCTCCATTTAATCCTATTTTGATTCCAATCATCAATGCAAATTCACCAGTAAGCTACTCCTTGACATTAGATGTTAAAATCCCAAGCCCTTCCCTTCCTAGACCAACACATATTCTTTCATACAATTAACTAACAACATGCACGAGCACCACTCTAACTTTTATATGTATATATATATATTCTGAACCACTATATTTACTTGGACATGGAAGGTAAAAGCCAAAAGCAAACTCATTTAGAATTTCCCTCTACAGATTTTTAAAATGAGAAGCCCCAACTGTTAATAAATCAAACATACATTAACCACTCAAAATCATCAATAAGAAAATAGAAAAACAAAAAAAATAAACAACAATCAAATAGTTTCTGAGCCGTGAACGTTAATTGGAAAATTGGGTACCTGATATGGAGCTTCATTTAGTTGGTGAGAAAGAAAAAAAAATTGAATCCCATATGTGACAGATGTTAATGCCTAATTAAACGAAAACCTAAAGGCTTGTATTACTCAGAAACATTCCGCATTTTTCTTTATCTTTCATTTCGCTTGGATTCTCCATGGAACAAACCGAATTAATTATACAACTTAGGGTAAGGAACATACATAGATATATATATATATATATACATATCTATATGTGTGTGTTGATTGAACTAGATGATACCTCGCTTTTTCATGATGTTGAGAAAGGAGGCCATTACAGTGGAAATGGGCTGAAGTTGAGCAGTGGCAAAGCCTCGCTTCTCTGCATTGACGAGCTTACTCAGAGCTTCGTTCAGAATTCTTCTTCCCATCTTGCCCCTTCAGTCCTGTCCCACTCTGAATCCCAACCAGTCCCCAGAAAAAACCCTTGAATTCCTCTCACTTCAGTCCGTCCCGACCTTCAAAATGGTGTAATAAACCCTACTCTGTTCCCGGGTTGGGTATCCGACCCATTTTGCCACATGGCGACCCATTCTACTTAAGTATCCGAATCAAATCCGATCCATCGGTATTTATAATATAAGCAGGAGCCGGTATTGATTCTCCATAATTATCTTCAGGGCTTTATTTTTTTTTTCTCTCTAAATGAAATTATGAAAGGGTCCACACTACACAAAGTTGATTCATATCATTTTTAATATCATAATTGTCCTTTCTTATTAGGATTTGAATTTTCGTTCCAGAATCCCTTTGCAAAACTAGAAGCTCGTTAGCAAAAGCAAGGTAATACTACCAACACCAAAAAAAAAAAAATGAGAGTACTTGTTAATTTTATAATTATAAATACACACACACATATATATATATATATATACATTCTTCTAATCAACCTAATTATCTTGATAAAAATAAAACTCAAGGTCCTCCATTACCTCTCCATTTAATATATATATATATCAAGATAATTAGGTTGATTAGAATAATGTATCAATAATAATAATAATAATAAATAAATAAAAATATAACGAGAACAACAAATACATACATTCCCAAAGTCCAAAATAAACAAAACATAACAACAAAATTGAGACAACGTAAGGAAGACAACACCAACACCAATAAGAAACAACCAACTAAAAATAAGTACAAATTGCTGGAAAAAAAAATAAATGAAACTTGAATTATAAAACAAATATAGAATAAAATATTAGAGTTAAACGAAAACATAAATTACATGAAAAAATTTGTGAATTCATAAGCATACAACATTGACCATATTACATAACAAATGATACCAATTGCAAACAATTTTTATGAAGATCTCAACGGAGTATGGAAATCCCATCTCATTGATAACAAAAAGAAATTTAAGCAACACCTAAGTTCTCTTTCCACTCTTATTGCTAAACAAACAGCAATAACAGAACAGCTAAAAAAACTTTGTATACAAATATGTCTCACAATTGATTGGGAAAAAGATTATACTTTATCTAAAATTAATTGGTTTTTACAACTAGCAATCATAGTTAAAAATGATTTTCCAAATACTTTTTTCGAAAAAAATAAGAAGGATCTGTCTCCTTGAAAAAGCAAGAGATATGATTCCGTTTGATATTTTAAAGATGATCTTAAGAAAAACTAAAGATCATTTGTTAACAATTCAACAGTTATATGTCGGCAATCATGAAGAGACGAACCATTTCGAGATGCAAAATTTGAGTCTTCAGTGAGGAATGTTTCTCCTGAATGACCACATAGTTCTTCCTTAAGGATTTTAACAAATTCTCGGAGTATTCCTTCAAAGTCGTTAAAATTGCTTAGGAGAGCTACCTTTTTCTCTTTTCCTCTGGAAGATTGATCCCCTTTTTTGGGCAATTAGGCGCTATGTGTCATTCTTCATTGCACATCTAACATTTACAACTTTTCTTAGAGGGTTTCCACTATGAAGTATTTCGTTTGACATACTTCTTTGTCTTTTGGATAGGTTTTTTGCCTGGCTTCCATTTCTTTCATTTAAATCACTTTTTACGAAAAGACAGCAAGCTCTCCACCATTAGATGAATATGAACTCCATAAGCTCATCAACGCAATGGAAGGATGACCACTTCTTCTCAAACAACTGCAAACTCATCCAGCACACGACAAGAAGAGAGGTCTATTCAGGAACAGTGAAAGTCTGTAAAAAGCAGATTCCTTCACATGGCTAAAGTAAAGTCTGTAAAAAAGTTGCCGTATTAGTGAATTGTGTAAGTTCATGAAGAACTTTCCACTGAATATCAAGACTGAGAGAATCATGATCCATATCAAGTTTTGGAAGTTTTATCTTTATTTTTGCTAATTATTAAAGTTCTTTAAATAGTTGGGATTATTCTCTTCTCCTTTTTAAATTTCATGGTATTTATCAAAATGCCATTGTGTATTGTCATACTATTTTTATTATATAGTATGGCTTGAGAATTCGAACACTATCATTGGAAATATTAATATATCATGTACAATTTTTTATTTATAAAATTCTAAATTGAATCGGTGTTGTTCAACACTCTCGACATAAGAGTAATGCTATAGTGTTTAAATAGGTTTTTTTTGGTAGCTTCAATAAGCAATGTCCACCAATAATTCTTACAAAATAATTAATATGATAGAAAATTTCCACTTTTAAAGTGTTTAGTTTAACAATTGCCACATCAGTCGGTTATAAAATGGATCTGGACTTTTATCATTCTCCCAATATCAAAATATAGTTTAAGCTACAAAAATATTGTAATATGTAGATCTATAATACAAATGAACAACTCACTTAGAGATTTAAGTTAGGAAATTGCATTAGATCAAGTCCTGTAACCCATTTAATTTGCTAAGAGTAGCACTACACATCAAGAAAATATTTCGTGATGTTTATCACGAGACAATGAGTTGTAATTTTGTCATTCTTATGTATCCCTTATAAGTTTTGACCTCCCTTTCTCATACCTTATCCTATTTTCTACCCAAATTTATGTACTTAAATGCAATGAGTGCATCCAATTATCACTGTCACTTAAAAGTTGAAACCATCGATACATCTGATGGCAAAATATGGACATCAATATTTTTAGCCTTCCTCTGACAGTAGGAACCTAATCTCTTGGTTCCCCTCCCAAAAAAAATCTCAAATTAATTTGTGTCTCAATGACGGGACTCTTCTTTGCTCCATCTCTCTCTTAAACTTGCAACTTCTATCTCTGGCTCAATATAAAGCAGTGTATTGTCTTAGGTCGCATTAATAACAAATTTATTATTAGGAGAAGTTCTCTCGGGCAAGTCTACGAATTGCAGGCTTTGTGATCCCCTGAATCTCAGCTTTCTTGCCAAAGGCGATGGACAATCAACCAAGTCAGGAAAAGGAACGCATCTTTAGCTTTAAACTGTAAAAGGTTGGGAACTAATGATTGAATAATAGCATCGGATTAAAGGGGGTATGATTGGAATTATGAAAAGTTTTATTAAATTCAAAGAGCTTCGCGTGTCTCTCTAGGAAAAGCGCTTTGAGAAAACTGATACCCCCAACTTTCTCAAAAACACCCTTCTTGAGCCCGAAGCTCTTTTACTATTTCAATGAGATGCATTTTCATATGTATAGTTGAAAAACATAATCATTTTGAAGATAGTTTATATAAATGATATTGAAGATTGATGTTATAGGCATCTAAGGGATAGAGCTCATAAGCAAAAAAGTGCTTTCTGATTGAGAGATATGATCCTGCGTTCTTAGCTCCATGCCGTCCACTGCTGAAATAGAGATCGACATTGTTAGTAATAGCTTCCCTCTTAGTATCCTACTCTTAGTACCTGCCTGTAGCTGCCCCATTCACTACTAGAAGATGAAGCTTAACAAATATCATAAAGATTATTATTTAATACTATTAATTTTTAGTATATTATTTATATTATAAACAAAACTACTACTCTCTTCTTTCTTTTCGTCTTCAAAATTAATAACTGGGTCCATTTCATGATGAACATGTGTATAATATTAAAACAAGGGGTGGGTGTTTAATGGTGTGTTTATCTTGCTTTCAAATACTTTTGGGCGTGACTTATATTAAATTGAGATTGATTGCATGAGTCATGTATTGGGGAGTGGGTGTATTATAAGTGTTGTGCAAGTGTCCAAAATTAGGAAATTCATCTCAACTACGGAGACATTCACAAGGTGCCAAACATGCATCAATGATTATCTACGAAATTGTGGTATCTAACATGAGTCTAATATGAAGAATGTGAAAAATTATCATTGGTACTTTAGTGTGTTAGTGTGATGCCCCCGGATTTCCGAATGCGAGTTGGTTAGGCCTACATCTGAATACTCGGAGATATGAAAACAAATCGGTAATAAACGAACACAAAATACAAAAGAATAAATAAGAATAGGAAAAATACTGAAAAGAAAACTAAAATGATAATCCAGTATTTTAAAACTTCAGAATATATTTCTATTAAATAATAAAATCTTCTGATACATCTAATCCTCCAAAATATAACTCGGGAATGCATACTGTGTGGACCTCTAGAAAATCCCAAATTGATAGAATCAATAGTAACACTTGTCTACAACTGAATACTGAAACATAAAGTAATATCCTATGTAGAAGATCCGAAAGAATGATGTTAGCTGGTCTCTGCTCTGCACGATCAAAATCTACATAAACTTGAAAACTAAATAGTGGGTAAGGCCTACAAACAAGTTCTTTCTACTACATCTAACAGAGGCCTAAAGAACGAATACATCCTAGTCAACTCATGCAATAGCTAAGTTGTCCGTATATATAGATGCACACTAAAGGAACCTCACTAAACTATAGAGTTGTCTCAACCTGAATAATAGGCAACATGCAAAACGCACATATAGTGGGCATGAGTATCTAGACCTACCAGGGTACACAACTACACTATATCTAGCTACATATCCCTGGCAATATATGCACCCTAACCATGATTTTGAGACTCAAACTCATATCATGACATATAATTATATATATATATATATATATATAATCCGTCCTATCTAAACGTAAAATAAATATCCAATATGTCATCCAACTGATTCAGTTGACCTGATATGAAACTATGTAGGATTTAACATTTTAGTTAATCCATTCCGTTATACATGAATATGTAGGACTTGATATTTTTAGTTAATCTGTCCATAATATGTCACCATTCCATACTAGTGCATATAATGTATACAATCCATAAATGATGCTACAGTTATAATATCACATCAAATAAATCCATACACAGCATGATATAAATCATATAGATATTCCTTTGCATTTAATTGAGCAAAATGTAACAATTCTAAGTAACATGCATTGAATTTATCTCATAAAAATTTACATGCATCTCAAATAATTGTATTCCTCCACAATCTGATCAAATTTATTTAAAACCAAATAATTGATTAAAATAATTTAATCCAACCCTATGTAACTAAATACATATAACATTATCCCAAAAAATGATTTACAATATAATAATTAAATAAAATCATTAATTAATCCAATTACGTGTATTAAAATAAATACCTCGTTACTACCAATTTAAACATTATCTTTACTTTCCACTAAAGTGATAAAACCAACCAACCACTAACTAGTATCCAAAAGTGGTTATATTATTTAACCACATAACACGTTACACGTTATATTAATTTTCATGCTAAAGTTCCAACATTTAACCAATACATTATTATCCTATTGGTCCACTAACTAGTATCCAAAAGTGGTTATATTAATTAACCACATAACACGTTACGCGTTATTTTCCTAATGGTTATAACAATTTGTAACGACCCACTCCACCATATGGTATGATATTATTCGCTTTGGGCCTGAGCCCGTACGATTTTGCTCTTGGGCTTTACCCTAAAAAGTCTCATACCAATTGGAGTGACACATCTACATATAAGCACTTCTCCTTTCCCTTTCCAGGTGATGTGAGATTGTGCACCTGTAACTCGTCAGTATGGTAGCCTCTCAGTGTCTCGCACCCGCCCACGGCACACCCGCCCACAGGGTCATCGTAATCCACCCCCCTTGGAGGCCCGACGTCCCCGTCAGCACACTTCCGGCCGGTTCAGGCTCTAATACCATTTGTAATGACCCACTCCACCACATGGTATGATATTGTCCGCTTTGGACCTGAGTCCGTACGGTTTTGCTCTTGAGTTTTACCCCAAAAGGCCTCATACCAATTGGAGTGACACACCTACATATAAGCACTTCACCTTTTCCTTTCCCAGGCGATGTGGGATTGTGCACCAGTAGCTCGCCGGTGTGGTAACTTGTCAGTGTCATGCACCCGCCCACGACAAGTTCTTTTTTAACTCTCCTCTTAGAACCCATAAGTTTATCATCTTGGGTATCAAAATCTATAGATTAAATTGGCACATTAATCACCTAGACATAGGATAAATGCATGTGAAGAAATTGATTAGAAGAAAAGGAAGAATCCTTTTTCAACTAGGAAACTTTCTTCGATTCCCGTTTTAGTATTTTGTCTGTATATCTTTCCTCAAGTGCCAAAACGGCTCAAATCTCACTTGGTTAAAAGAAAATTCGATTATCTACAATTTTGTCTTTCACGAAAATTTCGTGAAACGGATATTTACCTTATCAAAACTGGGTTGGAAGACAGTACGAATTATATATATATATATTTATCTTATCCCATAATTGTTTTAACCAATTTGGATAATTTGTATTGGTTGGGTGTTGACCAAATAATTATTAATATTTATATTTAACGTGTAACGTGTTATTTGGACATTGCTAAATTGTGTAACCTATGTGTTATATACACCTACATGTTATACTGTCACACATAAAAATAAATATAACCTAATCAACTAATAAGTTGTTCCTTGATATTTATCATGTTTATATATGTGATGGTGGTGTTGATGAAATTATAATAGGTTGTTTATTTAAATTAATTATATGCTTATAACTTGCATGAAGTGCCTATGTATGATTTATTTCTTGGTTAATTGTAAAGTTTGGTAAATGGTATCAGAGCCTGACACAGCCGGAAGTGTGCCGACGGGGACGTCGGGCCTTCAAGGGGGGTGGATTGTGATGACCCTATGGGTGGGTGTACCATGGGCGGGTACGAGACACTAACAGGCTATTACACTGTCCAGTTACAGGTGCACAATCCCACATCGCCTGGGTAAGAGAATGGCGAAGTGCTTATATGTAGGTGTGTCACTCTAATTGGTATGAGACATTTTAGGGTAAAGTCCAAGAGCAAAACTGTGCGGGCTCAGGCCCAAAGCGGACAATATCATACTGTGACGGCCCTGGTTTTTCAAGCCAGTGTGTCCTGTGATGAACTGTAATTTGACCCGATAACGGATTCGAAACGCAGAAGCGAAAACAGAAAATAAGTCTCTAGGGATATACAACATCCCTAGGATACCAAAGTGACCTTTCATAAGGCCATGGAACTCCACGAGAACCGACACGGAAGAAAAGATCAGAAAAAAACCAAATAAGCCCCCAGGGGTAAAATGGTAATTTTTAAAATTATAGATTCGGGTGCCACCGAGCACACCCCTGAAAAGACAATGAAAAACTAATCAAGATGGACTCAAGAATCGCATGATTCGGAGTCCGGACAAAGGAGAAACGACATGATGAAGAAAAACGAGCACTTAAGGCAAAAAGGGTAAACTGGTAATTATCCAGGAAGTTCCGGGTGCAACCAAGCACACCGTTGGAAGGATAGCGAAAAATTAGTCAAGTTAAAAAAAAAATTTACTCGATTTGGAGTCCGGACGAGGAAGAAACGATGGTTTGAAGTTGAGACGTCGTGGCAGCTCGATGAAAGCCGTGGCAGCTCGACGAAAGCCGTGGCACGCTAGGCGCCCATGCGTGAGCCCACCGGCGCCCCATGCGGCGCCTAATGGCATGCACATACTGACAGCAAGAAATAAAAAAATAAAAAAAAATGAGTTTCCAGAACTGAGACTTGAAACGGAGGTCGAAACGAGTTTTTCTAGAAAAACACGAAGAAGAAACTCTCTCTAAAATTGAGTTTTCTACGTGACCACGTAAAAGGAAATAAAAAAAACATAATGTGAAATACCCAAAATGCCCCTAGATCAGAAGAGGTCAAGAGATGCTACAGTGACTGTCCACATCTGAGATCAAAAATGGGTTACCAAACGAATTTTTCTGGAAAAATTCGAAGAAGAAACCCCTCCCGGAATCAAATTTTCTACTTAGCAACGTGAGAGAAAATGAAAAAAACTCATTGTAAAATGCCCCTCCATGAAATCTGGTCATGAGGGTTAAAAAGCTGCTAAAATACAAAACTGAGAGCTAAACTTTGCGAGGGATTTCCGGTACCAAGATGACATTTTCTGGGAAAACACGAAGAAGAAACCCCCCCTAAAATCACGTTTTCTAAGTGATCTTGTAAAGATCGGAATTTATTTCTCGAAGGAAAACCCCAAAATATCCTAAAATCAGACTATGCAATAAAAATGTAAAATGAGTCCATAGGAGACTCAAATCACCAAGGATGAGGTTTTTTTCTTAAAAACGATCATGCACGCAAACGTAACTGACCTATTTGGACGTGCTACAATGGTCCACGGCTTAAAAATACCGCCGATACAAAATCCGACCCCCCAACGGCCAAAAAGGCAAAAATGAACACGAATGAGAAATTTGAAAACCAAAATTAACAAATAATTTCAAATTACCGTTTGGTCCTTGGCCACATTTCAAACATGATTAATGAGACCCTATGAAAGAAAAAAAAAATGGAATTCCCACACCCGATGCAACCATGGTGAAACAATAACTTGTGATTTTTCAATATTTTCATAATATTTCATGAAGTCAAAAATTACCTAGAATACAAAGTACATGTCATTGGCCTCCGGCCATATCTCATATATGTCAGATATATTACAAAATGTGTACTTATGTATACATTACATATATGGAATCAAAGATACAAGTTTTGACCTACAAAGCTACAAATAGGCTTTCATGCCAACATTTTCATGAAAATGATACTTCAAGTCTACGAAACTTCCATGGCTTAGTGCGCATCCCAAATCAAGGTCCTTGTACCTAAAAAATGTCCCCACTACGTGGATGAGTAATATAAAGCTACTCGTAGGAGATAAGCATGCATCGACCTAACATTTTACAATTACATCACCTTAAGGTGAAACATATTAAAGGGGCTCATACCACCTAACGTCTATGTCAAAGTGAGACTTATGGATCATCCTAAGTTACTCATGAAATTGAAATGAACAATGACATACAAGTATACATACTCAAGTACAATAAACCGTATTAAAACATGATACACGACATACAAGCATATATGTTCAAGTACCCTAAATCATGTTAAACAAAAAAAGCAATATCCAACATACATACACAAGTATTTGATATATATATAAAGTACTCATAAATCAAGTATATAAATACAAGTATACTAAGCTAAACAAAATACGCATAGGATAAGTATACACGGCACAAGTATACTAAATGAAATTTAAACTCATGGAATAAGTATACAAATTCAAGTATACTAAATAGAATTCAAATACCCAAAGTAAGCATTGATTCTCAAACTAAAAGTAATCCATGATTAACGACTTGAAATTAAATGCGAAATCAAATAATGGAAAGACTAGGACATGCGGTCGCTAGACCAAGCAAGTATTTTCGGGTAATTATGACTCACAATGTACCACCTAGTGGGCACTTATGACTTAGAGGACACTTGTCCACGTAAAGCCAAACCCTAACCATCACATAAATTATGTCATCACAAGCTTTCCAAAATTAATAAGTTCAAAACGTATACAAAATCAAATGCAAGTTACCACATTCCATGCACAAGTAAGGTTGAGTCCACACAAACCATGTCCTAGAATTCAAGTCTATATAGTATATGACATGTCATGTCCTCAATATGCAATTTATACCCAAAGTAGGAATATTTTACAACAATTGAACCAAATTACCATCATAAGCCACAAGTACTAAATAAGCTACAATTTAGTAATTAGCTTTCAAGGTAAATAATTGAAATATTCTAACAAGTTATATACCTACACAAGATATATTTAAACAAGTCATGCAAGACAATGATATCCTATATCATGCTAAGTCCAATTCCTTGATTTAAACATAGAAACAATTTCAAAGACATAGTTAAATCTATGGAACAAGTAGATAGAATTTAATTAACTAAAATAATTAAATTCTCTAGATTTCAAATCAATCCCAAATAATCTCAAATTAATATATGTTAAGGGACATAGCATAGTCTTCACATATATCACATCAAATATTGAATCAAGGGATTAAAACACTTAAAATAAAATTAATTAAACTCATTAATTAATTTTCTCTAGATTTACAAATAACTCCAAATGTCCTCAATTTTACATAAGTTGAAGAATATACCAAGGCCTATTTTAATATTACATTACAAGTTGATTTCATGCTTGTTACAACTATGTGAATTAATCTTTCACAAAAGATAAATATTAAATAAAATTTGCATTTCTTATTCAAATGCTCCCAATTTAATATATGTTGATATGCATACCAATGCCTAATTTACTAGTATGCTACAATTTAATTCTAAGGTACACACTTTCATAAGAATTGAATCTTAAACATAGAAAATAATTTAAATTTTAAAACTTGAACAAATGCATGCTTACAAATTGTATATGCTTATATAACAATCAATACAACATTAATATAAACCTAAGACATCCCTTACCTCAATTTGAAATGAAAATCTCAAAAGCCACCAAAATGAAACCGCTCCGAATCCGACGATACTTCGGGGTTTTGTCGGGGACAACATAGTGAACATTAAACTCTAAAGAGGACCTACCAAAATCCTAACTTGACCTCAAACCCGAACTCAAAATTTGGCCAAAAACAGGTTCTGATAAGGGGGAAAGATGCGTGTCATCAAGACAAACACAAAACGTAAAGGCCCTATGACTTTATAACAAAGGGAAGGAGGTTTAATTGAAAGAAGAAGGGTGGCAGCCCCCCTTGGGTTGCCATGGCAGCTGCTGGTCGTGCATGAAGAGAGGAGAAGATGAATTTTTAATTTTATAACCCCCTATTTATAGGAAACTAAAAGTGTCCCGAAAGGGCCCCGTTGGGTCTGAAAAAGACGGCAAACTCCATGAACGAAAAAGAACCGAAATGAGAAAATATGAAATAAACGATGTCAAAAATTGAGTTCTGAGCAGAGAGATTTGCCCCGAACATATTAGGCTGCAATTGGGGCCAGAAAACCCTGAAACTGGGGGAAAACGACCAGAAGGTAATTCTAAAAGTACACGACTCGACGAAAAGTGAAAATGAATCCCGTACGAGGATCCAGGCTCAAAATGAGGCATTTTTGTAATAACTTTCATTAATTGCACAATGGCCCCTCAAAAAGTGATAATTGCACTAATGACCCAGAATGAAAATATCTTCCAAAAATATTTTTTTAAAAACCCCTGAAATAAAATATCTCCAAAATATATTTACGAAAAACACCCCAAGAAAATAAAATATTTTCAAATAATTATGCATCCATACCCCTATGGACACAGGGAGCAACCAGAGTATTTTCTTACAAAAGTAAAGATGCGTATTTCGTGGAAACCACATAGAATGAAGAAACATGAAATCAAAAACCAACTCCGAACATGAAAAGTGAGGTTGTGCCAAAAAGTGACAAATGGGGAAAAGACAAAATATGGAAAAGGACGAAAAGTGAATAGTGTCAAAAAATGAAAAATATGAAAATGACTCGGTCCTTAAAGGAAGTTGTCAATCCAAAGGAAAGAGTCTCAAAAACCATTTTTGAGCATACGAGACGACACTAAATGACGAGAAACTGAACTAAGAAAAGAAATTTCAACCGAAAAAAAAAAAATTTATCCGAAAAATTCTGAGGAAAAAGGAAAGGAAGGAAATAACCGGGTCATTACACATACCATGTGGTGGAGTGGGTCGTTAGAAATGGTATCAGAGCCTGACCGAGTCGGAAGTGTGCCGATGGGGATGTCGGGCCACAAGGGGGGTGGATTGTGATGACCTTGTGGGTGGGTGCGAGACACTGACATGCTACCATACTGGCGAGCTACGGGTGTACAATCCCACATCGCTTGAGAAAGGAAAAGATGAAGTGCTTATACGTAAGTGTGTCACTCCAATTGGTATGAGGCATTTTAGGGTAAAGCCCAAGAGTAAAACCGTGTGGGCTCAGGTCTAAAATGAACAATATCATACCATGTGGTGGAGTGGGTCGTTACACAATTTTAGGATAAAATATGTATCAACAAATTAATATAATGTACAATATAATTTTTACCAATACGTAACAATAGAACGTTATCTAAATACCCAATCACCACTTAACCAAAAATACCACTTACAACGTTAAAACAAACCCAAAAACAGACAACAAAATATGCTGCCTCAATAGGGAATTTCGGTCGACCGATTCCTTAATTCGGTAGGCCGAAGCACCCACATCGATCGACCGAAACACCCACATCGGTCGACCAAAACAGGTTGTCTTCTTCCTCGTGACGGTTGTTCCAGACCTGTAACTCCACTGTTCGGGCCCTAAATTGTTGTATTGAAGTTTAATATGATTATCAATGTTATTTAATACAAAAATACACAAGCCCCAGCACTAAAAATAAAGAATCATTCATTAATTTACAAAATCACATACAGTCAAGAGCCCATAATAAACACATAATTAGTTCTTGTTTTAAACCGATTAAAGCATGAAAACAGATTAATTAATCTTATATAATCACCCTAAAGTAGTCTTAAACATGCATTAAAACCTAGATCAAAGAAGGGGAATAGAACAAAGAACTTGCCTTTAAGGGTTTCGGAACAAAAACATAACTCCTTCCTTTTTCCAGCTAACCCTCGATGCCGACAGCCTCCTTTTTCTTTCCTTAGGTTCGGCCTTCTTTCTTGGTCCACTCCTCTTTCTCTCTCTAAAACTCTCGGCTTTCTCCCTCTCTGTAACCCTTTTTTCTTTAAATATATATCACATAATATATTATCACAACCCCTTTCTACAGACCTATACTATTATATATATATATACTACTTAATACAACCCTACTCCTAATCCTTCCCTAACTATATTCTTTAAAGACTAAGAAAGGAAAAAGGAAAATTAAATAAATATACATATGTATAAAGTAAAGTCTGCTATTCTAACGTGATACACACACACACACACACTATAATATATAAGTATATATATATACTATTGACCAAATTCTATTATTACTATTAATTAATCAAATAATAATACTAGTAATAAAACTATCTATCTCTATATATATATTATTGACCAAATCCTATTATTACTATTAATTAATCAAATAATAATACTAACTATCCTTATATATATATATATATATATATATATATATATATATATATATATATAAATCATTATCTATGGGTAAATATCCGTACCCATCAAGACTCCTATTTAAGTAGTCCATGTGACCCATTGGTTTGGTCCATTACTATTATCAATATCCAACTCCTTTAAAATAAAAATAAAAATAAACATTTAATTCATTCAATCTAACAAATAAACACAATTAGACAAACACATTATTTAAGCAAGCACAACAATTAATTAAAATAAACCATTTAAGCACCCTCAATTTAATTTAAATAATTAATTCAATTAACCATATAAACAAATAGCCAAATAATCAAATAAACAATTAAAAATGCAATTAAAACAAATAAATAAATACCGAGACTATCCTTTTAAAATTAGGGGTATTACAGTTAATGTCATGAAACATTGTCAATGATTATGAGATAACTCACTAGTTTAGTAAATTTAATCTGAGAATGCATTTTCAATTTATATAATTCTCTACGATTGATCATTCTTTTTCTTTATTTTATTGAGGATGAGAAAGTTTTGGTAGTTAATACTCAGTATTATGTATTTTTCACCATTACGTTCAATGGCAAAGCTTTGTGAATTATGAAGAACTACCATATATATTGGAGAAAAGAGACAAAATTTTCTTATTACAATTATGCCATTGTTTTGCTGCTTATTAAATTGTTGTATGCACGTTGCAATGAGTTAAAAAATTTCTATCATTGTTAGTCATTTGATTATATGAAATATTTACTCACAACAACTATATTAATCTCTTCACAACTTTGT
Organism: Cornus florida; assembly: GCF_030987335.1. Taxonomy (NCBI): domain Eukaryota; kingdom Viridiplantae; phylum Streptophyta; class Magnoliopsida; order Cornales; family Cornaceae; genus Cornus; species Cornus florida. Next base: position 51,822,108 of record NW_026775577.1, on the reverse strand, counting down.
AACCCACTCAACGAAAATTGATTGACTTTAATGGCTTTTTCTTTCCCTCAATGTGGTGGGGCTATGTGGTGATTACAACGCCAAATGGAGTTTTAGATCATGAAGAGTCAATCCAACAGAATCTCGTTGATTAAGTTCTTGGGTATTTCTATCGTACATTTCAATGTGTAACGTGCAAGTGGGAAGAAAATGATACTTGTTTTGCTACTTTTATATCTATTTTTACTACAAGGATACATTTGTAGAAGAAAATCCAAAACTCCTTTAAGAAGTAGCCTCCCTTAGTGAGATTCCTATTGATTAATGATTATAGAATCAAGGGATTAACATGTAGTGGATTAGATTCACTTTTAGCTTTTGGTTCAATATGTTTTTAAATACAATTTCGGGAAAATTAGATTTAGAAGACTGTACTTTTTCCCTAGTAAATATGGAAGAAGAATACATTTCTGAATTTAAGATAAACCCAGACACACCCACACTCTCACCCACCTACACTCATACACGCATATTCGTGAAAATTGGTAGAAATCACAATGAATGTTGGTTGTAAAGTTTCGCTTCTGCTTCCATATCTATGTTAATCAAGTCTAACATTTGAAAATAAAAGTATCGAAGATACATTTTTATATGTACAAGGTCACAGTTATCCGCGATTGTCATTCGGTAAAAGTGGCCTACTTGAGAAAAGGAATGGGCACTCTTGAGATTGTTGGAGGATAGAAGATATGGTGCAATAGAGGGGGCAAACCCATAATGTATGAGATGATATACAAAATTTTTTTATAGAATTTGATGGGGGATGAGCTCTAAAATTAAGGAACACATGGTGACTGAGGCATGGATTAGTTTTTCACTGTCATGATAAATGAATGGTAATTGTTAATAAGATGGAGAAATGGTGTGTTTGCTAGTAATATCACCATTAAGGGTCTCTGGTTAGCGTAATAGAGATGTAGTTGTATATAGGGATGTTGTATCTACACATTTTGGTATAAAATCTAGTTTATGACAAATAAATTGTCAGCCAAAATATATTTTGTTGTTTAATTTACAAAAAAAAAAAAAAAAAAAAAAAAAAAAAAAAAATAGAAAGATGCATTTTGGGTTATCAAATAAATAAGAATTCCCTAAATTTAAGTAATAAAACCGTGGATGATAGAATTATCATAAGCGTTAGACATATAAGGCGGTTAATTAGCTACTTATTTTTGCAGTCTTCAAGACCTCAATGTCAAGAACCTTGAAATCTTCCTTCAAAATATGGGGATGTGGCATTTAATCTAATAATTAGAAGTTACAATTGGGATATTAACAATTCTACATGAAAAATACACGACTGGGCTTAATCCTTTGAAGTCCGAATCTTCTATCAGCCTAGACTCCCTCGAGTTTGACCCATGACAAGTGACCTGGCCCATGTGTAAAACTAGACTAATATGAATATGTAGTAAGTGGGTAGTGCACTATTGTATCACTGATGAGCGCTGAATATTGCATATTCGAGCCCCTAAATATACGTATGTTAAGGCCTAAAGTGATACTTTTATCCATTGTTAGACTAATTTATGTTTAATGTGTCTTTATAGGTACTTTACTAGAAGATCGGTTAAAACCGGGACTTTATGATGAAAAGACTGATTTCAAAGTTTACAAAGTCGTTACCGGTCACCAAAGCAAGTCGAGAGCTTAAATGGTGAAGTTTGGAAGAATTCAAGAACCAAAGCTCGAGCTTAAATCCTGAGGCTCGAGCCCTGCAAGAAAAATAAGAAAAATCAACAAGGCATTGAAGCTCGAGCCTTGGACCGTCAAAGCTCGAGCCCTACTCAATGGTGCTCGAGCCTAACCTTATGGTGCTCGAGCCTTGGCCTTCAAGCTCGAGCATAAGGCGTCGGAATTTGAAGAGTTGATTTTAAAGGAAGAACCAAGCTCCCAGGGCCTCGTGCCAGACCTCAAGGATTGAGCGCCATCATTCAAAGCTGGAGCCTTAAGTACCTAAAGCTTGAGCTTGGCACCTAGAGCTCGAGCCCTATGAAGCTTGGATCGAGCAATGTTAAAAGAAGATAATCCCAAAATATTCTAAGTGTTAAAGGAAAAGACGTTTCGGATAATAGTTGAAGAAATTTGACTAAGTATGAAATTGGAGATCGAGCATCATCTTCTAAAGCTCGAGCAATAAATCATTGAAGCTCGAGCCTTGTTCCCAAAGCTTGAGCCTGAGCCTCAAAGCTCAAGCTCTATTTCCTAAGCTCGAGCCTTCCATAGCAGATCAGATTTTAAGTTACGGGATTATTCTTTTCAAAGTTGTATTTCACTCCAGATGGGCCCGAAGACCTAAAAGCCCACCAAACCTTTATTTTTTTTTATAAAAGAAAGCACATGCCTTGATAGAAGAAGTCCTTTTTTCTCGTATTATTAAGAAGGTTGATACTGTGGTGGCGGTTTTTAGAGTTTCTATAACCTTAGAAGGTGAAGATCCTGAGAAGAGAGGTGTCATCTGTGACTATGAAGATGACTACAACACAGATGATATTCGGCATCGTCATGAGTAACTAATTCCTCTCTTAGGGCACTGATGTAACCCAATCTAGTACTGTTGTTTGATTGTTTTAACTATGGGTTATTTTTAATATATATTATGTTTCTGATTATATGACTATGAGTAATTGAGACAATTCAATTGGATTTTAATGTTTTAAATAATTTTCGAATTGTTATTACCTTGTCTTAGATATAACTGTTCGTATTCTATTCTTAACACATTCTTATTGGACGGTATCTGGCGGAGCCCTGCCGGACATAAGAATGGAGGTCATGCAATGGTGTTCCAATGTTTTTTATGAATAAATGTTTTCATAGTCTATGCTTAGGAAAGATGAATTGTTTACAAAATTAGTTAAAGTTGTTAGAGTAGGTAGGTGGATAGTCCATGCTAACCGCAGATAGGTTATAGTTAACTGCAATTTATAAAACATCTTTCTTTAAAAACCGAATTGAACGAATGTTATTGAATTCAATTCATTTGAAATATAATTTGTTAAATCCCCAGAGTTGAAATAGTTAACCATAGTATGAAGGTTGTGATGAAGTCAAAGCCGTAAGACCTCTCTCTCTGTGATCACTTTAGTTTAATTTTAGTTTATAATCATGACGACCAATTAAGCAATTCAACCAGTTACCTGTAAACCAATAGAGATTAGTTAAAAGCAAAACAAAAAACACTCATCTCCCTGTGGGTTTGACACCCTCTGTATAGTACTATCCTACACAGATTTGTGTTATTGCGAGTGGTTTTATTGAAGTAAAAACTGACACAACAAATTTTAGCGCCGTTGCCGGGGAGATTTGTTTATTAGTTTAGTTTTTAATTAGTTTTATTTTTGGTTTACCAGTCTTCGGACTTTCTGATATTGTGATACCCCTCGATTCTAGAGCCACGAGTGATTAAGTCCGATCACAGATCCGAGGGATACCAGACAATTAATATGTAAACAAGCAGGAATAAAAACTGAATTAAGAATAAATTAATAATACGCTGAAAGAAAACTAAAATAAAAATCCTCAAACTTTAAATAATATATTTAATATCATTTAAATCCTTCAAATCCGTACAACTCGGGAATCCAACTAGTGGACCCTTAATATTTCCAACCGGTAACACGTTTACAAAATTAAAATCCAAAACTAAAATAAGAAAGAAAATCTTATGTAGTCGGAAGAGTGAGTGTCTGTATCTGCATCAACACGATCAAGCTCTAAGCTTGGTACTGACGAACACCTGAAAAATAAGAGTGGGTCAGGCCCACATGCAAGTTCCATCCTTCTACAATCCATACATAAACCCGATGCGCAGATACGTCCTAGATAGCTCGGCAATATCTACAATAGTCCATATATATATACACACACACACACACACACACACACACACACACACTATAGGATGCTCACTAGCCTATAACATAGTTCAGCCTGGGTAGAAGGTGACATATAAAACACGTTTTTCAGCAGTCAAGTACCTAGACCTACCAGGGAATATCAGCTATATCTAGCTACTCAACCTTTGCGATATACGCACCCTAACCGTGATCAGGAGACTCAAGCTCATATCACGGTACCATAAGTATATGTATAAATTCCTTCCTAATACAGAAAAGTAAAGCAAACATCCATTATGTCGTTTAATCATTTTAGTTGACAGGACATGCATCCATGTAGGATTTAGCGGTTTTAGTTAATCCATTCCATATGTATGAAGGGGTAGGACTTAGCTTTTTGATCTAATCCATCCCTGATATGTCACCATCCCATACTGGTACATATGCAAATGATCCACAAGTGATGTACATTCATTAGAACATCAAATATATCCAGAAACCAGCATAATAGAAAACAGATATTATTAAGATCCCATCATGCATCCAGTATATAATTATAATCATAAATCCTCCAAATAAATTGTTAAAGTAATAACAAACAATTTATATTATCCACATCTATACAATTGATAAAACAGAAATCAAACAGTTCATCAACTAACATCGATAGCATGGTATAATGATTATCAGAATTATAAACTAAGTACATTATGCTAGAAATCCCAAACCATCCTCTCATACTAGTTCATTTAAATTATTACAACAGAGACTAGTAATGAAAACCACTACTACCTTCACTAAAAATATAGCAAAGGTGAGTAGGGATCGTCCCAAGGGATTGGAGTCGTACTTGGTTGTGGAATCGCAATTAGGGTTAGTAGGTCGAGTGATCAAACAAATGGTTGGTTGATTAATTAAACTAGAGAGCAAATTAAACTAAATAATTGAATGCAATAAAGAGTAAGTAAGAGAGAGAGAGATCTTGGGATTTAGAGGTCACCACCAAACAATGCTTTTCTATACCTCTAACTAGTGACTAATGAGAGTAATGTGTGTTGCAATATTGGTGTGTGTGTGTGTTTGGTTGATTCAATTAGCAAGGGTGACCAATTAAGCATACATTGTCTAATCAACATATGAAAAACACAATATATCTAGCAATTAAGTATATATTGTCTAAATAGCATGTGAAAAGCACAACATATCTAGCAATTCATTAATCCTTTCATTAAGCTCACAAGCCAAATACACCACAAGGTCAGAGACATATGCTACTTGCATTCAAAAGTATGGAACATTAAATAACTAGCATGGATTGTCCTCTCATCTAATAACTATGCTACCATTACACTACAATTAAGCTAATGACATGAAATTAAACTAATTAAGCTAAGGGATAGGCATAATCCACTAAGAAATGAGCATGGACCATCTAGAAAATTACAAGGGCATTCTTTTAAGCACAATGTTTTGACAATCCCTAAATTCATAACATTAATACACATAGACATGCATCAATTACACAAGAAGTAGAGGCAAACACATGAACATCTATTTTAACATACATAGACATATGGATAGAATAAAATGATTGATTGGAAGCATTAAACCACATAAATCATTGAATATACAAGATCTATATGTATAAAAGTGTCAAAACATTAATTACAACATTAATCCCTCGATAATACACAAGATTAAGATATAGAAAGCATGCTTGGGGCTAACTCTAGCCCCAAGAGGATGTCTAGCCACTCATGGTGATGATGTTCCAACCCTCAAGGGCTAACTACATGGTTGAAATTCTGTTCCTTGTTGATGAAGAACTCCAATGGTGTCTCTAGCCTCCTCCTCTATGCTTCCTCTCCAAGAGATGATATGAAAATGATATATGGCTCTCCCCTTGTAAAAAATAATCCTTATCCTTATATAAGTAAGTCAAAATGACACCCAAAATGAGCTGGGGTCGTGCACACAATATTTCCTAATGATTGGATAAAGGACAACTTTCAATGAGATGGAAATTTAACTTTTTCGCACTGGAGGAAGTTTGATCGATCAAACCTTGGACTTGGATCGATCGAACTGGCTGAGATCCATCGAACTTGGGCTGGATCGATCCAACTGGTTGAGCTTTTTGGGAAAAGACAAATCCGAGATATTTTGGGAGATATTTTTGGGAAAATGACAGAAGTGGTTAGTGGGTGGTACAGCTATGGATATGATCAATCATTTTAATAAGGACAAAAGTGTTCGATCGATCGAAGGGTGATGTTGGATCGATCGAACTTTTTGGACATCATGCTTTTGGGCCAAGGCTTAGATCTATCTTGAAGTGTTGAGATCGATCATTGTTCGATCGATCGAACCTTGAAGTTGGATCGATCGAACTTTACTGCTTCCCACCTTTAGCTTCATTTGCTTCTTTCTTTCTCCACTTTGCTCTTTTCTTTGTTTAATCCCAAAATTGCTTCAATTAAGCTCTTATTTGGCTGAATTGGCTTATTTTCGGGATAAGTGACTGAAAATGGAAATAATACGAAATCAATCTAAAATGGTAAAGTAAGATAGATAAAGGTACTAGAATGCCTAAGCTTAAGGGGTTTAAATACGCAATTTTCAGCTCTCATCAGAAATCCTCCTCAATCCCTGACAGCATGAAAGTTAACGTTTATAACACCTGACGTCCTTTTAATCCTCCATCCTAAAACCTGTGCCTGATATCATATGACACTGAGAAGTCTCACTGCACATTGTGTAAAACCCCAACGGTACTTTATACCCACTCATGTAAACTGGTTAAAACAAACCAGCAAATAAAATCTCCTCCACTCTTGTCAGCACACAGCCATGTATTTAAATTACACGACGTCCACAACCACAACCTAACCAACCCTCTTGGAACTTAAATATATCTTAGAAATCATTGATATAGAGTCTTAAAAATCCCTGTTATCTCAGTCCATTGAATTTGCTAAAACAACTAGCACTTCAGTCATCTTTCCTTTCCTCCGGATAGCACGTACACTAATATGTTCATGTTTCTTGATGCTCTTAAGATTAACACCCTAGCATAAACCAACTTTCTTAAGGTTTTAATAGGTTAATTTTTAAGTATTTAGAACCCCCTTTACTTTCCAGAAACTTCGTTTCAGGCCCTAAGCTCAGAAAAATACCGAAAATACCCCCGAAGGGGTATTTGTTCAAGGGAGCCGGCTCCCCCCCATGGGATCCGGCTCTTCATCATCCAGAGCCGGCTCTCCCTCATGGAGAGCTGGCTCTACATTTATGGGAGACGGTTCCCTCTCCTAGAGAGCCGTCTCTCACCTTCTGAGAGCCGTCTCTGTATCCAATACTTCATTCTGCTTCATTTGGTTGTCATCTGTGTTTCCTGCGAGGTTCAACCTTCTATCCCCTTTGTTCTTAAACTACTTAGGGTTAAATTAAGCCCTCACAGTCCTAATAACTCCCCAATTTCCATATAGCATTGCTTGACAAAAATTAGAGCCGAATCAAAGCAATTTATGCAAGAAATCACATTTCAGTTTCAAAAGCATCAAACAGATTACAACCTAATCTAAGATGCACACAAGTCTGTTTTAAAAGTTAATTAGATTCTTGAAGACTATTAAGAATGCACAGAACACAAGTTTACGGGAAGGAGAGAACGAAACTTGCCTCTAGGTTTCAGTTTGAAACCTTTCGCCGTCTATAAATTGCAGAATTTCTAAGACTGTATCTCCTCCTCTGATCACCGTTCCCTTCCTCTACTGCTTCATGGTTTCATCTAGAAGCAACTCTTTAATAAATCTCTCAAGACCCTCACTGTGTATCTCTCTTTACATCCCAGAGCCTCTGTTTTCCTCACAGGTTAATATTACGTGAATATGGTTTGTTTTTTTTTTTTTTTTTGAACCCTAGGAGACCATACTGTCTTATATATATATAGGTTCCTTCAATTCCACGACTCAGTAATAGTCGGCTAACCTAATTATAAAATAAACCCTAAACTTAATTATACTAAACCAATGAGCACAACTGTAAATAAAATTTAAATAAATACCATTAAAACAAACACATAAAGTCACGCAAATAATAATTACATTTAAAACAAATAAATAATATGAAACAAATACATAATTATAAATCAACAAATCATGCAAAACAAATAAATAATTAATTTACATAAAACTACAATTAAACAATTACGCAACTGGACACATAAGTCAAATTCCCATTAATAAAACAAAATGCACATAAATTAAATTTAAATTCCCATTTTATCCCTTTTGAAAACTAGGGGTATTACAGATATCTCACCTTAATTCTTTTTCTTTTCAAGTACAGGAAAGTAGCAGTGAGAACAAAGACGCTTAAGGGATAAAATGTTTCGGTTTATAAAACCTTCTGTGAGTTTTTGCTGTTTTCTTTTACTTGGAAAATTTTATTTTTGTTACTATTAGGGTTAGTGGAATTAGTGCATGTTAACTCGACATACTCAATCAAAACCTTTAGTGCATGATCCTGAAATAGAGAGAATTCTTAGTTAATTAAGAAAACTTAAAAAAACATTTAAATTCAATAGGAAGTTCCTATGATAATATGGCTGATAATCGTGATGCATCGGGTAATGGTAATGGTAATGCCAATGGCAATGGAAATGGTAATGGAGAACGGGTGCCACCTGTTCCTCCACAACCATAATTAAGGGATCATTTTATTCCAACCACATATACTTCCCCTTCGTGCTTTGTATTTCCTGATGCTGATGCAACCCATTATGAGAACAAGCCTGCTGTGAACCAAATTTTCCTACCTTCCATGGGTTTGCAACAGAGGATCCTTATACGTACTTGGATGTATTTTTGGAATTGTGTACGGCTACCAAGTTGACCACTCTTACCAATAATTCATTCAGGATGTGACTTTTTCAATTCTCTCTCAAGGACAAAGCAAGAACTTGGTTGAAGTCCCTTCCAACAAATTCCATATCTACATAGGACATATTACAACAAAAGTTCTTGAAAAAGTACTACACAGTGGGTAAAACCTCTCAAATGAGAAGAGATATCATGTCATTTTCCCAAATTCTGGGAGAACAGCTCCATAATTCATGGGAAAGATATAATGATCTTCTAAGAAAGTGTTCACACCATGATATTGCTAAATGGCACTTAGTATAGATTTTCTATGATAGTCTTTCTAATTCTTACAGGAACATGATTGATGCAACCAGTGATGGAGCTTTTCTGCATTAGAGTTCGGCTGACGCTTGGGAATTGTTTGAGGCCCTAAGTGAAAATTCAATGCAATATGTTTCTTCCTCTAGGTCTAGGTCTTCACCTAGAATGCATAAGGTTGAAAAACTCTATGAGGTATATAAATCTAGTGAGTTAGCCGCTCAAATAGAAGCATTGAGGTTTGATCAAGTCTTATCATCTGGCTATGTTCCTGTTGTTAATCCATAAACTGCCTTGCCAAAGGAAGTTTGTTCAGTCTGTGCTAATCCTTCCCATTTTGCTAACACTTGCCCTATGATGGGACAATCATCTGAGATCCCACAGGAGCAAGTGAATGCTGCATTCTCTAGACCAACTACAATCCATACGCTGCTACATATAATCCTGGCTGGAGAGATCATCCAAATCCATCATGGCGTAATCAAAGTCAAGGAGCCATTGTTCCACAATCACAGGGACAGTACCAAAATTCATCAAATCCTATGCCACAAAATAATTCTTTCAATCAATCTGCTATTTATCATCCACCTCAGTTCATGAATCAACCCACTAAAAATCCTAATCTTCCACTTCCTCCTAGAAATTCTGCTTTTGAGGATCAAGTACTCAATGCTCTTGTTGATCTTAAAGCCAATACCCAACTTCTTAATTCTCATTCACAAGCCATAGCAAAGCTAGAGGCATAAGTTAGGCAAATAGCGAGTACTCTATCTTGAAGAGATGATGGAAAACTGTCTGGTCAGCCAGTAGCCAACCCGAAAGGGTAGACTTACATGATTGATGAAACCAATTCCTCAGGTATTAATCATGAGCAAGTTTAGGCTATTACTACATTGAAGAGTGGTAAAGTGGTTGATAATCAAGTTGAAAAAGGACAGGAAGAAAAAGAGAGGTTTAGGGTTCCCATTGTTCCTATCATTCACAATCCACATCCCATGGATGTTTCCTCAAACTCTATTCCACAATCCACCATAAGAGTTGAAAAAGAAATATTTGGCCTAGTTGCTGCCAAATACAATAAGTTATCAATCATACTCCTATACAAGAAATTATCAATATTTTTAGGATCAGAGTCTCTATCCAATTTGGATGAAGTAGTAATAGGAGTTTGAACATGCTTTGAATCTTTCATACCAAATTTCTTAACTAGCTCTTTTGCATATTTTGATTTAGATATGGAAATCTATTCATCAAGTTGTTTTACTTGGAGACCTAGAAAGAAAGTCAGTTCACCAACCATGCCCATTTCAAAAGTATTACTCATATCTTTAGAAAAATTATGAATAAGGTTATCACATGTAGCACCAAAAACAATATCATCCACATATATTTAAGCAACAAGAAAATCCTTTCATTTCCTAAAAATAAACAATGTTTTATTCGCTCATTTTCTTGTGAAACCCTTATGCATTAAATAAGAAGTTAACTTCTTATACCATACTCTAGGTGCTTATTTTAAACTATAAAGAGCCTTTTTAAGATGAAAAACAAAATCAGGATTAAGTGGATCAATGAAACCTTTTGGTTGTGCTACATAAACTTCTTCTGCAAAATACCATTTAGAAAAGCACTTTTCACATCCATTTGAAACAATTTGAATTTAAAGTGACATGCAAGAGCAAAAAGAAGTCGAATAGACTCAGGTCTAGCAACAGGTGCAAAAGTCGCATCAAAATCAATTCTTTCAACTTGAGTATATCTTTGTGTAACCAATCTAGCTTTATTTCTCATCACTAGACCATATTCATCAAGTTTATTTTTAAAGATCCATTTGGTCCCAATGATATTAACATCACTAGGTCGAGACACTAATTCCCAAACATCATTTTTCACAAATTGAAACAATTCTTCTTACATAGCCATAAGCCAATCAGAACTTTGAAGAGCTTCATCAATATTCTTAGGTTCAAACTGAGCCATGTGACATGAGTGTCTTATGTCATCTACAATGCTTGAGTGTCCTAAATGATCACGGACTGTACTCCTAGTACCATGCTAATCCCATGGACCTATCACTTTGTCAACTGGATGAGTTGATCAAACTTAAGAACTGCTAGATGTGGGAATATCTAAGGATGGTGCAGGAATTCCTATAGGTTCATCAGTGGTGACCTCTAATTCCTCATGCTCATCTTTTTCAACGTCTTCAACTTCTCCACCTAAATTCTCAACTTTTTCTTCCTCATGAATTCTAGGTTCTTTCCTTTCTCCTGCAATTTCAGAATTAGTTTCTTCTTCATCAAGTTGAGAAAATGTTATCTTAGATTTTTGGTTCTAAGAATAAAAACCTTATACGCCCGACTTATTTGTGAATAACCCAAAAACACATCTTCATCACTTCTAGAATCAAATTTTCCCAAGTGTTCCCTATCTCTAAGGATATAACATTTACTTCCAAAAACTCTAAAGTATTTAACAGTGGGCTTTCTATCATACCACAATTCATATGAAGTCTTTTTAGTTCCAAGCCTAAGATAAACTCTATTTAGGATATGACAAGCAGTACGTACTGCTTCAGCCCAAAAGTGATTTGCAATTTTATTCTCATAAAGCATAGTACGTGCCATACATGCAATTGTCCTATTTTTCCTTTCCACTGCACCATTCTGTTGTGGTGTTTTAGGTGCTAAAAATTCATGCTTAATGTCATTCTTATCACAATATTCAATAAACTCATTAGGTTCGAATTCACCTCCATTGTCGCTTCTAATCCGATTAATTCGATATCCTTTCTCAATTTCAGTAAGTTGGCAAATAGACCTGAAATTATCAGATTTTTCTTTCAAATATGCAATAAAAGTAAATCTAGAAAAATCATCAACCATAACAAGCATATATCTTTTTCTTCCAATGCTATCAGGTGTTATGCGACCCATCAAATCCATATGAATCAATTCTAAAGGTCGAGAAGTGACTTTATGAATAAGTCTCTTATGTAACACTCTAGTCTGTTTTTCTAATTGACATGGACCACATATTTCAAATCTTGAACAAGATCATTATTAGACAAATTCACTAAATTAATAAAATTCACATGTCCAAGTCTTTTATGCCATAAAACAGCCTCATCAGTAACTGCAGAAAAACAAATTAGTGAAGGATCTGAAAATACAACATATATAGCAATTATCATAAGTTTTAGTTCCTTTCAAGATGCATTCACCTTTTTCATTAGTTACAAAACACCATTGTTGAGTAAAATTGACTTGAAACTCCTTATCACAGATTTGACTAATACTTAACAAATTAGCAGCTAAACCTTTAACATATAGAACATTCTTTAACTCCCCAATTCTTGAAAATTTGATATTACCTTTACCATTTATAGTAGAAGCATTACTGTGACGACCTTGTGGGCGGGTGTGCCGTGGGCGGGTGCGAGAGACACTGTCAGGCTACCACACTGGCGAGCTACGGGTACACAGTCCCACATCGCCTGGGTAGAGGAAAGGTGAAGTGCTTATATGTAAGTGCATCATCTCCAATTGGTATGAGGCCTTTTGGGGTGAAACTCAAGAGCAAAACCGTGCGGGCTCAGGCCCAAAGCGGACAATATCATACCATGTGGTGGAGTGGGTCGTTACAAATGGTATCAGAGCCTGACCCAGCCGGAAGTGTGCCGACGGGGACGTCGGGCCTCCATGGGGGGTGGATTGTGACGACCTTGTGGGCAGGTGTGCCGTGGGCGGGTGCGAGAGACACTGTCAGGCTACCACACTAGCGAGCTACGGGTGCACAGTCCCACATCGCCTGGGTAGAGGAAAGGTGAAGTGCTTGTATGTAAGTGCATCATCTCCAATTGGTATGAAACCTTTTGGGGTGAAGCCCAAGAGCAAAATCGTGCGGGCTCAGGCCCAAAGGGGACAATATCATACCATGTGGTGGAGTGGGTCGTTACAATTACCATCACCAAAAGTTAACAGTACCAACTGAATATTCCATAAAAGTGGTAAACAATGTTCTATCCCCTGTCATATGTGATACCCCGGATTTCCGGATGCAGGTTGGCTAGGCCCACGCCCGACTACCCGAGGCTACCAAACCAGTTAGCAATAAACGAACACATAATACAATTAAGGAAACATGAATAAATAAAATTGCTGAAAAGAAACTAGAATGATACTCCAAAACGAAAAACCTTAGAATAAAATTTTTAAATAAAGTATTAATCTGATACATCCAATTTTTCCAATTCTAGTACAACTCGGGAATCTATCTGGTGGTCCCCTAATAAAACCAACACTGAGCAACGAATCACCGGAAAGGAATCCAATGATCAACCATGCAGGAACCACCTATGCCGTCGGTAGAGTGAGTAGTCATCTCTGCTCGGCATGAACAAGCTCTAAGACCTGATACCGTCCGTTACCTGAAAAATAATAGTGGGTCAGGCCCATGAACAAGTTCTATCCTAACTACAATCCAAATAGAGACCCGATACGCAGATACATCCTAGATGCCTCAACTATATCTATATAGTCCGTAAATAGATATATGTAACGACTCACTCCACCACATGGTATGATATTGTCCACTTTGGGCCTGAGCCTGCAAGGTTTTGCTCTTGGGCTTTACCCCAAAAGGCCTCATACCAATTGGAGATGACACACTTACATATAAGCACTTCACCTTTCCTTTACCCAGGTGATATGGAACTGTGCACCCGTAGCTCGCCAGTGTGATAGCCTGACAGTGTCTCTTACACCCGCCCATGGCACACCCGCCCACAAGTTCATCACAATCCACCCCCTTTGGAGGCCCGACATCCCCGTCAACATACTTCCGGCTGGGTCAGGCTCTGATACCATTTGTAATGACCCACTCCACCACATGGTATGATATTGTCCGCTTTGGGCCTGAGTCCGCATGGTTTTGCTCTTCGGCTTTACCCCAAAAGGCCTCATACCAATTGGAGATGACATACTTACATATAAGCACTTCACATTTCCTCTACCCAGGCGATGTCTGACTGTACACTCGTAGCTCGCCAGTGTCGTAGCCTGACAGTGTCTTTTACACCTACCCATGACACACCCGCCCACAAGGTCATCACAATATATACATATAACCACACTACAGGACTCTCACTAGACTATGCTGAGGGTCTCAACCTGAATAGAAGGCAACATGCAAAACGCACCTTAGTGGGCATGACTACCTAAGCCTAACAGGGTATACCTCGATCAGCATAACTAGCTACGCATCCTACTGCATGTACGCTCCCTAACCGTCGACTATGAGACTCAAGCTCAGACCGCGGTACCATAAATATATATATAAAGTCCTGTCATATCCATCCATAAGAAATCCAATTAGTCATTTAGCATGTGCAGCTTCTTTGACTAACTTACATCATTATGTATATAAGTTCCATCCAAATAAAATGTTATAATGGTCAACTGTTCGTCGTTCAGACACGACATATAATTAGGGTTTAAGTGTTTTAATTAATTCCCTATTCATCCTAGTACAGTAATATAAACAACCATCCAGTATGTCGTTCAACTGTTTTAATTGACAGGACATAAAACCATGTAGGATTTAACTGTTTTAGTTAATCCATTCCGTATGTATGAATGGGTAGGGATTAACGTTTTGATCTAATCCGTCCCTCCGTATCCCACCGTCCCATACCGGTGTATACTATGCAAATGATCCGTAATGATGCAACGTTTTGAGCAGTTCATCAAATAAAATCCACATAATCCATATAGTTGATAATACAGAATTTAAACAGTTCATCAACTAACAATCCAGCATCCATCCATGTACTAACGAGACGAAGTTTAATAAATCATCAAGTTAAAATCCAACATTCATCCAGTTAATTGACAGAAAATATAGATATATATAATTCTTCAATTAATTCCAGTCCGACATCCAATTAGATTGACAGAATCCAAGTACTAGTTCCGCAATTTAAATCCATTAATCCAAATAATTGCAGTGTAATGCTTAATATTACAACAATTAAAACTCCAAGCTTAAGTCCGTGCATTGCAGTACAGAATTAATATTTTCAACAAATAACATCCAAAGTATGCATAGATCAAACATGATATATAAATGACTCTAGCATGCAACCAAAATAAGATTTATGAATATATATATAATCCGTTAAATTGCTAAAATTAAATTAGGCAATTAAACCCCTTTTATCCGTTAACAGCCTACACTGCTGTGAAACTTCCTATGATTAAATCCATGAGTACTAAGACACTAATTTATTAAAAGTGGCTCTAATATAGTATGATATAATGTTTGGAATCCTTGTTCCAACTCTTTTTAATTTCTAGACAACGCGACTTGCAAATAAGTTTATACATCCTAGGGCTTTAATATTCCATGGTTTAGTGTTTAAAACCATCACAGTAGACCAAACAGTGCAGAAAAAACCACATTCGAACCAAACAATGCACAAAACTGCTTCTGTAAACAAATAGGATCACAGAGCCTTCTCCAAAATAAGTGGAGAAGGTTCAATCTTCCTAGAGCCAGCTCTCCCACAAGGGGGAGCCTGCTCTCCTTGCCTAGAGCTGGCTCTCTCCATGGGAGAGCCGGCTCTCTCCCCTTTGAGAGCCTCGGCTTTGTTCCTTCTTCATTTCCGACAATCTGCTCCATCTTCGACCCTTTTCTACCCCTCTGTTACTTCTTAAATCTGATCTTAAGAGTCTTAGAAACATCCTATAACATCCCAATGCCTTGTACATAATAGTTCAATTCAATTATAGTGTTTTAAAACCTTAACCGATTAACCATGCTTTTAACGCAGACTAAAGCACAGAAATACTAGAACTATAACAGAACAATTCCATGCATATAGATATCTGAATTGGCATATAACAAGCATGTAAACTTTAGTTAGTAATCCATTAAAACCCTAAAGACAGTCTAAGGATGCACAGAACACAGGCAACGGGAGAGAAAAAGGAAAGAACTTGCCTGTAATTTCAATTATGAAACCTCGGTGTTGTATCCACTGTTCCGACAACACGAACCACTGTAAAGCCTTCTAGTGCTCTAGAATAATCCACCAAAATCCCACCTTGGTCCCCTCTATTCTTCTCTTTGCCACCCATACAGTGTTCTGTTCCTTCTACCCTCTGTTTTTACAAAATTATCAACCTGTTTTTATGCTATAAGTTATGAGCGTAAACCCTAGACTACAACATAATGGTTGTATTTATAGACTTAAATTCTAAAATCCTAATCCTTGTAATAATAGAGACAGAGCCCTAGTGTTACCCCAAGTTGGCCCATAAAGCAACCAAGATTTATCCATGTCGGTTAAACAAACTGACTTCCTAGAGACCCTAGTTAACTAACGTAATAACCAAAAACTCATTTAACTTATTTATATCAAAATTAATAATTACTAAATTAAACCATTTAAACATACAAGCCAATTAAATAACAATTTATCAATTAAATCAATTAAAAATACAAGTAAAGAAATAATCTATTTAAATCAACAAAATAAAACAAATAATTAATTAAAATAAAATCAAACACATAACCAATTTGACACATAAGCACCTAGCCACAAAATTAAATTAAAATTTCACACAAAAATAAATTTTAAATTCCAATTTTTATCCTTTTGAAAACTAGGGCTCCAATTTTTATCCTTTTGAAAACTAGAAGTATTACATCATATGCCTAGAACAACCAATATCAAAGTACCAACCATATGGACCAAGTGCCCTAAGTGCTATGTGCATGGCAAGCATTTAAAATTCTTTTTCTTTACCCAAACAATTTTAGATTCATTATGCAATGATTTCCTTATCGTTCGAGGCAAAGTGCCACAAGGCTCAATAGTCCTAATCCTCTTCTTCCTCAAATTTGAACTCTCTAGATTTTTCAATTTCTTTCCTAGTTCAACTTTCACAAAACACATCTTTCGATTTTTGAAAATACAAATCATTTGAAGTTGAAGCCAATTCTTTGTTATGACTGTTATTCTTAACTACTCCTTTCAACTTATCAATTTTGCAAGTGTCAATATCAACTTTCTGAAAAGACTATTTTGATTTAACAAATTCATTACTCAAATTATCAATTTTAAATTCAAGTGATTTATTAAACAAATTTACCTTCTTAAGCTCCTTTTCCAGAAAATCAATTTTAGGAAAAAGATTCAAATTCTTATGGCCAATTTCTTCAAATTATTATTAGAGACAAAAACTTCTAACTTATAAATATCTCTATCAAGTTTCGTAAAATCTAATTTCTTTAACAAATTTTCAAAATCCTTTTTAAACTTGGACCACTCAATTTGCATGCTTGTGACAGAATCAAAAACAGGAGTTAAAGGCAACATATCAACACATGAATTTTCAAACATGATGCAAAAATCAACATTAAATCAACAAATATGATCTACTCTGTATATCGAGTATCCCGCTCTGATACCAAATTGTGAAAATAGAGTTACGCGGGTGCGGAAACGGTTAATTATGATTAACTCCTTTTATGACCTAGATCTGATTATTAGGTGTGACACTTGCTTAATTTATGATTAATTTAAACATCCACAATCACAAATATAAAATAATGTAAAGTAAAGCAAGTAAAAGTTTAGAGAGATTGTACCAGGATTTTTAGCGAGGAAACCCCAGTTGATAAAATACGTCAACTGTTTGCATGGGAAAAATCTCGTGGACTATTCAGTCCAAAGTAAACAGATCCACTGTGTTTGAAACAAAGTACACCGAACTTTGACTCTAACTCACACCCTATCATTCTACTAAACACCAATTGTTAACAATCCTCTGACTTTGCGACTCCCCATCCAACAGCAACTTGACCTCAAGCTTAATTATGCTTGATATTTGTAGAAGAGTAGCAGATAGATTAGACAACACTCCTCGAATGCTCTAACCCTTTCAAAGTGTGATCGCTTTTACTTCTGTTCTTCAAGATCTGAACTCGATGTAGAAGAATTAAATCCTGCTCTTCATTCGGAATCTCTGAATCTTCAATATAACTCCAATTCCGATGATATAGAGAACAGCACCACTAAATCACTCATGAATATATGTGTATGCTCTCATAAATAAATTCAGAATAATCAGATTTGATTTTCTTAATTTTATCTCTCTGAAAGGCTTTCTCAAAATATAGAATTGATTTTTCCTAAAGCTGTAAATAAATCTAGAAGACTAACAAGATTTATATAGAGTTTAAAAAGTCCTAATCCCTCAGAAAATATGAAAAATTTCATGCATAGGACTTGGAAAGAAGTTGGGATAAAAAAGGAACAAACAACAAAAAGGAAACTAAAATCCAAGTGCTGCCAGGAGACCTTGAACCGGTTCAGATGGGCTGAACCGATTTAAGATGACCAGAGGATTTTTGAAATTCCTCTCATTGATTCTTGAACCGATTCAGCCCCCTTGAACCGGTTCAAGATGGCCAGTCTTGAAAAATTCCCCACTCTGCTGAAGTTAAACCTGTTCAATAAATCTTGAACCAATTTAAGATGGACAGAATGTAAAATCTTATTTAAAACCTTTCAAAACCCTTCCTAAATGTTCTCACTACCTCTCAAAACTTCTTAGAGTATTGTTCTCACCATCTCGGAGTGTAGTATAACATGAACACTTGAACTTCTTCAAATCCGCATCCGATCTTCAATCTTCAAAATTTTGAACCGAAAAATTATAACTCGATCGAACTTGTTTTGACAACGAAATTAGCCAATTACAAAATATATATCTTACAAAAGAAACCTGTTCTTTCATAACTAGGGTTTCCAGATTTGGTAAAGGAAGATGATAAAACACAAAAATATACCATATATATTAGCGTTACAGTACCAAAAGCAACAAGAAGCTTCTGACAAATGTTTTTAATTTAGAACTATGCCTTACACTTTTATATATATATAAAAGAGACGAAGAAAGAATTATAGAAGAATCTGGTCAAGGTCCTGACTATTTCTATTCACCAACACGATCTCACTGTAGTTTTCAATCTTCAAGACCGTTATAACTGTGACACCCCCAACATTTTCCCACGCATAAGTTGATCAGGCTTATAAACGAAAAACGAGGGATATCAAAAACAATTGGCAATATACAAGCATGGAATACGAAATGATGATAATAAAAGAATTTAGACAAGAAAGGAACACTAAATAATACAACATCCATACATCCTTTATTTAATACAGTACTCCATTACAACTTGGAAATCCTATGTCAAGGATCCCTAAATATAACCCTGAGAGTTCAACGTCAAAAGTAAATAAAAACTGAAACTGAAGTAATACATAAAACTTCTACCCTGAATTGGATCGTAAAAGTAGATGAGTTCGGATGGTGGTCCCTCACTGCTAACCTCAACCTTGGAACGGGTACTGACCGTATCCTGAAATAACAACAATGGTGGGTCAACCCCACGAGCAAGTCCTCTCTACTATGACCCAAATCAGAGAATCAAATAAATTAATCATTATGAATCGGATGAGTACTATATCTGTATACATCCTAAGGGAACTATCCAATGTATAACATGACCTCAACCAGAATAGATGGTGATCACTTAGACTCACACTAGGTGGTTAAGTGTCGCCTTTCCCTACCCGAGAAATCAGCTATTATACATGGTACACGGTACTGACAACACCGACTATAACGAACTACACAGTAATAACACCTCTCAAAGTACTGATGAATATACTGAGCATATAAATTAGGCAACACATGCCAATAATATTACTAAACATACTGAGCATGTCAATTAGGCAACACATGCCAATAATATTAAACCACATACCCCGACAGCCACACATCTGTCTATAGCAACGAATGCATAAGGTATAAATGAGTCTAAACTTATTAGCCAGCTCACATGGTTCTATATGGCAACACATCCATGTAATATAAATGCGACATAATTTAAACAGTCCATTTATTCTCTGAAATGCACACAGCATAATACTCATGGTTGATATGTGATTAACAGTATAAATATCCCATAATATCTAATGGCTAATTTATATGACGATAACCGTGACATTATTAACAGTACTACTGAATACCATTTAATAAAACAATAACAGCATCTATAATAATGTTGATAAATGAATCACCTTCATATCCGTACAGTAAACGTGCCATTTAAGGTTTAGAAATATTAATCGGCCATAAGAATAAGTAACGGGTAGTAAAATAATAATTTCGTGGCCCGTTAAACCCGTAAATACCAACACAGTACCTAAAAATCCAAGTTTAAGGTTCTGGAATTTACAAAACAGGCCCTAGGGGTATTCTGGTAATTTTCAGCAGCTGAAAGGGCCCTTCACGCGCCCCCACGCGCCGCACTAAGCTTCCCCACGCGCAGCCCAACCTTCCCCACTCTCTCACGCGCCTCCACGCGCGTCTGGCATCAGCTACGCACGTACACACGCTCCCACGCGCGTGTTTAAGTCTCTTGCAGACGTGGGACCTCCTGGTTGGTTGGCTGTATTGGCTTGCTGTGGGTGCGCTACACAGGATCACTTCATCTCATCTCACCTAATCCAAGGGTCAATGATCCGGGTGTACCGCGGTAACATGGACCGCGATGCACCGGATCAATCAGCTTCATCTAAGGCCTAGGATGCCCGCGCACACCCTCCTATGGTGCGCCGCATCATACTGGATCACTCCGGTCATCTCCCCCATTGCCGGCGACCGGAAAACTCGCCGGAGGGTCGCCGGAAAATACAGAAAAATTCCGAAAATTGCCCAAAAATTCTAGAAAAATTTCTAAAGCCTTAAATAACAATTTCCTAAGTTTCAATTAATTACCTAGGCCAATAATAAATTATTTAACCCTTAAATAATTAATATCACATTATTTTAATAAATTAAATAATTAATTTCTCATTGTCCTAGCATGGTTTCTAACCTAAAAAAAATAGCCGAATAAATGTAATGAATAATTTATGGACTCAAAGGAGAAAAGTAGATAATAACTTACCTTTTTGGATTTAAAATAAATCCGCCGGTTGCCCGTAGTCGGGTAAATTTTTCCTACACCGGTCCAAGCTCCTTTCTTTCTCTCTCTTCCTTTCCACACTTTTACAATGGCTCACTAAAAGTTATAATTTGATTCTAACTCCCTTTCCTTCCTTTTAAGGTAGGCTAGCTAATTTATATACAATTTATATAATATAAATATTACAAATATCTATTTTTGCATTTAATTAACCACATTCCCAACCATATGGCTTTAAGGCAAGCAAGCCAAGTCAAGCAAGATGTCCTAAGGTTCAACTATGGGAATGAAATCTTATCCTAAGATTTAATTTCTTCATCATTACATTGATTTAATATTATTATTATTTATAATAAATATTATTATTATTATTATTATTATTAATAAACTATTATAATTATTATTATTATAAATATTATTATTATATTATTATTATTATTCAATACAAATTAAATACTTTAATTAAATAATAATAATTAATCTAAAACATAACCAATAAAAATTTCAAAACTAATCATTATACTATATAGAACATAAAATCAATATTACATGCACAAATAAATAAAATTAATTAACTAATCTAACATATATAATTACAAGGTGAATAAATCTACACATTAAAGAATTAACCTAACACAAAATTAATTTAAATACACTCTTTAAAATTACGGGGTATTACAACAACTCTATCTGACAAGTAAGTTCAGAGAAGACTAAGAAAGTTGATTGACACTTCAATTTAGGAATTTGATGGTCTTAATCTCCTTTTCAGCTTTTGTTTTTTCTTTCACAAATTAATTCATTGAAAGTGTTTTATCTCCTTGATTATTTATTTCTCTTACTATTGTATTATATATGTACTTGAGGGTGTAAAACATAATTTAAATTTTTTTTAGGTATTTGATGTGGGTTCAAGTATAAATGTTTGGTCGAAATTCTTTCTTGCCTTTTAAGAGCAAAAATTAAACCAAAATTTGTTTCCAACAATGAGATAAATGTTTTTGAAATGATAAGACACGACCTGAATTAAAGAGGCCACATATGGGAATGTAATGGTAATTGTAGAAATGATTTTCAGGGTACCTTGGATAAAAAAGGAGTCTATTTTGGTTTTTTTCTTCGAGTTGTTTGGTTCATGATGATTTTGTTCCTCAACTCTAAAAGGCTCATCTTTAATATGGTTCTCAAATTTAAAAATTGAGTTGGAAATTTCTATACTTGTGTTTAGTGGCAAGCGTTAAAAATAGGATTTATAATTATTAACAAAGATTGATGTTATGTCTTCTATCGGAAAAACAAATTGGGCATGTGTTAAATGAATTTAGATTAATTGAAGGTTTGCGGGAATATAATGCTTTGATTTTTATACGTCATTTTTGTATATTTTGTTGATTGGGACATTTTCAGTTAAGTTATTGATCCGATCCATTTGGCAACCATATTTGCTTTGTACTTTTGGTTTAACCAAAAGAAATGCATGAATTCAATCATACATTTTTAAAACAAAGTTCAAACTCGTTACACATATAAATACAAATACACATACAAACTCTCTACACATATAAATACAAAATAAAAAGCCATATGTATATAAAAAAAATACATATAGACTACCTTTAAGAAAAATACATACACATACATATACATATCATGTAATGGATTAAATTGTACCTTTTTAAAACAAAGTTTCAAGTTTCTACAAATATAAATATGGTAGATAAATTTGCTTCTAAAATTTGAGGCTTTTTTTTGAAATTTTTGAAAGCAAAGCTCAATTTTACCTAACATGCTTCAGCCCACAATAGAAAAAAGGCCTTATAATTATATATATATATATATATATATATATATATATATAGATGAAGAAAGATTTCTAGAAGAATCTGATCGAGATCCGACTGACTATTTCTATTCACCAACACGATATCATTATAGTTTTCAATTTTCAAGACCTTTACAACTTTGTGCGACAAACAAGTTCAGAGAAGACTAAGAGATTTGATTGACACTTCAATTTAGATATTTGATGGTCTCAATATCATTTTCGGCTTTCATTTTGATTTCACAAATTAATTCCATGAAAATGTTTTATCTCTTTAATTGTTCTATTGCTATTGTATTATATATGTACTTATGGGTGTAAATCATAATTTGGGAATTTTTTGGGTTATTTGATGTGGGTTTAGGTAGAAATGTTTTTGGTCGGAATTCTTTCTTACCTTGTAAGAGTAAAAATTAAATCAAAATTTGCTTCCAATAATGAGATAAATGTTTTTGAAATGCTAAGACGCAACCTGAATTAAAGAGGCCACATATGAGAAAGTAATGGTAATTGTATAAATTATTTAAGGGTATTTTGGATGAAGAGGTAGTCTATTTTGGTTTTTATTCTATGGTCATACATGATGATTTTGTTCCTTAACCGTAAAAGGATCTTCTTTGACATGGTTCTCGAATTTGAAAATTGAGTTGAAAGTTTCTATACTGTGTTTAGTGGTAAGTGCTAAAAATAGGATTTGTAATTATTGACAAAGACTGATGTTATGTCCTTTATCGAATTTACAAATTGGTTCTGTGTCATGATTAAAAATGAATTCAGATGAATTGAAGGTCTGCGGGGGCATAATGCTTTGATTTTTATACCTCATTTTTGTATATTTTCTTGATTGGGACATTATCGATTACGTTATGGGCACGTTTGGCAACCTTATTTGCTTTGTGCTTTTGCTTTGACTAAAAGAAACACATGGATTCAATTGTACCTTTGTACAATAAAGTTTCAACTCTTTACACATATAAATACATAATAAAAAGCTACATATATATAGAGAAAGATACATATAGACTATCTTTATGACAAATACATACACATACACATACATATCACGAAATGAATTAAATTGTACATTTTTAAAATAAAGTTTCAAGTCTCTACACATATAAATATAGATAGATAAATTTGCTTCTGAAATTTGGGACTTTGTTTAGAATTGTTGAGAGCAAAGCCCAATTTTACCTAACATGCTTTAGTCCATAATAAAAAAAGGCCTTACACTTTTATAAAAGTATATATATATATATATAACGTGAAGAAACATTTATAGAAGAATCTGATTGAGGTCCGATTGACTATTTTTGTTTGCCAACACGATATCACTGTAGTTTTCAATCTTCAAGACCGTTACAACTTTGTGCGATGAGCAAGTTTGAAAAATACTAAGAGAGTTGATTAACACTTCAACTTAGATATTTGATGGTCTTAATCTCGTTTTCGACTTTTGTTTTGATTTAACAAATTAATTCCTTGAAAGTGTTTTCTCTCTTTGATTGTTTGTTTCTTTTGCTACTGTATTTTATATGTACTTATGGGTGTAAAGCATAATTTGAGAATTTTTTGGGTTATTTGATAGGGTTCATGTAGAAATGTTTAGTCAGAATTTTTTCTTTTCTTTTAAGAGCAAAAATTAAATCAAAATTTGCTTCCAATAGTGATATAAAATGTTTTTGAAATGCTAAAACGGAATTTGAATTAAAAGAGGCCATATATGGGAAAGTACTGGTAATTGTAAAATCATTTAAGGGTATCTTGGATTAAGAGTGAGTCTACTTTGGTTTTTTCTTCGAGTTGGTTGGTTTGTGTTATTTGGTCAGACATGATGATTTTGTTCCTCAACCGTAAAAACCTCATATTTGATATGGTTTTTGAATTTTAAAATTGCGTGGAGAGTTTCTATACTTTTGTTTAGTGGTAAGTGCTAAAAATAGGATTTATAATTATTGACAAAGTTTTATGGTACGTCTTTTATCGGATTTACAAATTGGTTCTGCGTCAGGATTAAAAATAAATTCAGATGAATTGAAGGTCCGCGGGGCATAATGCTTTGACTTTTATGCCTCATTTTTGTATATTTTCTTGATTGGGACATTTTTGATTAAGTTATAGGCTCGTTTGGCAACCATAGGTTCTTTGCGCTTTTGTTTTAACTAAAAGAAACACATTGTATATTTTTAAAATAAAGTTTAAATTCTCCACACTTATAAATATAGAATAGAAAACTATAAATACGTAGAAAAATACATATAGACTGCCTTTTAAGAAAAATACATACACATACACATCATGAAATGGATTAAATTGTATCTTTTTAAAACAAAGTTTCAAGTCCCTATACACACACACACACACACATATATAGAAACATACATATGCACGATGTTTCAGAAATACAGAAGATGACAATGAAGCACATTTTTCGCTAGAAAAAACAAAGAGGAAGAGGAATTAGTCTGAAAATATATTATGCTGCGTTTGGTATGCATGAATGGAATGGAATGGAAGTGGGAATGGAATGCAAGGGCCATTGTTTGATTGTAAATATGAAATGTGTAGGAATAGAATGATAATAACCATTTTAGTGTTTTGTTTGACCAATTTAAAATTTAGAATGGAATAAATTTCTAATTGAATTCTCCAAAATATCTCTCTTGATAACAATAAATTAAATTAACAAAATGAGATTCTCTAATAATTTTTAAAAAATAAATGGTGGTAGTGGCGGTGGTGTTGGATGGCGACGGTGGTGGCAATGGTGGAAAGTGGCAGCAGCGGTGGTGGTAGAAGGCGGTGTGGTGGTTGTGGTGGAAGGAGATAACGGTGTGACTACGGTGGTGGTGGAAGGCAGTGGAGGTGGCAGTGATGGTGGTGGAAGGCAGTGGAGGTGGCAATGATGATGGTGGAAAGTGGTTACGATAGTGGTGGTGGAAGACGGTGACGGTGGTTAAAGGTGGTGGTGGAAAATGGTGGTGGTGGTGTAGGGTGGTAGCGGTGGCGGTGGCAGTGGTGAAAGGCTATGGCGGCGGTGGTGAAAGGCAATGGCAATGGAGGTGGGGGCGGTAGAGGTGGGGGCGGTAGCGGTAGTGAAAAGCGATGGTGGTGGTTACAACAAATAGTGGTGGTAGTGGCGGTGAAAGGCGGTGACGGTGGAGGTGGTGGAAAGTGGTGGGGCGATGGTGAAAATCGATGGTGGTGGAAGGTGGCGGCGGCGGCGATGATGGTGGTGAAAAGCGAAGGTGGTTTTGGTGGAAGATAATTGTGGTTTTTGGACTTTGAACATTAGGATTTTTCGGGAAGTCTATTTTTTAAAAAAAAAATTATTTTGGGAATAGAATGGTCGTTTAGTTGTGGAATGGATTTTCATTCCCAAAAATGAATTTTCATTCCAATAGAATGACTATTTTTACTTTAAATTGCGTGTCAAACAAATGAATGATTGGAATGTTCGTACACATCAAAAGTAACACAAAGGAATACAACTAATTGGGAAATTAAGTTCAAATCAAAAGCCCCACCACATTGGGTTGTCCATTTGAACTCAGATTCACCAAAACTCAACTTAGCACGATAAAACCCTATCATAAATGTATAAAAAATATATTCAAGATAACTGCAGCACATATTAAAACACAAAGTCCACTCACACTGGCAAACAAAGTTCAAATCGAAGACCCACCTAACACAGTGGGTTGCCATTTGAACTAATATAAACAAAATTTTAACAAAAAAAAGAAAAAAAAAAAAAAAAAACCAGTATTCACGGAGAAGCAAAATAAATCACATCAAAGAAAGAAACCCCTTATTTAAGAACTAGGGTTTCCAGATCGGTAAAGTAAGACGATAAATTTCAAAAGAAAAAAAAAAAACCATCAAGAGGAAAAAGAAGAACTAGTGCTCATGATGTTGTCTTTACACCAAATTTTGGGGTTCGTTTTTGGGAAGCGTTGAAAGCAAAAGCCCAAATTTTCCGAGGTTCAGCCCACAAATCAGCTACAGTAGAATGGCCCGAAGCACAGAAAGCACACAGCTGCAGCACATATTAAAACACAAAGTCCACTCACACTGGCAAACAAAGTTCAAATCGAAGACCCACCTAACACAGTGGGTTGCCATTTGAACTAATATAAACAAAATTTTAACAAAAAAAAGAAAAAAAAAAAAAAAAAACCAGTATTCACGGAGAAGCAAAATAAATCACATCAAAGAAAGAAACCCCTTATTTAAGAACTAGGGTTTCCAGATCGGTAAAGTAAGACGATAAATTTCAAAAGAAAAAAAAAAAACCATCAAGAGGAAAAAGAAGAACTAGTGCTCATGATGTTGTCTTTACACCAAATTTTGGGGTTCGTTTTTGGGAAGCGTTGAAAGCAAAAGCCCAAATTTTCCGAGGTTCAGCCCACAAATCAGCTACAGTAGAATGGCCCGAAGCACAGAAAGCACACAGTAAAGTAAAGTAAAAAGGCATCTATCCATCCGCCAAACAGGCCCTATGGTAATGCGTTTGTTTCTATTTGCAGTGGACTGAAGGAGCGATCGTAAATTGTGATGCTGAATGTTGTTGGTTGCAGTGGGTGGGTTAGGGATGTTGAATTCTGGTGCTGCCATGGATGATATGAACTTAATTCAGCAGGCGCAGAGGCATCATCATCATCACCTGGTGGTTAGGGAGCTCGGAGAAGAGATTGATTTGGAAATCGGGGCTGGGGATGATGACCCTTCATCCTTTGCTAGCACCCCTCTTATTGGTGGCCCACCACCGCGAGAACCGTCGTCTGTAGAAGTAGAAGATCATGACGAGAGCAAGCATATGGTGTTGGTTTCTCAACTCTCCGGCGAAGATCAAGATTTGTCGAAGCAACAGCCTGCGAAAAGGAAGAAGAAGGTAGTGAAAAGATGGAGAGAGGAATGGGCTGATACCT
Source organism: Cornus florida (assembly GCF_030987335.1). Lineage (NCBI taxonomy): Eukaryota > Viridiplantae > Streptophyta > Magnoliopsida > Cornales > Cornaceae > Cornus > Cornus florida. The sequence goes on along the minus strand of NW_026775577.1, from coordinate 51,794,249 downwards.
ATAAATGGGCATATGTTGATGTGAAGGAAGGGACGGCGAGGATATTCTGCTCTGTCTGTAGAGAATATGGTAGGAAGCATAGAAGAAATCCTTATGGGAACGAAGGCAGTAGGAATATGCAGATGAGTGCTTTAGAAGAACATAACAATAGTTTGCTTCACAAAGAGGCTCTTCGTCTCCAGATGGCTTCAAAAGACAAGATTATTCTTGATAAACCCATTTACGTTAAAGGTTAGTTTAATAAATTTGTTTTGTGCTTCATGCTTGCTTCTACTGTTTACATGGATCCATATACTGTAGTAAACAAAATTGATAAATTGACTTCTCAACACTTACCTTTTGAGCTTCATCAAGTTAGAGAATTATTAGGGCTGCTGAAATTTCCTCTATGGTTATCTTAATTTCATGGAGAAAACTACAACTGCATTAAATACACACCTTTTCTTTCTATATTCTAATGTTGGGTTTTTTTTATCTGCAAATGAATGCTTGTTTTGTAATATGGATACGATCGGGGACATTGTTTGGTGCAATTCTAAAAGCTTGAGCTTGAGGGTAGTCACTTTCCTCTTGGTACCCTCCCTTGGGTAATTGGTTTTAATATGGAATATGTTCGATAATAGTTCATTTGGATACGTTAATTAATTGGTCCTAATGAATTTGGATGCTTGCTCACATATTTTGCAACTTCCTTGTAATTAAATTGTGTAATCTAAATTGTAGCACTTATGTCAAAAACGGCTGGATCAATTGTTGAAGCTGCGCTGAAAAGGGATCCACATGAAATTGAATTCATACAGTCGGTTCAAGAAGCGGTTCATGCTTTAGAAAGAGTGATCACCAAAAATTCTAAGTGAGTGTTGCCACAAGGTTGAGCTATATTTATCCCGGATTTCTTCATTTAAAGAAAAACATGTTTGCAGTGAACTTTATTAAAATCTTATCAAGGGGCTCCGTAATGTTTCAGTTACGTCAACATCATGGAGCGCTTGTTAGAACCTGAGCGTATGATTCTTTTCCGAGTTCCTTGGGTTGATGATAGGGGTGAGACACATGTCAATCGAGGCTTTCGTGTTCAATTCAACCAGGCTTTGGGTCCATGTAGGGGTGGTCTACGTTTCCATCCATCAATGAACTTGAGTGTTGCAAAGTTTCTGGGTTTTGAACAGGTACCATTATCATTTATGTTGTTATTTTTCCCCACATTTTCCTATGTTTCATTGTCCAGACTTATGCCCAAAAAAAATTTCGCTTGGTTTTCCTTCAACGATTGTCTCATGCTAATTCTGCCTGTAAAAGGTCCTAGAATAGTTTTGGACCAAAGATCGATTAACTTTGTTTTGTTTCAACAAAAATTGAAGCAGGTGTTGCCTTGGTTGCATCGTCTTATATTTGTATGTTTATATATTTCACTTGGGAGTTCTTCTTTTATTCTTGTCAGTGGTTTGTTTGTATAGGCATGAGGAAGCAAATTTGTTTATATGACAAGCTATATAGTAAAAATTTATCACTCTACTTATGGGTTAGTTGGCTGTCGAACCACCTGAAAGTGAAATGATTTTTATTGGTCTTGATCACATTTGAAAATTTGTTCTGAAAATATAACTAAAAGAAACTTAACATAGCTATATCTATACTATTTTAGCAATGGGCTATATCATTTGGATTCTTTTTCCTCACCATCCTTCATTTTTCAGATGGTATCCTCAAAATGACGTGATAAAAGAAACTAGTCTTATACATTGACCTATATTTAAAAAGGTTAATTTTTTGAGAGATGTGATCTCATTTATCATATATGGCTCTTTCCCCTATTATAAGTTGGCGAGTCAGACATTATGACATCCTATGTTCAATACTTCTTGATCATTTACAAGGAATTAACTTTTATCTACTTTGAAATTGGGTAGAAAAACAAGTAACTCATGTATTCTTTTTGTGAAACTGATAAAATTACCACTATTCTTGTCACTCTATTATCTTTTATACTACTTCAACACTGGACATCTGTGGAAGAATCTACTTCACAGATTGATGTGTAAACAAACTAGAATAAAGAAATTGGATGGAGAATATGAAGAGATGTCTTTCCGTTATGAACCTTACCATTTTTTTTTATAAATATGTATTATAAAGCGTTCAGAAGGGGAATGCATCCTGAAAACTACACAATGGTTTTTAACATTACCATGAATCTACAAGAGAAAAAGGCTAAATGTAGATTTTCAGTTATAAAACTTACATATTCTCAGTGTTGAGAGTCTTGTGACCCCATGTCAAAATTTTTGAGGTGGTGTTGTGCTTACTCATATTTGGAGTGTATCTCGAAACTTGCCACAACATGCGGATTCTTCAGAGAGCTTATGCCAACAAATACTCTTGATAGCTCTTTTCCTTATTAAAATATGGGTGAAATACTCTATAGAGTTATTCTGGATGATATCATTTCGTAGTCTCAGAATGCTTTTATAGGTGGGCGTCAGATTCTTGATTCAGCTCTTATTGCTAGTGAATGTGTGGACACGAGGTTGAGGAGTGGTGTCCCAGGGGTTCTTTGCAAGCTTGATGTTGAGAAAGCTCATGATCATGTGAGCTGGAAGTTCTTGTTGTACTTGATGGAGAGAATGGGTTTTGGGGATAAATGGAGGAGTTGGATTGCGGCCTGCATATCTTCAGCCAGATTTTTGGTGATGGTTAATGGGTCTCCGACCGGTTTCTTTGGTAGCTCGGGTGGTTTGCGCCAGGGGTATCCCTTGTCTCCTTTCCTGTTCATTATTGTTATGGAGGCTCTTAGTAGGTTGATGGGGAGGGTGGTGGAGTTGGGTTTTGTCAAGGGGTTCATGATGGGTGGGGGTGATGCTCATCATATGGAGATATCTCATTTATTGTTTGCGGATGACACGTTGGTGTTTTGTGAGGCTGAGGTGTCCCGGATGAGGTACCTGAGATCAGTGTTGATTTGTTTTCAGGTAGTTTCAGGCTTGAAAGTGAATGTAGGGAAGAGTGCCTTGATTCCAGCGGGGGAGATGCAGAATATTGGTGAGTTAGCTTCTGTGCTTGGATGTGGAATCAGTAGCTTTCCGATTACATACTTGGGGCTACCTTTGGGAGTTTCTTCGAGGACTGTGGGTGTTTGGGATCCGGTGGTTGAGAGGGTTCAGAGGAGACTTGTAGGGTGGAAGAAGAAGTACTTATCGAAAGGTGGGAAGGTCATTCTTTTGAAAAGCACGCTGTCAAGCCTCCCTACTTATTTTTTATCCCTCTTCTAGATTCCATCTGGCTTCAGAGGAATTTTCTATGGGGTGGTTTACAAGGAGAATTTAAGTATCACCTTGTTCGTTGGGAGCAGGTTTGTAGGCTGATTCAGGCCGGAGGCCTAGGGATGAGGAGGTTGGTGCCATTTAACAGGGCTCTCCTTGGTAAGTGGTTGTGGATATTTGAAGTGGAACGCCATAGGTTGTGGAGGAGGGTAAATTTGTGCAGGTTTGGGGAAGAAATGGGGGGTTGTGCTCGTGTTTGGTGAGGATTCCTGTTGGTGTCGGCGTTTGGAAATCTATTAGGATAGGATGGAATGAGTTCTCTAAACACAACAGATTCAGAGTTCAGGAGGGGAGGGACGTGAGGTTTTGGGAGGATATTTGGTGTGGTGATTATACCCTTGCTTGTTTATTTCCCAGATTGTTTAGGATTGTTGTTGATAGGCATGCCTTTGTTGCTGACTGCTATCGGCTTGATAACGGGAAGTTGACTTGGGATGTGCGGTTTGTGAGAGTTGTTTAGGATTGGGAGTTGGACGACATTTGCGGGTTGTTAGATAGTTTGTATCGGCACAAGATCCGTGGCAGAGATGAGATTTGCTTGTTTAGGTGCCTGCTTCTTGGGGAATGTTTGAAGTGAGATCATTTTTCCGATGCCTCTCAGATACTACAGGGATTATGTTTTCGTGGAAAACAGTGTGGAGATCTAAGGTGCCGCTCAAAGTGGCGTTCTTTACTTGGATAGTGGTGTCGAGCAAGATCTTGACGCTTGACAATTTGAGGAGGTGAAGACAAATCACTGTGAACTGGTGTTGTATGTGTAAGTGCAATGGGGAATCGGTGGATTATCTTCTTTTGCATTATCTAGTGGCTTTGGATTGTTGGTGTCTTTTGCTAGGATTGTTTGGGGTTTCGTGGGTAATGCCTAGATCTGCGAGAGGATTGATGGAGGCTTGGAGAGGGTGCTATGTGGGAGGTCATGCTAGTGGGTTTTGGAGGATGGAGCCTTTGTGTTTATGGTGGTGTTTGTAGAGGGAGAGGAATAATAGATCCTTTGAAGGAAAGGATTCCTCGATTGTTGTTCTTAAGTTAGCTTTTATTACATCGTTATGTTTTTGGGGTTCGGGTAGGCTTTGTTCCTCCCCGGAGGAGATGAATGATTTTATTTTGTCTTTGGGACCATAGGATCCCTTTGTTGTTTATGGGACACGTTCCCCTTTTGAACGTTTTTTGAATGAATTTGCTTATTTATCAAAAAAAAAAAAAAAAAACTATATAGAGTTATTCCAAATGCTATTATAAACTACTATAAACTATAGAAACCGTTAAATTTGGATGCAAAAATAAGAAATGCAAATAGGAAAAGGGAAGAGAGAAATATGGAAAACATTGGCATATACATGGTTCGGCACTAAGGCCTACATCCATGGACAAAGTGCAAGGGCTACATTTTTATTATTCAGATCTATCTATTGCTTAAGTGCAAGGAGCCTATATATAAGCATGGTAAAGATAAGAATATATGGAAGGTGTACAATAGTTAAAGGAGGCACCATGATTGGTGGACGATTTTGCTCCACTGTTATATAGAAATATTTATAATTGGAAGGAAATTGACCGGATCACCATGATTGGTGGAGGATTTTGCTCTATAATTATATAGAAATATTTATATATTTCAACACTCCCCCTTAAGTTGGAGCATGAATATCATGTATGCCCAACTTGCTAAAGAAACGTCTTGAAAGATGATGAGAAGGTGTCTGGAACAAAGCCAGGAAACTGACCAGATCTTGCTGGGAAAATGACTAGATCTTGCGGGGGAAAAAATTTGGAACTCGCTGAGAAAAATGGCCGGAACAATGCCGGGAAAGGCCGGAACAACGCCGGGAAATGGTCGGAACAACGCTGGGAAAGGAATGTGAAGACATAGAGAATATGCTCCATGATAATAATTCCAATACTCAAATTCTAGATGGGATTACAAGAACAACTTGGCTTTGATACCATGTTAAATTTGGATGCGGAAATAAGAAATGCAAATAGGAAAAGGTAAGAGAGAAACATGGAAAACACAGGCATATACATGGTTCGGCACTAAAGCTTACATCCATGGACAAAGAGTCACCAAGGGCTACATTTTTATTATTCAGATCTATCTATTGCTTGAGTACAAGGAGCCTATATATAGGCATGGTAAAGATAAGAATATATGGAAGGTGTACAATAGTCAAAGGAGGCACCATGATTGGTGGATGATTTTGCTCCACCATTATATAGAAATATATATAATTGGAAGGAAATTGACTAGATCACCATGATTGGTGGAGGATTTTGCTCCACAATTATATAGAAATATTTATATATTTCAACAGAAACATTGGAAATGCTCTTATAAACTATATAGACTTATGGATGCTATCAAGTGAAATGTAACAAAATCAGGTGAAAAATATTTTTATACTTCTTATTTAGCTGCCAGAAGGCCCAGAAAATCTTGCTAGAATATAGTTTTCCAGATGGCAAGGAAAACTAAGTCTTATAAGTGCATGACAATGTTTTATTTTCTTCTTTTTTTCAGACTCTAAAGAATGCTTTATCTCCGTACAAGCTAGGAGGGGCAGCTGGTGGTAGTGATTTTGATCCAAAAGGAAAAAGTGACTCTGAGGTAATACCTCCACTCAATAACAAATTGTTTTCTCATTATGAATTTGTAGGGGTTCTATTATTGTTTCTCTTTAATTGTTGGTGACCCCATATTTGCAGATTATGCGCTTTTGTCAGAGTTTTATGAATGAGCTATATCGTTATTTGGGTCCCGATAAGGTAACCGCAAATATATCTATTACTCCATTTGGTTCAGTGGAAAAAAATGTGTAATCTTTAGTATGTCAGATTCTGTAATGTCTATTCTACCTTGGAAAATTTAGGATCTTCCTTCAGAGGATATGGGTGTTGGTACTCGTGAAATGGGTTATTTGTTTGGACAATATCGTCGTCTGGCCGGACATATTCAGGTAACAATTTCTTACTTGTAACTTGAAATTTTCCATTTTATGTATGCTATGTTTGTATGTATTCTATTATAACATCAACTTGTGGCTCAGAGAAAAAGCAAACACAAATATTTGCCAACGTAAACCTGAACTCGTGCACTAGTATAGGGTTAACACCCGCTTCATTCTTTTTGTGAATTTTAAAAGAATAAAATGTCAGTAGGGAAAAATATATTGTCCAATAAATTTTACAGGATGATGTTAAATTTTGACCACAATCATGTCCTTATTAATGGCTTTATTTATTATTTTTATTTTTTTGCGGACTTGGAAGATCCTTAACTTACATGGCTATCATGGCATGATACAAATTCAAACATACCATATGCTAGCTTCGTTGAATGACAAGAAGTTACAATCAGTTGATTTTTTTCCGTTTTGGTTCAAGGTTTAAGCTTTTTATCAAAAGTTATGGAAACTGGATGAAATCTGAGGTGCATCAGCAATTTTTATACTCAACTTCTGGAAGTGTCATCCATAACGTACTTAGGAGGTATATCATATATGGTTTAATCTACTTGGACATTGGAGTTTAATAATTGTGCAACCTGAACTTTATGATCTTTCAAGAAATTTGCCACTGTCGATTTACGTTTCAGGATGGCATTTCAGAATAAACTTGGAATTAATACCTAGGGATAATTTGTGATCATATTAAGCCATGTCACATTGGATAGACAGGAGGTTCAGATATACTTTCTTGTTAGTGCACCATTCAAATTTTGTCGCTGGAAATCTAGTATGAAACTTTGATTTGCTAGCTTTTTCTTCTATTGCTGCTGTTCTGCTTTTTCCCGCTGGAGGGAGGGGTGGGGCTTCTTCTTCTTCTTCTTCTTCTTCTTCTTTTTTTCTTTTCACTTTTGTGGTTGCTTGCCTTTTTGTGTTGTTCTTTTATTTATGGGAACACAAGTTTGAAACTAAGTGTTTCTAGTGCATGCTGAGCATGAAAATAATTACTGTGCTACAGTTGTTATATGTGCTGCTTGGTCACATATGAAATTATGGATTTGGGGATTCAGCTGCTTTTGACCATAGGATTTTATTCTTAATGTTTTCTTACATCAAGATTATTTCAGTAAAATTTTGAACTTTATCTTTATATTCTTCTTGAAGTATGATTTTATGCTCATCAAATTATGCTTGAGAAGCACAGATACATTCTGGAGGGTGAGATGTCTCTTTCATACACGCTGACACTCTTGACACTAGATGGACACCTATAATCACATGTTGGGCATTTTGTGGGCTTGTCCATGATTCGAAAATAAAATTTATTGTTTTAGGCATTTGGTTGGCACATCTGATGTAAGCGGAAGCGATAGATTGTTCACATGGAACGGGTTACTTTGAATCCACAAAGTAAGGTGTTTTGAATCCACAAAACAAGAGATAAATTCATCAAGAATTTTGAAATATTATTGATAAAAGGTTATATTTTGCTCTTGCAATACATGAATATTTATAATAGAGGAAACCTAACACTTGAAGGAAACTAAAAACACAAGGAAACTAATCCTAAAAATAAATTCTCTCTAAAAATTCTGAAAAAAATAGAAAATGAAACCTAATCAATAAAAATTACTAAATATAAAATTTCAAAGCATTTTGACTTCGTTAAAGCCTCGAACAAAAATCCCGAAATATTTGGCACGCCTCCTATAACATAATAAAACGCGATTTCGGAGCCCTAAACGAAGGTTTTCAGCCGAAAACCAACATGGCCCACAAGCTAAAGCTAGTGGGTTTTTCTCATGCATTGTTTACACCCAAAAAAATACTATTGGTTTGTCAAAAAGGGACTTGTCGAACTGTTCAGAATTCTGTCCTACATCAACATCCCAGACACTTCCCAAACCCAACATATGCCTTATGTGGCACAAGGGTGATGCTTCTGAAAATCTTAGAATTAAGATGGGCATACCATAAAATGTCAACTTTTCTTTCATTAAGAAAAATTGACATTATTCACATATTAATCACAAGGAAAAGATGCAAATGACACTTTTTATACATAAGAAAATTATAATTGTAATGACAAAAATATAGTAGGAACTAAAAAATTGATTATACAAGAATATTGCATAACAAGAGTATATTCAACGGACACTTGTACATTAGTTTTGTTCTATAAATTGCTTATTTACCAGAAAAGGCAGTAGTTTATGACTATATATACGCTAAAAATATTTAGAATGTTGCATAATTTCATATTCCACATTATGCTTTTAATGTAGAAATGTAGAATTAGGAAGGTAGTTAAAATTCTATGGTTGTCTTATATAATAGATGCATATGGATGAAGTTATATATGGTTGCAGTGCCCATGTGATTTCTGTATCTTGCTTTTCTACTATTTGACATGCTGGCTTATCTGTATCATATTGTCTGTGTCTTTTCTACTAGGTTACATATTATATTTGCAGTAAGTTGCTGATTACATCAGCATTCTGTGAAAGTGGATTTTCGTTCTTATTGTAAATATGATACAAGTGATGCCGTCTTATATATAGTTATATTGACGTGTAATTCTTTTCTATTTTCATGTATCTCTTACTTATGCAGGGAAGTTTTACAGGACCAAGGATAATCTGGTCTGGTTCTAGCCTTCGAACTGAAGCTACTGGCTATGGACTGGTAAGTAATATCTTGTTTCTTAAGCTCTATGTGTGTGCGTGTGTGGAAAGGCTTTGTTGAATTTATTTATTTAGTTATCTGCTTACCAACGGGCCAGTGGTCTAGCGGTATCAGCCTCTTACTTCCCAAAGGGAGGTTAGGGGTTCAAGTCTCAAAAGAGACAAGTGTGTGTGAGTACCAACTAGGAAAAAAAAAAAATTTAGTTATCTGCTTCTGATTTATACCTTTGTTGGATGCCCGGGTTCTCACAATTATCCTTTATGTGGGCAGGTTTTCTTTGCCCAGCTCATACTTGCAGATATGAATAAAGAACTCAAAGGACTCAGGTCTTTTTCTTAACTTCGAGAGCTTCTAAATGTTTCTGTCAATAGAATTAGTTAAATAATTTTTGCCATCTTGACTAAAAGAATCTTCTTAATTTTTACTCTTCTATGATAATTGTTCTCATTTGTGTGGTACTTGGAAAGTTACATGCTCACTTAAACTTCTATGTACTGCCATATTCATATATATTGGTTAAACTACACTTATAAGTATATATTCGTTAAACTACACTTACCTCTGATGTCTTTGACAATTGCGATTTTCTTCTTGCATTTTTGGTAAATACACCAATCTTGATCTGGCAATCTGATTGTCACGGGGAACACTGTTTTAGGTATTGTCAAATGACCCTTGCACTCCTGTCCCTTGCTTTGGTTATAGTTGTCATTCCTTGCATTGCAGGCTTTGCAGCTTGCACTTCTCCTTTCAGACATCACCCTTGATTAATAGTCGATTTCTTTTTGTTGGTATTCTTCTATACGGGTGGATTCTGATCAAACGCACAAATTATGCTCAAATAAAACTTTGATTTAGATATAAAATGCCACAACAAAATGTTACTGATTTTGAAGATAATTAGGAGGGTGAGATAAGATGGATGACATTGAGTTCAACTGATAGTTATGTGTTGGGGAAGGTTTTGACTTGGGAGATTGTCAAAGTTAATTTCCAGGTTTTATTCACATCATTCCTTTTCGTTGTGTGTGTAGTATTAGAGGTATAGTGGAGGTGCATAGTGGAGGTGATGGTTTTGGAGTTGGATTTTGGTTGAGATTGTGGCTAAGAAGTTGTGTTTCAATAAAGTTGTTCATTATGGTGGTGAGTTTTGAGCTGAATGAAAGTATGCTCTTTGTAGCGTAACAGCCACTACTATGTCTGATAATGGTGCAGCCTTCTACTAATGCTAGCAAAGTGGAGAAAATTTTGATTTGGGTGATTAAATAATGAAGGCTGACATCTGTCCCTTTCATCATGCTAATGTGTTAGGAATCACCTGAATGGTTTGAATTGTACATAACTTATGGTGAAGAGCAACTGGCAATTGCATGGGGTATGACCGCATGAACATTATTACATTTGATTGGTGAAAGGAAAAGAGCCAAATACATTAGATAATGGTTGATCCAAGTATTTTTTTTTTTTTGATAAGTAAGGTTTTATAAAAGGCACTCAAAAGGGGGAGCATTCCCAAAGAAGACAACAGCCGACCAAAATCGACTCTATAGCTTTAAGCTATTCACAAAATCCAAAAGACTATCCATTGAATTACAATCCCGCCCATATACCCAAAAAAATAAATAAGAATATTGTATTTAATAGCCCAAATGGGAGACTCCTCTCCTTCAACGTATCTCCTATTTCTTTCATCATGCTAATTTTTTAGGAATCACCTGAATGGTTTGAATTGTACATAACTTATGGTGAAGAGCAACTGGCAATTGCATGGGGTATGACCGCATGTGTGTTATTACATTTTATTGGGAAAAGGAAAAGAGTCAAATATATTAGATAATGGTTGATCCAAGTATTGTTTTTTTTTGATAAGTAAGGTTTTATAAAAGGCGCTCAAAAGGGGGAGCGTTCCCAAAGAAGACAACAGCCGACCAAAATCGACTCTATAGCTTTAAGCTATCCACAAAATCCAAAAGACTATCCATTGAATTACAATCCCGCCCATATACCCAAAAGGGGAGCGTTCCCAAAGAAGACAACAGCCGACCAAAATAGACTCTATAGCTTTAAGCTATCCACAAAATCCAAAAGACTATCCATTGAATTACAATCCCGCCCATATACCCAAAAGGGGAGCATTCCCAAAGAAGACAACAGCCGACCAAAATCGACTCTATAGCTTTAAGCTATCCACAAAATCCAAAAGACTATCCTTTGAATTACAATCCCGCACATATACCCAAAAAAAAAAAGAAGTAAGAATATTGTATTTAATAGCCCAAATGGGAGACTCCTCTCCTACAAAGTATCTCCTATTTCTTTCGCGCCACAGACCCCACCAAATACAAAGGGGAGTGGCCCTCCAAGCATCTCTGACGACCGTGGATTTTGGGAACACCCATGGAAGACCAAACGCAACCAAAAACATAGCCCAAACATCCCCAGCCACTGAGCAATGAATAAGGAGATGGTTGACAGATTCCCCCATCTTATTGCACATGAAACACCTGTAAACCACACTATGATTTCTTTTTCTAAGGTTATCAATAGTAAGGATGCTTCCCAAGGCGACAGTCCATGCAAAGAATGCCACCCTCAGTGGAGCTTTCGTCCTCCAAGTGGCTTTCCATGAAAACATAAGGCCAGGGCGCTCCAACATGCATTTGTAGAAGGACTTGACCTCGAACACTTCTCTCGGGGTTCCCACCCACAACATCTTGTCCATGCCCACCCCGACCACCACCTGTCTATAAATGAATGCTAGGAAGTCTGTAACCTCCAAAAGTTCCTAATATGAAACTGTCTACAGAACAATGGTTGATTCAAGTATTATAGCCTGTAATTTTAAATTTTTGAGGGAGGTGTATATGCATTGTTAGAAACCTCAAAGAGGTTAGTAAGTATACTCTATTTATTTATTTATTTATTTATTTGGGGGGGGGGGGGGGGGGGGGGGGGGGGTTGGTGGTGTTCTTAACTGTGTCATTTACAAAAGCAATAAAATATACGTAGAATTTTAGTTACTGGTAAATTTATCTTCAAAGTTGTTAATTTTGCCTCGAAGCATTAGCTTGAGTGGTATCTCCTCCACCATTCGAAAGAGGAGATTGAGGGTTCAAGTCCTAGATAGGGCAAAATGGGTTTGTGAGTTTGTTTTACTTATTGGAAAAAAAAAGTGGTTAATTTGCTATCTCTTTTCTGAGCTTCTCCAGATGTGTTGTCAGTGGTTCTGGAAAGATAGCAATGCATGTCCTAGAGAAGCTTCTCGCCTACGGTGCTATTCCCATCACGGTATCAGGTAAGTTTTATACGCCTGATCTAGTAATATCCAGATTTTTCAATTCTTTGGGATATGTTCGCCAGTTATCATATTAACACACAATTGACCAGTTCCATTATTTGTTTTCCTCACTGAAGTGAATTAATGATTTTGTTGGTCGAAACTTGTTAGAAGATTACTTCAAGCATCTTAGTTTGTGCAACTTGAATCAGACATATTAATAATTGATTTGACGTGGCTTCTCTTGGGCATTTGTTTTCAAGAAGTATGTTTTGCGGAAGAATATGATTAACTTATCAGATATGTTCGAGTTAAAATGACTGGAAATTGTTTTGCTTCCTTTGTAATTGAAGCTAGTAGTATAATGTTTTTTAGGTCATTTATGGTGTTTTCTCTTGACAAATATGAAAAATGTGGAACACAGCCATCTGATATGTTACTCTTCCGTCATATGAGGAGTTGTTTTCTCATCATGCATCTGTTTGTGGCGTTTCATTAATTCTTGTTTTGTAGGGACTTTAGGAATGACACTTGTAATCAAGTCCCTACAATGACTAGATAACGTTTATAAATAGTTTGTATAAATGTGTGCCTTTGCCTACTAATGTTGTACAGATTCGAAGGGTTATTTGGTGGACGAGGATGGATTTGATTACATGAAAATATCATTTTTGAGAGATATTAAAGCTCAACAAAGAAGTTTGAGGTTCGTTTGCTTTATCATTATAACAAATTGCACTGTGTAATAATTTTAATTTGTCCTTATTCATTAAGTGACATTTGCAGAGATTATTCAAAGACCTATGCTCGATCGAAGTACTATGATGAAGCAAAACCTTGGAATGAAAGGTGTGATGTCGCATTTCCTTGTGCTTCACAAAATGAAATTGATCAGTCTGATGCCATTAATTTGGTTAATTCAGGTTGTCGTATACTAGTAGAAGGTAGTGGTTCTTGATATGATGCTTGATGGTTTTAGTTCTTTCTATTTTTCATTTCTATTATTACAATTGTTATCATCTTATTGTTAGTAACTATATCACAATATGTCCCTTAGGTTCAAACATGCCCTGTACCCCTGAAGCAGTTGATGTTCTGAGAAAAGCTAATGTTCTCATTGCTCCTGCTATGGCCGCTGGTGCTGGAGGGGTAGGATTTTTCGTTTACCTTTTCTCACCCTTGCATGATATATACCTTTTCAGCTTTCAAGAACAAAACAAAGGAGGAATAATTGTTTATATCCGTGTATATGCATGAATTTATATAATAACGCAACCTGAAAAAATAACTTGTTTGTTTGTTAACTTTTGGTTTTGTGCCAATTCTTCTTGAACATTATGTTACATTTTCCCCAGCTGTCCCTAGTGCATGGATGGTGCTATTTAGGCAGGGGAATTTTTTTTAAAAAAACAAAGATTTGAAATGATGACAGTGGTACATGGATTCTGGTGGGGATAAAGTTCCATGAAATATAAAGGATGGCGTGGGATGTTCGGTTTTGGAGGCTGTTTCAGGATTGGGAGATGGAGGATGCTATAGATTTTTTGGATTTGTTGTATCGTCAGGAGATAGTGGAGGAGACTTCTGACCTTTGCGTTTGGATTCCATCTTCACATGTGCGCTTTGATGTTCGGTCATTTTATCGTGTTGTTTGGTGGATGCTCCTGGATTGTTATTTCCATGGAGGGCCGTTTGGTGAACAAAAACGCCTCTCAAAGTAGCTTTTTTTGCATGGACATCCGTTTTGGGAAAGATCTTGAGCTAGGACAACCTCAGAGAAGAAGACAGATCGTAGTGAATTGGTGTTGTATGTGCAAGAATGATGAGGAAACGGTTGATCATCTTCTTTTACATTGCCCCGTTGCTGAGATTGCTGGCTTAGTTTTTGGGTTTGTTTGGGATTCATTGGGTTATGCCTCGGTCTACCAAAGGCTTGATTGACGCTTGGAGAGGATGTATAGTGGGGGCCCAAGCTTGTGACTCTTGGAGGGCTACTCCTTTGTGTGTCTGGTGGTGTCTATGGCCTGAAAGAAATAGGAGATCATTTGATGGAAAGGAAAATCATATTGGGTTGCTGAAATTCTCCATTCTTAGTGCCCTTTTTTGTTGGGTTCTTGAAAGAAATTGTAAATCCTTGGATGAACTTGTAGAGCTTTTGGATTTGTTGAGGGTTTAGAGGCCCTATTTGGCCTGTGTTGTTTTTGAGGGATGCGCTCCCCTTTTGAACGCTCTTTTATGAATTCTTACTTGTCAAAAAAAAAAATAAAAAAATTGATGGATACAAGATAGTATTAATAAAAATCATGTTATGAGCTGGGGACAATTATATAGTCTGTTTGTATGCACCTAGAATAGAATTAAATGAACAACTTGTGTGACAATAAATGGAAAAGCATCGAATATTTGAAGAAACCTGAGGGAGAGAATATTTATAGGAGAGGTAAATGGCTAAGTAAGAAGTAGTTTGTATTTGTCTGTTTCGATTATATCCTGATTTATCCAAGTAGATATGGATTTTTGTTGGTTTTCTACCAATTTTTTAGTTAATTTATGTGCTAAATCTGTAATAACTTGGCCGCAGGTTGCTGCTGGAGAACTTGAACTGAACCATGAGTGTAATCCAATGCAGTGGTCCCCTGAGGACTTTGAATCTAAATTACAGGTGAGATCTTGTATATTTATTTTCATTCTCATTGGTTTAGCAGTTGGATTTTGTTAAACCTACCAAGTGGCAGATCCCTAAATTTTCAAGGGGCAGCTAACTGGAAAATCTTATATGTCACTTGTATAGCAACAAAGTGGATCCATTCCCACAATTACCATTTTCAACTGTTGTTGTCCTAGAACAAACCAACTCAAGCTGGGACATTGTTTCTTATTTACTTTTTTTGGATTCGACTCCAAATGCAGTTTATTTACTTGGAAGTTTTATTTGGAGGCCCTTAGTGCAATCTACTGAACATACAAGTGGATCTTGACAAATAAATTAATCCTATCTATAAAAAAATTAATAAGCTAATCCATGATTTGTTCCATGGCTGACATGTAAACTGAAATTCTCTCTTGGTATATTGTTAACCTATATTATGTTTTACATTTCGGGAATATTTTGTTTGGATCCTGATGGATTTTCATAATGCTTTCTATTTGTCATGGAGTTGCTTTTTATGTGATCTTTTTTCACTTGTATTTATAAGGAAAATCTTTAGCCAAAATCTTTCCTTTTTCTTTGTGGGGCAGCAAAATTGGATTGAAAATTTTATTCTCCATCCCACCTGGCAGACAAAGGAAAAAAGAAAAAAAGTTCCTGAATAGTTTATTCCAAGAGTAGAAGTTTACTCAAAATGTGAGTCCTGTCTAACCACATGATAATGGCTTCCAACTTTCATTCAGTCACTTAGTGAGTGTCAGCTTGGAACAGATTATATCAATTTAGTATATCTTGTGTTGATACATCTAATTTACTTTAATGATGTTCTTCTTCCAACTTAAAGAAGTAACTTATGCATTAAGTCAAATTGGGATGAAATTGATATAGTTATTATATTTTTATATGTATTTCACGTTAGTAAGGGTAGCTTTGTCTTTTTCTTTATTTTAGTTGGGGTTATTTCTTTATTACTTTAGTCTCTACTTTGCAATTGATTATTCAGTAATACAACACTCATATTTTCCTCTTCTATTCTAATTGCACAAATCTTTATATGGTATGACAGCTTGTTAGTTTCTGGCCCTGAAGATCAGAATCCTTACTAGGCTTTGTTCAACTTTGCATTCAGAATCATCTTCTCTTCTATTCTTCGATTTTTCACAATCCTATTGCGGCAATTGCATCTGTGGTAGGAATCGCATCAGCAATCAGTTCGCATCAGCAATTTCCTAGTTGCAATCTGTTTGCGTCTCTCTTCTTGGTTCTCTTTCTTCTTCTTTGTTCTCAGCAGTGCTGTCTCACAACATAGCATCGATTTTATGTTTCTGTTCGCACCATCTCTTGCATCTCAGCAATCACAAACCCTAAATTTGCAATCACAACTTTGCATCTGCTTCGACTTTGCATCGCAACATTTCAATCACCATGCATCATTACAGCCAACGCAAGCTCGGCAGTTCCAGTTTACGTTCCTGGTCCATCTTCGCACCTCAGTTTGGCTCACGACCTTGACTCACAACAGTTGTCTGCCCCTGTTCTCCTTGGGTTTGCACAGATTTGTTCTCTTTGGCTTTGCATCGCACGGAATTAGCAATTGCATCATTGAAACAGCAACCAGCAACCATAGTGGTTTCATTGCAAACCTTCATTCATTGATCCTCATCTCCATCAATTGCAAATATCACAGCAATTTCAGTCGCATCACATAGGCTTTGGTTGAATATCACCAGTGGACTTTGTTTGAATTTCTCTCTGCCACTTCACCTCCTCTTTGCATTCAAACTTTTTTTGATAAGTGAAGATGTATTAGAAAGCGTTCAAAAGGGAGAATGCATCCCTCAGAAACAACAGAAGACCTAATAGGGCCTCTAAACTCTCAAAGAGTCCAAAAAATCAACGATCTCATCCATGGAATTACAATTTCTTCCAAAAACCTAACAAAAAGAGTACTAATAATAATGGAGAACTTCAACATGCCAAGGTGGCCTTTGCTTGGACGTCAGTACTGGGGAAGATTTTGACTCTAGAATCTCTGTTTGCATCGCAAAGCTCCGTCAACCTTCTTGTTCTCTGTTTTGCATTGCAAAGAACGATCAACCTTGCTGATCTTAAGTTTGCACCAAAGTTGAATTGTCGCATCCTCTTCTCAGCACTTTTTCTAAAGTGACAAGCAAACTGGAACTACTCTTCTACAGCGACTAATCTTTTTGTGGTTTCAGAATTGCATTATGTAATTTCGTGGTTCTAAGACTGTTTGTATACAGACCTGGGCATAATTGGGCAGTAATACTTGGTTGCATTATTGATAAAACAGATTGAACAAATTGTATTTTGTTGATTTATTTTAAAAGATGGTTCAGTGTTCTAAATTAGTAAGGTAATCCATGGGCAACAAGAAGAGACATCACCTGGGGATGCGATATGTC
Organism: Cornus florida; assembly: GCF_030987335.1. Taxonomy (NCBI): domain Eukaryota; kingdom Viridiplantae; phylum Streptophyta; class Magnoliopsida; order Cornales; family Cornaceae; genus Cornus; species Cornus florida. The sequence goes on along the minus strand of NW_026775577.1, from coordinate 51,776,949 downwards.
CTAAGTTGTCATGGATTGCTGACCAATTACAGAATGTTCTTTCTACCCATCACAACTGAATACCATTTCAATATCTCCCTCTCTAGGTTTCTTTTCTCTGGCCTCTTCAGGTATATCTCGGACCACTTGACACAAGTGCTACACGCCATATGACTAGTGATTCTTCTTTGTTCACATCTACTTTCTCTCCTCCTTCATCTTTATCAGCTTTTGTTGCCAATGGTATACCTATGTCATTGGTTGGTATTGGAACTATTATTTCTCCTCGTTTATCTCTTCCTGACGTCTATTGCGTTCCTCAGCTTACTTTGAATTTAAATTCTGTTAGCCAATTTTTGATTTTGGATACTCTGTTCATTTTTCTTCCATCGGTTGTACTGTGCAGGATCTTCATGGTAAGAAACTGATTGGGACAGGCTAGGGCTGCAAGTTGGGCTGGCCCAACCCAACCTCAACCCGAATCGGTTGGGTTGGGCCAACCCGAATTGTACTTAACATGGGTTGTGGTTAGAACCCGGATTGAATATTTTCGGGCGGGTTGGGTCGGGTTGACAGGTTGCGTTTTTTTTTTTTTAATATAATTTTTTTTTTTTGAAATATATATATATATATATGTATATTATATATATTTAATTGTATTATTATTAAAAATATATATATTTTTAGGGCAAATCATTTCAGCCTCCCCAATCGCCTCCATCTCTATGTTACAAGACGAATAAATGGAAGTTGGGAAGAAGGGGATAAAGCCTAGGACTAGGTACCAAACACACCTCCATCTCGTTCTCAACTCTATAATTGCCCCCCCCCTCTCTCTCTCTCTCTCTGTGCAACTGCAAACTACAAAATCAACAAGAATCAGAAGTTCAAAACCCATATATTTCAGTTTATCTGTCTGTCTGCAAGAATCAAAAGTTCAAAACCTATTTACCTATATCAAAACCCATATCAGCATATCATTTCAGATTGTTCAAAAAATCAAAACCCATTTCTTTCTGTTTCCATCGCCCGCTGTTCCAGTTCGGGTTCGCCGTTCGCAAGCTTCAGCCACTGTCTCTCAACTCTCAAGCATGCCCCCCTCTCAACTCTCAAGCTTTGCCGTTCGTTTTAGGATTGCAGAGAAGTGCATGGACGGCGGCAGAGAGAGAAAGAAGAGAAATTTTTTTTTTTGGGTTTTGGGTTGGGTTCTGGTTGAGCCCGAGCCCAACCCGAATATGTCTGGGTTTTGACAAAACTCAACCTGAACATGAACCTAATTTGTGAATATAAGTCCCAATTTCAAAACTTCTGGGTTGGGCTGGGTTAGCCCGCCCAAGTTTCAGCCTTAGGACAGGCCATAGAGAGGGAGGAGCTGCATGTTCCAGCAATATTTGCTACTTTTGTTGATTTATCCTCTTTTTGTTTGAGTTCCAAGTCATCTAATTTTTATTTATGGCACTCCCGCCTTGGACATTTTTCTAGTTTTCGTTTACAATATTTAGCTTCCACTAGTGTTTTGGGTAATTTAGATAGGCATGATCATTTTGATTGCAGTGGTTGCAAACTTGCAAAATTTTCTAATTTACCCTTTAATAAGAGTTCAACTATTTATGCGGCACCTTTTGATTTACTTCATTATGACGTGTGGGGACCTGCTCCTATTTCTACTACAGGAGGCTATAGATATTATGTTTCTTTTATTGATGATTATAGTCGATATTGTTGAATTCATCTTATGAAGTGTCGTTCTAAATTCTTTTCTATCTTCAGTGCTTTCGTGCTGTGATCCTCACTCAATATTCTTGTTATCAAATGCTTTAGATGTGATTTAGGTGGGAATATAATTATAGTTCTTTTCTTGATCTGTTGAAATCTAATGGCACTATTCAACAATTTTCCTGTGCAAAATGATGTTGCTGAGCAAAAGCATCGGCACATCATGGAGACTGCACGTTCTCTTTCGTTATCTACTAGTGTTCCTCGCAATTTTTGGGGTGAGGCTGTTCTTCATATAATAAATTGAATCCCAGCTTTTATTACCTACGGTATTTCTCCTTTCGAATGATTGTTTGGTAAGCCTCCTGATTATTTTTCCTTGAAGGTTTTTAGTTGCATTTGTTTTGTTCTCCTCTCCAAAGCCGCTCGTACTAAATTATCTGCACGTTTTGCCATGTGTGTCTTTCTCGGTTATGGAGAAGGCCAAAAGGGGTATCGATGCTATGATCCTATTTCTCAAAAGTTTTATGTACCGCGTCAGGTGGTGTTTCTTAAGCACATTCCTTTCTTTTCTATTCCCTCTAGTCCTAGCACTTTAAGTAAGTTTGATCTTTGTTTATATTGATCCCTTTCCTTGATGACATTTCTAGTAGTCTTCTATTGGTGATGATTTATCTTCTTCTACACCAGAATTTTCCTCCTATCATTCACACTTATGCTCGCAGGAATAGAACAATCCCTTCTGCATGTACATATCCTCTGCCTCCCTCGGCAGGCTCTCCATTAGTTTCTAATGATGTGGATCCTACACCACCTCGTTACCCTCTTAAGTGTCCTGACCCTTCTATTTTTCTAATTCTTATTATTCTACTACTTTCTGTCATTTTTTAGCATCTCTTTATTCTCTTTCTGAGCCCACCTCCTATAAGGAGGTTGTTTTTGATCCTCTTTGGCAACCAGCAATGGATGAAGAGCATTCTGCTTTGCAAAAGACCCGCGCATAGGACTTGGTGTCCTTACCCCGTGATAAAACATGCAGTTGGATGCCGGTGGGTCTATAAAATCAAGGCTAAGTTTGACGATTTTGTAGAACGATATAACGCCCATTTGGTTGCAAGAGGATTTACCTAGGAGTATGGTATTGACTATGAGGAGATTTTTGCTCCTGTAGCCAAAATGACGACTGGTTGCACATTGATTGCTATTGCATCTGTTCACGAGTGGAGTTTGTCACAAAGACTTAAAAAGGCATTGTATAGTCTCAAACAAGCTCCTAGGGCTTGGTTTGACTTTTTGATCCAATTATAATGATTCTGCTCTTTTTCTTCGCTCTACTTCTGCTGGCCGTATTGTTCTTTTCTTGTACGTTGATGACATGATACTTGAGATGTGCTCAGGTTTACTTTCAAGCAGTTTTAGGTTTGAAAGTTAACGTGGGTAAGAGTGTGCTTGTCCATGTGAGGGAGGTTCAGGAGGTGGCTTCTCTTGCCACGATTTTAGGGTGTGGGACGAGCTCCTTCCCTATTTGTTAATTGGGCTTGTCATTGGGTGATTTGTCAAGGAGGGTGGGAAGTTGGGACCCGGTAATAAAGCGATTCGAGAGAAGGTTGGCTGGGTGGAAAAAGCAATATCTTTCAAAGGGTGGGAAGGTTACTTTGGCGAAGAGTACATTGTCCAGTCTTCCAACTTATTATCTTTCGCTTTTCCAAATTCCTTCCTCTATTGTTGGAAGACTTGAGAGTGTTCTTCGAAACTTCCTTATTCATTCGGAATGGATGGGATGAGTTCTCTAAGCCCATTAGATTCAGAGTTCAGGAGGGAAGGGATGTTCGGTTTTGGGAGGATGCTTGGTGTGAGGATCGCCTATTGTCTTGTTTGTTCCCAAGGTTGTTTAGGATTGCTGTTGATAGACATGTTTTGGTAGCTGACTAAAATCGGCTTGATAGCGGTAGGCTTACTTGGGACGTGTGATTCCGACAATCCTTTCAGGATTGGGAGTCGGACGATGTGACCGGCTTGCTGGACCTTTTGTATAGACAGGAGGTGGATGGTACTTGTTCGGATTCCTTGACTTGAGTGCCTTCTCCTCGGGGGACGTTTCAGGTTCGTTCCTTTTTTCTCTGCCTCTCCGGGTTTCACGGCTCCAACTTCCCGTGGAAAATGTTTGGCACTCAAAGGCTCCTCTCAGGGTGGCTTTTTTTGTTTGGATTGCAGCTTGGGGCAAGATTTTGACTCTGGGCAACCTGAGAAAGAGAAGAATGGTGTTGTCTGTGTAAAAATGATGGAGTATGTGGATCACTTTCTTTTGCATTGTCCCGTGGCTTACGATTGCTCGAGTCTTATTTTTTTTTATTTTTTGATAAGTAAAATGTATTAAAAAGCGTTTAAAAGGGGAACACGTTCCAAACTATACAAAGACAAAACGGAACCTATGAACTCAAAGAGCCCATAAAGTCAACAATCTCCTCAAGAGAAGAGTAGTCTCTCCCCTGACCCCAACAAAAAAGGGTACAAATAATAGAAAATTTCAGCACCACAATGGAGGACTCCTTTCCATCAAAAGATCTACCATTCCGCTCTTTCCAAAGGCTCCACCAAATGCAAAAAGGGGTCACCCTCCAGAAAACTCTCGCCTGAGCCCCCACCCATTGGCCCCTCCAAATATCCAACAACTCCCGAGAGGTTCGAGGCATGACCCAATGAATACCAAACAAGCTAAAAATCAAACTCCAACAATCATGAGTCACATGACAATGCAACAGAAGATGATCCACTGACTCCCCATTAATCTTGCAAAGGCAACACCGATTAACAATTATATGCCTTCGCTTTCTCAAGTTGTCCAAAGTCAAAATCTTACTCCAAGCTGCAGTCCACACAAAAAATGCCACCCTAAGAGGCGCCTTAGACATCCACACTGTTTTCTATGGGAATTTGGTACAATGAAAACCAGAGAGGCACACAAAAAAGGACTTAACCTGGAACATCCCCTGACAAGAAGGCACCCAAATCAAGGAATCTACACCAGAACCCTCCACCTCTTGTCTGTAAAGGAGAGCCAAAAACCCAGTGACATCATCCAACTCCCAATCCTAAAAAGGTCGCCGGAAGCGCACATCCCAAGACAGCCTTCCGCTATCAAGGTGATAGCAGTCAGCAACCATAGCATGTTTGTCAACATCCTGAAAAGCCTGGGGAACAAAAGAGCCAATGGTTTATCCTTACACCATGAATCCTCCCACAACAGGACATTACTTCTATCCCGAACTCTGAATCTAATATGTTTGGAAAAAACATCCCACCCCTTTCTAATGGCCCTCCACACCCCCACTCCACTAGCAAGCCTGACTGGTCTAATTGACCATCCACCTCTCTCCTCCCTAAAGCGACACGAAATAACCCTTCTCCATAATCTGTATCTTTCATTGCCAAATCTCCAAAGCCACTTGCCAAGAAGAGCACTATGGAAAGGGGCCAATCTCCTAATACCAAGCCCTCCCAACTGAATAGGTTTGCAAACCTGCTCCCATTTGACAAGATGATACTTGAACTCCTCTCCGCGACCCCCCCAAAGGAAGTTCCGTTGGAGCCTCTCAATTCTTCCAACAATAGAGGTTGGAATCCGAAAAAGCGAAAGAAAGTACGTTGGGTGGCTTGACAGAGTACTCTTCACTAGCGTAACTTTACCACCCTTTGACAGATATTGCTTTTTCCAACCAACTAATCTTTTCTCGACCCGCTCAATCATGTTCCCACCCTTCTGGCCGAGTCCCCCAGCGGCAAACCCAAATACGAGATAGGAAAGCGTTGCGTCCCACACCCTAAAACAGCAGCCAGAGTGTCCACCTCCTGAACCTCCCCCACAGGAACAATCACGCTCTTTCCCATGTTAACTAGCCAGAAACAGCCTGAAAACAAACCAAAACACATCTCAAATACCTTAACTGGGACACCTCTGCCTCACAAAAAACGATAGTGTCATCCGCAAAAAGTAAATGAGATATCTCCATCTGCTGAGCTGAGTCAGGGCCAATCTTGAAACCCCTAATAAAACCCAAATCCACCACCCTTCTCATCAACCTATTAAGAGCCTCCATAACGATAATAAAAATGAGTGGGGAGAGAGGGTCCCCCTGCCTCAAACCACGAGAACTGCCAAAGAAACCCGAAGGAGACCCATTCACTAACACCGAAAATCTGACAGTGGAAACACATGAAACAATCCGTTTCCTCCATCTCTCACCAAAGCCCATCCTCTCCAACAGATAGAACAAAAAATTCCAGCAGACATGATCATAGGCTTTCTCGATATCCAGCTTGCAAAGAACACCAGGAGTCCCACTACAAAGTCTAGAATCCACACATTCACTGGCAATAAGGGCGGAGTCCAGGATCTGTCTACCCCCATTGAAAGCATTCTGAGACTCAGAAATAACTCCATCAAGAACCTCCCTCAATCTAAAGGCAAGGACTTTTGCGATGAGCTTGTAAATGCACCTAATCAAACTAATAGGTCTAAAATCCTTGATATTAGAAGCACCAACCCCTTCTTAGGAATAAGGGCAATAAAAGATGCGTTAAGCGATTTCTCAAACCGCCCCGTGGAATGAAACTCATGAAAGGTGCCCATAATCTCATACCGAACCACCTCCCAGCTTTCCAACAAAAATCTCATCGTAAATCCACCTGGGCCTGGAGACTTATCACCATTGCAAATCTTTAACGCCTTCAGCACCTCCTCTTCTGAAAAAGGTCTTTCCAACCCATCCCTTTCCAAGGCAGAAATAGAATCAAAGTGAAGACCATCAAGACGTGGCCTCCAACGAAGAGGCTCAGAATACAGCCTTTGGTAGAAAGAGACAATACCGCTTCGCACCTCCTCTTCCGAAGTCAAGACCGCCCCATCCATACACATCCGCCCAATATGATTACTCCTCCTATGAGCATTGGCAGTTCTATGAAAAAACTTCGTATTTCGGTCTCCCTCTTTGACCCACAATGCCCGAGATTTCTGGCGCCACAAGATTTCCTCCAAAAGAGCAATCTCCACACATTTTGCCTGACAAGCTGCTCTCCTATTGTGTTGAGAATCAGAAATACCACCCTCCCCTTCCAATCTATCAATCTCAGCAATAGCAGCCAAAGCCCTATTCTTTCTCCACACCAAACTCCCGAACACCTCCTTATTCCACCTTTTGAGATTATTTTTCAGGAGTCAAAGCTTTCCTGCAAGAATATGGCTCGAGGTACCCACCACCAGGTTCTCCTCCCACCAAGAATGCATAAATTCTTGGAAATTATCCGCACGAAGCCACATGTTTTCGAATCTGAAAGGAGTGCTGCAAGATCTCAAACCTCCACAGTCCAAAACTAAGGAAATGTGATCCGACGTCAACCTAGCCAAAACAGCCTGAACAACATCCGGGAACTTCTCCTCCCATTCATCGGAAATCAAAAATCTATCAAGGCGAGAAAAAGTTGGAGCTTCCCTTCCACTGGACCAAGTGAAAGAAGCTCCCTTAAGAGTGAGATTGATAAGCTGGTGACAATCAATAAAATCAGAAAAGTGCATCATGGCTTGAGTCCACGGACCATCAGTAGATCTCTCCGCCGGGGATCTAACCACATTAAAATCTCCTGCCACACACCAAGGAAGAGACCACCTCCCCTTCACCCCACTCAACTCCTCCCACAAACCATCCCTCGCACCATCGTCAACCGGCCCATACACCCCATAAAAACCCCAAGTGAAGCCATCCTCCTCCATCACAAATGCACAAGACAGAGAAAATCTCCCTCTGCAAACATCCACCTTAGCCAACCATCTCCTATCCCACATGATAAGAACACCTCCTGAAGTCCCAACAGCATCCAGCGCCTCCCACTCAACAAATCGGTTACCCCACAAACTTTTCACCACACGATCAGACATAGAATCAACCTTAGTTTCTTGAAGACACCAAATGCACCCCCTATTTCCTTACTGCCATCTTCACCACCCTTTGCTTGCCCGGGTCATTTAGACCACAGACATTCCACGATAAAATTCGAAGCTTCATGAGGAAACCATCACCCCCTTCACCCTCCCTCCTCCCTTAGCATTACCCCTCACCTTCTCCCCCCCCAATAACTCTATCATAATTCACATCACAACACAGATTCCTTAACTCCCTTTCCCCTTTCCCCGGAGTAAGGTTCTTTTTCTTCCTACTTCTCCTTCTTCTGGAAAATTGAATCATCTCCCCTTCTCTCCCCTCTGCTGTGGCCTGAAGGATTGCTAAGGCCTGATCACGGTTGACGTTGCAAGAGACACCCAACAGATCACTAGTAACAACCTTGACCCATTCCATTCCAGTGTCCTCACCTTCCTGCCTACACACCTTACTGCCCAACTCCTCTGGATGAACCACTGCCAAAGGGTCAACCACCCCCAAATTAGCAAGGCCCTCTTCCTCCCACACAATCAAATCAAGAGAATTGCCCTGTTCCAACCTGCTCCCATCTGTCACACCTCCCTTGGCCTCTAATGCCTCCTCAATAGGTGACATCCAATCCTCTCCATAATCCAAAACTCCATTCTGGGTGAACGGGACCGGGTTACCATCAACAGTTTGATCATCATGCGAAAATCTATGCTTCTGTAACTCCTTCACCAAAAGGGAAGCTGATTCCTCACTGAGAGAAATTCGGATATCTTTACCCACACAAACAGTCACCACATCAGGCACAAGACCCTTCAAACAAGCCACTGGATCTCCTTTAAAGGATAAACACAGCACTTCCGAACCACCCAAAAGAGACTTGACCGGCCTACCCATCTCCTCCCCTGAAGAATCATCCCGAGAAAACTCCGAACAAGTCTCAGCAATCCTGACACAAAAACGATCAAAATCCCTGTCACCAGACAAGCTAACCGTCCCATCCCTTTCTGACGGCCCAACAATCCCAAACTCCGAGCCAACCATAGAGCTCAACCTTTCCACCGTGTCAACCTCAAGAACAGGCGATAACACATGCTGTCTCCCGTCAAGAACCTCCCCCCCTTACTACTCAACAACTCACAAGAAGGAGTAGAAGCAGAGATAGAAGCAGATGAAGAATTTCGATCTCGAAACGGGACTGACATACCTGAACACGAATGAGGATCCTTACGAGCTACCCACTTCTGTTTGTCATTCTTAGTCCATTTCTTACTAGGTTGCTTAGAGAAACTCCGAGAGGGACCATCCTTCTTCATGGAGACACAGTCGCCTTTCTCGTCATCACCCAAAAACCGAGACTGAAGAAACTCAAATCTGTTACCCGAGAGCCGGTTCTAACAACACGACCCATGCCTGAAGTCTTCGGACAAGCCCCAACCCCTTTCGTCATACTCGAACTCACCTTCACCCAATTCGCCTTCTCCTTCCTCGACCAAAAACGTGAGGTCGATCTTCTCTGTGACGTGTCCAAAGCAAGTTCTAGAATGTCAAGGTTTTGAGCCGCTTCTAAAGATGGGTTGGGCTGCCCACCTTGAAAGGAAATTGAGAGATGATTGTTTGGGCCCCATTTAACCATCCTATCCTTAGCCAATCTTGGCTTCACCTGAGCTGGTCCAGAAGAAAAAAGAGGCCCAGAACGCTTAGATCGTTCATCCCGCTTAACGGACTTAGTAAAACGCCTCGGCCCAGAGAATGGCCCAGACCCACCCTGCTCATAATAGTCCTTCCCAGTCACTTTCGAGCCCACAGCATGAGCCCCATGCAAGCTAGGCCCAACACCATCCGGCCTAACCGAAGTTGAATTCAAAAAATCCTGAGAAGCACGTGACTCGGCACGAGGAAGGGCAGCTGTCTTCCGCTCATAACGGGCATCATTTCTCCTCCAACCACGTGTTCCAGACGCAGCCTTCCCACTACCACTCGCCTTAGGCGCGTGGCGGTTCACACGTCCCTGACCTTGAGCCCGGCTTTTCTGCACCTCCACCTTTTGGAAATCCGGCTTAGGTCCAACCCCACCTCCATGCCTGTATGACAAACGAGGAACGCTAGCCGACGCCGCAGGTGGGCCCAAATCACCTTTTCCGGAACATATCCCAGTCAGCGGAACCATGGTCAGATCAATTTCTTCAGATAACGAAATTTTGAACGCCCATCTTCCATCCTCCACAACTACACTCGCCGGAATCACTCCGCCGCCAGCCACAGTAAGCACAATTCTTTCCGTATCACTTATCTCGAAGGCCTCCACATCCTAAAAACCGCCACACGCCTCACCAATGGCAACGAAGAGCTTCTGACACCAAAGATGCAACGGCAGACCATACAAAATGACTCGCCGGAAGTTTTGCCTCGATCTCAATCGAGAACACCCGACCCTATAGTACCAGGGATCGATAAGAAGTTGAGCCTCACCCTAAGATTTCTTGCCCCAGTCCAGAACCTTATAAGCCTCCAACATCGACGGGAACCGGAACAACAAAAGCGCGTCCGGCAAAGAGTTAACCCTAACTCCTCCCGAAATCAACCAAGTCTTCGTAGCCCAATCTTCAATATTTTCCAAAGACCCCACCTCTCTGTCAAATCTCCCAACAAGACAAGCCCTAAGAACACGTTCACGAGAGGAAGTACTTAGATTATCCACACCCTAAACACATGATCCCTCGAGGAAGGAATCCGTTCCACCTCCCCTTTCAGATCCAGGCGAGGTAAGCGAGCAACCTCCAAGTAAGATTGTTTCTGACAATCAAGCACTTTCATGAGCAGATCCACGCAACAGCAAACCAAAAAACGAAGCCAACAGAGAGAGGGAAAGCAAAAAGGAAAGTGACAGAGGATTTCACCGGAGTTAATGATAATCAAGCACTTTCGAGTCTTATTTTTGGTCTGTTTGGCGTCGATTGGGTTATGCCTTGGGCTTCAAGGGATTTGATTAACGTTTGGAGGGGCCACAGGGTGGTGGCCCACGCTCGTGACTCTTGGAGGGCGACCCCTCTCTGTGTTTGGTGGAGTCTTTGGAAAGAGCGGAATATAATATCTTTTGATGAGGAGGAATCCTCCATTGGGGTGCTGAGATTTTCTATTATTAGCTCTCTTTTTAGTTGGGTGATGGGAAGAAATTGTATATCTTTAAATGAAATTGTGGATTTTTGGGTTCTTTGGGTTTATAGGACTCCTCTTTTGGCTTCGGCTTTTGCATAGCTCTTGGGATGCGTTCCAATTTTGAACGCTTTCTAATACACTTATATAAAAAAAATACTGACGGGTAATGACATTGATGGTATTGCTCTCTTAAAATCCCAATTGCAGCAACTGTTTGAGATGAATGATCTTGGTCCTCTGCATTATTTTCTTGGCATTGAAGTAGCTCATTCTCCTAAAGGTTATCTTCTTTCTCAGTCTAAGTATGCAATATATGTTATTCGCGGATCTCATCTCACTGATACTCGGATAGTTGAGACTCCCCTAGAGCTTAATGTTCATTATACCTCTATTGATGGTGTCCCTTTGGTTGATCCCACTTTATATCGAGTTATAGTTGGCAGTTTAGTGTACCTCACTGTAACTCGACCTGATCTTACCTTTGTTGTTCACATTGTCAGCCAGTTTGTATATTCTCCTACTGTTCACTGGGCTGCAGTTCTTCATATCTTGCACTACCTTCGAGGTACTTCACACCAGAGTTTATTATTTTCTTCTACATCAGCTTTGGAGCTTCGAGCTTTTTCTGATGCTGATTGGGCTAGGGATCCCATAGACTGGTTTCTGTCGTTTTTTAGGAGATTCTCTAATTTCCTGGAAAAGCAAGAAACAAGCAGTTGTTGTTCGCTCTTCTGCTGAAGCTGAGTATCGCGCCATGGCTGCTACTATTGCGGAGATAGTTTGGTTGCAATGGTTGTTTGATGATTGGGTGTTCCTTTCTTAGATCCAACACCTATGTACTATGATAACAAAGTGCTATTCATATGGAACATAATTTGGCTTTTCATGAGCGCACGAAGCATTTTCAGATTGATTGTCATTTAGTGCGCTATCATTTTCAGCTTGGCACCATTTCTGTCCCTTTTGTTTCTTCTTCTCTGCAGTTGGCTGACTTCTTCACAAAGTTACACACTATTATGCGTTTTTGTTTTCTTCTTGACAAACTCTCGATGCTTCTCACCGTCACATTGTGAGTTTGAAGAGGGAGAGAAGAGGGGGGGGGGGGGGGGGGGGGGGGGGGTTAGAGAGTTATTATATTTTTATTTTATGTTAGTAAGGGTAGCTTTGTCTTTTATTTTAGTTAGGGTTATTTCTTTATTACTTTAGTCTCTACTTTGTAATCAATTATTCTGTAATACAACAGACTCAAATTTTCTCTTATATTCTGATCGCACAAAACTTTAGAGAAATATGAGTGTTTAATCTTGTGTTACAGAATACTTCTTAATAAGGCGTTATTTGATGCTAATCCTATCAGATTCCATTGGAAATTATTTGGTTGAGAACATGTATTTAACGAATTGGCTCAAGTGTGCAAAATGATGCTTGATGGTATTATCTATGCCAGGGTTGAACTTGATTTTAAAAAACTAATGCATTTTCGAACACATGTATAATAGATAATGCAATTTAGTTTGGAGGGATGCAGTAGTACTAGTACCTTCCAGTAGTCATATATCCCTTTTAAATCTAAGCCGTATGCTTTTGAAATCATCTCAATTTTTTAGGTTCTTAATTCAGTTAAAATCACTTCTTTTTGAAAAATTCATAGTTCATAGTTCATAGTTGTTATTTCATTTTCTCTGTGCCGAACTCTGTTGATGCTATTGCTACACCTTCGCTTCTCGTTTTTCCTTGCAGGAAGCAGTGAAGCAGACGTATCAGAGAGCTCTCAAAGCAGCAGCTGATTTTGGTTATCAGAAAGAGAGTCCCGAGTAAGTGCTTATATGAGCCACCCCTTTGCCGCTGTTTGTGTACATCAAGCGCGGATTACAGTTCCATCAGTAAAAATTGCCTTATTCCCCTAATGGTTATTTATTTATTTATATTTTCCTAGTTTATACTCACATAGCCCCCCTCAAGGAATTGTTTGCACCCAAGAGGAGTCGAACCTTAGACCTGAGGCTTCATGAGGCACCAGGACCAAGTGACTTACCCACTTGAGCCAACCCCTTAGGGTTATTCCCCAATGGTTATTGCATATTAAAATTTTATGAAAATCAATTAGCCTCCCCAGAAATTGTGCCATTAAATTCCATCCAATCTTGCACCAAATCCATCCCTTTTGGCCGTCTTTTCTAACTCAAGCAAGTATTTTGTATGAATGTCTGTTGGTGAATAACATGGTGGTTCAATTGGATTTACTTTCCATTTCAGTTTCAATTTCAATTTCATTTATCATCACAACAATCTGACTTTTCATCCTATTTAAAACTGTGACTTTTCGACACACAAAAATTAATATTGATTTCTTAAAATGAAAAAAATCATCATAATCCTAGCCTTTCCAAGAAAAACGGGGTTGGTAACGTTAATTATTTCTTCCATTCTTTTCTATTACATGGTATCTCTCCTTCAGATCTAATTTCTTAAGGCTTCGTTTGGTTAGATAGAAATAGCATGAAAGGAAAAGTTGTGGAAAACTTTTCCAACACTATAAGAGTTTGGATAGCAAGAAAAGGAAAATTTTGAGGGAAGTAACTTTCCGTTACCACCTAATTCTCCCATAAATTTTACCTCCAAAAAACACAAGAAAATTTGCTTTCATGAGAAAATTATGTGAACTTAAAATTATGCCCATTTTTATCTTTCTAAATAAAGTTTTTTTATGCATGACTTCTTATAAGTATAAAATATAATGGTATGTATCTCTCTTTAAATCTTTATTAAGTACAATATTATGGTCTGTATCTTCTCTAAATGTTTAAAAGAGGACTATGTGAAGATGGCTGCCTTAACAGCACCAACTACACAAGAGAAAAGACAAAGTACAAGAAAAACTCAAAACAACATCTCAATATCAGAAATAAATAGTCCCATAGCTGGTTAAGCCTTCAAAACATGCTTCCATAGCCAGGAGGTGAGAATGATTAGTATTGCCCCCATGAATTCTACAATTTCTTTCATTCCAAATACTCCATAGAATAGATGTAAAACCAGCATTTCAGCAATTTATTTCTCACTGACTGACCCTTGGTCTGAGCCACAAATCAATTAATAACTTCAGAGAAGTGCAGCAAATTGAGAAAGCCATCCCCATATACTTCTGTCATAAGAGCACTTCCAGAAAATATGATCTCTAGAATCAGCATCTGAGAAACAATTATGGCATATAGCTGGCCCAACAAAGCCCCTCTTCCGGAGATTAAAATAAGAAGGAAAAGCATTATGAAGAATGAGAGCAGATTGGAATAGAATTCTAGGCCTGCAGTTATTCCAAACAAGACTGCACCATTGGACTGGTTCACTGTGATCCCTGCATACTTTCCGCACAGCCTGAATCAGCATGCTTCCATTTGATTTTATCCTCAGAACCTGAATCAGCATGTTGGCTCAGAAAATGACCAATCTCTGGAGGCCAGCTATTAGGAGTCCTCAACCATACAGAGATGGTATCTGTATAGTTGAAACCAGCAGAAAAAAAGTCTTTTCATTCCAAACGTTTGCTGTGAAGAGTGCCCCATTGAACCAAGGGTCATAGTACAAACTGAAGTCCATTTCCAATGGAAAAAAATAGGTGTTGCAGCATAAACTCTACTATTAAGGATGGACTTCCAAATAGCAGATTCATACACTTTAGCAGTCATGGTCCAAAAATGAACAGTATTACATACTAATCTCTGAACCATCTCACCCACAAATCTTCCTTAGACACCAAAAAATGCCAGGATAATACACAAGTAGAGGAAAGGTTAATGCTGCTGAAACTTCTGATCCCCATCCCACCCTCATTCTTAGGTAAGTTCATTTTATCCCAAGCCATCAGAGATCTTTTTTTGTCAGGACTCCCACAGAAAATTCCTCACCCTCCTTTCAAACCCCCCCCCCCCCCCCCCCCCCCCCCCCCCCTCTTCCGCGGGATAGAAAAGACTGCTGCCCAAAAATAATAATATAGAGATATAACTGTCTTTATCAACTCTAATCTGCCAGCCATAGAGAGGTTAAAAGAGCTCCAAGAATTAAGTTTAGAATTCACCTTGTCAGGAAGTCCTAAACGGTGAATTCCTTTCGGTCTTCCAGCCACCAAGGGGAGCCCTAGATAATGAACAGGAAGAGAGCCCTCCCTAAATTTCAGAACTCTCAAAATGCTTCTCGTTCTTCGAACTGAATTTTAGAAGAATGTCAAACTCTTGTCAGCATTTACTTTCAGCCCTAAGATATTACTAAACTCTTCAAACAAAGCATTCAGATTTTTGGCATTCTTCACTGAGGCTTTAAGGATAAGAAACAAGTCATCTGCAAAAAAGCAATGAGAGATGGAAGATCCCACCATCCTAACAGAATCACAGAGATCCAACAGGCCTGAGGTCACAGCTGCATTTATGATTTGGGTAAAACAATCTGTGACTGAACAAAAAAGTAGGGGAGAAAGAGGGCAATTCCGTCTCCCTCCTTGCTGAAAAGATATCCACAGGCACCCCATTCACACAGAGTAATGGACTGAAGACACACACTGCATCACCCAAACACTCCAAGTATCCCCAAAACCATACCTGAAGAGAAGATTATGAAGAAAAGTCCATGAAATGGAATTATAAGCTTGGCAAGGTCCTCTTTGAAGGCCATGGATGGTTTAACAACTTGGAAGTAAATCCCTTCAAAAGGGCACGAGCCAAGATGACATTACTATGTATTCTCCTGCCCTTTATAAAAGCAAATTGTTCATACCCTACCACTCTAGAAAGGACAATAGACAACCTATTTGCAAGGATTATGGAGATAAATTTATTAGTTGAATTACATAAAGCAATAGGCCTGAAATCCCCAAATTCTTTGGAATCAGAGAAATGAATGTGCCTCAACTCCAAGGGGAAGAGAGCAATTGGAGAAAAAGAATTGGAACAGCATTCATCACCTCCTTACCCACAATATTCCAGAACTTTTGAAAGAACCTATTAGGAAAGCCATCAGGCCCTGTAGCTTTATCAGGGCCTACAGCCATCACCACACCCTTAATTTCATCCTCAGTAACTGCCACAGTCAGCATATACCTTTCTTTAGTTCCAACCACACACCTAAGATTGAGATCGTTTGGAGAAGAAGTAGGGATAACACCATACATATCAGAATAGAACTCACCAGTCCACTGTCTAATCATCATCTGATCTCTAGACAATTCACCATTAGCATTCTGTAAAAGAGAGATTGAATTAAAAGCCCTCTTATGATGCATCTTCTGATGAAAGAACTTGGAACATTATTTGTGATGTTGTGGCCCGAATTTGGTGCCGGGTCGCAACAAAAATTTTGACCCTTTTTGTTCATGGGCCGTGGACCCTAATTAGTACTCCCTTATTGCTCGATATTTAAGGGCGCTTAGGGTTTTGGATTGTGATAATCAAGAGACACTGAATATCGTACAGAGAGAGTGGGGCTGAAACTTGTATTCTTCGATTTTTCACATAGTGAAGACTTTCGCCGGATCTCCACCATGGACGTAGGTTTTGCCGAACTCGTATAAATTTTTGTGTTCTTTGTGTGGTGTGTTTATTTTTCTGTCGTGTTTCGTAATTGTTGCTTGGTTCGCTGCGTTTGTCGTAACATATATCATTATCCCTTAATCAAAGAATTCTGGACTTTTGAGCCAGCATGACCTCCTCCAAACCCAATGCAGCCTCCAGCCCCTGCTTAGCCAAATATTCACTACCGATGAGGCCTTCATCCAGAGGGTTAATCTGTTCTCTAAGCTGTATGTCACTTAATTTCCCTCTACACTTCATTACAGCTTCAGAAGCAAAAGGCCTGGACTTATTCCATTTCCTCATATTCTCCATGACTAGCCTCAATTTCTTTGTAAGATGATGAAAAGGTGAACCTTGAACTGTAATTTGCCAAGATTCTGCCACAATACCAGACATCGCTTCCATCATACCACCACATTTTATAGAAATTTTTTTTTTGATAAGTAAAAGTGTATTAGAAAGCGTTCAAAAGGGGAATCCATCTCGAGAGCTATACAAGGGCCAAAGCCAAAAAGAGAGTCCTATGGACCCAACGAACCAAAAAAATCCACAATTTCATCTAAAGATGTATAATTTCTCCCCATCACCCAATTAAAAAGAGAACTAATAATAGAAAAATGGAGGATTCCTCCCCATCAAAAGATCTTCTATTCCACTCTTTCCAAATGCACCACCAAACACAAAGGGGAGTCTCCCTCCAAAAATCACGGGCATGGGCCCCACACTGTAATCAATCAAATCCCTTGGAAGACTGAAGCACAACCCAATGAACACTAGACAGACCAAAAATAAGACTCCATGAGCCTCGTGGCAATGCAAAAGAAGGTGATTCACGGACTCTCCATCATTTTTTGCACAGAAAACACCAGTTAATCTGTCTTCTCTTTCTCAGATTGTTCAAAATCAAAATTCCAAACAAAAAAGGCCACCCTGAGAGGAGCCTTCGAGCGCCAAACCGTCTTTCACGGGAAGTTGGAACCATGAATCCCGGAAAGGCATAGGGACAAGGAACGGGCCTCAAAAGGAATCTGAACTTGTACCATCCACCTCTTGTCTATACAAAAGGTCTAGCAGGCCATAAACATCGTTCCAGCTCCCAATTCTGAAAGGGTCGCCGAAATCGCGTGTCCCAAGTAAAGCCTACCGCTATCAAGACGATAACTGTCTGCTACCAAAACTCCAAAGTAAGCCTACTGCTATCAACAGCAATCCTGAAAAGTCTTGGGAACGAATAAGACAACAACAGGCAATCACCGCACCAAACATCATCCTAAAACCGGATGTTCCTGCCCTCCCAAACTCTGAATCTAATGTGCTTAGAGAACTCATCCTAGCCCTTTCGAATGGATTTCCACACCCCCACGCCAAAAGCATATCTGACCGGCCCAGAGGACCATCCCCTTCGCTCCTCCCCAAAGTAGCATGAAATAACCCTCCTCCATAAACGATGTATTTCGCTACCGATTCTCCACAGCCACTTACCAAGGAGCGCCCTGTTGAAAGGGACCAACCTCCTAAAGCCAAGACCACCCAACTGAAGAGGCCTGCAAACATGTTGCCACAGGACAAGATGACACTTAAACTCCTTCCCCCGACCACCCCAGAGGAAGTACCATTGAAGACTCGAGTTTTTTAGCAATAGAGGAAGGAATCTGGAAAAGCGAAAGATAATAAATTGGAAGACTCGACAACGTACTCTTCACCAAAGTAGCCTTCCCGCCCTTCGAAAGATACTGCTTCTTCCACTCGGCCAATCTTCTCTCAAATCGCTGATCCCAACTTCCCACCCTCCTTGACGAAGCACCCAAAGGCAAACCCAAATAAGAAATAGGGAAGAAACTCGTCCTACACCCTAGAATCGCAGCAAAAGAAGCCATCTCCTGAACCTCCCCCACAGGAACAACCACACTCTTTCGCACATTGACTTTCAAGCCTAAGACTACCTGAAAGCAAACTAGAACACACTTCAAATATCTCAGTTGGGACACCTCTGCCTCATAGAAAACCAAAGTATCATCCACGAATAACAAGTGAGAAATCTCTCTTTGCTGAACTGAGTTTGGACCCCAAATCCACTGCCCTCATCATCAACCTACTAAGGGCCTCCATCACAATAATAAACAAAAAAGGAGAAAGGGGACCCTCTTGCCTCAAACCTCGAGAACTGCCAAAAAAACAGGATGGAAACCATTCGCCAACACAGATAATCTAACAGAGGAAATGCAAAGCTCGATTCATCTCCTCTATTACTCTCTAAATCCCATCCTCCCTAACAAATACAACCAGAAATTCCAGCTAACGTGATCATAGGCTTTCTCGATGTCGAGCTTGCACAAAACTCCCGAAACAACATTACTCAACCTATGGTCCACACGTTCGCTGGCAATAAGAGTGGAATCCAGAATCAGTTTGCCCCTATAAAGGCATTTTGAGACTCATAAATACTCCATCCTGAACCACCCACAATCTCAACGCAAGGACTTTAGTGATAAGCTTATAAATACGCTCCGCTTATCGATCTAAAATCCTTGATGTCAGATGCACCACCCTTCTTAGGAATGAGGGCAATGAAAGATGCATTCAACGACTTTTCGAACCTCCCATTCAAATGGTACTCATGGAAAAAGCATTTTGAGACTCAGAAATTACACCATCCAGACCTCCCTCGATCTCAACGCAAGGACTTTAGCGATAAGCTTGTAAATACACTCCACTTATCGGTCTAAAATCCTTAACATCAGGTGCACCACCCTTCTTAGGAATGAGGCAATGAAAGATCCATTCAACGACTTTTCGAACCTCCCATTTGAATGAAACTCATGGAAAGTGCCCATCACCTCATGTCTCTCCAGGGCTTTCCAATAAAAACCTCATTGTGTCATTCGAACCTGGAGCTTTGTCAGCATTACAGTTCTTCAGTGCCTTCAACACCCCCTCCTCTGAAAAAGGATTTTCTAACCCATCCCTACCCACTGCTGAAATAGGGTCAAAGTGGAGACCATCAAGCCGAGAAGAGCCTCTGGTAGAAAGATACAATCCCCCTGCTCACCTCCTCCTCCGTACTCGAAACCGCTCCGTCCACTCGAATCCGTCCTGGGTGATTTCCCCTCCTATGGACATTAGCAAGTCTATGTAAGAATTTTGTATTACGGTCACCCTCTTTGAGCCATAAAGCCCGAGATTTTTGCCGCCACGAAATCTCCTCTATTAACAGCAATCTCTGCCTGACAGGCTGCTCTCTTGCTGGGACTCGACAATACAACCCACCCATTCCAATCTATCAATCTCCGCAAGAACCCTATTCATAGTTGTTAAAGGCGCACCAGGCGTGCGCCTCGGGCGCCAGGCGCATCAAGGCGCAGCTTCTGCGCCTTGAGTATGGTGAGGTGAGCCTTTGTCTTCTTTCTTTAATTTTTGCCTTTTAAACATTTGTTGTATTCAGAATTTCAGACTTCACATTCTTCTTCTTATATAATAAATTCTGATGTGATAAAGTAACTTTAAATGGTGGGTGGTCCCTACCACTACCACCAAAAAAGTTAAAAGACCAGTCCAAATAAAAAAGTAAAGGAACCCAAATTAGGCTCAATTGTTGTACGAAATATTTAGGAGCTATGGGTCTCTTTGTCAAGCTCTCTCACTCTCCGGCAAGCTCTCTCTCCGACGAGCTCTCTCTCCGGCAACCAGGTAACCATTTATTCTCTTCTTCTTCTTCTCTGTTCTTTTTTTTTTTTTTCCTTCTTCTTCTTCTTCTCTATTTTTTTTTTCCTTCTTTCTTCTCTGTTTTTCTTTTTTCCCTTCTATTCTTGCTTTTCTCTCTGTCTGTCTTCTTCTCTGGCAACCAGCGTCTTCTTCTTCTTCTTTTCTATTTTTTTTTATTTTGTCTTTCTTCTCTGTTTTTTTTTTTTTTTCCCCTTCTTTCTTCTCTGTTTTTTTCCCCCCTTCTTTCTTCTCTGTTTTTTTTTGTTCCTTTCTTCTTCTTTGTTTTTCTTTTTTCCTTCTGCTCTTGCTTTTCTCTTTTTTAATTATTTATTTATTTTAGCTATCAATTATCAACATGCCTGTTAGTTTTTCGTCTGGAGTGTGGCCTGTGAAATGCTGTTATTTTAGGCTTTTTAGCTATGAAAATGCATGCCTGTAACGCCTGTTATTGTTTCCTAATGTTGCTATTTTAGCTATGAAAATGCATGCCTGCTATTGTTTCCTTTGGACTGTGGCCTGTGAATGCCTTTTTTTTTTTTCTTTTTTCTTTGCTGTGAAAATGCCTGTTGCACTTTTTAAGTGATGATCAAGATGGTGCTATGTTTATTGATGATGAGGATGATCCGATGATATTTAGATCCTTTGGTGGTCTTCTTAGGAGTTAGGATGAACTGATGAAGTGAACATTTCTATGTTTGTTTTACTTTTTATTTAATTAGTTGATTTTTGCATCTTTATGTTAGTAATTACTATGTTACTATGTTGACTATTGAACGCCAATATTTGGTTTAGTTTGCTTTTGCATCTTTATGTTAGCATGTTGATTATTAAACTTATGTATTTGGTTTACATGATTTTGCATCTTTATTGGATGTTATTTTTTATTTTTTTTTCTCAACTTGCGCATTGCTTCAGTCGGGCGCGCGCCTCGCCTTGCGCCTTGCGCCTCAGGCTCCAAGGCACCTTTGCGCCTCAGTGCGCCTTGAACCTTTAACAACTATGACCCTATTCTTCCTCTACTCCAAATTCCCGAAAACCTCCTTGTTCCATCTTTTAAGCTCGTTCTTCAGGAGCCGAAGCTTTCCAGCCAAAATAAAACTCGGAGTGCTCACCACCATGGCCTCCTCCCACCAAGGCCGCACCTTGCCCTGAAAATCATCTGCTCTAAGCCACATATTCTCAAATCTGAAAGGAGTACACTGAGATCTCAATCCTCCACAATCCAAAACCAACGGAATGTGATCAGAAGCCACCCTAGCCAAAGCAGCCTGAACAACATCTGAAAACTTCTCCTCCCACTCCTTATAAATCAAGAATCTATCCAGGCGGGAAAGAGTGGGCGAATTCCTCTGGACCAAATAAAAGCAGTGCCCTCCAATGGTAGGTTAATAAGATGATGTCCATGAACTTTGAAAACTGCATCATAGCCAAAGTCCATCTACCACCTGTAGATATCTCTAATGGGAACCTAACCACATTGAAATCCCCACCCACATCCCCTTCACCAAACTGAGCTCCTCCCACAGCACAAGCCTCTCACAATCATCCACCTGCCCATAAACACCGGAAAAGGTCCATTTAAAACCATCCTCCTGCATCACAAAAGCACATGATAAAGAGAATCTCCCTCTCCATTCGTCCACCCTTGCCATCCATCTCCTATCCTACATGTCCCACATGACAAGAACGCCTCTAGAAGACCCTAAAGTGTCCAGCGCCTCCCACTCAACAAACCTACTGCCTCAAAGGCTCCTAACCACCCTATCTGTCATCGGAACAATCTTCATTTCCATTTTCTCACTGCCAACTTCACCACCTTCCTCTTGTCCGGGTTATTGATTCCTCTTGTCCGGGTCATTGAGTCCACGGACATTTCAAGATAATCCCCCCCACCAAAACAACACTACCCTTTCCCTCTCCCCTTCATGGTTCACATACGAAATAAGATTTCTCACCTCTCCCCTTTCCAAGGAGGGGGATTCTTCTTCCTTCTACCCCCGTTCTAGATTTCTTTATTATCTCCTCTCTACCGTCGCATAAAGGAGACACCCAACAATTTGCTAGTGACACCGATATTCTCCTTGACCCACTCCTTGGTGACCTTCCTCCGCCCACTGAATCATATCAAGAGACCCACCCTGCTCATCCCTCGTCACATCCCCTACACCACCCTCCCCTCATCAACACAAGACAGCCAGTCAACAACACTGTCCACCCCACCTTCCCTTCCATCAAACCGGAGCATTATTAAGCACAGCATCAGGCACAAACCTGTGTTTTTTCAGTTCTTGAACCAGCAGAGCAGCTGACTTGTTGCTGAGGGTAATACGAAAATCCTTCCAACACAGATTGTCATCTTTTCAGACAAAGAATCCGTCTGTGGTCTCAGTATTATGTCACCTTTGGGTCTACATAACCCGATTCCTTCATCCCTGCACAACCGAGGCTCGGACAGCCTACCCATACCATCCCATAGAAGAAGAAAACTCAGAACAGAACCCATCATCCCCTAAGCAGTTCCTATCAATACAATAGACATCGACCTTCCTGGCCGTCCCATCCCTTTCTGACTGCCCAAAAATCCCATGCCCAGAATAGGGCCATCAGAGCAGTCCACTGAAGACGATACAAAAAGACCATAATGATTAGAAATGGAAGAAGCAGAAAGAAGTAATTTGGAATTAGGAAAAGCTGCAAACCAATCAGAGTTCACAAAAGCTCTGTCAAGTCTAGCCCAATCAGAGTTCACAAAACCTCTGTCAAGTGAGACGCATATTCTTCTCTGAGAAAACTGATTGTTATTCCAAGTCCATACACGATTAACAATAGAAAGCTCCATCAGGTTACAATCAGAGAGAATGTCATTAAACTCATTTAGGATCGCATGTGGAACAGGCTTACCTCCCATTTTATCTCCATGCGATCTAGTAAGTTTCCAGTCACCAACAGCTAGCCTTGGCCCTTCAATGATATAAGAATGATCAAGTAGCTGCTGCCATAGAAATTTTCTTTCTCTAGGAGTATTGGCTGCATAAACTGCTGACCTAAAGAAAACATCACCTGACTTAAGGACTGTAACTCTTGGTAGCATTACTTGGGACAATGCCAGAGACAACAGACACCTGAAATATGGATGGATTAAATGATTGTAGTTTGCCTCCCAAATTCTCCCATTTTTACTTGAATTGTAGTTTGCCTCCCAATTCCATTGCTTATTAATAAGGGAAGAAATTCTGTGATAGTTTCAAGAAAGAACTCTAGTCTCCACCAAGCACGCCAAGGAGAGTTTAAATGATTTGATCCAGAAAGCCACCTCCTCCTGCATTTTGGGCCTATTTAGGCTCCTCATATTCCAGGATCCGATCATAAATTAGGGGGAGGAGGTGGTGGAACAATACCAGTTTTACCCCTATTATTGTTCTTCTTCCTACCCTTCTTCTTTCCTCCCAAAGCTGCTATAGGCTGATCTTCACCCTCAGCTTCAAGTATAGATTCTGATAGATTATCCTCTCCTACTTGCTTCAAATCAGCTCTCTCAGGCATTTCATCGAGTACTGCAAAAGCATTTGGAGAGACTACCTCAGGTTGAATTGCAAGGCCTTTACCCTCATTCTTGGATTTACTTTTGGAATGATTTTGAGAGATAAAGCCATCTGAAGATACATTTTCACATTCAATAGCATTATTAGGACTGTGAGGCACACCATCAGGAACTCCAGCCTGAGGCATTGCCTTGGTGGAAGGTCCTGCAGACGCCTGAATAGCTGGGATTGTCTCCACAGAGGATTCATCCAAAGTAACAAGCTTCCCCTTCAATTTCACCACCCATTGTTCAGTAGCCTTCTGTTTCGAATTTTGTTATGGAACTGCCTTGGGACAATTTTTCTCTAAATGATCAATCCTCTTACAAACAGTGCAAATTTGAGGCTTCCACTCATATTCCATCCTAACCGTGCATTCAGAACCTTGTATCCAAGTAGTCACCATTTCTGGAAAATCCCGATGCACTTCTATCTCAGCCATAACCCTAACAAATAGTCCTCTTTCCCTATTAGCCTTTACATCATCAATCTCCTCTATAGATGTACAATATATCCCCATCCCCCAATAGAAAAGACGACTCATAATGTGGTATTTTAACAGTCCTATGGGAGATTCCTCCCCATCAAAGAATCTACTATTTCGTTCCTTCCAAATGCACCACCAAACGCAAAGGGGGGGCCGCCCTCCAAAGGTGATGAGCGTGAGAACCCACACCACACCCTCTCCAAGAGTCAATCAGACCTCTGGAAGACCGGGTCATGACCCATTGCATACCAAACAGACCAAAAATCAGACTCCAACAGTCGTGAGCCACAGGGCAATGCAAAAGCAGATGATCCACTGACTCTCCGTCCCTCTTGCACATGCAACACCAATTGACCGTTACCTGTCTTCTTATTGGGAGGTTATCCACAGTCAGAATCTTGCCCCAGATTGCAGTCCAAACGAAAAAAGCCACCTTGAGGGGAGCCTTTGAGCGCCAAACCGTCTTCCAAGAAAAATCAGCCCCTAAGAAGCCTGAGAGGCAGCAGGCCATTATATGGACTATGATCATTATAATTGTCATACCCATGGTTATCGAAGTTTAGTCTATATCCTTTTTTTTTCAAGTCCATGCTGATTTGTTCCATGCAAGCCACTTTATTAGTTAGGATGGAAATTGTGTCCAAAGAAGTCACCAGTACTGGATTGTTGCCCATATGAGCCCACATTGCTGACCCTATATATATGTATTGTCGCCCATGCATCAGTTTGGTCATTTGAAGATGAACCCACTGCGTTTTTGTCGCCCACATGGGGCTGTTTGGTCGCCCGAATCGCCTTTTCCCAAGCTAGTATTGGCGACCAAGTCCTCCATGTTGTTGCCCAGGTGCTGAAGTAATAAACAGAGACCATCCACTGATTTGTCGCCCATATTAGGGGTTTTGTCGACCAGATGAAATTTTATTTTTATTTTACTTTATATATATATATATAAGGCTTTGTGTGGGAAGTTTAAGGGGCTGTTTGGACAGTTCCTAATGGGCTTTAATCTGATTATTTTTAGCATGAATGGGGGCGCTTAAGGTACTGTTTGGGATCTATTTAAAGGAGAGTGTAAGGGGGGCTATTTTTGGGCTGTTTTAAAAACTATCTCAGGGCTGTTTGGGGGCTGCCTTGTGGACTTTAATTGGTCGTTTTGGGGCATGAATGAGGATATTTAAGGGAGTGTTTGGAAACGAGAACTGTATTCCTTTACTTCCCTCCCTTATTATATACTTCCCATGAAAATTTAGGAAATTGCTTCTATGAAAAAACTGTGTTTGTTATCATTTTATTTTCTTTCAATTGTTGATGTTTATTTATTTTTTTAAAAATGATTTCATGACGTAAATGATTCTAAATGGGGGCCATTTTAGATTCATTGAGGATCAAGCTCTCCCTTTCTTTTCCTCTAAAAGGCCCATTTAGAATCATTGAGGATCAAGTTCTTTTTCTCTCCCTTTCTTTTCCTCTATTCCTTTTAAATGTGCAATGGATCAATGTAAAATTATTTTCAACCTCCTTTTATTTCATCAAAAATGTTTTAATGGATATAGAATGAAGGGATGTTGGTGTTCATCACCCATAGTGAGGCTTGGGTTCTAGTTAACCCTAAGGGGTTGACGGTGTGAGGTTGCTTCCGCATGGAGGTGTTCGGTTCCGGATTCGGATTCGCTTCTTTTTTCTTTTCCTTTTCTCATTAACCGGACCTTTGGGATTTGGGGCATGACACTACCTGTTTTAATCCTTCTTGTTATATCGTCTTATATCTTCTTGCCTTTTATAGATATCGAAACTTGAAATGCTATTATTATGTCATCAGTCTTTGTATTTTATTGAATTAACATTCCACTTCTATAAAAAAAAATTAACATTTTGACTCCTAACTCATTTATCCAAGTTTTCATGGGTTTTCCTAGAATTGTCTATTGAATTATGTCACCAGCAAATTACGCGCACCATGAAATATCTCTTCTTATATCTTTCGTTATTCTATATAGAATGATTACGAACAGATTTGGGGGCGTAGTACAGAATGTTGGCGTAATACTCCTTTATTAAACAATCATTAGTTTCTTCTCATATGATATGAACTCTTATCCCTCTACTCCATACACTCAAACTCTGGTGATTATATCTTTATGCATATCCTAGATATTTTTGGTAAAACGTCTTTACTTTGTAAAGCCCACCAAAGTATCTCTTGGCTATCATTTGTATTCATTTTCTTAGTTTATGAAAATCATGTCTAAATCTTTCTTTTAAGTTTCTCAATTTTACCAATTAAGTGTCATATCAAGTAACAGCCTCTATTGTAGATGTTCCTAGCATAAATCCAAACTGGAACGTCTTTCTGCATTCTTTTCTATTACAAGTTGTCTCCCTATATTTTATGTTTTAATATTATTTCTAAGTACTTCATCCCATGCGGTGACTTTTGGTTGTCCTCATCTCTAACTTTCTATGCAAATAAATCTACTCCATAGGTCTCTGTTGTATATTGCAATACCACCTAAGTCTACTTTATCAGTAACAGGTGTCACTTCTACTTTCCCTCTCACATGATTATTAATTCTATCTTTCTGGTCACACCTATCATCCATCTTAACATTCTAATTTTAGGTATATGAATGCATAGTTTTTCTTTCGGAGAACAGTTTTCTTATTATTATTTTTTCATTGGCAAGAAACTTACACCCATTTGACTTGAACCCTCACCATCCACTTTGGGAGGTAGATGAGATACCACTAGGCTACACATCCTTTGGTAACAGTTTTCTTATTTTAACCAACCATTTTATAATTTTATTTATTTATTTTTGTGGACAATGCATGCACATAAACCAGGGTTTCGAATTAGTGAGCATTTAGACAAGTAGCTTTAAATATCTAATATTATCATGTTGTAAAAAGCTGTAGAAATTGACATTAAATTTGCATCTGAATTCCATATTATCCCTATTGCTCTAATCTTTCTTCTTCTTTTTAATTTTCTTTTTCCCTCTTCTTCTTTCCTTTGGCAGGGTTTTGGTACATGGAGCAATGATCTCTGCTTTTCTGACTATTGCTCAGGCGATGAGTGATCAAGGATGTGTATAAAATAGTGTTCAAGAAGCCCATTTTCATGCTCTTCCAGACCGGGCCCTTAGCTGCCTGCAGCTCTAGATGAGTTTGGAGGCATGCCCTTGTTGGCAGGAAACTGGAACACAATGACAGCAAATAATCCGTCATCTCTGTGTCATGTGGATCTCAAGATTCATAAGCTAACGACGCTTAATGCTGGATTATGGCAGGAGATTCTTGTAACATATTGTATTTTTATAGATAGCTGACGCTTGAATAGGCTTAATTTGAGGATTGGTTGGAAAACACCCATCAAGTTATTGGTCTGTAATTTTTTTTTTGTTGAAAGTTAAGTTATTGGTAGTTTAGGTGATAGAATAGCATAGAATAGTCACTGGATATATTGATGTTACATGTTACTGTCTTGAGAAATAGTGGCAGTCTTGTTGGAAATAAAATATATATATATATATATTCTTTATTGGCATTTCCTTTGAAAATTATGTATAAATGGCTCTTCTGATACACGTCTTCTCTTATGCATTAAAGAAAAACATGGTACTGCAGACAATTTGTAGAACAAGAAGGGAAAGCAAATCAGCCTCCATGGAATTCTTCATTACTAAAGATTTGATTTTCTCCGATCGTATGCAGTACTTCTTCCAGTTCCTCCGAGGCTTCCAAGGCCCTCAACCTCAGGTAAAGGTCCTGCAATATTTTAAAGTTTTGACAGATTGATTTATTTTCACCCAAATGCAAGAACTGATATACCAATTTGAATCCAGAGTATCAAATAGAATACATATGTATATACACGTATCCATATATGTGTATGAATTGGATGTAGAGGGAAGGTGAATTTCACTAGCATAATGAAAAAAGTCGAAACTTTTAGAAGACAAGGTTGCTCTTCCTATATGCTAGCTTTGGCATCTTCAAATAAAGATGTTGCTTCAACTGTTCATTGAGGGAGAGCACACAAGAATATACTGGTCTATTGTTTTTTTAGAGTTTCTCTCCCAGGAGTTTGAATTTTGGCCTCCCAATGGCCATCAAAGGCATCGTTTGCTGTTATATTTCTTGAATGGGAAAGTTTGTTAATTCAGATAATTTTTTATGTTCATGTCACTATAGTAGTATTAGTCCTCTGGTCGTGAAAAATCTGCGGCGTTGAACACTGTAAAGAGAAGGAAAATTGATCAAAACCAAAGGGCAATCACGCCATTAAAAAATGGAATACGTAATATAGAGACTTCTTAGTAATTTTATTTTACAAGAAAAAAGGAGTCGAGCGTAAAGTACATTGTTAGAGTGCCAATATAACTCCCTAATTTTAACATATATATATATATATATATATATATATATATATATATACCTTAGGGTCAATCGATCTCCAACATGCATGCATGTAATGGGAGACAAGAAATGAAATGAGACTCGAGATTTTGACATACATACCTTAATTCATTCGACTCCAACCCGGCCAGTCTTCTGTGATGTAACTATTGGATAGATCACGACTAGTTTGTTCATACGAAAATTGGTTGCATTAAAATGGGGAGGGCAATTTTCCAACTAATCATCTTAAATTTGACAAGTGATGCTTGAAATCCCCAAGAAGAAAATATGCTCTATCTATCCGGAGATAACTCATGAAATCAATTTTGCAAAACCAATTCAGAAAATCTCAAAACGTTCACGCCTATGTAAGTCCTTATGCGTGTACTAGATTGAGACAACACTTCCACTTATGAAGTGTGGGACCTCTTTAAGGAAAACGTAAGAATAAATCCGGAAGTGTTCTACTTCCATCAAGCATATCTTTTTTTCTCCTTAACCAGAATGGTGGTTATAAAACCACCGTAACTTCTTAAAACCACTTCTCAAAACTGTAAGAGATATGTCAGAATACCAAAACTGCAAGGGATGTCACGTGGTAATATAGTCCACATCATCTTTGTTAACAAATGTGTACATTATCTCACTTGGCTAATATTGACACACTAATTTCTCTTAGGGTGCGTTTGGATGCATATGAGAGAAAAGAAAAGAAATGATAGTATGAATTAGGAGAGAAAAAAAAAAAAAAAATAATATTAATAATTTCTATTCATGTTTGGATAGATAGGGGAGAAAAGAAATGAAATGAAATGATAATTATTCTTGTTTGGATAAGATAGAGGAAATAAAAGAAAAGAAAGGATAATAATCAAATTACTGTCCTACCCTTTTATATTTATAAGCGATTTAGTGTCTTTTGTTTCGAGTTCAATCAAAGAATACTGATTCTGACTTTTTGGGACTAACCAAATGAAGTCCAATCCACCAGAAAAATGATGCCATTGGATTTTCACATAAGCCTGCTAGAAAGACTCAATCTGAAGACTGGTTATTGACATCTTCAGTGCCTTATATTAAATGACATTTTTTTTTTTTATTAGGGATTTTTACTAATACATGGGCTTAAGGCCCACATACTACCATGAGAAGAAGTCAAATCCTCAATTTATCAAGAAAATGAGGGGACCACACAACTTTTTTCTTACAAATGAAAAGACTATTCAAATATTTCTCTAAAATGGACTATTTTCTACTTTAGACCACACAACAGTTTATATTGATACTTTGACCCAACAAAATATGTTATTATATCATAAAAGCTTTAAATAAGTATACAGAAAGATCCTTGAACAACTATTTAATATTTTTAACAAACTATTTTTTGTTACTTTTTAATTAAGATGGATTAATATGGACTTATAGACTTCTTTTGACAAAAGATCTTATATATAAATTAAATTTAACGAAATAGTATAGGCTCTGATACCAAAATTGAGTTGGATCTAACCGGATAGAAGTAAGCAAGATAACATAGAAATAAAATAACAATTAAATCACAGAAATGACTACCGAACCTGATAACACTCTGATAACGCCCTGTAGAAACGCCTGAACACCGGCAAAGAACGGGCCAACAAGCCAGCAGTTCGAGTCAACTTACAGAAGAAATTGTTAATTTAAAACTAAGGCTGCTTGTACTGGTTGGATTCAAGAAAATTCTAGGATCTACACTGTCTGGCTAAATAAAATCTATATATTTGATCTTTTGTAGACAGAAGTCTTTTGCCCGAAAGTACTTAAAATACTAAATAGGGATAAGAAAATTCTTGGAGTGAAAGCAAACTGGATGATTTATTTCATAAGAAATATATACAGAGATACACACTGTTTGTATATGGATACTTGCTGACACAATATTTTACAGAAAGAACACTCGGAAATAAAGGAAACTGAAAGAAGTCACAAAAGAAACACACTGGAAACTGCAGAAAAGCTTGACGATTCTAGACTTGATTGCTCTAAAACTCGATGATCTTTACTTGAGCAGAGAGGCTTCTTTTTATAGCAGAAGAGAGGGATGAATCGGCGGTTGAGCTTGAAGATGCTACATGGATGGTTGAGATTCAAGATGCTTTAGGGATAAGATAACATGAATTATTGCTGAACTGTTGATGTCTTCTTCTGGAGAATTATATCTACTTTTGTTGTTGAGAATCTGCTTTCGGTGGATCTATTTTTAACTGTACACTATTGAATCTACTTTTCTTGAATGCTGAAGCTACTTTTTCCTGTATACTGTGGAAAATTTGCCTTTTCACTAGAATTCTTGCATATTGGACAAATTCCTGTCGGTAGTGCTATCTGTTGGACTGTCAGCTCTTGTTCTTGCATGCCTGCGGGCCAAGTATTCATCAATACTGTCTGGTGAGCTGGTTTCTTCATTTTTGTAGGCAAGATCAAACTGTTCTAACAATATCTTTTCTTCATTTATTATTTCTTCAACTTCTGGGATATCTCAATCTCTGGAGGGAACTTAATGATATGAGGAATTCTTGCTTTAACAAAAATCTCCATGTTGATATTATGATCATAGAGTCTGAAACCAGGATTGTAGCTTGGGTTAATTTGTCGATAGGCTTTATACTACACCAAATGGTTAAAGGTAGCTGGTTCTATCTCATTATGAAAGTTATTTACAAAATCAACATGTTGGGTAAGAATTTTGACTTCAGTAGGATCAGAATGCATGTAAATTCGATGCTGTCCCAAAATTATAGCTCCATCTTTTACCCATTATGGGGGAGTACTGTGGATTTGAAGGAGAAGTGGACTTTCTGGCATGAAATTTTGGGTTAGTTTTTGTTCGAAGGCAATGACTTGGTTTAAACGGTTAGGAAAATTACATAAAGAATTTAGATATTCTAAGGGCGTATCCTTGGGTATAGTGACACTGTAGATCATTCCTAATTCTAACAGCTTGCTTAAATAACAAATGATTGTTTTAGTAGAGAAAATGGTTTTTCTAGTTATTTCAAAAGGAATAAAGAAAATAAGGTCTACATCTAACAAGATAATGGCTCTTGGTATGTCAGTGCCTGTTTGTATTAATCGTATGAAAGTATAGTTATAACGGGTTCCTTTGGGTGGACTGTTGTTTCTGAGGTAATTTTGAATATCAACCCATTCCTTGAGCCCATCTGACTTAATTTCTTCAAGGATAAATTCTTTGATGTCTTCTGGAAAAAGCTCAACTTGTCGTCGCAGGATTTCTCTGTATGTAGGAGAAAACATGAGTAATAACTTGGCATACTTGATTTGTACCTGCAAAAATTGAACCTTCTGAAGATTTTCATCTTCATCAGTTTGTTTCTCAGAAATAGTTAGCTCTGTGGGATTTGCTATCCTTTTTTGATAGGCTAAATTTAACTTTTTATAATGAGATATAAGCGTCTCATGTTCTTACTGTAAATTCTGATACGCTTTATTAGATGATACGAAATATTCACTTAACGTGTTTAGATTTCTGACGAGGGTTCTATCAGGGTTGTTTCTAGAAAATGAAATATTATCTAAAATAAGTTTTTGGTCAGGGAAAAAATTATGTCTAGCGCGGAACTATTGAGCTGGGTTTTGGATAATCAAAAGAGGATTAGAAGTGCCTGGTATAAGGCTATAGCTATTGTTGCTCTTAATTTCCATTCCTGTAAAATTTAACATTCAATTAGTAAACGGGATAAAATATCTGCTAAATAATTGTCTTTTCCTTTAACACGTTCAAATATGGGTTTAAAACCTCTTCCAGTAATACAATCAATAAAGGAAATCCATCGTTTTGCAGACATCCGTTGTTGTTTTGCTTTGTTTGCAAATTTAACTATGTTATCACAATCTGTTCTTATAAGAAATTCTTTATCAAGAAATATCTGAAATTTTTTTATAGAGTTAGTCAATCCTAAAATTTCTAGATCTGTTGAGGGTAAAATAGATTGTGCTTTATTAAAAGTTCCATTGGTATGGCAGCAAATTTGTTCTTCATCTCGAGAAGATTCTTTTGTAGGTCTTTAAAGAAGTAAACCTGCCCATCCCTGAGCTAATGCATCTGTTTGAATTATTTTATAACTATTTTCAAGGGGAAATTGCAAAGGTTCTAATTGAGAGACTAAGGATTTAATTTTCTTAACTAACTCTATGTCTTGGGTATTGAAATATTTTTGACTATGTTTTCCTAATTTTGAATATAAAGGTCCTACTAAATGTCCTAATTTTGGAATAAAATTGTGACCATAGTTTAATAATCCTAAAAATGATTGTAACAATTTGGTTTCCTCTAGTTTATTAGGAAAGTCTAAAATCTTTTTGAAAATATGAGATTGTAATTCTACTTTTCCATCCTTTATGTATAAACCTAGAAACTCAATATCTTATTTTTCTTATATCATCTTTTTACTACTTATAATGAGTCCTTGTGTTATAAACTCGTCGAATATAAGTTCAAGATGTTTTCTATACTCTTCTTTAGTTTGACTGAAGACTAAGATATCGTCGATGTAAACGCAATAGAATTTTGAGTGTTTATTAAATATAATATCCATTTTGCGCTGAAATTCTAGTGGCGCATTTTTTAGTCCAAAAGGCATAACAAACCGCTCATAATGTCCTTCAGGACTGTGAACATTGTCCATTCAATGGATTCATCAGCCATTCGAATTTGCCAAAATCCTGATTTATAGTCAAATTTAGATAACCATTTACTATTTTGGATTCTATTTATTAAAACATCTTTATTAGGGATTTTATAACTATCATCATAAGTATTATCATTTAATCTTTTATAATTTATAACCATACGAGCCTTTCCTCTTTTTATTTCGGCATTATTTCGAACCATAAAAGTTGGACTCGTATGTCTACTATTACTTTTTCTTATTACTTTTAGTAATAGCAGTTCTTTAATTTGTTTTTGGAATTCTTCTTAATCATTTAGAGTATGAGGATTATCTTGTGTCTTTATAGTTATAAAATGATTTATTATATTTAATTTTGCTTCAATTTTATTTTTATACCAGTGTTTCTGAGGATCTTCGCATAGAATTTCTGTAGTTTCAGCTAGTCTTATAAGATTATCAATGTTTAGTTTGGGGTTTTCTAATACAGCTTTATTAATAAGGAAAATCTTTGGTTCATCTAGATGACTAAGAAACATTAAGGCTTCGAAAACGTCTTCTAAAAATTCGGATACATCAAATAAATTTTTCGTAGTTTCTTCTGTCATAGGTAAAGTATTAACATATGTAATGGCTCCTTTTTCTTTTTGAGGAATATAATGATCTCTAGATGGAATAAATGTTCCTTTCTTAAAAAACTGTAAACCTGTCGGGGAATACATAAATCCTCCGGTGAGTAAATTTATAAAATTTAATCCTAAGATAAAATCATAGGTGTTAGGAATATTATTAACTACATAAGTCTGGGGTAAAACAAATTTTTCATTATTAATTAGTATAGGAATGTTTTGAATACAATGGGTTATTGGAAGTTTTTCATTATTGTACTGGCTTATGTTAACATTATAGTTTAACTTTATTAAGGCTTCGTCTGGTACTAAATGTTTTTGAATTATACTTTTAGATGCTCCAGTATCAAGCATAACTAAGGTTTGAATTAATTTTTCTCTAAATTCTAATGTTACTGGGAATTGAATTAGACTAGATGGTTTATATATTGAATTTATATATTCGACTAAAATATTCTCTTACTGACCTTCATATTTTGTATAGCAATTATGTCATAATAAAGTTTTACAATGGTTTTCATAGTAATGACCTTTTTTAATAGATATATTGCACTGTTTACAATTATAAGAAGAAAATTAAAAACTAACTAAGCTATACTGACATAATGGATTACTTATAGTGTGAACGACATCTTCTATTGAATGAAGCCCTTATTCAAAGTCTTCATCATCATCAAAGTTGCTATCTAAGCTCTCGATACTATATATACTTTCATTATCATCGTTAGAGTCATAAATACTTTTTAGTTCATATAATTCCTCTATCTGTTCTTCAATATCTTCAAGTATGTTAATCTTTTCTTGTATCCTTTTGATAGGATTTTGTTTGTATCGATGAGGGCAATTTGGTCTAATGTGTCATGGATCTCCACAAATAAAACATTTGCAGTGTCTTTCTTTTGTGGGTAAAGTGTTTACCTTATCATCCTTATCTTTGTTGTCCTTTTTATCTTCATTTATTTTTTACTTTTTATACCAAGGCCGCTTTCTGAATTGCCTCGGGTTAGTTTGGACATAAGGTTTTTTATTACGATAGTTCTCGTAGGTTTTACTTTTGTGTAGATTATATCTTTTGGTTTTATTACACTTATAATTATAATTTTTCTTAGGCATACAACCATACTGGGGTGGAAAATCTATTTGTCTATACGTATAATAAAATTGTTTTTTGATTTATTTGGATTCTTTACGTTATCTACATTCTACTTTTAACATGTTATACACGTGATTAATTCTATCTCCTATGGTTAGCGTATCGCGTCTAGGATTTTCTAACCATTTTTCCCATATTTTAGTTCCTACGCTTCCAGATAACTTCTGAAGATATCTATCGAGTAATGTTTTATCACCGGTTTTACCAGTGACTGCAAAATACTTAAAAAACTTATTGGTGTAGTTTTTTTATGTATCTAAAATCACAAATCGGTAACAATTCTAAATTACGTAAAGTTTCGTTTTGTTTTATTAAGGTGTCATCTAGTAATCTATCTTCGCCAATCAATACATTTTTAATGAGGCTGGTAAAGCCTTGAATTGTAAAATTATCTCGTAAGAGGGCATAATCATTGGGATAAATTACTTTATAAGCCTGCCACCAGTCATGAATGGTTCCTCTTAATAAGGTTTCACAATAGGTTAAGGCTTGAGTTCTATTGTCAAAATTAGTCAAAATAGATTGCCGAATACAATCTTGTTCCCAATTTTTTGATTACTTTTGCCCAATCTTGGGGATTGTGTCTTGCTATGTCTAATATTGTTCCTGATTGTTGCGCTGGTATATTATTATATTGTCTACGATATTGTGTTAATGTGTACATATCTGGTATATTTCTATTTTCGACATAAGTTTCACGTGAGGGGTTTAATCTTTGTCCAATAGTATAGTCATCACTTAGGGTATTACTACCTGAGGTGTTAGTCTTTCTTTGATCACTCATTTCTTGGTCGATTGACTGAGAGTCTAATCCTTCAGGTGTTTTCCTTTCTCTATGCTCTATCACATTTAACTTTTCTTTTACTGTGTTTAACTCTAATGCTGTATAGAAATATTTAAATCCTACACTTAGAATATTTTTCTTAATATCATCATTATTTCCTTGCCCTAAGTAAATACTTTCTATAAGTTTGTATTTAGGTTCTGGATACTTGTCTTGCAATGCTTCTAACTCTAAATTATCAAAATCGTACATTATTTTATCTAGAATTTCATCTTCTAATCTATCATAAATGACATTTATTTCTTCAGGAGATTCTATCTCTATTAGTGTAGTTAAGAAGTCTTCTTGAGTATCATCAACTAAATTGTCTTGTCTTTTATAATTACTAAACCTTATGCTAGCTTATCCGCTATTTGAAACATATATCATATTATTTTCTGGAATCTTTTTAGGGATAGTAGTGAGTTTAGGTAATTTCCATTCTGTACCTTCATGGGTAATGCTACTTACTTTTCTGGCTTCTATCATCTGGACATATTTGTTACTAAAAGGTTTAACTATTTCACTAAATTGGGCTTTAAATTTTAAGTTATACTGATTAACTGCCTTTCCCATAAATAAAGTATTAACTAATAGATTTTCAAATTGTCCTGTCATATTATATCCTTTTGTAGATATAGTTATATTAATATGTTTACTAAATTCTCTAGTAGTCATCGTGTAATTGGGAATACATCCTACTATTACAGCATTGTCGGCTGAGTCTATTTCGGTGCTGGCTATTTGTGCTTGTTGATGGTTATTCCATCGGTCATCATAAATATAAGCAAGTGCTCTAGTTCCTATTTCTGCTCTGTTTAATGCTAATAATCCTATCATTATGACGCCTAAATGCTAAGTTCTAAATTATTATCATTTAACTCTTGACATGCTTTGGGTGTTATAAGGTCTAAAATAACTTGATTGTTGACTGCACTTATTTTTCTTTGGCTAAAATGATTATATATCTTGCTCTAGAAGTCTAATAAATTATTGGAATAAAGATTAACTTTATTTTTTTACCTTCTTCATTCTTTATTCTATATATTTTTTAGCATCATGTTCATTATTATATAAATCTTCTACTCTCATTATTTCTTTGGCTTTTCCAAGGATAATGACCATTTTGGTATTTGCTTATGAGGTTGGGGTTGTAATAAATTTACACACTTGGTTGTTGCAGGTGAGGACTGGTTATTGGTTGATAATTTTATTTCTTGTATTTTTTCTGATAATTCAGATAATTCTTTAGAATATTCTCTGGGAATACTTTCTTGTATTACTTCTAATTTCTCTTCAAGTTTATTAACTTTATCAGATAACTGGAGTAATAATTTTGTCTAATATGCATATTAGTTGACTGTAAGTCTGTTTTAAAGCTAGTAAATCCTATGGGTTCTTTATCAATTTTGTAAAGTTCAGCTAACGTGGTTAAATAATCAGGACTACTAGTGCTCATAAAACTATTTTAATAATTTTTGGATATCGGTTTTAAGGGATTTTAAATAGTCTATAATTATTTTATGATTTTCAGCAATATTCTTAATATCACTATTGATATCTTTAATTGTGACTAATATTATCTTGTTATCTATTGAACTAGAATTCTGTACTACTTGTTCTATAATCAAGATTTTCTCCGAGTCGTTTTATAGAAGTGTCTAAATTATTAAGGTCGAGTCTATTCATAAACTAAAATGGTTGCCGTCTGGCTTCCAAAATATTTTGTATTAATAGAAAATTAGATCTAAGTTCTTCAATTCTTCTTTGTGGACTACGTGTTGTGTCTCCTAATTCTAATGCTATGTAACAGTTCCTAAGTGCTGTTCGACAAAATTGTAAGACTTGAATAAGTTGTTCTTTGGGTAAATCGTGCATAAAATAAACCTCTAGGGGTGAAAATATAATTTAGACTTACTAAAGGGGTTAAATAAAGTGCCTTGACTTTTAGTTCATGTTCTTGTAAATACGTAAACTACGTTCATGGAATGGTAATATAACTATGATAAGACCACTTATACGTAATTGTCCCTTTTTATTATTTGAATGTGCCCAGGTAATCGATACCACCACCCATAAAAAGTTTGGTGGTCTCCCCTTCTTATTGTTGAATGTGCCTAAGTCAATCAAATTCATTTTCCATAAGAAAATCTAAAATCACAACATGGGAAGTTGGATATAGTAGCCAAGCTAGGAAATACTACAGCTACCAAGTGCTTTACTCCTCAATTTAAACAATTAACAAATAATTTCTTAACTCAATAGTAGCACACTTTATTCTATGTTAGATCACTAATAACACGACCTGTATATGAAATTTCCAATCAACTACAAAAATAATAATTATTATTATAATTAAATAAATAAATACATGAGATAACAATAACACATTATAATGTCTCATTAAAATAAAACAAACACATGGTCTCAAAGTTAACATCCCAAAATATGAAGATAATATAACCAAACTTAGAAATAATAGAAAGTTTCACCTATTGTCCCAAAATATTGCCACATTAACGGTTCACATCCCCGAAAGACAATATAACTAAAACTATAGTCAACGTCTAGAATCATCGGACATCAATTCCTCTAAGAGTTGCTTGCGATGATTAAATAGGCAATCAGGAAATTGTGTCATTCTATCACGATGGTCATGCTTAGTCAAAAAAAATGAAAGCCTTAACAATTGCATACTCCTTTATTCCGATTGTTGCCAACTCCTTAAAGATTTCTTCTTCATCTTTTCCCTTCTGTTTGCACTTCTCATAAAGATTGTTGAATGTTTTATATAAATCATTTCCCTCTTTAAGAAGATCATTTCCCTCTTTAGTATCTCGTTTTGTTGTCTGTCCATCTAAAATTGTAAAATGAAAAATGATATATTAATAACCAAAAAATTAAAAATTAAAAGTAATTAAAATTAATGAATAATGACCAAAGACAACAATTATAAAAGGCAACAATTACAAATCTAATAAGCAAATAGAAATCTGATAACAGTTAGTATCTAATTGTGTTCCCTTTTTTGAATGATTTCTTATACATTTTTACTTAAAAAAAAAAAAAAAAAAACTTAATTTGTTTATTGGTTTGTTTCAAACTAAAGTTAATAGGAATCTCTAGTATTATAATGCCCATTATAGTTCTGTCTTCTACAGTTCTATCAATTCTCAAAAGAGAAGAATAATAAAAAATAAAATGAAAAATCACATCAATTGGACTGGCAACTCTGTGAAAGCAAATGTAAAACCCTTCAATAATCCTTTCCATTTTTAAGGGACATGAATTTACCTCTAACTCTCTTTCATCTGAACACTCTTCGAAGGCATTTATACCAATTCAAAAAAGACATGACTGTTACAGCTCTTGGTTCATTTCCTAATGACTTGTCCTTACAAGGTGTTTGATGACATTAAACAAAACCCAATAAAATCCTCAAGAAAAAAGTTCCCATCAATCATTAATTTCTCCTAATTGAGGTCTATAATGTAATAGACTTAGAATTGGATGAGATTCAAACACTCCTTTCTCAGTTCATGTATTTATAAGTAGTAAACTAGCATGAACATATTATTGTAGTCTAAACGGGATTTATCGAAGGCTTCAAGAGCTCAAAGAGATGATATTCAGATTCAAATGAAAATTTATTGACTACCCAGTTGAATATGTTATTTTTAACTCATAAGACAATTATATAATATGTTAAACTCCAATAGAGTTATACATACACATATATGATATGATATATATATATAGAGAGAGTAATGATAACTTACTGGTGAGTAAGAAATTCATTCGCATATATATATATAGAGAGAGAGAGAGAGAGAAATGATCTTTTGCTCACCGGTGAGCAAGAAATTCATCCGCACCATGCATGATGATCGTTGGATGTGATTGTGATATATATATATATATATATATATATATATATATATATATATATAGAGAGAGAGAGAGAGAGAGAGAGAGAGAACTGAAAATTAGCTAATAAGCAAATCGAAATTGTTATCATTTCTTTATAAACTAACAAAAGAAACAAAATCATCATATTTCTTATAAACCAAATAGATCACTGAAATTTCCATCTACGGATTATTGAAAAATAACAAGAAAAGTAAATCCAAAAATTGATTCAAAAGCATCAATTGATTGCAATAATACTGACCTAGTATGATTAGAGGAAGAAACTAAATGAAAGCTTTGTTAATGGATGGCCGAAGCTGAACAAGAGAAGGGAGCAGCAACTTGGTGCATGGAAAAAATGTCTTCTTTGTTTCCCTAGTAGTTAGTACACACGATGTTATATAACTGGGACTTGCATGAAATAATAAATCTGTATATTTATTTGTGGAGGCTAGTTTTGGTATTATCAAAATACCACTAAACCACACTATGTTTTCTTTCCCTATCTTCTCAACTTTGGAGAGATATCAAATGAGGGATAGGGAGGGACCCTATCTTCTTTTTTCTCTCCATTTAACCCACCCAAATACACTTGAACCCTATCATTTCTTTTCTTTTCTATCCCTATCCCTCGAAATCATCCTATCCAAACACACCCTTATAGTTTTTATAACTAAGGCTTTATCTAGAGAATTTCAGTGTATTAAATCATAGCAGAAATTATACTCTACGTATGAGTGTTACCTTCCATGTATCATTATATCACCATCTTTCTTAGATAAATAACTTTATGTGGTAATACTTTATGAATAGTTATTTCAAAAAACTATTCAAAGAAGTCAACTTTATTGTCCAAATGGAGTATCTGTATGAATAAGCTCCCAAAACTCCATTCTAAGGTCTTACTTTACGATCCAAAAGGATAATTTTTCATTTATTAAATTTATATATATTAGCCTAAAAATGATAAATAAATACTAAGAATCATTAGAACATAAATGCAATTACAAAATTTAAAGTGTCTCAGTAAATCAAACACGAGACATATCAATAAGTCCCATATGTTATACATGTTCCTTATACAACTTGGGTGACAAACCCTTTGTGACTATTGACCTTGCTCTTATATCGTCTACCAACACTTAATGATTCAGAACTTATTTTTTAACAATAAGAAACTTTATGTCAATCCACTTATTTGAACTTCCACTTGCATTGATGTTATAGAAATGAACCGCAATGAAATTATCAGAGGTCTAGAGATAGAATCCATAACTTTAAGATGTGTGATAAAATTCTGCAACCATAAGGTATCTCCCGTAGTCTCATGACATGCTACGTACTCCACCTCCATAGTAGAGGAAGTGACTATTCTCATTTTAAGCTTTTCCACAAGATAGCTCCTCCTACAAAGAGGAATACATATCCTGATGTTGATTTTCTAGAGTCAATGCATCCTCCAAAATCAGAATCATAATATCCAACCACTTCTAACAGATTTGATCTTTTTTATGTCAACATGTAATCCTTTATCCCTTGTAGATATCGCATCACTTTCTTTGCAACATGCCAATGATCCCTTGGATTATTTTGGTATCTGCCTAGCATTCCTACTACAAATGAAATGTTTGGTCTATTGCATGCTTGCACATATATTAGACGTCCTACTGTAGATGTATAAAGAATGAATTTCATCTATTCCCTTTCCAAATCATTTATTGGGCACTTATTTGAACTAAATTTGTCACTCTTGACAATAGGAGCAACATTCAACATTTGAAATCTCTCTAAAACTTTATTGATATAGGCCTTTTGGGATAATCCAAGGGATCTACCCCTGTAAATTTCTATGCCAATGACATATGATGTTTCACCCATATCTTTCATGTCAAAATTCCTAGAGAAAAAATCTTGAACTTCATGTACCAACCTTAAGTCGCTACTGGCAAGCAAAATATCATCCATATATAGGATCAAGAAAATGAACTTGCTCCCACTAACCTTAAAGTATATGCATTCATCAACAATATTCTCTTTAAACCCAAAAGAAGAGATAATATTATGAAATTTGTAATACCATTAACGTGAGACTTGTTTCAACATATATGAATTTCTTAAGTTTACAAACCAAGTGGTTTTCTTTATCTAAATGAAAACCAACAAGTTGTTTCATGAATACTTCCTCAATCAAGTCCCTATTAAGAAATACCGTTTTCACATCCATTTGATGTAGCTCTAAATCAAAATGAGTTTCCAATGCCATGATAATACGAAGAGAATTTAAAGAAGAAACATGAGAGAATGTATCATGGTAATCAATGCCTTCCCTTTGGGTAAACCTTTTGGCTACAAGTCTAGTCTTATATATTTCAACCTTGCCTTTTGGGTCTCTTTTGGTCTTATAAACCCATTTATAGCCAACTACATTAGCCCATTCTGGAAATTGAACTAAATCCCAGACATGATTTTTAGCCATAGTTTAGTTTCTCTAACATTACATCATACCATAACCTTGAATTTTCTCCCCCCATGACTTGTGAAAATGTAACTGGGTCTTTATCATTTCCAATATCATGGTCAATTTCATGTAGATATACAAAATAATTAGAGGGGATTGCATGCTTTCTTACTCTTGAGGACCTTCTTAACTGTATTTGTTCATTGACAATAGGATCCTCGTGGGTGGGAACTTCTTGATTTACCTATTTTACCATAATAACATCTTAACAAATATTTTGAAGTACAGGTAAAGATTTTTTAATCATAAGTCTATCAACTAAATCACATATTTCCGTAAAAATTAAATTTCGAGGTTGTTCACTCCCACTAATGTCAACATTCTCAAGAAACCTAGCATTTCTCGTTTTAACAATAATGAGTTTATGTGAAGGACAATAAAACTCGAACCCCTAGACTTTTTTGCATAGCCAATAAAAAACCCCCACTTTTTGTTTTTAAGTACAACTTTTTTCACCACCCCCACTTACACTATTGCCACTTTCCACCACCACCGCCACGACCTTCCACCATCGACTTTCACCTCTACCACGACCTTCCACCACTATCACGACCTTTCACCACCACCATCTCCACTACCTTCTACCATCATCATTTCCACCACCACCGTCACAATTATTGCCACCACTACCACCACCTTCCAACTACACCACCTCCACCTCCACCATTACCACCGTCATCGCCACTTGCTTCCTCCACCATTACCACCGCCACCTTCCAATACCACTATCTATGTAATACTCCTAATTTCTAGAGGTTTATTTAAGTATTTTAATTGCATTTTTATTTAATTACTTGGCTATTTGATTTTTTGTTTTTATATTTAAATTGTGTGTTTATTTGGTTATTTATTTTATTTAATTATTTTAATTGGGTTAATTAAATTATTTATGTTGGCTAATTGTGTGTGTGTATTTTATTTGATTTCATGTGAAGTGTTTATGTAATTGAATTGTTTTTAAATGTTTAAATGTGTTAGTTAAATGATTTGTTTATTTTATTTTTAATTTATTTTAAAAGTTTATGGATTTGGGTTGTAGCC
This sequence comes from Cornus florida, assembly GCF_030987335.1. Lineage (NCBI taxonomy): Eukaryota > Viridiplantae > Streptophyta > Magnoliopsida > Cornales > Cornaceae > Cornus > Cornus florida. Next base: position 51,733,702 of record NW_026775577.1, on the reverse strand, counting down.
CATGGAACAACTAGATGGGTCTTGGACTATTTGAATGGGATCCAAAATGGGTTGATAGTGACCCGTCGGGGTTAGTAGTTATATATATAATAAGGTGTATATATATATATATATATATATATATATATATATATTATGTTTCATTAAAAATAATTATTTATTATATTATTTAGTTAGTTTGAGATTGTCAGATGTATGTTAGGTTTAGGATATATGTATTCTATATCTATCTATATATATATAGAGTAGATTTAGAAAGAGAAAAACGAAGAGAGAGAGGGGCACAAGAAAGAGAGAGAACATGAGGAATGGGGGAGAAAGAGAATGAGAGAGAATGAAGAAGAAGAAGGATCATCGGAGTCGACGACGGTAACCCGAAGGCTGCTGGCGTTAGAGAAGAAGAATAAAGAAGAAGGAGTTTACCTTTCGATCCGAAAGGTTAAGACAAGTCCTCTGTTCTACACTTCTCCCTTAAATCTATGATCTATATGTCTCTAGTATAACTTTAGGGATGATTAAAGGGTTAATAAAATCTGAATTCATGTTTAAATTGATCTAGAGCATAGGTTTTTGTGGGTTTATGTTCATATTTATTCTTTTTGTAGGAATTGGTAAATTCGTGGCTTAAATCTGATTTAAATAGATTTTACATGTTATATAATGTTGTAAATTTGTGCTTTGGTGTTCATCGAACTTAGTAACATGCTTTAGGACCCTTAACAATGGATAATATGGCTAAAAATTGGAGTTCTCAAGCAGTTTTCTGAAATAATGCTCGAGCACTGTCTTCTGCGAAATAATGCTAGAACACTAATGGGATAGTGCTCGAGCACACTAAGGACAGTGCTCAAGCACTATGTGATGTTTTTGGGTAAACGTGTCCCATTTGGCCCTAAATTAATTATTTAACGTTTCTGAACACTAAATAGGGACTTAAGGAAGGTGATACCTGAATTTAAATGGGCATGATAATAATGATGCAAGCAACTAGAATTTATTTAATTATAAAGTGGTGGATTTAATCTTTTAAATTGTTTTAACAATTGAGATTAAATGTTTAACATGTGATATGTTTGTGGAACTCTTAATTGGCTGTAAATATAGAATATTAGCATGCTTAGGGTTCAGCTTATGTTGAGATAATTGTTGTAGGAAGCTTTAATTAAATAAATTATAAGTTATTCCTGTGATTTAATAACATGAAATTATATGTTATTTATTATTATGATATAATATGATTTTAATCAACTGCATATCTATATTTTATGATTTTGAACATGATATATATATGTTTGGATTATTTGAAAACCATTTTTAGTATGTGGTTCTATGTTGTGCCATTGTCAGGATATGAATGACATGACATTGTTAGGATATGGCTATTAAAAAATATTTTTATATATTTTTCCAACCCATTGTTAGGATATGGGTATGATTGTTGTTTGGATACTACTGTCAGGATATGGTTAGTTATATCTTTAATGATATTTATGCGTACCATGATACAAGCTTGAAGTCTTATGATTAGTGATTAGGACGGAAGCGTATATTGCCAGTTAAGATGGATAGTTGGATTTAGGGATGTGTGTACCTTAGTAGAAAAAGGACTTGTGACTACCTTTGTATGCGATTTGTATGAGATACTCATTATCCGGTTGAGTTTACCTAAGTCTAGTTAGAGTCTTTAGTGTGTATATTTATGTACTTATCGACTATGTAGCTATCGCATGAGTTAGGTATAGATATGTAGTATAGATGTGTACTTTCTTCAGGTTTCTGTTTGGGTTGTCGTAAAAAGGACTTGTTGTGGGTTTTGACTTACCATTGTTATATTTTTCAGGTCATCGTCAGTGACAGGATTAGCAGTTGTTCGTGTAGATCAGAGACTTGGCATCATCACTTTTCCGGTGTCATCGACGTAGGATTCTATCTTTTGATTAGTTATTTCAATTTTTAGACAGTTATTTATTTTCAGTTATGGGATTTTTATTAGGGGTCCATATTTGACGATTCTCGAGTTATATTCTTTTGGAGAAATATTTTTACGAGAATTTTATTATTTATCTTTGAAAATTAATGGATTTTGTTGGAGGAGATTTAATTATTTGTTTATTAGTTTCCATTCAGTATTATTATTTCTTTATCTTTTTATATTCTGTGTTCGATTTAAAATATTAATTGTTTGATATCGCACTTAGTCTCGTGTGCGGATCTGATCAACTCGTATTCTGAAATCGAGAGGTATCACAACATACACCACTGTCGCCTTCCACTCCCACCGCCATCGTCCCAGCCATCCACCACCACCGCCGTTGTTTCTTTTAAAAAATTAAAGAAGAATATTATTTTATTAATTAAATTTATTTGTCGGGTATTTTGAAGAATTCAATTTAAAATTCATTCCATTATAGATTTCAAATTGATCCAACAAACACTAGAATGATTATATCATTTCATTCCTACAACATTTCATATTCGCAATAAAATAATAGAATGAGAATATCAAACGCCACCATAATTCTATTCATCTCATTCTATTCTTACATACCAAACGCATATTGGACAATAGCAAAAATTATTATTGGAAGGGTTAGTGAACCAGACCACTGTTCAATCCTAAAAATTTCCTTCCATATAAAGAAACTCTCTTCCTATTTCATATTCTGTCACTTTCAAGAGAGTTATCTCATTATAGAGTAGATATTGAGTACGCCAAACATGCCATGTGTACCCACCTAATAAAATATATTCCATCTATTCCAATTTAGATGTGGCTTTTTAGATGTGGCTTTTGGAGGATAGGAATTTTTAATGGGACATGTGGAACATGTCTTGTATCCCTTAAAAAATACTAATTTGACCTTCTAAGTTTTGATGTCATATGTACCCACCCAATAAAATATACTCCATCTGTCCCAATTTAGATGTCGTTTTTGGGGAATAGGAATTTTTAAGAAGACATGTAAAACATGCCTTGTTTCCCTAAAAAGTTACTAATTTGTCCTTCTAAGTTTTGAATATTCAAAATTTGAAATTTTAAACTCTAAATACATATAAGGAAAAATGTAAAATATATTGTTTGAAAAAGAAAAGTGACAATTATTTTAGAACAGATAAAAAACAAATAGGCATGACATTTTTTTTTTTTTTTTTTTTGAGACAAAGGGCGTAACATTTTATGGTGTTATCAAGAAATTTTATAAGCAAATGGGCCACTTTTTTTGAAATAACAAATTATCATTGAGTGGGCCACTTATGACATGGCACACACACATCCAATACTCCTGACCATTTTAGTATTTAATGATTCATTTGAATTTGCACCCATTTAAAAAACAAAACTGTCTTCAATCATACTTTTCTCATTATCAGGTAGTCAATCCCCAAAAACGCAACACGACGCCGTTTTATAACCGAATCAGTTAAAACATCTGCTCTAATTTGAAGAAGTTACAAGACCAACAAATCATTTCTGAATCTTCTCCTCTCTTCCGGTAACAGCCATGGAAGATCTCTCAAACCCTATTCACATCCCAACGAAAACCCTAGACCCATCCGCTCAAAGCAAGCACGCTGGAATGCTCGAACGCCTCTCCAACCTCCACCAATCTCGCCTCCAACAACAATCCCTCTCTCGCGAACCCAATTCCAATCCCAATCCCGACTCGTTTGAGTCCACCCAGTCCTTCCTCTCCCGATTCAACCACTCCAAGAACTCCATCGATTCCGATCTCGCCCGCCTTCGCCAATCCACCACCGACTCTCACTCCTCGAATCCCAGCTCAAAATCCGATCTCCACAAGGTCTCGGCCTCCATCTCCGATCTCGAAAAGCTCGTCGCCGAGAGCTCTTACTTCTTACCCTCTTACGACGTACGAGTCTGTCTCGAAACCATCTCAGATCTGAAACAAACCCTTGAAAACGTCAGTTCAGAGGTCGTTCCAAAGAAGCGATTTGCATTCAAGAATAAACAAACCAAAAAAGCTGCAACCAGTGTCGTCGTAAGCGAGCCCGAATTGGGTACTCAAGAAACTGAACGCAAAAAACCGAGCTTTGAGGTTCGGGATTTGCCTGGGTTTAGGGGTAAGCAAAATGAGGTTTTGGTGAAGGAGTTCAAGGGTTCTGAGATTGGTGAGTTCACACTTTCGGATTTGAGTGGTTGTGAAGTGCGATTGACGGGTTGTTTGAGGGCGTTGTTTGTTCATAAGTTGAAGGATTGTAGGGTTTATGTTGGACCCGTTTTGGGTTCGGTTTTGATTGAGGAAGTTGAGGGTTGTGTGTTTGTTTTGGCATCACATCAGATTAGGACTCATCATGCTAGAGGGTGTGATTTTTATCTCAGGGTTCGGAGTCGGCCTATAATTGAGGATAGTAGTGGTGTGAGGTTTGCACCATATTGTTTGTGTTATGATGGCATTGAAACTGATCTTAAAGAGTCTAATCTTTATGAAGAAATGGGGAATTGGGCGAATGTGGATGATTTTCGGTGGTTGAGAGCTGTGCAATCTCCGAATTGGTTGATTTTGCCAGAAAGTGAACGTCTTGGCACACTTAATATTTCAAATCCGGAAACGTGAATTGGAGACCAAGTTTTATTTTTTTTTCTTCTAATGAGCATTTGTTGTTTTCGATATTGTATTCGCAAGTTGAGCAGCATTCCATTGTGTAGAAGAGGTAACATTCTGATTTTTCTTCAAGAAAGCATTAAAAACTATGTTTTGTGCATTGATCAAGGATTAGTATAATCTATATTTTGAGTTGATGGCTTGATGCAAATGTGGATTGTGAGCATTTACGCCTTATTTTTTTGTTATTTTTGTACTTCTAAATTCTGCGAACAAGGAATCCATCCTTCTCTACCGACATTCAGGACTGAACTTTAATATCTTCCAATTGGTTAGTTTCCGGCCAAATAGTTAGGTGGATGATTTTTTAATTTGTGCAGGGTGTTTGAGCCTTGAGATACTTAGGACTTCTACACTTTATCTTGTGTTTGTGTGTGTTTAAATTCATTAGACATTTTTTTTTTTTTTTTTGACAAGTTAAATTCGGTAGACATTTTAAATTTGTGTTTTTTTTTCTTCAAAGTCACTAAGTTGCTATTGCACTTGCATGCTGCGTGTTATGAAGCATGAACTAAAAGTTCAAACATTGGTTGTATGTATGCATTACAGCCAAGTCACATCCACCCTTTCCTTTTTACATGTCTTGCCTTTTCTTTTTATTTTTACTCTGCTCTAAAGTAAGATCTGAGATGCTTTTCTCACACATGCTTCCTAAAACTGTTATGCAACCAATCTGGTAAGGTCACAATAAGGCTCCTGGATAATTTGCTGCTCTCCCCATCTTATTATGCATTGCCTATCAAATGCAAGGCTGCAAACTATATATACAGAAGTTGGGTTTGTCTAGAATTTAGACTTGCAGGTGACTGATTAATTCTTTTCGTTTATATCTTCCTGCACAACTCCCTTATTCGCTACTTGGTCTTTGGATCTAGGTCTTAGAACTGATGCCTTTCCTTGCTAATGCTTGGTCACATCATAATATAGGCTGGTCAGTGTTACAGAAATTGTTCTTTGTGAAGTTTCTCTTTCCTCAGTGGCTCAGTCCTCTGGTTCTCTTATTTGTGATCAGCACAGACAGTCTGCTCTTCTCGTTTAAGTTGTGGGCTCATCCTTGGTGACCTCGATATGGAGTTAAGAGCAGATAAGGAGATCTCTGAGTAGCTGTGAAATATGTTCTGGTATGGCATATGGATCAATTGGGTTGATCCTTATTAAAGGGAAACTACATTTAGGTGAAACTAGAGATCCCCAATTATAGTAACATTGAGTCATAAGAGTGTTAAAAAAAAAAAAAGGTTAGGAAAAGTATTAAAATGAGGTGGAAAAACCTATTCATAGTCTTTTGCTTCCCATTTTGCCTTATTTGGCTTTGAAGCAAAATGATCAAAACTCTGTCACAGTTACCATTGGTGAATGACGTCATTCACAAAATTATGCGCACTGTTGCTTAATTTTGTTGTTACTTGCTAGTAATACATCAATTACGCAAGATGCTAAATTTTGTTAATAGATTTATGCACCGCTTCTAATAGCAAATTGTTGCACACTTATGTTAAACAGTATTATGACGTTGTGCACCATTGTAGACATGTACCACCTTTGGTGTACTTATTTATAATTTATAGTGAATGAATGTGTTGCATCTGGTGCTCAAATGTATCACTTCTAGTGAATAGAAGTTATGCACTGGTGCTGAATGTTGTGAATAAAATTATTTAGTGGTGCAAATGGTGGCAGAAACTCTTTTTACTTCCATGTAATTCTATGCTAGGGTGTGTGCTTTTTTTTTTTTTTTTTTTTTTTTTTTTTCTAATGTAAAGCACACCTTGCACCTTGTTTCATTAAATCACACCAATTTTCTTTTCCTGTTCTACCGAAGAGAATCAGCATAAAAGGCGGCACTCATAATTATAGATGATGTTCTCCCTCACTGATGAGAAGCATTGGAGATCAAGATAGATGTGTGCCTTTGAAGGGTGGGTAAGAGCATGAAACTCTTCACCTTACATTGTTTAACAATAGAATAAGAATGAGAATTGGTTTAGATTAAGTTCCCTATGTTTCATATTCCTAAGATAAACAAAAATGTACTCGATAGACTTTCCAAAAAAAAAAGTATTCAATAGGTAATATGAATGTTGAACGTTTCATATTCCTAAGATAGATAAGCAAAAATGTACTTGATGGGTAATATGAATGTTTAACAGTTTATTACTCTAATCTAAAATTACCTCAAAAGGTAAATAGGCATTACCCTGTTAAGGAGGTTTATTAGGTGTTCTAAATAACATCTTACTGTGCGTACTTCTTGCTCAAAGAAAATTTCACACACTCTTAGGACTCTCTTTATCGCATCTTTCGTGCATGGGAGGTCGGAGGAAACTGTAAATGGTACATGCAGTCAAGGTTCCAAGAATGGGTGCCACAATGTAGAGCCAAAGGGACTGGAACTCCCTGAAAAGAAGTGCAGGTCCTATGCTCCTTGCAGGGTTCATGGAAGCCACTGTTATATTCCTGCACAGGTACAGACAAACAACAATTAGCTCACTTTTGACTTTTGTGATATATGGTTTGTTTTATGAAAAATAATTGACTATGGCAGTGTGGTGATGGTAGCTCCGAAAGATGATGGTGATGAAGACACTGATTAAAACAACAATACAAAGAAATTGGACTTCTTGTTACCCAGCCATGATATAGTTGATCAGCACCACGGCTCCTACAGCGACTCCAGAGAGCTCATTGATCTGTTTCCTCAGGTTCAACCACAAAAGTCAGAGTTCTTCAGGCTAATTTTTTTTATATATAGAAAATATCATTGATTTGGATAATAAAATCACAGTAAGGTGAAGGAAGGACATTGATCAAATCAGAAAGCAACTTTCTAACAGCTAAAAGTTTGAATGAAAGTGACTGTGGCAGAAAGATATACCGCTCTGTTGTCGGTGGCAACTCCACAAATGGTGAGCATCAGATTGAATGAGATGATGAATTCCCATGCAAAAGCTCTTGGAGCGGTTGTTGTGCGCGTATTATACTGAGTGGTCGTGTAATAACTGATGTTTTTTTTTTCAGGTCCATGAAATAACAGAATCAGAGTGCCGATTGCCAGTATTGAGGCTGCTATCTGAGACGCAACATATCCTAGTACCTGCAATAAGGGACTGTTCTATTACACTCTGTTTGGAAGCATTCCATTTTACTAAAACCTCCAGTATAAAAATCCCCTTTTCAAAGAAATTTACGGACAACTCTTGATTGAACAATAAAGTGCAATATTCTTCTTTAAACATCAAAACTATTAATGATTTTTATCAAGTACTTCATAATGATTCATGCATGCTCTGCAGAAAACTACTCGATTGTATTTTTTCGGGAGACTTTCATTGAGATGTTTACTTTATTTCTTTCACAATTTTATACTCATATATTAGCAAAACTCAGGATCTCTTTATTGTGGAATATGTTTCTTACCTCTCTCCATGGAAACTTGCCTGATGCAGCCAAAGCAATGGTTACAGCAGGATTGAAATGGCCGCCGGAAACATGCCCAAGCGTATATATCATAACCATCACCGATAGGCCCCATGTCACCGCTATACCTATGGTGGTAAGCATGTTTCTACCGTCTATAACCATGCTTGCGCAACCCATGAATATAATTACATAGGTTCCTAGGAGTTCAGCAATAATCTGAGCAACATTGCAGTGTGAATTACACTCAGTGTCGGCGAAAAAAAAACGTCGACAATGCTCATACATATTATTACATCATGATCAGATTAATTTACCTTGTGGGCATTTGTTGGAGAAGGAACTATGTTTTCAGTCGACACTCGAGAATGAGTAGCTCTTCCTTCTTCCATGATTGATGATAGATCAGTAGCTATTGAAGCTGCTTTAAGGGAACATCTAAGAGGTGACGGGAATGGTACTTTAGGAGAACAATCAAGAGTTGAACATGTTCTCAAAGAATGACAAACTCTTCCTTCTTCCACTATTGACATATCATTAGCTAATGGAGGTTTTGGGGAACAAGCAGGAGGTGATGAGAAATGTTCAGGGGTAGCAGGAGGTGTTGAGAACACTTCCTCCATTATGAAGCTAGAAATGGTCTCTCCTTTGACACACTCTTCTTTTAATATGCGCGCCGCATTAGAACTAGAACCTCTTCGTCGAGTACTTTGTACATTGATAGAGATTTTACGCGCGCGCGCGCGCGCACACACACACATTGATTGGTGGCATTGTGATTGGTTGTAACGAACTAGTTTATGGAAGACCTTTGCTTAGTTCAAAGTTCTAACTTGGGTATCTGGATTTAGTGCACAAAAATGCTTAGGGATTATCTACAGGTCATTTTCAAAGTTCCATGGAGGATTGGTAAGTTTGTTTAGTACTTTTGTTGCTTAAGATAATGCTAAACTCTAATGAACAAAGCTCTACTGGACTTGTATATGGTTATGAATGGTCGTTTGAGTTCTAAAGTGAGATTGTTTTTGTTTGGTCTAGGAGGAATCGATGAATAAAATAGAAGGAACAATAGCTTCTTGACGCGTAGAAGGAACTTCGTCCTTAGAATATTATCATATGATGATGTAATTGGATCTTATTTTTGGATTTGGTATCATCTTGACTCGAAAAAAAAAAGTAAATTATTCCCTTGTTTATTTGTTTATATTTTAATATATAATAAAGAAGACAGGTAATCCAATGATATTAAGCAGGGTAATAAAATTTGACACAAATTATCAACACGACACGAGATAAGCATAAGTAGGGTGGTAAAATTTGACACGATCTGTCAACACGATACGAGATAAATATAAGCAGGTTTAGATCGTAAATCAGTTGACATAATTAACTCGTTTAATTAATTGTGTCGTGTTCGGATCGAGCGATTTAACTTATGTAACTTGTTATATCCATTTAAGTAATTGTGTCATAATAGTGTAAATATGACATGCGTAACCCATTATCTGTTTTGATCTAATTGTCTTTTAATTTATTATCTTTTAATTTTTTTCTGCTAAATAATAAATGTCTGATTTTGATAAATGCATCATTAAATAGGCCATCTGGTCAATGTTTGGGTCTCTGACACAATTATTATATTGGTCGTGTTTGGATTTACCATTGAGGGCAAGTATCGTTCTTGTTTTTGGTTTTCATTATTTAGGATTAACAAAAAAAAAAAAAAGAAAAAAAAAAAAAGGAAATATAGAATAAAAAAGCAGCAGAAAGAAGAGAAATGACAAATGCCTTTTTATGCTGAAAGTTCAAAGGATGATGGGAAGTATGTACTTGAAATAAGATCACTAGCCATTAGTGTCAACAAAATTCGACTTTATTATCAGACAGTTTGGGATTGAACAAGAGTATAATATTCAGAATATTGTCTAAGATTATACAATTGACATAGTGCAAAGAAATTTGAAAGAAATACCTACCAATTATGCAAATTGTTTTAGAAGGTATTTTGTAACCAAGAGTTCCTCACATCTTTAATTTTGAAAACTTTTGCACTACCCAGACAAAAAATCCAGCATGTATTACTACTATAAAATATTTTGTGTTTTAGGTAAAAGTTTTCTTTAAGGCTCTGTTTGGATACATGAAAATAATAGAAAAAGAAAAAGAAAAATTTATTATTATTAACATTTTATTAATACCTAATTTTAATGATTTGTACGGTAACTTTATCCATTTCTTTTTTATTAAACAAGTGATAGTATCGAATCTCTTAGAATAATTACTCATAGTTCATTACTAGACACGTGCAATTCTCCGGTCTCACATTCACTGGCATGGCCGCTTTGGATGTCTAGCCACAATGGTGCCAACTTGTAAAAGAATAGACCAGCATATAATAGACAAATTACATGCAATTTGATCATGTGGTTGGTAAAGCGTAAGTTTCAGAACTCTTTTTTCTTTCTATCCAAGCTTAGATGGTTAGTTCATCTGCTTGTGCAACCTCGAAAATTAAGGAGAATATCACTCTTACATAGATGTTGTACCTTCTAATAAAATACATTTTTTTTATCTATTAATGCAGTGTTGAATTTTTTAAGTTTTAAGTAGTAATTAAAAAATAAATATTTTTTAATATTGTTCTAAATTTTGAATGTTTAGTATTTAATGAGGAGTGTTGTTCATGTCATTTAAAATTTTACTTAAGTGATATATTTTGTGTGATATTCAAATTACGAATTTAATACACTTAATTATATAAATATTTAATCTATTAAAAATTAATGGGAGATGTTGTTGCACCATAAACTTCCTCTCGTACTCCAAAATCTTATTTTATTAAACAAAATGCCTAAATTGCCCTTCTCTCCTTGTTTTGTTCCCTTTTTTTGTTCCCCTTGATCTTAAATCACTATTGAGGAATTATATATATATATATATATAACCTGCCATTTTCTTTCTTTCTTTCTTCCTTTCTTCAACCAGCAAAACGAAGATTATCATATATATATATATATATATATATATATATATATATATGGATCAATCCATGATAGTGTATGAAATATAATGAAGTGAACTTAAACACCAATAGTGCATTATAACTTTAAAAATAGTACTGATTATTCCAAATAATGAAAAAATATTAATTAATAGTTCAAAGTTCAATCAATATATATTTGAAACATTGCCCCCCAACGATAACATCCGCATCAATTACTTTCATAGAATTCACTATATAAAAGATTATAAACAGCCTTAAATTTATATAATTTATGGGCTTGTAGATTTACAACGTAATGGAGCGTTAAAGGAGGTTTATGGAGCGCGTCACCTCCATGGTCTTAAACAGAGGAAGAGAAGATCAAAGAGGATGGTCAATGGTGAATAGCAGATGACTTCTCTTATGCCATGTGTGGAAGTTGAGTATGTGAGAGGCGAAAGGGCAATTTGGTCATACGAATTTTAAGTGAACATTAATTTTTCTGTGTTTATATGATCAAATCTATTTATGAGTAAACTATAAATAAACCGAGACTCTCTTTCCCTTCATTGATCTAAAATTCTTTTGCCCTCTTTTAGTAGTAACACAAAATATCATTTTCTAATATTTAATTATTTTAGATATTATTTAATGATTTAGTTGATCGAGTGTCTTAATTTCTGAATAAGTGTGTCTTTATTTGAATTTTTCTTGTCCTAATTTATGAGAATTTTTTTTAAAAAAAAAAAAAAAGAAAAAGTAGAATTGAGATTTCAGTAACTTTTTAAACACATAAAAGAAAAGATGAAGAAATGTTCTTTGTTTTTTTTTTTTTTTTTTTTCACTAAAGTAGTCTAAAGTGTTTGTTTGAAAGTTCTAAAGCAGTCTAAGTTCACTGTCCAAGTCCAGTCGAAACGCAGCCTAAAAAGTCAAGTTTTCTTTATCTGTCCAATTGTAAGCAAATGACCCCTCTGACCTTGAATGGTCGGTTTAGCCCCTTTGGCTGTTTTTACTTCTTAGCTTTTGTGGGGGCATTCTTTCTTTCTGCTTCTTTCTTTCAGACAGGTTTAAAAATAATAATAATAAACATACATAAAAATGTAAGCAATGACGTAGAAGAAGGAGAAAAATGTCTGCACAAATTTGGAATTTTGGACTATAGACCAAGGAGAAAGACGGTAGTTTAGTGATGTTTTTTTGTCTTTTAAATTATAATGTTATGTTGTGTTTGATATGCAACAATGTAATGAAATGCAAATAAGAATGGTATGAAATAAAATAATCATTCTCAATATATTTGGTTGCAAATATGAAATGTGTATGAATGAAATGATAATAATCATTTTAGTATTTGATTGGATCAATTTAAAATTTAGAATGAAATGAATTTCAAATTGAATTCTCGTAAATACCCCTCAAATAAATTAAATTAGCAAAATAATATTCTTTTATATATATATATATATATTTGAAAGAAATGGCGGCGGTGGTGAATGGTAGTAGAGGTGGAAAGCGGTAGTAGTATAGGGAGTGGTGGTGGAAGGAAGCAACTGTGATACCCCCTAATTTTGGAACACGGATTGATCAAGTCCGCGCACAAAATCAAGGGATATCAAAACAATTTAAGTATTTAACAAGCACAGAATACAAAGATGAATAATAAAGAATAAATAAACCGCTGAAGAAAACTAATAAATAAATATTACTTAATGATTCTCCAACAATTACAATTCGGAAATCCCATAACTCAAGGACCCCTTAAAACATTATCCAATAATCCAATACTATTTAAAAGTACACAAGATGAATAGACGAATGACAGTCTCCCAGCTGCGGATCCTCAACCTCGAGACTGGAACCTCTAATAACCTGAAAAATAAATCGTGGGTTAAACCCTACGAGCAAGTTCACTCTACCAGGCCTCTGAAAACCAATAAGTAGATCATCTCTGATCAAAACCAAACCTAATAAAGTTTTAACTTTAATAAAGCACGATATACATGTCTATATATAATTATATATACTATACTAATCACATCCATTAATAGGTTTATTAAATTTTCATACCTATTAAATAATTATTAAAATAATATTCATACCTAGACCAATCTACCATTTCATTTTATAAAAACTCCTTTGACCTTAATCCCATTCTAGTCAGTTGTCTAATCATTTAAACAACAAATTATAATAAAAGAAATACTCTATTTAATCCCAACCCGATAATGATTTTAATTGTTTAAATCACATATCCAAAATCCAAGTTTTGACAAATCATCCACGTCTTCCCCAATATTATTTTATTAATGTAAAATAATACACTAACCAGTAAGTACTAAACTATTCTCATTTAAGAATATCTAACCTTAATCCAATCCATACATACAACAACCATAGATGATATTTTAATCATCTAACACATAACAACGTAATTATGCTTTGGCAAATCAACCATGCCATTGTAAATATTTTTATTTATATATTGGCAATTCAACCATGCCTCCATAAGTATATTTATTTATACATTGGCAATTCAACCATGCCTCCGTGTATGTATATTTATACATTGGCAATTCAACCATGCCTCCACAGGTATATTTATTCATACATTTAATTAGCAATTCATCCATGCTTTCCATATATGTATTCTATTCATACAAATATTTAGGTAATATATTTAATCATTTGACAATTCATCCATGCCCACACTTTAACCATGAATTAACTTTAAAATTAACAATACGCTAAATCATACATAGCCATCACATGCATATTATACGCATATCATTAATTTAACAACCAGCCTATTAAGATATGCCAAATAAGAATGATACTATTAATCATCTTAAATGATTTATATATATATATACCTACCCATTAAACTATATATACCCATATATAAATAATTTTATATATATATATATATATATATATATTCATCCTTCCATACAACTCATAGACAAATTAAACTATATATATATATATATATACCCATATATAAATAATTATATATATATAATATATATATATATATATATATATATATATATATATATATATACACTTCCTTCCATAACAAATTATTAATTTATTATATTTACACAAATTAGTGCAACTAAATATGTCAGAAATAGTTTCCTTTAAATACTCCATACCGGTTTAAATAGTTTTCCGACACCGTCTCACTAAAACGTAAATATCTCTTATTAGGATAAGAATCTGATAATGAAATTGGTACCATTGGAAAGAGGACGAAAAATCCTTGAATTTGAGCTCAAGAATGACCCAATTTCGATTTAAGATGACTAAGTTATGACCGTTTTAGTTTTATGTCACAAACAGACAAAATAATTGGCTAAGCTCAAACACTACTGTGAGCGCGCCCACACTTAATTAGCTCACTTGAGCTCACACAAACGCACCCACACCAGATTAGCTCACTTGAGCTCACATGTATGCACCCACACCAGATCAATCTTCTGTTGACCAAACTTAATCCATGGTCCAGATTCACATGCGCACTCTTTTATGTACACCGTAATGCACCGAATCATTCCACTTATATTTAAACTATTCTAATGGCCTAGATCAGTGATGTAACCTTTTACTATGCATTCTACCACACTAGATCATACCTCGAATCACCCATCTCCTGATTTATGCGCCGATTCACACAGAGTGCATAGAATTAATTTAAAATTTAATAAAAATAATTCTAAAATAAATTCCAGAATATAAAAAAAATTACAAAACAAATTCTAAAAATATTCTGAAAAGTACAGAAAAATTCCAGAAAATATAAAAACCAAAATTAATCCCCTTAGGTCACAGTTCCACCTATACATTGATTTTAATATATATATCCAACATCTACATATACAAATAAAATCCAATAATCCAAAATTAAAAATATATAATAATTCATACTTTTAAATAATCATATCTAAACACGATTTAATAAAATAAATTAACTTGATGCTTTTAATTAATCCAAATTAATAATTTAATTAGAGCCTTAATACTTAAGATGAAATCCTTATAGGTTCTAAGAGGAAAAATAGAGAAAACTCGCCTGAAGGTTTCGAAACGAAACCGACGCTTCAAGCTTTAATTATCTCTTCCAATTCCGACGTCCTCCTTTTCAGATCCGACCTCCTCCTTGTCAGCAACCCTTCTTCTTCCTCTCTCTCTGTCTATTTTATTTTTCTAACGTGTAAAACCTTTAACCCTAAAGCTTTATGTGTATTTTTGTACACCTTAAATTCTAAATCCTATTCCAACTAGTATTATGAATTAAAATAATAACCTTTAAATAATTTATATCTATAAACATATATTATATATAAATATATATTCCTTCCATAATTAACTCATTAGTTAATTAAATCATATATACTTATAAATATCAATAAATATATATCTATATATATATCTTTCCATAACAATTATTAATTAATTATATTTATATATAATTATATATATATATATATATATATATATATATATATAATTGATACAAAAGTGATCATTTAAATAATTAAATAACCATGGACCTTCATTAATTAACCCAATAAGGTTTCATACAAGCCCAAGACCACATCTTTTGGTCCAACTTTCCTTAAGCCCAATCCAATTAATTTAAATAAATAAGATAATTAATTAAATACAGAAATTAAAATAACTAATTACATGAAGCACATAAACAAACAAGAATTTACAACTAAGTCATATAATACCAATAAAATCAACACACCAATAATTCAATCAATAATCAACCACACAAACAATCAATCATCATACATAATCACGAAATATAACTTAATTAAAATAAGATAATTAATCTAGCACTCAATAAAATAAAATAAATCATTGAAAAATAAAATAAAATAATTAATCCTAATTAATAAATCTTTTAAAATTATCGGGGTATTACAGCAACGGTGGTGGTGGTGGTGGTAGAAGGCGGCAGTGATGTCGGTGAAAGGCGGTGGCAGTTGTGGAAGGTGTCAGTGGTGATGGTGGAAGGCAGTGGTATAGTGGTGGTGGAAGGCAACAGTGGTTAGGTGGTAGTGGAAGGAAGTAGTGGTGTTGATGTAGGTGGTGGTGATGGTGGCGATGGTGGAAGGCAGTGGCGGTGACGGTGGTAGTGGTGGTGGAAGACAGTGGAGGTGGGGGTGGTGGTGGAAGGCAGTGGTGACGGAGGTGGTAGACGACGATAGTGGCGACTGTGGCAGTGACGGTGGTGGAAGGCGGCAGTGGTGTAGGTAGAAGGTGGAAGGTGGATGTGGCGACCTTGTGGGCGGGTATGCCGTGGGCAGGTACAGGGCACTGGCAGACTACCACACTAAGCAAGTTACAAGTGCACAATCCCACATCGCCTGGGTAAGGGAAAGGTGAAGTGCTTATATGTGGTGGTATTATCTCCAATTGGTATGAGGCCTTGTAGGGTAAAGCCCAAGAACAAAACTGTGCAAGCTCGGGTCCAAAGCGGACAATATCATACCATGCGGTAGAGTGCGTCGTTACAAATGGTATTAGAATCTGACCCAGTTGGAAGTGTGGCCAACGAGGACATTGGGCCCCAAAGGGGGGGTGATTGTGGCGACCTTTTGGGAGAGTGTGTCATGGGCGGATGCGAGGCAATGGCAAGCTACCACACTGAGCGAACTACGGGTGCACTGTTGGGATTTGTATGCCCTAGCATTACGAATTCCTATTTGGATTAAAGTGACATATGTTCCTAGCAAATCTGAAATAATATATTTATACTTTATACAATTGGTGAATTTAATGCATTATGTTTCGATTCATTATGGAATTGATAGTGTCCACTTGATTACAAGATATATTTATATGTATGTAACGGCGATCAATACATAAACATAAATAGTTCATAGTCGGTAATTATGGATGGACTATTAATTAACTAATACTTGAACCAAATCCATGTTAGGTTGAAATATATTGTAAGAGCCGTCGTATACAATTGTTCCCTATTACTGTTATGACATTTGATTCTTAAGAATGAAAGAAGTATAGACTATTTTATTAATTAGTAATTACTTTGATTTGTACGGCGAATTCTTTGAGATCCAAAGATCGACACTTTGGGTAGTTATGTAAGTAATAGTTAGAGGGTTACATTCTCAATATTTGCATCATTGCTACTTGTATTTATTTTGTATTGATTATGGTTGATCACCAAGTAAATTCGAAGGCTTTCATGAGTTTTAGACAAAATGATTTTATATGTATTTATTTACTGTGATACCCCTCGATTCTAGAGCTATGGGTGATCAAGTCGAGCACAGATCCGAGAATACCAAACAATTAAAGTATTTAATCGAATACAGAATATAAAATGAATTAAAAATAAATAAATATATGGAAGAACTAAATAATTAATCCTTAAATAATTAATCCTCCAAATGAAAAATCCAAAACCTTCGATAACATTAAATATCGGGAATCCATCTAGTGGACCCCTAATAATATCCCAATTGAAATAACTGAAAAGAAATATAATCCGAAATTAAAACATAAAGAAAATCCTACGTAAAATTGAAAGAATCATCTAGACTGTCTCTACTTAGCACGAACAAGCTCTAAATCTAAAACTGATGAATACCTGAAAAATAATAGTGGGTCAGGCCACGAACAAGTTTTTTCTACGACAACCCAAACAGAGACCAGAGAAACTACACATCTATAACTAACTCATGCAATAACTACATAGTTTATAAATATATATACATACTAAAGGAACCTCACTAGACTATAGGGTTGCCTCAACCTGAATAGTAAGCAACATGCAAAACGCACATATAGTGGGCATGAGTACCTAGACCTACCAGGACACACAACTACACTATATCTAGCTACACATCCCTGGCAATATACGCATCCTAACCACTGATTCTGAGGCTTAAGCTCATATCATGGCACATATCTATATATATATATATATAGATATAACATCCATCCTATCCAACATAAAGTAAACCACTATGTGTCATCCAACTTGTTCAGTTGACCTGACAAGAGTATAAGTAGGACTTAACATTTTAGTTAATCCATTCCTTTATACAAAAATAGGTAGGACTTAACTGATAAGTTAATCCGTCCCTAAAATGTCACCATCCTATAATGGTGCATTACATCCATATAATCCAATAGTTGATGTAATAACTAAATAAGTACATCAAATAAACTAGAAATAAACATAATAACAGAATGTCATGCTATCACAAAACAGGAATGACTTATAATTTATTTAAGCTTCCTATGTCATGTATCCTACACAAATTGAATCTTAAACATGCTAATATTTTATTTCACAATCAAGTAAGCATTCTCTAATTACAATTCATGCTAAATATTTAATCTCAATTAGTAGAACAAATTAAAAAAATTAAATCCACTCATATAAAACATTCTAATAGCATACATTGTTATGATCAAGTCTCTTTCACAATTTATTTAACTCCTACTTAGTTCCTACTTAATGTTCAGGAACCTTCAAAATCAATTAATGTCAATTTAATGCTGTTTACGAAAATTTCCCAGGTACGACTTGCTTTTATCCTAATGGCTCGAGCTTTCTATCCATGGCTCGAGCTTTCTATCAATAGCTTGAGCTTTCAGTCCATGGCTCGAGCTTTACATCAATAGCTCGAGCTTTGCATCCAAGGCACGAGTTTTTCACCTATGGCTTGAGTTTTTCTTTCAAGGCTTAAGCTTTTCATCCATAGAACACTGTAATAACGGATCGAACACTGTTTACGTGATTCAACCCAGAAATTCTACTATAAATCCATTCTTCATTGTTTAAGGGTTCTAAGACATGTTTCTAAGTCCCATCAACAACAAGTGTGAAATTACATCACTATAACATGTAGAAATCCACAAAGAAATCAAATCTAACTCATAAATTTATCAATTCACACAACAAGAACAACCATGAAATATAATTTACAAAATTTATGTTCTAGATCAATTAAATTATAAATTCCAATTTTAATTGTTCTTTAAACAATCCTAAAATTATATTAAAGATATATAATGCACAGATCAAAGGAGAAGTGTAGAACAAGAATTTACCTTTAGGGATTTGATAAAAACCATATCCTCCTTCTTCCTCTTTCTCTTCCTTCTTTCTCTCTCTCTAAAATATATTACGTGATATATTTCTAATCCTCTTTTTCTACCCTATAGTTATATATTTATAGGCTAAATAATAACCCTACTCCTTTTCTCAATCCAAGTCAACTTAATGAAGAAAAATAATAAAATTAAAATATTAAAAAGGTAACTAAAATATGTTACGTATAATCTATGTATATTCTTATTAAATAAATATATAAATATACATACATCAGATTATTTATTAATACTAATGTTACCATAACCATAATTAATAAATTACTTTCCTATTAATATATATATATACACACACACACACACACACATCTATATATACATATACAACTATTTATGGGTAATTATCCGTACCATCAAACCCCTTATCCAAGTAGTCCATGAAACCCAATTGGTTGGCCCATTACTACTAACCATAAAAATAAAATAAAACAAAAGAAACATTTAATTACTTAATCGATAATTAATTACAAATAAACAACACATTATTTAAACCAACTAATTCAAATACATTCAAGCACATAATCAGTTAAGTCAAATAACATATTTAAACAAATAACATATTTAATTAAACAATTCAATTAAACACGTAATCAAATAACCACATAAACAAATAAATAAATAAAATGCAACTAAAATATTTTTAAAAAATACCGAGACTATCCTTTTAAAATTAGAGGTATTACATTCTTCCCCCCTAACAAAAGAAATTCCGTCCTCGAAATTTGCCCTTACCTTCTTCTATTATTTCTGAAAATGTTGAGCGAATGACATCCTCCCGTTCCCAAGTGGATTCAGCCTCATTGTGATGGCTCCACTAGACACGTACTAAATGGATGATCTTATTGCGAAGAATCTGATCTCTACAGTCTACAATACGGCACGATGGTTCCACATAGGTTGCATCTGGCTGCAACTCAATCTCACCAACATTAATATGCTGATAACGATCTTCATCTCGTAGAAATTTCTGCAACATGGAACACATTGTGGACCCGATTTAAATGATCCGGAAGTGCTAACGGAAAAGCTACAGCTCCAACTTGATCTATAATCATGAAAAAACCGACGAAACGTGGTAACAACTTCCTTTTCTTCCTAAAGCACATGATTCCCCTCATAGGAGACACTTTAAGTAAAACCTGATCTTCCACCTGAAACTCCAATGCACGAGTACGATGATCTGTATAACTCTTCTGTCTACTCTGGGCAGTGCGCATACGATCCTTAATAAGAGCAATCTTCTCACAGGTATTTTTAATGAACTCAGGACCCAAAAATTTACTCTCTCCAACCTCTATCCAACAAACGGGGAGATCTATAAGGTCGGCTATATAATGCCTCAAACGACATCATACCAATAATCTTCTAAAACTATTATTATATGCAAACTCTACAAGTAGCAAATACTCCTCCCAATGGCCCTCAAAGTCAAAGGCACAAGAACGAAGCATATCCTCCATGATCTGATTAACCCTCTCGGTCTGTCCATCAGTTTGAGGATGGTAAGTAGTGCAAGATGCAACTCTGTACCCAAAGCCTACTGAAAACCCTTCCAAAATCCCGACACAAAGTTTGAATCCCTATCTGATATAATAGATAATGGTATGCCATGTAACTTCATAATCTCTGTAATGTAAATTCTCGCCAATTGTTCTAAAGTGTAATCAGTGCAAATAAGCAAGAAATGAGCTGATTTGGTCAACCTATCGATGATGACCAATATAGAATTATGATCCTTAAATGAATTAGTCAATCCCTCCACAAAATCCATAGAAATGCTCTCCCATTTTTACTCTGGTATAGGTAGTGGCTGTAGAGAACCTGGCGGTCTCTGATGATCAATCTTGACCATCTGTTAAGTACTACACTTAAAGACAAAGATATCAATGTCTTTCTTCATACTTGCCCACCAAAATCGCCGCTTCATATCTTGATACATTTTGTTTCCTTCTAGATAAACAGAAAACTCAAAACGGTGAGTCTCAGTCATCACATTCTTTCACAACTCATCAGCATAAGGTATTACTAACCACCCCTTGTACCTCAAGCCTCCATCAGTCCCAACATGATAGAATGGAGCATCCCTAGAAACTATCTCGGCAACCTTATCGATGCACTGCTGATCTGTGAGTTGTGCCTTCAATACCTTATGAATGATCGAAGGTGTAACAACTATACACGCTGTAAAAGGATCTGACAACTCATCAAATGTCTTCAAAGTATTCCACTCAGTAGCGAATAATGCAGAAAAACTCGCAGAGGTCGGCGACTGAGTGCATCTGCAACCACATTTGCTTTCCCTGGATGGTACTATATAGAGAAATGATAGTCTTTCACAAACTCTAACCATCTGTGTTGTCTCATATTCAGGTCACGCTGAGTGAACAAATATTGTAGACTGTTGTGATCACTAAATAATCTGAAAAACTCTCCTAACAGATAATGCCTTCAAATACGTAAGGCAAAGACCACAGCTGCCAACTCCAAATCGTGTGTTGGATAATTAAGCTCATGAAGCTTAAGCTTACGAGATCCATACGAAATTGGTCGCTCCTCTTGCATCAAAACACACCCAAGACCTTGCAAAAAAGTATCTGTGTAGACAAGATACTCTATCCCACTCTGTGGAGTAGATAGAATATGTGCAGAAGTCTACTTGTCCTTTAGTTCATCGAAAGCTTTCTGATAGTGTACATCCGATACGAACCGTACACCCTTCTTAGTCGAATGAGTGAATGGTCCCGCTATCTTCGAGAACCCCTGAATGAATCTATGATAGTATCCCGCCAATCCGCGGAAAACTTCGAATCTCTGTAGGTGAAGTAAGTTGTCCCCACTCTACCATTGCTGAAACCTTGGCTGGATCCACCGCTATTCCCTTTTCTGACACTACGTGACCCATAAATTTCACTTCTCGCTGCCAAAATTCACACTTCTCAAACTTGGCATATAAGTGGTGTTCACGAAGTGTTTGCAACACTGTGTAAAGATGTCTAGCATGATCGTCCTCTATCTTAGAATAGATCAAAATATCATCAATGAAGACAATGACAAACTGATCTAAGTAAGCCCTAAAGACTCTGTTCATTAAATCCATGAAGACTGCTGGTGCATTATTCAATCCAAAAGGCATGACATGAAACTCATAAGAACCATATCTAGTGAGAAACATTGTCCTAGGGACATCCTGTTCCCTAACTCGAAGTTGATGATATTCAGAACGTAAATCAATCTTAGAGAAATAAGTAACTCCCTTCAATTGATCGAAAAAGGTCATTAATCCTGGGTAAAGGATACTTGTTACGAATCGTAACCTTGTTCAACTCCCTGTAATCTATACACAAACGAAGTGAACTATCCTTCTTCTTTTTAAACAAATCTGGTGCTCCCCATGATGAAGTACTCCTACGAATAAAACCCTGACTAAGTAATTGCTAAATCTGATCCCTCAGCTCGTGCATCTCCATTGGTGCCATCCTGTATGGTGCCCTAACAATAGGCGTAGTGCCTGGAGCTAAGTCAATAACAAAGTTTATCTCTCGACTAGGTGGCAACCCTGTAATCTCTTGAAAAATATCTAAAAATTCCTGTATTACTGGTATGCTATCTAGTGACACAGTAATCTCCTTATCGGTCTCCTCCTCCACATAGAATAAATATGTGCTAGAAACCCCGTTAGAACGTGGCATAGGGACGACGTACATATCCTGACTAGGTATAGTGAGAATAATAGACCTATCATAACAATTTACTTGGGCATGGTAGTGAGATAACCAATACATCCCGAGTATCACATCATAGGAATGGATGTTTAAGACCAATAGATTGGCTAGAAATTGAAGTCTACCAATATCTAGTGTCACAAGCCCATCATTCTCATGTAAAATAGTTGTATCACCTAAAGGTGTAGAAATACCATGTGGTCTATCGCATACTTGTGTCGTCATCCCAGATAATGCAACAAAAGAACTAGATACAAATGAATGTGTAGTACCCGTATCAAATAAAATATGACCAGATCTACCATGTATAGGAAACATACCCTCAACAGCCTGAGGCGCCTGAATATCCTATAGCCTAGGGTTATACACCTTGTTATAATACAACTGCTGCGGTGCCTGTCCCTGTGGTTGTGGTGGTGCTGGTAAAGCCGGGAAGGTCTATCCCTGAATGAATGGAATCTGTGGAGCGATTAAAGGTAACGATGCCCTCTATCCCTGCTGCACATGTTGACCCTGTCCTGCTTTAGGACACTGCCTGGAAGTATGACCAGGCTCTCCACAAGTATAGCAGCTACCTTGGAAGGTGCCGAATTTCCTCATCTGTTAGTTAGCCTGTGGCTGACCCCGTCCTACCTGTGGTCCCCCATTCTACTACCTCTGAATAAGTGCCCTATCTCTGTAAGCATCTGAACCACCTTTGTGCTTCTTCCAAGACTGCTTTCCCTGGAATCTACCCTTATCATTGTGCCGGTATCCATTACCATTTTCTTTCTCAGCTGGCTGATTAGCAGAGTGTTATCACCCCGCTTCTCACCCTTAGCCTGTCTGAAGTCCACATTCAACTGATACTGCTGTAGAGCGGCGTCTACCACCTGAGCATAAGTAATGTAGGCTGGACTATGATACCCCTCGATTCTAGAACCACGGGTGATCAAGTCCAAGCACAGATCCGAGGGATACCAAATAATTAAGTATATAAATGAACACAGAATACAAAAGAATTTAATGAATAAATAATAAAGCTGAAAGAATTCTAAATTAAAAATCTTTAAAATTAAATAATTAAAATCCAATAATCCCAAAACATCCGATATTTAAACAACTCGGGAATCTATCTAGTGAACCCTTGAAAAATCCAAAACTGAAAAGCAAATAACTGAAACAAAATCTAAAGCTAAACCATGAAAGAAATCCTACGTCGTCGGAAGAATGAGTGACTATCTTTGCTTAGCACGAACAAGCTCTAAGACTGGAACCGTCCAATACCTGAAAAATGATAGTGGGTCAGGCCCATGAATAAGTTATATTCTAACTACAATCCAAACCAAGACCCGATACGTAGATTCATTTTAGATAACTCAACAATATTTATCTAGTCCATATATATATATATCTATCCACATAAAGGGACTTTCACTAGACTACAAAGGGGGTCTCAACCTGAATAGAAGGCAACATGCAAAATGCACCTGAGGTGGGCATGAGTACCTAGACCTAACAGGGTATACCTCTACCATCATAGCCATTTATGCATCCCAATGCATTTATGCTCCCTAACCATCGATCCTGAGACTTAAGCTCATATCGTGGTACCATAATCATATATATATAAATCCTATCCTATTCATCCATAAGAAAACCATTTAGTCATTCAACTTGTTCAGCTGATCTGACTTAAATATAAGTAGCAAGTAATCTAGTTAGTCATTCAACTTATTCAGCTGATTTGACTTAAATATAAGTAGGATTTAATTTTATAATCCATTCCCTTATTCCAGAGTAGGTAGGACTTAGTATTTTGAACTAATTCGTTCCTAGTATGTCACCATCCCATACCGGTGCATACAATCTACAACATCCATGTAATTGACAGAACATAATTTAATGGTTCATCAATTAAAATCCATAATAAACATAATCAACATCTAATATGTATATAACCATATTATGTATCCAAAACAAGATTTAAAAATCATGTTACAGTCTGTTAAATTGTTAAAATAAAATTAAGTAATTAAATCCCTTATATCCGTTAACAGCATGCAAAATTGTTTAAACTTTTATACTGTTCAATCCATTAGCATACAAATAAAAATTATGCATCATGGGTTTTTAACATATCATGAAATAATATTTAGAACCCTCATTATTAATCTCAAAACAGTTCAGAAACCCCTAATATCCCAAACAGTGCTCAAAAACAGCTTCCAGAATGCATCAAAACAAGAGAGCTTGCTCTTAAAAGTTGAGAGCTAGCTTTGTACCAATGGGAGTCGGCTCCCTTACCCTTGGAGCCAGCTCTGTGCCTTAGGGAGCCGGCTTTCTTCACCCGTGGAGCCGGCTCTCTCTCTCTGAGAGAGCCAAGGCTAAAGAAAAATAGGGAGCCGGCTCCATCCCCTTGGGAGCCAACTCTGTCCCTGTTTCCTGTCATCGTCTTCGTCTCCGACGATGTTAAAACCCCTCTGAAATTCTTAGTTCAGGTTCCTAGAGGTCTGACTATGTCCCAAATCATCCAGAAAAATCATAAAACCCAATACGCATTGTTACAAAAACTTTAAAACATAATATGAAACAAATTATACGGTAAATCAATTTCAATTCATCAACACACAAGATAATTTAAAGTCTAAAATAACATGCATACTCAATCAATTTTAATGTCCGTTTAGTTCTTGGAGACTACCTAGGCATGCACAGACACAGGTCAAAGGAAAAGAGCAAGAAATAGAACTTGCCTCTGATTTCAGTTTTGAAATCTTAACGTCGTCTTCCTAACTTTTCGGCAATCCTTCACTGCTCTAACTCCTCTGTTGCCCCTTGGTTCAACCCACGAGCAACACCCATTCGTTCTCTCCTTAGCTTAGCCTTAGCCTTAGCCAAACCCTAAGTTTCCCTCTCTCTGTTTTCCCTCAGACCTCTTTGTATCTCGTTGCCTCCACTGTTACGTAATTAGGGTTCTAAAACCTTTGGTAGACTTATACAAGTATATTTATAGGCCAAAACTTTACCCTAATTCTAATCATATTAAGAGACGAAAAAACTAAAATAAAAATATAACTAGTCGGCCAATAACTTGATTACCTAAACAGAATATAAAACTGATGAGCGCTGAAAAGTGCGTATTTTAACCCCTAAAACATAGGCATTCTAGTACCTTTATCTATCTTACTTGACCGTTTTAGATTGATTTCGTATTATTTCCATTTTCAGACACTTATCCCTAAAATAAGCTAACTCAGCCAAATAAGAGCTTAATTGAAACAATTCTGGGATTAAACAAAGAAATGAGCAAAGTGGAGAAGGAAGGAAGCAAATGAAGCCAAAGGTGGGAAGCAGCAAAGTTCGATCAATCCAAGTTTAAGGTTTGATCAATCGAATAATGATCGATCTCAGCACTTCAAGATAGATCCAAGCCTTGACCCAAAAGTATGAAGTCCAAAAAGTTCGATCGATCCAACACCACCATTCGATCGATCGAACACTTTTGTCCTTATTCAAATGATTGATCTTATCCACAGCTGTAACACCCACTAACCACTTTTGTCCTTTTCCCGAAAATATCTCTCAAAATATCTCGGATTTGTCTTTTCCCAAAAAGCTCAACCAGTTGGATCGATCCAGCCTAAGTTCGATGGATCTCAGCTAGTTCGACCGATCCAAGTTTGAGGTTCGATCGATCGAACTTCCTCCAGTGTGAAAAAGGTAAATTTCTATCTCATTGAAAGTTGTCCTTTATCCAATCATTAGAGAATATTATGTGCATGACCCCAGCTCATTTTGGGTGTCATTTTGACCTACCTATATAAGGATAAGGATTGCTTTTTACAAGGAAGCTAATAGACAATTCTAGGGTTTAATCTCTTGTAGAGGAAGCATAGAAGAAGAGGCTAGAGATACCATTGGAGTTCTTCATCAATAAGGAGCAGATTTCAACCATGGAGTTAGCCCTTGAGGGTTAGAACAACATCACCATGAGTGGCTAGACATCCTCTTGGGGCTAGAGTTAGCCCCAAGCATGCTTTCTACATCTTAATCTTATGTATTATTGAGGGTTTAGTGTTGCAATTGATGTTTTGACACCTTGATATATATAAATCTTTTTTATTCAATGATTTATGTGGTTTAATGCTTCCAATTGATCATTTCATTCTATCCATATGTCTATGTATGCTAGAATAGATGTTCATGTGCTTGTCTCTAGATTTTGTGTTATTGATGCATGTTTATGTTTATTGATGCTATAGATTTGGAGATTGTCAAAACATAGTGCTTAAAGGAATGCTCTTGCAATTCTCTTGATGGTTCATACTTATTCCTTGATGGATTGTGCCTCTCCCCGAGTTTATTTTCATGCTAGTAGTGTAGTTGTAGTGTAGTGTTAAATGGGAGGACAATCTATGCTTGTTGTTTGATGATCCAAGATTTTGAATGCAAGTAGCATATGTCTCTATCCTTGTGTTGTATTTGGATTATGAGCTTAATGAAAGGATTAATGACTTGTTTTGATCTATTATGCCTTTCACATGTTGTTTAGACAATATATGCTTCATTGCTTAGATATATTGTGCCTTTCATATGATGTTTAGACAATACATGCTTAACTAGTCATCCTTGCTTATTGAATCAACCAAATACACACACACCAATATTGCAACACACCATTTGCCCTCCTTAATCACTTATCAATGATATAGAAATGCATTGCTTGGTGGTGATCTTTAAACCCCAAGATCTCTCTCTCTCTTACTTACTCTTAATTGCATTCTTTGTTATCACTTAGTTTAATTTAGTTGTTCTCTAATCAACTAACCAACCAATTGTTTGATCACTCGACCTACTAGCCCTAATAACAATTCCACGACATTGCTCGATCCTCATAATCCCTTGGGACGATCCCTACTCGCCCTAGCTATATTTTTAGTGAAGGTAGTAGTGGCTTCTATAAATGTAAAACTCTTGGCCTTCGCCTTATAATGCACATACTATTCAAGCTTGATATGGTATAGCGACCCTCGAAAAGGACCACTTCAGTTTTTGGCGCCGTTGCCGGGGATTGATTTGATTTGATTAGGCAACGTCAGATTTGTGGAATCAATTAGGATTAGTACTATTTTGATCGTGTCTTTACTTTACTTCTTTTTTTCTTTTTGGTTACTTATTGTGTTATTCTTACTTAAGTAGGTGCATTGTTGGAGAGAAAGCAAGCAAATGAGCCATCAAGTATTCAAGCAAGCAAAGAAAGTAAAAAGCTAAAAATTCTCAAAATTTGCTAAGCTAAGCTTTAAATTTCGAGTTGAATTGCTAAATGACCTTTGTGAGACTTTCTTTACTCAATCCC
Source organism: Cornus florida (assembly GCF_030987335.1). NCBI lineage: Eukaryota > Viridiplantae > Streptophyta > Magnoliopsida > Cornales > Cornaceae > Cornus > Cornus florida. The sequence goes on along the minus strand of NW_026775577.1, from coordinate 51,705,457 downwards.
TTAGTATCATTGACCTTCGTCGGCCAGCGTGGAGGCTTATTTTTAATTGTTCTTACATCATTGTTGTTAAAGCATGTGAGTATGAATTAAGTATTTGTGGAAGAAGTCTAATTGCAATTGTTGTGAAGGCATAGTGTTTGTCATTCTTTGTGTTTGTTGTGTTTTGCATTGTGCATGCATGGACGTCGTTCATTGAAACTAACTCTTGTCCCTCTTGATTTGCATCTCGAATCCATCATTAGAAATCCTAGGAGAAGATGAAGTTCAAATAGAGCCAATCTATCAATGGATGACCATAATAATGATCATGTTGAGGACCTTGGTCACATAGACCAACAAGGTATCCTTCATCCCAATGTGCACAATGAGAACATACAAGTACCACTTGGCATGCCTAGGCCATTCATTCACCAACCACCATAACAACAAGGCCAAGTTCCATATGGAATGCCAAAGCCAATGTATACTCCACAACCTCCCATCATCAATCAAGGAATTCAAAACCAAGGTGTTCATGTTGCACTTCAAGTAGCTAATCCACCTCTTGCTTTAAGAGACCATTATGTGCCTAATGAGTATAATGCACCTACATGCATCCAATTGCCTTCATTTAGAGCACATCATTATGAAATTAAGCCACAAAACATTCAAATGCTTCCTAACTATCATGGACTTCCAAATGAAGAACCTTACGAGCATTTGGATGAGTTTCTTGAAGTATGTTCCACCGTAAAATATAAGGACATGCTGGAAAAGGTTTTAAGACTCAAACTTTTTCCATTCACCTTAAAAGACAAGGCAAAGTATTGGTTTAACAATCTTAGGCCTTTTTCAATCACTTCTTGGGCAGAAATGCAACAAGAGTTCTTGAAGAAGTACTATCCGGTTTCAAAGACCAATGCCATGAGAACCTCAATTCGAGAATTTTCACAAGGGGATGGAGAAACGTTTCATGAGGCATGGGAACGCTTCAATGAATTGCTTAGGAAGTGTCCACATCATGATATGCCCAAATGGCAATTAGTTCAATATTTCTTTGAGAGCTTATCGGACAACTATAAGGGCATGGTTGATGCTTCCATGGGTAGCTCATACATCAATAGGCATGAGGATGACGTGTGGCATCTCTATGAGAGCACGAGTGAAAATTCTTTGCATAGAACACTATCATCCAAGAATGATAGAAATTCACAAAGTAGGAAGAGTGTTGGCTTACATTAAGTCGACCATTCAAATGAAATAGCCGCCGAAATGAAGTCTTTATCTCAAAGGTTTGATCAATTTTTTATTAACCAAAACTCTGCTAACCAAGTATCTTCCTTCCCTAACCATTCTCGTCTTGCATCAAATGAAACATGTATGGCTTGTTCTAGTGTTCTTCATTCTACTTCTCATTATCCTCACGGACAAGTGCAAAATGAACCTAATGAACAAGTCAATGCGGCTTTTATGAACCAAGGGAACAATCCTTATGGTACTCACTATAATCCAAGTTGGAGGAATCATCCGAATTGCTCTTGGAAAAACCAAGGAGAGGGCTCAAACCCTTCCCAAGGCGGTTTTCAAGGGAAGTACATTCCACCTCCACTTTAAAATGAAGGATCCCAAGGTTATAGACCTTATCAATCACAAGGGAATCAATTTGCTAATTCTCATTTTCCCAACCAATCTTATTCCCAAGGAAATACTAGAAGTCCCGCCTTTGAAGAAAAAGTTTTAAATGCTTTGGGCACTTTAGAGGCTAACACTCAATTGCTTCATTCTCACTCTCAATCTATTGCGAAGCTAGAAACCCAAGTAGGGCAAATAGCAAGCACTCTCAATACAAGAGAGAAGGGAAAGATGCCTATTAATGCCCCACCTAAGCAACAATGTGTTGTAGAAACCCATTCTTCATCGCAAGGCGACACCATTGAACATGTTAATGCGGTGACTACCTTGCAGAGTGGTAGGGTTGTGGACAATCAAGTTAGAATATTCAATGAAGAGAGTGAACCGGTGCAACCTCAAGTTATCACCCGTCCCGTTTCACATCCCATTCCTCCTTCATTGCATATACATGACCTTGTAAATGAGAAAGTTTTGATAGATGTGTTTGAAAAAGAAGTTTTGAAAAATGATGTTGAAAAGGTTTTGTTGAAAAATGATTTGAAAACTTCTTGTGTTGAAGAGAGTTCAAAAGAAAATTTTGAAAAAGTGTTTGAACCGAAAGTTCCATTTCCAGATGCCTTAAAAGGATCCATTTCAAAAGACAAGCAAAACGCAAAAACCAATGAAATCATGGAAATGTTTAGGCAAGTGAAAGTTAATCTTCCACTATTAGATGCAATCAAGCAAATTCCGGCTTATACCAAATTCTTGAAAGACTTGTGCACCCAAAAGCGGAAGAACAAGAGCCAAGCACCAAGGAAAGTGATTTTGACCGAGCAAGTAAGCTCAATTTTGCAACACAACACTCTTCCAAAGTTTAAGGACCCTGGTTCACCCACTACATCATGCATTATTGGTGATCATATCATTAATTGGGCGCTTCTTGACTTAGGAGCAAGTGTTAACCTTCTTCCATACTTGGTTTATGTCAAATTAGGCTTAGGTGAATTGAAACCGATGTCGGTAGTTTTGCAACTTGCCGACCGATCCATTAAGAAGCCTAAGGGTATAATTGAGGATGTTTTGATAAAGATTGATAAATTCTTCTTCTTGGTTGATTTCGTTGTCATCGACACGGAACCGGTCCCCAATCCTAAGAGCCAAATTCCCGTTATCATTGGCCGTCCTTTCTTGGCAACCACCAATGCCAACATCAATTGTAGGACGGGAATAATGAAGATCTCATTTGGCTACATGAAGGTGAAGTTGTATATCTTTAATCCCATACCCAATTCATTTGACAAATATGAAGGAGAAGTTAATATTGTAGATAAATGTCATGATCTTCAATGTCAAGGAAATGAGCTTTTATGTAAGACCAAAACTTCCAAAGGATCATCTTCAACCTTGCATTCTAAAAATCTTGTTTCAAATTCTTGCTTTGAAAGGGTATGGAAGCCCAAAGGTTGTGATTGCATAGACAAGGGACCAAAGGTTTCTTTTGAGCTTAATCCAACAAGTTCTTCAAAGAACCATTTGTTGGGTGGAGTTCAAAGCATCTATCACCCCAACAAGGGGGATGCATTATAAGATCTTTGATCCAGGCTAAAAGAGTCCAATGTCTTGCTAGAGACGTTAAAGACTAGCAACGACATTTCGTAGGGTGTCAAAACCCTATTCCTCCCTCATTTATATCTTTAATTTCATTTCTTGCGAAGTCTAGATACTTGTTTTTGGTCTTATGCATTGGAAGGAACTTTGGTGAGGATTGCATGAGCTTTCATGTCATTATTGAGCATTTTGCTTAGTTCGATCGATCTCAAACTTGAGTTCGATCGATTGAACTCCATTATGCATCTAATACTTAGAGAAAAATTTTCGACCTGCAGAAACCTGCATCCAAATCACCTCTCTGTCCCATCGGTCGAACTAACTCTTAGATCGATGAGGAGACCTTCGATCGATCCAACTTCAAAGTTCAATCGATCTCATGATTCAACACTTAGAAAAATTTGAGCCTGCATCAACCTACATATTTCACCTCTCTGTCTGATCAATCGAAACATTCCAAGATCGATCTGAAAGTTCTTCGATCGATCCAACTTTCAAGTTCAATCGATCTTTAAGTTCCAACACTTAGCTAATTTTCTGAGCCAAAAACCTGCATATTTTTGCTCTCTGTCTGATCGATCGAACTATTGTTTCGATCGATCTCAGTTCTTCATTTCATTATTTTGACTTTTCAAATTTTCAAAAATCCAAAAATATTTTCATTTTTATTTTATTTTATTTTCATTTTATCTCATTTTATGTTATAATTCAAAAAGTTTTCAAAAATTCAAAAATATTTTAATTTATTTAGTTTTTAATTATTTTCATTTATTTAATTTATTCTAAAATAATAATAATAATAATAATAATAATAATAATAATAATATATTCTATTTTATTTTATTTTATTTTCTAATTTTTAATTTTAATTTTGCAATTTTCAAAAATTTCAAAAATCCAAAAATACTTTGAAAAGAGTTCATCAAAGATCGATCGATCTCAGTTGAAGTTCAATCGATCGAATTCTGTCGGGAATGTTTTTAAAAATAGAATCAAGGGTTCTCAAGATCGATCATTTAGATCGATCTCACCCTCTTTGCAAACCTAGCATCCCCTCTCTGCGTCACTGTGCATCCATCTTCGTCATCGTCTCCGGCGAACCTCCGGCGTCATCAAGCTTACCCTGAATCACTCACTCTCCCTTTTGTTGCATCTCGGATCTCATCTTCTTCACATTATTTCCACTTCTCTCCTTTATTGAGGTAAGATTCGAGGCACCATGATTGATTTTCGGCTTAGATTTCATGTATCCATGCTTTAAATGTTGAATCCATGTTTATTACATAATCAAATCCACCATTGTTGAGCTTCGAAGCACTGTATTTCCATATATATATGTGTGTGTTGCCTTGTGTATATATTTCGCGTATTTTCGGATTTTGATCTCATATTGGGAGTTTGGGCCTCGTTCAGTGATGGGTATCGTTGATTTGATGTATTGCTGGGCCCACGAACACGTTCGTGTGGGCCCCGAGCATTTTCAGTCACAGATCTGTGACTTTTCATTTTTCACAGAGCACGATTCAATCGATCGAACTTGTATCTCCGATCGATCGAAGTTGTGAGATCGATCTCACTTATTTTCGATCGATCCAACTTTTGTGATCGATCTCACTTTTTATTATGATCGATTGAACTTCATAGATCTCACACACACACTTTATTCATCATATCTTATGTTCATGCTATCTCATATATGCCCAATGCCTGTGATATTCCACATTGGATGCATTTCATACTTACATTGTTTAGCATGTTTTATATTCTACCACTTGCATAGATTCATGTCATAATTGTTTTGTCTATTATACTTGACATATATGTTTTTATATCGTGCTTAAAATTTCTTACTCTGGTACTAACTCCCATTGCAAGTTTTTTTTTTTTTTTTTGCAGGCCATGCTTAAGAGGAAGACCATTGCCAACAAGCAACATAGGCCCACCCGACATATTAGGCCACGGATAGAGGAGCCAGCAGAGCCCTCTTATGCATAGCAGGAGCCAGCATAGGCTACCCCACCTCAGTCACCATCTCATGAGGCTGAGGATGACCACATACCATCCACCTCTGTGGCTCATCCTGCTTTTACTCCATCACCATCTCCACAGCATCATGGAGCTGAGCATTCACCTATATCAGCTCAGCCAGCTCCACCAGCTCAGCCAGCTCATCTGGAGCGTGATAGGCCCACGCCTCGATATGCGCATATGACGATCGACCATGAGTCAGTGTTCGACACGGCCTTCTTCTCTAGATCGGTGCTGACCCGATCCGCCTACCATCATATCATTCAGAGAGGCCTGGCCGCTATTCTTGCCCCCGTCATAGAGCCGTTCTACCCACGGCTGGTACGGTTGTTCTACCAGAACCTCCGACCATCGCCGCGTACCACAGCAGAGCTAGTCACTTCTGTCGATGGCCATCCAATCACCATCACAGTGGATTCTCTAGCCCGTTCTTGCCGCTGTCCACACCGTTGTCCTCCGGAGCTTCAGGACACATATCCGAGGCTATACAGGCCTTCATATGCCGACATGACAGTTTTTCTCATAGGTTACCATGCCAGTGGCGAGACCTTCGCCACCCGGACATTTCTTCCCGACGACCTATGGTTCACCGATTTCATTCTCTACCGGAACATATACATGGCCGGGCACAAGATTCAGAGGAGGGGCGATTATTTGACAGCCCTCTACTCCTTCTACACCAGGCACTGGGTGTCCAGTCCCGTGCTTATCTGGAATGTGATGAGGAAGCTGTATGACGAGTACATCAGCAAGGAGACGCCCGGACGGGCTAAGTCTCTTCTTTTCAACCACCTCATCACCCAGATTTTGATAGATCAGTGCTATCCCATTCACCCTCGGGAGTACCCCGAGAGAGGTTCCTGTCACTTCTTGAAGAAGGACTGGGACAAGAGCTACCGATCCATCATTACTCGCCTGCAGGACGACGCAGTAGTGGCTGCAACGGAGTTAGAGGAAGAGGAGGCCCAGGCAGAGGCACAGGCACAGACAGTAGCAGCACATTCCGCAGCGGACGACGCACCAGTCGATCCAGCTGCTGAGCATATATATATAGACTTAGAGCGTCCTGCAGATGATACAGAGCAGTACTCTCCAGTCAGGTTGCCCATTCATGAGCAGGAGCAGACTCAGGAGCTTTCTTCTGATTCATCTATGCCTGAGGCTCCAGATCTGACCCCCGGCTTTGGAGTACGGCTGCAGACGCTTGAGGATGCTGTTGTTGCCATCCGAGCTGATCTTACAGCCCACAGAGCTAATTTTACTGCCTTCCGCACGGATGTCGCGACCATGTTCCGAGATCTATCCAGAGACATCCGCGGAGCCAAACCTGCCCGTCCTACCTCATCCTCTTGAGTTCCCAGTTCCTTCATCTTATGATCCCTCTCTCCTTTTGACACTTTACTATTGTCACTGTACATTATTATTTTTACAGCCGGTCTGTCGGCTTTGATATTTTTATTATACCTGTACTTTATCTGTTTTATATATATCTGTTTTTATTGTGGATGTCATATGATTATATTCTCATATTTGTATATTTGACTCCATCAGGTGCATCACAGTGACTTCAGTGAGAGAGTGCTACCCAATTTTCAGGACCATCCTTACACCTCTCTAATTTCTTTATCTGTTTATCCCATTTATACTTGCATATCCACTGTGCACTGCTTATCCCATTTTGTTATCTGATGAGTTTATCCAAGTGCCAATTTTCAGGACCACAGTTCATCTTAAATTTGGGGGGGCCATGCCACCCACTTCGGATACTTCAGTCCCGATCATTCTATGCCTTAGTTGCACTGGTATACTCTTTTCCTTGTTTTCTTGCACATTAAGGACATTGTGCCATTTAAGTTTGGGGGGAACGGTGCTTTACAGTGTTAGTTTTAAATTCAAAATTTTGAGCATGACTTGTGTATTTGAGGGATATTTCTATGATTGGTCCATATTTAGCTATAATTTTGATCTTTTGAGAACAATATTGCTTAAAATTTAAAAATTGCTTGACTTGAGAGTTCAATACTCCTTGTATGTCTTATGAATGCCATTTAGGAGTAAATTTTTCGAAAGATTGATATCTTGCTTACACTTGTGGTCCACTACATCATCTTGATTTTGTGATTGTTTTGAGATTCATTCTAGGATTCTACACTAGCACAGGCACACACTAGCATTCATTTGTGGGGTACATGCTTTGTTTATTATTGAATTGGTTATATCCCAATTGAGCTAGTAGTGCATTGAAAGCTTTCATTTTTGATAAAGGTGGATAACAACCCCTTTTCACTAAGAAGCCAGGATTCTAGCCTCATCAAGCACTGAACTTCTCGCACTGAAAGGTGGAGGGTCCAAACTCTAGGTTAATAATTGAATCCAAAAAAAAAAAAGTTGCAAAAGCAATAAAAAGTAAGGACTTCTCCCAAAAGGTGAGAAGTGGGAAATGATTAGATGGAGGTTGTCTTGATTTGTAGCCTAGTTGATTTGAGCTTGTAAGTTCGTAGGGGTGTTTGAACACCTAGTGCCCTAAAGCCGTCTGGTTTGGGAGTCATTGACCTAACGCTCGACCTCATGAATCACTAGAAAGCTTAAGAGATCAATACATTGCACAATGCTTCCATCTTTGATCCTTTATAAAATAACAAAAAAATAATAAATAAAAAAAAAGAAAAAGAAAAAAAAAATCGAGTGAAAAGAATCAGCGCACCTAGAACAATAATGCTTCAATAAAAAGTTCACTTTTTGTCTTGATGATTGGTACTAGATTTGTGTGCTAGTTTGAGGGTAAGGATGTGATTAATTCTTTAGTTGGCTAAGATAGCAACACAAAAATGATTCTAGAGTTGTTTTGATTTGCATAATCATTTTCTTGATGTTTGGTGGACCATATTTACTTGCTTGATGTTGAAATTTTGGGAGATTGCTCGGAAATGTTTGAAAAATTGCATACTTGAGGTAGTTTTCTCCCAATGCTTGTTTGCAATATTGGTGCCTCTTTTGAAAGAATGAGCTTAATGTTTATGGGTACCATTTCTGGATACCCTCACGAGACTTCACTCGTCCACTAGGGGTTACCTAGGGGTTTAAAAGGCTTGTTGCATATGCTAAATGCAATCGTGTTTCCTACGAAAGTGGCGTTATCCATTTATTGTTTTCTAGCTCATAGTTGTTCATTTCATTCATTTACTTTCTAGTTCATTGCTAGGGACTAACAATATTTAAGTTTGGGGGTGTGATGAGCGCTGAAAAATGCGTATTTAAACCCCTTAAACTTAGGCATTCTAGTACATTTATCTATCTTACTTGATTTCGTATTATTTCCATTTTCAGGCACTTATCCCGAAAATAAGCTAACTCAGCCAAATAAGAGCTTAATTGAAGCAATTTTGGGATTAAACAAAGAAAGGAGCAAAGTGGAGAAAGAATGAAGCAAATGAAGCCAAAGGTGGGAAGCAGCAAAGTTCGATCGATCCAAGTTCAAGGTTCGATCGATCGAACAATGATCCATCTCAGCACTTCAAGATAGATCCAAGCCTTGACCCAAAAGCATGAAGTCCAAAAAGTTTGATCGATCCAACACCACCATTCGATCGATCAAACACTTTTGTCCTTATTCAAATGATTAATCCTATCCACAGCTGTACCACCCACTAACCACTTTTGTCTTTTTCCCAAAAATATCTCCCAAAATGTCTCGAATCTGTCTTTTCCCAAAAAGCTCAACCAGTTGGATCGATCCAACCTAAGTTCGATGGATCTTAGCCAGTTCGATCGATCTAAGTCCGAGGTTCAATCGATCGAACTTCCTCTAGTGCAAAAAAGTTAAATTTCCATCTCATTGAAAGTTGTTCTTTATCCAATCATTAGAGAATATTGTGTGCACGACTCCAGCTCATTTTGGGTGTCATTTTGACCTACCTATATAAGGATAAGGATTGCTTTTTACAAGGAAGCTAATAGACAATTCTAGGATTTAATCTCTTGGAGAGGAAGCATAGAAGAGGAGGCTAGAGACAGCATTGGAGTTCTTTATCAATAAGGAGCAGATTTCAACCATGGAGTTAGCCCTTGAGGGTTGGAGCAACATCACCATGAATGGCTTGACATCCTCTTGGGGCTAGAGTTAGCCCCAAGCATGCTTTCTATATCTTAATCTTGTGTATTATTGAGGGATTAGTGTTGTAATTGATGTTTTGACACCTTGATATATATAGATCTTTTTTATTCAATGATTTATGTGGTTTAATGCTTTCAATTGATCATTTCATTCTATCCATATGTCTATGTATGCTAGAATAGATATTCATATGCTTGTCTCTAGATTTTGTGTTATTGATGCATGTCTATGTGTATTGATGCTATAGATTTGGAGATTGTCAAAACATAGTGCTTAAAGGAATGCTCTTGCAATTCTCTTGATGGTTCATACTTATTCCTTGATGGATTGTGCTTCTCCCCTAGTTTATTTTCATGCTAGTAGTGTAGATGTAGTGTAGTTGTAGTGTAGTGCTAAATGAGAGGACAATCTATGCTTATTGTTTGATGATCCAAGCTTTTGAATGCAAGTAGCATATGTCTCTATCCTTGTGTTGTATTTGGATTGTGAGCTTAATGAAAGGATTAATAACTTGTTTTGATCTATTGTGCCTTTCACATGTTATTTAGACAATATATGCTTCATTGCTTAGATATATTGTGCCTTTCACATGATGTTTAGACAATACATGCTTAACTAGTCATCCTTGCTTATTGAATCAACCAAATACACACACACCAATATTGCAACACACCATTTGCCCTCCTTAATCACTTGTCAATGATATAGAAATGCATTGCTTGGTGGTGATCTCTAAACCCCAAGATCCCTCTCTCTCTTACTTACTCTTAAATGCATTCTTTGTTATCACTTAGTTTAATTTAATTGTTCTCTAATCAACCAACCAACCAATTGTTTGATCACTCGACCAACTAGCCCTAATAACAATTCCACGATATTGCTCAATCCTCACAATCCCTTGGGACGATCCCTACTCGCCCTAGCTATATTTTTAGTTAAGGTAGTAGTGGAAAATATAAATGTAAAACTCTTAGCCCTCGCCTTATGATGCACACACTCTTCAAGCTTGATATAGTGTAGCGACCCTCGAAAAGGATCACGTCAAAAACCCTAATTTAACATTATGAAAAATTATAATTAAATTAACCTAATTAAACAATTAATGAAAACAAATAATCCACATAAGTATATATTAATAAAACAAATAATATAATTAAATACTTAAATTATTACACAAATAGGCACAAATAGGCCAAATAATCAAATAAGTAAATAAAAATGAAATAAAATGATTAATTAAAATACCGAGACTATCCTTTAAAAATCAGGGGTATTACATAGGTTACCTGTAATTGATCGTTTAATAGACCACATAAGCCCCTCAACGAAGCTAGCACGTTTCTTCTCCTCGGTATCCACCTCCTCTGGAGCGAATAGAGATAAGCGTGTAAACTGCTACTCATACTCTGCTAATGTTGTAATACCCTTAATTTCAAAAGGATAGTCCTGGTATTTAATTTATTGTTTAAAATTGCTTTTGGTTTATTTCTTTGGTTTCATTTAATTGTTTTAATTTTTTTAGTTGCATTTGATACTTGTTTTAATTTATCTAATTGTTCTGTTTTACTTAGTTGTCGTACTTATAGATTTAATTGTTTTAATTTAATGCTATCATTATGTTCATTGAATTAATGGGATTTAATAATTTAATTGTTTTAAGTTAACTGTTTGTAAAATGACTGGTTTTCCGTGACTGTCATATAGCTTTATTTTGGGTTTATAGTTTTCATAGACAGCCGACATTAAATATATCTTAGGTTTGCTTATGGGCCGAATTATACATGGATTAGGGTTTAATGTTTAAGGTTATAAATAGGCTTATTACGGTGGTTTAGGGTTTAAGGAAACAAACAAAATAAAAACGTAAGTTCCTGTGGAGGCATAAAGGAAACAGAGAGTTTCACCGGCGAACTTGGGAAGAACCGTTGGTGTAAGGCAAGTTTTATAACTAACTCTATCTCTTTGGCCTGTATTCTTTGCATCTCTAACACAATCCCAGGATAAGTAAAAGCTAAATTAATTTACTTGGTTGCAGGAAATTTGTTGAAAACAGTATGTGTTTCCGCTTAAGTATTGTGCTTGTTTTAATTTTGTTTTGCATAATTCTTGTTCCAATGGATTTTGATTAATAAGTAATGAATTTAATTAACTTTGGAACACCCTAGGACTTAGTTTTAATCAATAATAAACTTGGTTGGAGGAACACAGTTGCCGGACACCGCCGAAATTGGAGAAGACGACGCACAGGGGGAGGAGCCTGCTCTATTTCAAGAAGAGCAGGCTCACCAAAAAGAGGAGCAGGCTCTACCTTAGGTAGAGCTGGCTCTTTAGAGTCTAGAGGTGGCTCCACCTTGTGTGGAGCCGGCTCCTTTGATTTTGCTTCCAGTTTTGATTTTCTGCAAGACCTGGGCTACAAGGATTGAATTCTTTACGTTCTAGGCTGAAAACAGATGTTTCTAAAGGTTTTCAGTAAGGTCTAAATCTATATTAAATTTTCAGAAGGCCTGGTAATTCATAATCTTCCATAAGAAACTAAAATAGGGAACAGCCGGAAACTCTTAGGAAAGAGATCAATATTACTGTGATGTGGACAATTCAAGTTGCTTGTTTTAAAATTTAGCAATTGAATTAGGAATTTTATGTTTAAATCATATGACAGTGGTATAGGATTAAGCATCTCAATTTATATAATGCCGGTTATGCTTAACAGAAAATTAGTTGATGTTTACAAGTTAGTATGTGTTATTAGCGTACCAAATGATATGGAGTAGTTTATGGTAGCATGCTAATTATGATATTGATATTAGTATGCTACAGGGAATTAAAGGATGGATTACACTTATTTTCTGCATTCTTAAACTGTTAGAGAATCATGTACTATTCATATATGACAAGCATGCTATTTATACATTCTTGATGTACTTGTTATGGATGTGTGGACATTGATATTTATAATATCATCTGTATTATTAACAATTGGATGGATGGTGTTATACTTGTTATGGATTTGTTGATATTGATATTAATATGGTCATTTGTATTATCAACAACTGGATGGATGGTTGTATGCACCGGCATAGAATGGTGACATACTAGGAGGATTAGCTCAAAAACGCTAAGTCCTACCTACTCTAGATTAAGGGATGGATTAACTACAAAAGTTAAGTCCTACCTGTATTTTGTGTCAGATCACTAAATAGCTGAGTGGCACTTTGGTTTGGAATGTAATTTAAATATATTTTTATGATACCACGAGATGAGCCTGAGTCTCTGAGTCGTTAGTTAGGGAGCGTATATGCATTGGGATGCATAGCTGGCTATGATGGTTGGATGTGTACCCTGCTAGGTCTAGGTAGTCATGCCCACCCCAGGTGCGTTTTGCATGGTGCCTACTAGTCAGGTTGAGACGGGCCTGTAGTCTAGTGAGAGTCCTGTAGTGTGATTATATATATATATATATATATATATATATATATATATATATATATATCTACGGACTATTTAGCTATTGTTGGATTGGTTAGGATGTACATGCGTATCGGGTCTCTACTTGGGTAGTAGTAGTAGTATAGAATTTGTTAGTGGGCCTGACCCACTTATCATTTTTTCAGGTATTGGGCGTTTCCAGTCTTAGGGCTTGTTCGAGCTGAGCAGAGATGATCTTCTATTCTATCGACGACGTAGGACTTCTTTCCAGATATTAGATTTGGATTTTATGTTTCAGTTTACTTTCATTTAGTTTGGAGTTTTATTAGGGGTTCACTAGAGATGGATTCCTGAGTTGTTAAACTTATGGAGGTTTTGGATCATCAGGTTTTAATATTTATATTTGAGGATTTTTAATTTAGTATTCTTTTAGTGTATTACTTTTATCTCTTATTTCTCTTTGTATTCTGTGTTCGTTAAAATATTAATTGTCTGATATCCCTCGGGTTTGGGCCTGGGCCTGATCAACCCGTGTCTCGGATTCGAGGGGTATCACAAATGTCATGTTCTCCTGCTCTGAGTTAAGGAACTCCTTCTTCAAAGCTGTCCTGATCGCATATGGAAAGTACTTCTCATCGAAGCGAACACTGAACTGATAACCTCCGCTGACTCCCACCACTGAAGTGCATCTCTGACAAGCTTGAAGGTAGCAAGTATCTGTTTATGAACCTCTCACCATACAAAGATGTCGCTCGATGTTCTTCTTCCATTGGTGAGCTACTTTCGCATTGGTGGAGTCTGAGAATTCAGGTAGGCTCCCCTTTGTGAAAGAACTCCTAGCCTTCTCCCAAGGATTTGTCTGAACACCTGGTGTCGGTATAGGTACCTGTTGAATCTGTGGCTGATTGCGAAATACAGCTGCTACACCTGCTTCTATAGCCCGAGCAATGAGGTCATTTATATTGGGAAGATACTCTAGATCCCTGCCCTGATTGTAGCCCCGATCTTGAGACTCCTGAGTAGTCTACTGTACTTCTTCTGCTCAATGTGCAACTGACCATCTTTCTCCTACTCCTCCTTCTGAAACCCATGCAGTTATTGCTCTTCCTCCATTTGTTGACGCCGTAGGAAATCCTGCTGCCTACGTGCCGCTCCCCTTCGCTGTCTGTTTCTCTAATTGTCCCGTCCTCTTCTAGCGTTAACCATTTTGTTAACATAGAAAGCCAAACATCAGTACGATTTAAGCGAACTGTAAAAGAATACAATGAATCCTAAATATAGGCTCTAAAACGAAAGTCTTAAAACGATAGATCTCTAGAAATGCTTGAACCTGGAGTTCTCTGATACCAACTGTGATACCCATCAATTCTAGAGCCACGGGTGATCAAGTCCGAGTACAGATCTGAGGGATACCAAACAATTAAAGTATTTAATCGAACACATAATACAAAATGAATTAAAAATAAATAAATAAATGAAAGAACTAAATAATTAATCCTCCAAACGAAAAATTCAAAACCTCTGATAACATTACAACTCGGAAATCCATCTAGTGAACCCCTAATGATATCTCAACTGAAATAACTGAAAAAAAATATAATCTGAAACTAAAACATAAAGAAAATCCTACGTAAAATCGGAAGACTGATGTGGACTGTCTCTGCTCAGCACGAACAAGCTCTAAATCTGAAACTAACGAACACCTAAAAAATAATAGTGGGTCAGGCCATGAACAAGTTCTTTTTACAACAACCCAAACAGAGACCGGAGAAACTACACATTTATAGCTAACTCATGCAATAACTACATAGTCCATAAATATATATACACACAAAAGGAAGTTCACTAGACTATAGGGTTGCCTCAACCTGAATAGTAGGTAACATGTAAAACGCACATATAGTGGGCATGAGTACCTAGACCTACCAGGGCATACAACTACACTATATCTAGCTACACATCCCTGGCAATATACGCATCCTAACCACTGATCCTGAGGCTCAAACTCATATCATGGCGCGCGCGCGCACACACACACACACACACACACACACACACACATATATATAACATCCATCATATCCAACATAAAGTAAACCACTATGTGTCATCCAACTTGTTCAATTGACCTGACACGAGTATAAATAGGACTTAACATTTTAGTTAATCCATTCCTTTATACAAAAATGGGTAGGACTTAGCTGATAAGTTAATCTGTCCCCAAAGTGCCACCATCCCATACTGGTGCATTACATCCATACAATCCAATAGTTGATGTAATAACTAAAGAAATGCATCAAATAATCCAGAAACAAACATAATAACAGAATATCATGCTATCACAAAACAGGAATGACTTATAATTTATTTAAGCTTCCTATATCATGTATCCTACATAAACTAAATCTTAAACATATTAATATTTTATTTCACAATCAAGTAAGCATTCTCCAATTACAATTCATTCTAAATATTTAATTTCAATTACTAGAACAAATTAAAAAGATTAAATCCATTCATTCTATAAAACATTCTAATTGCATGCATTGTTATGGTCAAGTCTTTTTAACAATTTATTTAACTCCTACCTAGTTCCTATTTAATGTTTAGAAACCTTCAAAATCAATTAATATCAATTTAACGCTGTTTATAAAAATTTTCGAGGTACGGATCGAGCTTTTATCCTAATGGCTCGAACTTTCTATCCATGGCTCGTGTTTTCTATCAATAGCTCGAGCTTTTTGTCCATGGCTCGAGCTATACATCAATAACTCGAGCTTTGCATCTAATGCTCGAGTTTTTCACCTATAGCTCGAGCTTTTCTTTCAAGGCTCGAACTTTTTATCCGTAGCTCAAGCACTGTAACAACGGATCGAATACTGTTTACGTGATTCAACTCAGAAATTTTACTATAAATCCATTCTTCACTGTTTAAGGGTTCTAAAGCATGTTTTTAAGTCCCATCAACAAGAAGCATGAAATTACATCATTATAACATATAGAAATCCACAAAGAAATCAAATCTAATTCATGAATTTATCAATTCACACAACAAGAACAACCATGGAAAATAATTTACAAAACCTATGTTCTTGATCAATTATATTATAAATTTCAATTTTAATTGTTCTTTAAACAATCCTAAAATTATACTAAAGATATATAATTTACAAATAAAAGGAGAAGTGTAGAACAAAAACTTGTCTTTAGGGATTTGATAAAAATTCTAGCCTCCTTCTTCCTCTTTCTCTTCCTTCTTTTTCCTTCTTTCTCTTTCTCCTCTCTAAAAATATTACGTGATATATTTCTAATCACCTTTTTCAACCCTATAGTTATATATTTATAGGCTAAATAATTACCCTACTCATTTTCCCAATCCAAGTCAACTTAATAAAGAAAATTAATAAAATTAAAATATTAAAAAGGTAAGTAAAATATGTTTTTTTTTTTTCCTAGTTGGTACGCACACACACATGTCTCTTTTGAGACTTAAACCCCTGACCTCCCTTTGGGAGGTAAGAGACTGATACCGCTAGGCCACTAGCTCGTTGGTAACTAAAATACGTTACGTGTAATCTATATATATTCTTATTAAATAAATATATAAATATACATACATCAGATTATTTATTAATACTAATGTTACCATAACCTTAATTAATAAATTACTTTCCTATTATATATATACACACACACACACACACACACACACACACATTCATATATACATATACAACTATCCATGAGTAATTATACATACTCATCAAACCCCTTATCCAAGTAGTTCATGAAACTCAATTGGTTGGCCCTTTACTACTAACCATAAAAATAAAATAAAATAAAATAAAATAAAATAAAATAAACATTTAATTACTTAATTTATAATTAATTACAAATAAACAACATATTAATTAAACCAACTAATTCAAATAACATTCAAACACATAATCAGTTAAATCAAATAATACATTTAAACAAATAAAATATTTAATTAAATAATTTGATTAAATACGCAATAAAAAAATCACTTAAACAAATAAATAAATAAAATGTAACTAAAATATTTAAAAATAATGCCGAGACTATCCTTTTAAAATTAAGGGTATTACATTTACTAATTATTATTTTTGACAAACAAATGTTTATTGTGATCAAGCCGAAAATAACCAAAGGTACCAAAATAAATATATTAATTTAGTAGTCGGATTGATGGCTTTATTTATCCGATAACTAATTATGCATAGAGGGGTCAAAATAAAACATTGACTTAGAGGTTATTTACTATTTAATTGGAGTTCAATTAATTTCTTTTAGTTGGGTAGAAATTGATTTATAAATTAATTGAATTGGGTCCATAGTATAATGGACTGGATCAATTATTAATTCATTATAGTCAAGGAAATAGTAAGCCCAAGGGATTCTCACCCATAGCCCAATTTGATGTTGGAGACCCATTAGATTTGAGATATCACGTGAATGTTAGAGATTGAGAAATATATTGTCTTCATTTTTATTTTGACTAGATATACATGAGGTCCATGTGTTTTTTGGGGTTAGGCCTTTGTGCATAATTTTAGAAGATAAGAAAAATATTTCTCTCTAAGATTTTAGGGTTAGTGTTCTTATCTAAAGGAGGCTCCCATAAGCTTTGTCTCTAAGGTCATTCATTGAGGTTTATGGGTGATTCCTAAAGGCAAGGTCACTACCAAAAAGATGGAGATCCAAGGAAAAGGCTTCTAGCTAAGAGATCTACAATAAGTGAGAACATTCACTTTATATAAGGGATTTAAGGTTTACTCAAACGTTGATGTAAGTTTACTAACTCTAAATGAATGGATTATCATCTTCTTCATGCATAAAACTTGTTTCTACACATGAATTAAGATCTTTATTTGAAAATCCCTTTAAAAGTTTTTTAAACTTTCATTTCCCTAATAATGGTCTTAGAGCTTGGTTTGTGTGATACCCCTCGGATCCGAGACGCGGGTTGATCAGGTCCGGCCCAAACCCGAGAGAAGTATCAAACAATTAAAGTATTTTAAATCGAACACAGAATAGAAATTTAAGAATTTAAATAAAGAAATCCAAGAGAAAAATAAAATCCTTCAACGGTAAATAATATTAATTTAATCCTCCAAAACCTTCAAGGTTACAACTTGGGAATCCAAACAGTGGACCCCTAAAGAAAATCTCAACTGAACTGAAACTGAAAACATCAAGCTAGAAGTATCGAGAGAAATCCTATGTAAGCAGATGAACGTGAGACTGTCCCCAACAAGCACGATCAAGCTCTAAGGCTGGAACCAACCTGCACCTAAAAAAATAATAGAAGAGTGGGTCAGGCCCACGAACAAGTTCTAATCTAACTGCGATCCAAACGGTGACCCGATATGCAGATACACCCTAGATATCTCAATAATATCTAATTAGTCCATACATATATATATCCACACTAAAGGACATTCACTAGACTATAATAGAGGTCTCAACCTGAATAGAAGGTAACATACGAAAACGCACCCAAGGGTGGGCATGAGTACCTAGACCTAACAGGGTACACCTCAACCTACTATAGTCAGCTACGCATCCATTGCATATACGCACCTTAACCAACGAGTATGAATCTCAAGCTCGTCTCGTGGTACCATACACATATATCTAAATTCCGTCCCAAAACCAGGTATGCCATTCAATTACTTATTGAACGGACACACTTTATACAAACTAGTTAGTCACTCAACTTATTTGCAGTTGATATGACCCACCACAATCCACTAATCCAGGAAGTCACCCAACTTAGTTGCAGTTGATCTGACTTAGTCACAAATAGGATTCAATATCTTTCAATCCATTCCTTTAGTCCATTAGGTTAGGTTTATGCGTTTTGAGCTAAACCATCCCTAGTATGTCACCGTCCCATGCCGGTACATACAATCCTCCACATCCGTGTAAATTACAACATATATACCAGTTTAGTAATTTACAGTCCAAGACTATTTCCCAAAGAATTGCAGAAAAATAATTAATATTTCAACAACTAAAACCAAGCATTAATCCATTTAAAGTTTAATATTCCAACAACCACCTCCAAAACCATAATCCAATTCCAAGCCAAAAAAATCTTTTCCATCCATTATTCACATTCAAAAAGGTTTAAATTCGTATTATGCATTCGACTTGTCTACCTGTATAAACCATGCACTGAGAACCCTTAAGAACACCCAAGTGACATGTTAAACTCCTTCATTTAGTTCCAACTCAGTCCCAGACTCACAACCCTCCAACAGTAGCAAGTAATTCGTAATAAAAAAAAAAAAAAAATCAAAAATCAAATTCCAAGAGAGCCTGCTCAATTTTTGGAAAGAGCAGGCTCTTTTAGAGCCTTGAGCCGGCTCCTTTGCCCCATGGAGCCGGCTCTTTACCTAGAAAAGAGGAGGGAGCCGGCTCCCTCCATCCATTGAGCCTTCTCCTTTGCCTCTTTTGTATTACCAACGCCAGTTCACTTTCTGCTTGAATTTTGCTTCATTATGTCCGTGTATTCTTTCCCCGATTAATTCCTAGCCCTCTGTTGGTTACTTACAGTGATCTTAGAGGTTCAATACTATCCTAATATCATCTCCCAAGCTTGATTACAGCAATTTAAATCAATTAAAAGAAGTAAACTTGCTACGGAACTAAACATGTTTCTATGCAAAAACTGAAACCTCATACATGGATTACAACGAAGCAAAATGCAACGGAGATCTAAAACAGAAATAGCAACCTTCCTATGAGATTTACATAACTCCCGTAGTCTTTCCATACTTAGTTTACAGTAGTTGCAATAAAAAACAGAGACAAAAACTACGACAAAAACCCTCATGCTTAAAGGACATAAAACTGAACCAACTTGCATGCACTGTAACAGATATTGCAGAAATCATCACAGAAATAATTCAAAGCATACATATGATTAATTTGATGTATAACATACATGAATGATTTAGTTGTTAATTTCCTTAAAACCCTAGAGCATATCTAGGTGCACAGAACACGGCTCAAAGGGAAAGAGAAAGATAGAACTTGCCTGAATAGGTTTGCAAACAAACACTTGTTACCGTTGGTCTCAGTTTTTCGACATCCACTGAAACTTGTCTAACCTCCTAGAACCTCTGCTCCTTCCTTCTCCTTGGTTAAACCTTGGAACCCCAGTCGAAATTCTCACAAACTGCTCTGTTCTCACCAAAACTCCCTCTGTAACTCTCTCTATTTGGCAGACTTTTCCGTGTAAAAGCTACGACAATATGTAACCCTAGGTTTAACATATACTGAGGTATTTATAATTGCAAGATTAAAACCCTAATCCACAGAGCCCTAACTTCGTCGGCTCACAAAGTAACCCAGTTTAGATACATATCATATGCTTATGAGACGGCTCCAAAAACCCTAACTAAAATGTATCTAAAACCCTAGTTAATGGGAATTACATAATTACCCTGTTCAAAAATTAAATACTTAATAAATAATTAATTTAATAAAACCCATTAATTAAATCAAATAAGCAAGCAACGAATCACTTAAAACACATAAAATAAATAATCAAGCAACGAATCAATTATAACACATAAAACGCAAATAAAGAATAAACTACAATTAAAGAATAATTTAAATAATAAATCAACTAATGCACATAAAAAAAATAAAATCCAATTTAAACAATAAATTAAATACCAGGACTATCCTTTTGAAATTAGGGGTATTACAGTTTGATTCCCTAACAATGGTATCAGAGCTTAGTTTAATATATATATTTTCTTTCTCTAGATTTTTAGGGTTAGCGTTCTCATCTAATGGAGACTCCTACAAGCTTAGCTCTCCAATGTCATTCATGGAGGTTTATGGGTAATTTCTGAAGGCAAAATCACTACCAAAAAGATGGAGATCCAAGGAAAAAACATCTAGTTAAGGGATTTACAATAAGTGAGAACATTTACTTTAGAGAAGAGATTTAAGGTTTACTCAAACATTGATGTAAGTTTACTAATTCTAAATGAATGGATCATCATTTTCTTCATGCATAAAACTTGTTTCTACACATGAATCAAGATATTTATTTGAAAATCCATCTAAAAGTTTTTTGAACTTCCATTTCACTAACATGCGCAATCTCACACCGCCTAGGTAAGGGAAAAGTGAGTGCATATATGTGGTGGTGTTATCTCCAATCGGTATGAGGCCATTTGGGGTAAAGCCAATATCAAAATCGTACGGGTTTGGACACAAAATAGACAATATCATACCATGTGGTAGAATGGGTCGTGTGATACCCCTCGATTCTAGAGCCACGGGTGATCAAGTCCGAGCATAGATCTGAGGGATATCAAACAATTAAGTACATAAACAAGCATTTGATTACAAAAGAAATAACTAAGAATAAATAAAATAGCAGAAAAGAAAACTAAATAATAAATCCTACAAATGAAATATCAAAAACCCTTAATATCATTACAACTCGGGAATCTATCTAGTGGACCCCTAATGATAACCCAACTAAAACAACTGAAAGGAAATAATCCGAAACTAAAACATAAAGAGAACCATACGTAGAATTGGAAGAATGATATGGACTGTCTCTGCTCAGCACGAACAAACTCTATGTCTGAAATTGACAAACACCTGAAAAATAATAATAGTGGGTCAGGCCCACGAATAAGTTCTTTGTATGACAACCCAAACAGAGACCGGAGAAACTATATATCCATAGCTAACCCATGCAATAACTATATAGTCCTTAATACATATACACACTAAAGGAACTTCACTAGACTATATGGTTGCCTCAACCTAAATAGTAGGCAACATGTAAAATGCACATATAGTGGGCATGAGTACGTAGACCTATCAGGGCACACAACCACATTATATCTAACTACACATCCCTGGCAATATACGCACCCTCTCCACTAATCCTGAGGCTCAAACTTATATCATGACATATGTCTATATATATATATAAAATATATTATATCCAATCTAAAGTAATCCACTATGTATCATCCAACTTGTTCAGTTAACCTAACACAAATATAAGTAGGACTTAACATTTTAGTTAATCCGTTCCCTTATAAAATAGGTAGGACTTAACTGATAAGTTAATCCATTCTTAGAGTGCCACCATCCCATACTGGTGCACTACATCCACACAGTCTAATAATTACAATTAAAGAAGTATATCGAATAATTCAGAAATAACCATAATAATATAAAATCATGTTATCATAAAATAGGAATGACTTATAATTTATTTAAGCTTCCTACATCGCATATCCTACACAAACTGAATCTTAAACATACTGATATCTTACTATACAGTCAAGTAAGCATTCTCCCAATACAATTCATGTTACACATTTTATTTTAATTGTTAGAACAAAATAAAGTTTGTTACAGCATACATAACAAACTTTATAAGTCATTCCTATTTTATGATAACATAGAATAGCATGCATTGTTATATTTAAGTTTGTTTAGAATTTATTTAAACTCATATCTAATCCTTATTTGATATTTAGGACCCCTCAAATTCAATTAAAATTAATTCAACACTGTTTACGAAACTTCCCCAGGTAAGACTCGAGCTTTTGTCCTAATTACTCGAGCTTTCTACTTCAGGCTCGAGCTTTTCTTTTTAGGCTCGAGCTTTGCCTCCAAGGCTCGAGCACTATATCAATGAATCAAACACTGTTTATGCGATTCAACCCAGAATTCTACCGTGAACCCAATCTTTATTGTTTAAGGATTCTAAGGCATATTTCTATATTCCATCAATATTCAGATTTGAAAATACATCATTTAAAACATGTATAAACTCATAAAGAAATCAAATTAAATCCATGAATTTATCAATTCACACAATAAGAATAACCATGAAAAATATAATTTATAAAACCTATGTTCTAGATCAATTAAATTATAAATTTCAGTTTTAATTATTCTTTAAATAATCTTAAGATTATACTAGAGATATAAATTCCACAGATCAAAGTAGAAGTGTAGAACAAGAACTTGTCTTTAGGGATTTGATAAAAATTTTAACCTCATTCTTCCTCTTTCTCTTCATTCTTTCTCGATCTCTCCCTAAAATATATTACGTGATATATTTCTAATCCTCTTTTCAACCCTATAGTTATATATTTATAGGCTAAATAATAACCCTACTCCTTTTCCCAATTCACATCAAATTAATAAAGAAAATAATAAAATTAAAATACTAAAAAGGTAACTAAAATATATGTTACGCATAATCTATGTATATCCTTTTTATATAAATAAAATAAATAAATCAGATTATCACTAAATGACTTTCCTTCTATATATATGTATATTTATTTCTAAATATATACATATACACTATCTATGGGTAATTATCCGTACCCTTTAAACTCCTTATCCAAGTAATTCATAAAACTCAATTGGTTGACCTATGACTACTATCCATAACTATTAAAATAAAATAAAATAAAATAAAATAATCATTTAAAACATTTAATTCCTAATCATTAATTACAAGAAAATACTTAACATTTAAGTAAACAAATACACATCATTTAATACATTATTCAATTAAACAAGTATTTTAAATAAATACATAATCAATTAATTCATATAAACAATTAAACAAATAGCCAAGAATTAAATCAAATAAAAATTAAAAACACAATTAAAAATAATTAATAAAATACCGAGACTATCATTTTAAAATTAGGGGTATTACAGGTCGTTATAGTGGTGGTGATGGTGACGATAGCGGTAGTGGTGGCGGTGATGGTGACAGATCATAGAGGATATGCTTCGGTCGTGTGTTCTTGATTTCAAGGGCCACTGGGAGGATTGCCTACCACTTGTGGAGCTGTCATTCCTTGTCTAATAGAAACTCTTTTTATCAATTAATAAATATTTATTTATTAGTCTGGGGAGGGTCAGATGTACACAGCCTTACCTCCGCATAGAAAGATTGTTTCCAGTGTTGAACTCATGGATGGTGGTGGCAATGACAATGGTGATAGGCAATGGGGAAAAAAAAAAAAAAAAAAAGAATTTTAAGAAGAAAAAAAATTAGTCTAATTGAAGAAAGGAAGTTTAACTTCTCTTTTAAGAAAATTAAAGGAATCCAAAAAGTAAAGGAGAAATTTTTTAAAATTAAAAAGTTCAGGGGGCATTATATAGAAATTTTTTTTTATATAAATAAACAATCAAAAAATTTATCTTATATTTACGGACAGTAGAGTCAATTCAGGATGCACGTGCCCTTCCTAGACCTTAATTGCCTCACCTGATAGAGTTGTAAGATATAAGGAGAGAAAAGACAAAGAAAGCGTAATATAAGGAGGGAAGGTTCCGAAGGACATATGGATATTTTGTTTATTAAAATATGAAGTTGGAGCGTTAAAGGTGGTTTATGGAGCCCCTTTTTAAATTTAAATTCTCATATTGTGAAATTGTGAATGGTGGCAAAAGAAAAGTGACATGGTCTTAAACAGAGGAAGAGAATCAAAGAGGATGGTCAACGGTGAATAGCAGATGACTTCTCTCAGGCCATGTGTGAAAGAAGGCGTGAGTATGTGAGAAGAGAAAGGGCAGTTTCGTCATAGGGATTTTAAGTGAACATTCATTTCTCTGTGTTTATATAATTATATGATTATATCTATTTATGAGTAACGTTAATAAGTAAATCGAGACCGCTTCATTGAGTTAAAAATCTTTTGCCATCTTTTTTATAATATTTAATTATTTTAAATATTATTTAATAATTTAGTTGATCCAATATTCAATTTTTCGAACAAGTCTGTTCGTATACGAATTTCTTTTTTCCACTTTTATTTACCACTAAAGTAGTCTAAAGTGTTTGTTTGAAAGTTCTAAAGTCGTCTAAGTTAACTGTCAAAGTCCAAACGCCTTGAATGGTATATCTGTCCAATTGTAAGCAAATGACCCCTCTGACCTTGAGGGGGCATTCTTTAGCCCCTTTGGCTGTTTTTACTTCGTAGCCTTTGAGGGGCATTCTTTCTTTCAGAAGGTTTAAAAATAATAAAATAATAAAATAATAATAATAAATATAAATATAAATATAAATATAAATTGTAAGCAATGACGCAGAAGAAGGAGAAAAATGCCTACACTAATTTGGAATTTTGGACTATAGACCAAGGGAAAAGCCGATAAATTTAGTGGTATCTTTTCATCTTTCAAATTAGAATGTTATGTTGTGTTTGGTACGCATAAATGTAATAAAATACAAGTAAGAATGAAAAGGACTGAAATAATCATTTTCAATAAATTTGGTTCAATTATGAAATGGGTATGAATGGAATAATAATAATCATTTTAATATTTGGTTAGATCAATTTAAAATTAAAAATGAAATGAATTTTAAATTGAATTATCTTAAATACCCCTTAAATAAATTAAATTAGCAAAATAACATTTTTTAATATATTTTTTTTTTTTTGAAAGAAATGGTAGCTGTGGCTGATGACACTGACGATGGTGGTGGAGTTGAAAAGCAATAATAGTATAGGTAGTGGTAGTGAAAGACGGCAGCGGTGGTTTAAGTTTTCTTGAAAACATGTGAGTAAATTTTTTTTTTTTTACGATAATTTTAAAAAAAAAAAAAATTAAAATGTGTGATGTGGACTCAACAATCTTCCATGGACCCGAAAAAAAACAAAGGGTGTGATGTGGACTCAACAATCTACCATGGACCATAAATTATACGGAGTACCAAAGAAAAATCACTCATAGTGCATGCTACAAGGAGACATTTTTTTATTTATTATTTATTTATTTGGTGTCACTTTTAATATCTTCTTATTATGACCTTTCTCAATAACTCTATTAAAGAATATTTTTTATCTGATTTATGCGCTAAATGATGGAACCCACGACTTTAAGTCGCACCCCACTCGTGAGTCGTGACTTGAACTTCTCCTCCTCCCAATGTTTAGACTGATTACACTCCAATCAGTTCACGCTGGTTTAATTTTTTAGATGAATCAAAATCAAATTAGTTTTAATTGTTGTTGAAATATCGAAAATTTGAACCAAATCATATATGGCTTAGGTTGGTTTTGACTATTATAAAATCATGATCTTAAATACATTTTGGAATTGGACTTAGGTTGCTCGGGTTAGTCCCCCTAAGTCCAACTTTCATCACAAAATGGGATCAATTTGTACAATTCAATTTGATCCAATCGAATTGGCTAATTTTAATAATTTTTTGTATACTCCTAGTACAGTCAATCATAATTAAGGTAGGAATGTAAAAGAATCGATAGAATCATTAGGAACCAGAATCGGTGCATCGGTTCCGATTTTGGCTCTAAATTTTGGAATCGCTAGGAACGGTTCTGATTCCAAAACCGTACTAATAATTATATATACTTATTTTTTAATTATATAATTACTAATATATATGCTTATTGATGCTTGTTTTGCTATAAATATAACCCAATTTATTGCCTTAGTCAACATATTGCTAAAAATAATAAAAAATAAAAATAAATAAAGGGAACTGGAAACCAGAACTAGAACCAAATCGAAAATGAAACTGGAATTGTGGAATCGGTTCGATTCGGTTCTTGTTCCATGTCTAAACGGTTCCGATTCAAATTCCTAAGAACCTTTGATTTCGGTTCCGATTCTATTAGGAATCGTACTGAACCGAACAACACGCACTCCTAAATTGAGGTCCAGATGGGGTATGTGCCCCACTTCAACTTTTAAAAATTTGCATTTTTATATGTATAGTTCTTTAAAATTTTAAAATTGCCTCCCTCAAATTTTTTAAAATTACATTTTTGTATGTATAATTCTTTAAAATTTTATAATTGCCCATAGTTAATTTTTGTTTTTTTATTACATTATGTACCCCCCAACATAATACTTTAATTTGTGAAGTAGTGAACCTTAATTATTATGATTTTTTTTTAGCTAAAAGAAAATGAAAATAGAAAAGAAAATAACCTTTTGTTTTTCACGAAGAAGATAAGAAATATATATATATAGTTGAACCTTTCTTTTCATTACCTAAAACATCCTTTGACACGCCACTCGACAATGTTTTCAATGGACTGCCACTTTAACGAAAATAAATAGATAATAAATGAAAAGTCACTTTACCAGATAAGAGCATGCGCATCATAAGAAGTGAAGAGTCGTTTCATTAATTAAATAATAAATTAGGAGTGAACCTCTGGTTAACTTTAAATATATAAAAAAAGTGCTAATTCAACATTTTTCTACTTTTTATTTATTTATTTATTTATTTTTGAATTTATTTTTTGAAAATTTAAAACTGAATTAAATAAGTAATTCCGAAGTTTTAATAGTTTGTCACGTGTCTATCTAAAGCTTTAAATTTGAAAGAAAAAAAACAGAAGGATAAAACAACCCTTAACTTTTTATTTTTATTTTTTATATTTAAAATTAAAAAAAAATGATACAATGTTGATTTATTATTTTATACTTGCCTCAAGGTGCACACGGTTCATTTGTGAATTAAAACTAGTCCCATCACAACGATTCCAATGTAATTAAAAGCAAACGAAACTAATCCAAAATGTCCAATAGGGGCTTGGATTGGTTTAATTATAGAATTGAGCTTAATTACCTTAAAATATAATTTAATAATAATTAAGTTAGCTTAAATCAAATTTACTTATATCCAATTTTTATAAACAAAATAAAACTTCTTGTTCGAGGTGGAGAGTGCATTTCTAACTTTTAAAATCTAAAAATAAAATGGTAATAATGTAATATGTTGACAAGAGCTAGAATATTGTTTTATGAGTAGAAAATAACTCCGTTCATCTCACATAAAATGTCCTTTTTTCATAATTTAATTTTTTAAGGTGACTTTTAATGTGTTTTTTTTAATTATTATTATTATATTGAGAGTGAATGAATTATTGATTTACTCATAAAAGTACTTAATTGAAATAAGCTATATGTTTTTAATAAAATTGAATCAAATTGATGATTTAAACCCAAGTCATATAAAGTGTAAGCAAGAGCGAGAGCAAATTCATAAGTCAGAGTGAGAGAGTAGCATAATTAAGTCATAAGTAGTAAAAATTTGAATGAAAGCCCACGTGAAAGATAAAAACAAAAAAAATTGTATGACTTAGATTTAAACCGTATTATCATCAATATAATTGTTATGATATCATTGAATTACCCTAAAATGGATTAACAATTTGGGACTATATATATATATATATATATTTTTGAATGGTTTGTGTTTTTTTTTGGCCCCCTTTTTGAATGAATATATATATATATATATATATTTGACAAATAATATACATCCAAAAATATCATAGGCCACCAGAAGATAGACAAGGACATTTGTGAACGATAAATTAACAGTTTTGTTATATCCTTTGATTATTTATTTATTTATTTATTAAAAGTGGACTTCTATCATTACGCATAAAAAGACAAATATTGTCCAAAACTTCAAGTATTGGTGGACACCACATGTGATATAAGTAACTATTACGTGGACTTGCCATGTCAGCCGTAAGTCGAGATTCTATTGCCAAGTCAGCATCACACGCTTACTAGGTCCCACATGCTTTGAACCCCGCACACCATAGATCTTTACACCCCTTACTTATTTGGACGGTCAAGATTAATAAAATCCAGACGACACGTGTCCACCACGAGCCTGTCCCAAATATTTGGTCATTTCACTCCCACCAAGGGTCAACACCGACGACACTATATATCACTCCGCCCACTCAGACGGGACGAAAAAACCTATCTATCTAACGATGTCATACTCCGGCGGGTCTTGTCAGATTCCGGCCACCACCGAACCTTCACCCAAACCACCCGGAGATCCTCTCCAGCATCCTCCGGGAAGCGTCGGCGGCGGCGCAGACCCTAGTCTGCCGCTCCGCAACCTCTCTTCAGTCCGGGAGAGAATGGACTCTCTCCAACGCTTCCTCTCCGATTCGGTCACCAACAACACTCTGATCGGCAAGGACCAGATGGAGGTCGTCTCCGCCGAGATCGCCGCCGCCATCCATCAGGTCGTCGTGAATGGCGCCGCTCTCCTCGCGTGCTCTCAATCCCAGGAGTTCGCTCCGAAATCTGTCCCGATTCCAAAACCCAGTTCAACGATCGAGTCAATGAATCAGAAGAGTTCAACAAGCACGAACACAGATCTGAAGTGTTCGAGCAGTTTCGGGAGTGAATTTGCTGAGATTCGGATGAAGTCAACCAATCAACCAGCGGATCTGACGGTCGAAGCTATGGATGAAGATATGATCGGGAGTGAAGATTGGGAGATCATCGAGCTCGACGCAGTGGAGTTGCTAGCGGAGCACATTCACTTCTGCGACATATGTGGCAAGGGGTTCAAGCGCGACGCGAATCTGCGGATGCACATGAGAGCGCACGGGAACGAGTTCAAGACGCCGGCGGCGCTGGCCAAGCCGGAGAGGTCCGCCGCCGAGTCGCGACGGCGGAGGACGACGAGGTTTTCGTGCCCGTACCTGGGGTGTAACCGGAACAAATCGCACAAGAAGTTCAGGCCGTTGAAGTCCGCCATCTGCGTCAAGAATCACTTCAAGAGGAGTCACTGCCCCAAGATCTATTCGTGCAATGAATGCAACAAGAAGAGCTTCTCGGTGGTTGCGGATTTGAAGAGCCACTTGAAGCATTGTGGGAAGTCCAAGTGGAGGTGCTCTTGTGGGACTAGCTTCTCCCGGAAGGACAAGTTGTTTGGTCACATGGCGTTGTTCGAGGGTCATATGCCGGCGGTTGTGCCGGACGAGGAGGAGGAGAAGGCGGCAGCGGCGGCGGACGCCGCTGCCGCAGCCGCGGCCGCGGCCGCGGAGGACGAAGAGGGTGGAGTGAAGGGAATGGAATTGGGGGCGAATAGTATTGACAATGGGTTCTTTGAAGGACTGATTGAGGGTTTTGGTTCAATTGAGAACTACTTCTTACAAGATGAATTGGGATTCTCTAACGGTGGTGGTGGTGGTGGTGGTGGTGGTGGTGGTTTTGGTACTGATATGAATGAGTTCTATCAGTTTTGAAGCTGCCACCTTCATATGTAAGTATCTGCTGTAGTGTTATGTAGGGTATATATGTAATATATTCTTTCTATGCACTAATAAAATTTTGACTCTTGTTGTTGAGATTAGTATGTTCTTTTGTTCATCACATCTATTGTATTGGTTGCTTTTCTAATTCTCAATAAAGGGCTTATTTCATTTTGTTGCCTAAATTTGGTTCTTATGTTAAGATTACCGATTTGAGTTTTTATGATCTTGATTGTGTGCAAGAGAAATTCATTTTGGGGGTAAGAGATTTTAGGCTTTAATATGTGGATTAAATATTGATATGATCAATTTTGATCGTGAGGTATAGAAAGAGATTGGTTAAGATGAATCTTGGGAGTTGATAAAGGTTAATCTTAATGTGGAATAAAGATTGAAATAATTTATATGTTCAGTACAGAATTGGTAGTGATGTGATACCAAGAACAACACTTGTGGTTTGTTAGTTTGCACTTTGGAGATTAGAATAATGCGTAACTCTTTGTTTTTTTTTTTTTTTGTGGTGGGTTCAGTTGGAGATTAGAATTATGCATAACTTGTTCTTAGTGGGGATAAGGAGTTGGAAAAAAAATAAGAGCATTGTTTAGAGATTCTTTTCCTTTTTTATTTATTTTATTTCTTTCTCTTTCCCATGGAAGAATGAATGATGTTTTGGGCCCAGTTTTGTTGGAGAGAAGAAGGAAAAGAAAAGAAATGTGATGGATGGAAATGGAATATTGTATTTGGTATAAAATCTTAGAAGGAGAATAAAGGAAATGGAGGGATTTCGACTGATAGGCATGATGAATGTGTATTGCGATCCTCTAAAAAAAAGAAAAAAAATGAGACGAAATGGAAGGAAAGGGCTCTTTTGCCATCATTTTTATAAAAGACAATCAAAATATCAAATGCCATCATTTTTATAAAAGACAATCAAAATATCAAATGAGTGGGACATGTCTTTCTTGTGTTCAAATTGTCACTTTGAGTTGAATCATGTTTGGCATGATCTCTATATTTGTCTTACCACTCTTATATATTTTTCTTTTAAATGTGAAAGGGTATAATGATAAATTTTTTATCAGAATAGTTTACCTCTAATGTTAAAGGCTATCATTTCCTTTCTTAATTAATCAATCAGGTTAATACTATCATCTCCTTTCATTTCTTTTATTTTCTTCTCTTATAACTAATTTTAAAATTTCATCTTTTGAGAAATGATATATATTGCAGGAAGGATAGTGTTAACCTCTCGGAGCAATTCACGATGGTGCCAACAGTTTTAAGGCGCCAATTCGATGCTATCAAATACAACAATAGTGTTTTTGAACTCTTGAGCTGTAGATCACTATTACTTATCATATATATCGCAGGAAGGATAGTGTTAACCTCTCGGAGCAATTCACAATGGTGTCAACAGTTTTAAGGCGCCAACTCGGTGCTATCAAATACAACAATAGTGTTTTTGAACTCGTGAGCCGTAGATCACCATTACTTATCAAAAATAAATAAATAAATAAAGTTGTAGATCACCTTCCATTAACCCAAAAAGTTGTAGAGTTTTTGTTGAATGGTTTGTGGAAAAGCGAGTTTTGGCTTTTTTTTTTGGGAGAAAGTTAAAGGAAGTGTAATGGTAAAGCTGCAGTGGTCACCTTCAATGCATTATTTCTTATAAATTTGGTAATGGCCATGTTTACTTGCACACTCGTGTTTCATTATCATTCGAACGTGGAATAAACTATAAAGATTGCCACATTCGAATGTGGAATAAACAAAAAAAGAATTGCCTTTTGGAGAATTAATTTAATAAATTCAGAACAGAATTAGTAAGTAATACCAAGAACACCATTCGTAGTTGGTATGCACTTGGGAGATTAGAAATATGCACAACTTTTCTTGATATTGGACACTAGGATTATGCATAACATGTTCTTGGTGGGTTTGAGGAGTTGGGAAAGATAAGCATTTGTTTAGAGATTCTTGGAGATTATAATTATGCTTCTTTTTTATTTGGTGGGTTCAACTGGAGATTAGCATTATGCATAAGTTGTTCTTGGTGGGGGTCTAAGGTTGGGATAGATAAGCACTTGTTAAAGATATTTTTTTTCGTTTTTTTAGTTCTTGGCGCAATGATAAAGTTGCTTTACTGTGATATGAAGATCACGAGTTCAAAATAAAGAAACAACCTCTCTGCATGCGGAGGTCAGGTTCTTTCCTTTTTTAGTTTAATGAGAAATGATGTTTTAGCTGTAAGACAAATGGCGAGTCTTGGTACAACGATAAAGTTGCTCTATTGTGATATGGATGCCACTGGTTCGAAATAAAAAAACAACATTTCTACATGCGAATGTAAGATTGCGTACATCTGATCTTCCCACACCCTGCAATGACTGAAACCTCGTGCACTAAATTTGCCCTTTATCCTTTTAGGGATTGAAGATTTGTACAAATTTCACAAATAGTCACATTTATTCTTTAAGTACATGTATGTTCAGTGTTAACTTTTAGATCACCTTCAATTAACCTAAATATTTGATGGCCAATGGTTTGAGGAGAAATGCAAGTTGTTTGCCTCTTGGGGAAAAGTTAAAGGTGGCACAATTCCATTTTGGAAGGAAGTGTCATGCTAAAGCTGCATTGGCACCTTCAATGCATCTTCTTATAAAATAATACTGTAATGTAATGCATCTCAATGGAAGAAGAAGTCATGATGAGGTTGCATCTTGTGCAGGTTCTAACCCAATCTGAACCACCAGTGGACAACCTTCTTGATCTTGAGGAATACAGATGGGCTCCTAATAAACAATTCTAACCCTCATGTGGTTGGTTTGGCTAGGGTTGAGGACTCACGCATCAGTTGACCTGACTACGTCTCAGTTTGACATTAATGTATATTTTTAAATATTTATATGACTAAAATTTCAAATAAATATTTATATCAAACAAATGTAAGAATATGGTTATGTTTAAGAAACAGATTTAAAAAGCTACCATATATTTAAAGGGCTAGTCCCTCTGGGGACACTGGAGAAAATTGGAACATTCCATACAATTGGAATTACCCAAAAATAACTTTGAAAAGATGTAACTTGATATTATTAATATTTTTAAGTAAGTAAAATATTTAAGATATATTAACATATTTATATTGTTTATATGGTACATTTGTGAGATTTGGTTGTATTTCTATTTTGTTGTATTCTATAGGATGTGCTCATATGTATGAGCATTCCAATACGTTCGTTAAGATGAGTATGAGATGGGATTTTCATTCACTATGGTGCCTGGCAGAGACTCCAAGGTGGTTTGGAATAAACAAATCTAACCCTAACTGTGGTTGGTTCGGCTTGGATTGAGATATCAGTTGACCTAATTATACTTCAATTTGACAAAAATGTTTAAGATATTTATATGACGCAGATGTGCCGTGTATAGAATAAGGATTCCCTCTTGCACAGAGGGAAGGCACACGCGAAGCTCACTGCGCGCCCATGTTGATGCTTCGTGCAACCCTTTGAATTTCGGATTGCACCGGCATCATTTTACTGCACAATCTGAATTTTATAATATAATTATGTTAATAAATAGTATCACATAGTTAAACTAGGTCACTTTAAAATGTTTTAAGTAAAATATTTTACTCAAAAAAAAAAAAATGATAACTTTTAAAGTTTTGGTAGTTAAGAATGATAATATATACTAACATAATTATATTATATATGTTACGTTTGTCAGATTTTCTTCAATTTATATTTTATTGTATTTTATAGGAAACAATTATATGTATGATCTACATACAAGTAAATGGTTGTTAGAAATGTAAATTTGTGCTAATGGCGATGTCTTGTACTCTTCTAGACCCTGAGTTTCATTCACATTTGAATGGGGAATAAAGATAGCCTTTTGGTTTGGAGAATTATTTTATACATATATATTCTGAACATAATTGGCTATCTCCATTGGTAATTAAGGGAATCTCGGGTTCGTGAGGCGAATCTGGACTTTAATGATGTACGTGATTTGTAGGTGAATGTGTCGTGTCTTTATCAAATACATAGATACATATTTGACACTTCATGATTGTGTCTATATTTTATGTCGTTTAGGCGTTTAAGACGTGTCAGCCAAGTATCCAACATGATAAAAATATGTCGATTAGACATTTAAGACGTGTTAGCCAAGATTCCAACATGATAAAAATTACTTTTAAAATATAGACACGGTCATGAAGTGTCAGATATGTATCTATGTATTTGATAAAGACACAACACATTCACCGGCAAATCACATACATCATTAAAGTCCACATTTGGTACACTTGACCAAGACATCTTCGTCTTGTATAAAATAAACACTTGACACGACAAACCTAGAAACACATGAGTAACAAACGTCAAAGTGTCCAATTTCTTATAAGCATTTATTTACAGATTACCACAAACTTCCTTTTCCTATTAAATCTTCCACTAACTTTTACCCTAAGAAATATGGATATTTCTAAGAAGGTGTCGTATTTGTGTCGGACATTAACACTTTGTGGATACTATGGACTTGACACTCCATGTATGTGTCCATAATTTAAAAATAATTTTGATTATGTTGGTGACACTTGATTATATATCTTGGACACTTGATCAACACATTTTAGATATTTGGTCAACAAATTTGACACTTCACAATCATATCTTATATCATCGGTCTTATGTAAAACAAACACATGATAGTCCAAAAAAAAAAAACATAATGAACTTACATTAAAGTGTTCAATTTCTTGTCATTTTTTTTATTTTTATTTTTATTTTTATTTTTTTTATTTTAATTTTAAAATTAAACACATGCCACATTATGTAATGAATAAAACATAACTATTATAATAATAAGATCAAAGAATAATATTATATATATAATTTAATATATTCGTTTTGATATTCAAATAGCTTCATCTCCCAACTGATGTGACTCTAATGTAAAAATTATAAATTAATTAAAATTTTGTAATTATCTTTTTCAATAGATATATAAATTAAAACTTATATTATATTAATCATGTCCTTGTTATACTTGTTAAAAAACTTAACATGTCAAAACACATCTGTATCATATTTATATCGCTATATTGGTGGGTCGTATGCTTCTTAGTTTCTCAGTTTTCACATTGTGCATTCATGTTTTCTCATTGAAATAAAATGTTTAATTTATAAATATTATTATTATATTTTTGATAAGCACCTTCAATGAATCTTCTTATTGTTACTATTACTATTACTCTATTTTGAATGAACTTACTATTACTATTACTCTATTTTGAATGAATCTTCTTATTGTTACTATTATTACTATTACTCTATTTTGATAAGCTCATAAGCACCTTCAATGCATCTTCCTATAAAATAAAATAATGCATATCATTGAGAGTCATCTTCCAAAGCATGGGGTTGCATCTTGGGCAGGTTAAAACCTAATGAAACCACCATTGGGCTAGCTAGGGTTGATGTTGTTCAACATAGACTAGGCCAGCTATATACTACTGGGCATTAAAGTCACTGCTTAATAAAAAATAAGAAAGCCCATTTTAGAAAATCAAAGTCTAATTTTTTTTTTTTTGAAGAATTACAGTTTTTTTACAATTGAAAATTTTATTTTTTTTAGAAAGCTTTGAATTTACACTTGTGTCCCCACTCCCTTTATATTTATCTCTTGAATTTTTTAAAAGAACAGTATAATAATCTATATATTTTTAATTACAAAACTCTTACCTGACATCTTAGACATCGAGCCGACATCACCCGCTCAAAAAGAAGGACAGAAAGAAAGAAAAACAAGGTCATGCATTCTTAAACAATTCAACTTTTATTTTTTAGCATCTCAAAAGTCAAAATTGAGAATAATAGATTTTAAATAAAAAAAATATTCCTTTTTGTTGTTGTTGTTGTTGTTGTTTTTTATTTTATTTTATTTTATTTTTATTTTTTTAGATCAAAATTTTATATTGGGCTGACCATGAACATAGTGTTGCAGCAAATCATATCACAGTGAGGGTCAACTTATGCATAAACACACTTCTTTTTTTTAGCTCAAATTTTTATATTGGGCTGGCCTTGAACATAGGTGGGCTTCGAGTAAACAAACCTAACCCTCACTGTGGTTGGTTGAAGCATCAGTTGACCTGACAGACATAAAAGAAAAGAAAGAATAACAGTCGAATTACTATCATACCCTCTATTTATAATTTTAAAGTTGGTTCTTCAAGCCAATATTATAATTTTGGTATTATGAAAGTATCACTAACTCATTTTTCTTTTCTTCCAAATCTTTCCATTTTTTGAGGGATACCATATGAGGGATTTGGAGGGATAAGAGCATCTCCAATGAAAAATGCTATTTTTTTCATACTAAAGCTATATTTTGATAGAAGCTACAATGTCAAAATACTATACTTTAGTAATTCTGCTCCAACTATACTTTTCATCCAAAATGCTGTTTGGAGTATATTATTTTGATTCACCTGCTATATTTTGAGAAATGGCATTGTATGAGAAAAAAAAAAACACTTCTCAAATTTTTTTGAGAGTTGCTATATATGACAATACTATTAACAATCTTAAAGTATGTGAAATCTTTTGAAAGCTCATTGGAGTATATTATTTTGACTTTAAGGGAACATTGGAGATGCTCTAATTATCCCTCTCAATCATTGTCAATCTTTTCTCCTCAAATCTTTCCATTCGAACACAACATCCCTTATTCTTTATTTTCTATTATTTTCTTTTCTTTTCCTAACCCCCAAATCCTCCCATGCAAACGAGGCCTAACTATCGTGACTTGTGAGATTTTCTTCTACTTCTATTATAAAATACAAAAAAATATCTTCCGAACATTTCAACTGTTTAAAATACAAAATAATATCTTTCATGATGAACATTTCAAGCTCCCCCTCACGTCTTCCATGGAGCAGAAAAGCATTCTTCATTGGTCGATGACCAATTCCATGGAGTAGAATATTTTGCTTCATGTTTATGTAAAAACTGTAGAACCTGAAAATCAAGGAGAATAGGTGAGCAGAGAAGAAAAAATAAAGTAGCAGTAATAGACGTGTTATTATTCTGACTGTAAATTAATCAACTCCCTTGATTTTCTAGCCATTTTATTTTATTTTAGATGTTGAATTCCTTGGTGGCCTACGTTTGATAATTGACCCCGTTAATGTTACAGTTCTAAACTCCAAGATTAGGTACTGTCTTGAATCACAATTGTTAATGTTAGATGTTTCTCTGATATGCATCTTGAAAACAAATTTTCTCTGATACAGGACACGAGGGCACGAAATAAAAGAGTCTAAAACTCGGACACGAATACTTGAACACTTCATATATATTATAAAGAAATAAGAGTACTCCTATCAGTTGTATAACTTATAGTATTGCACCAATTGAATTTATATTTTTTATTAAATCTATATATATATATATATATATATAGTTTTTTTTTATAGCAAAGCTAGCACGTTTTGGCAGCCACATCATTTTTAATTCTTTTATCTCAAACCAAAAAGGAAATAAAAAAATAACAAAGCCCAAATAATAGAGATAATCTATGGATGATGTTTCTTTTGGTTTCTTTTCCTTTCCATTTTTCCCTTTCTCGTGGTAAGGTTCTTTTGAATTGATTCAATCCAATAGTGGCTTCCTTTGCTCACATTGTGACCTCAATGACAGTTCATCTGAATTTTAGAAAGTGGTTGATTCATCTAAAATTTTTCAGCAAGTAATTTAATCCTTTTTGGTCATTTTACTTCCAATTTAATTTGTTGCAGTGGCTTATGTCAGTGGACTGGTTTTGTCCTCGTACCTGTTCTTGATTTTAGCTGTTAATATAGCTATATTTATTTGAATTTTGTCAGTGTCTTAGCTTTGCGCTTGTCATTCGCGGATTTTATTTGTAGAAAGAAAGCATTGCATGTTTTGAAGTAATATATTTATATAATACAGAAACTATATGTATGTTTGATGGTTTTTATGATGAAGCCAGTGGTCTGCCCAGAAAACAAGCATTTTATATGGAATTCCGACCAGCCTAAAATCAATGAAGGTACGTATGGGGAAGAGGGCAGACTTTTTTGAGCACCTGTGGTGAGTCTTTTGAGCTAAAAATGAGCTGCAATGTGAGAGGGCTTTGAGAGTCGAGAACGAGCAAAGTATTTCTGGGTTTTAAAAGTTGATTCAAGCCAAACATCTGTCTCAGAATACATGTATTGAAGATCATATTCTTGATGAATCCTATGGAGGTGACAATTTACAAATTTCTGGTGCAAAAGAGAGGTTGAGGAGGTCCAAAGTTGATGTGGTCATTTATGGGGCTAGAACAAGGTTCAAGCAAGTGTATTTGCTCATTTCACATCTGCAGAAGGTGCTCACATGTACACATTTGAGATCTCAAATCTACTCAAATCTGGTTTTCTGATGCAAAATTGCTGTCATTAAGCTTATTGTTGATACGTCTTGCTCTTACATGGATGATTGTCATTTGAGCATGGTTATAATGTTGAATAAAGACAGTGCAATCTCGTATTCATCTCATTGAAATGACCACACGTGTTTTGTGCTGTCAAACCCTTTGAAAACAAGGGTTTTGTGCTGAAATAGACTTTACTCAGTGTAGCGATTCTGAAAGGATTTACTATATTTGTGTTGACCATCACCTGAGCAAGTTTGTAAAACTGATTCAAGTCTGAGAGAATCAAGTTCAGGCTTGTGCAGCCCTAAAATACCAGTTTTGCCCCTATACTTAATGTTTCAGCAGAAAATTGGCTGAAGTCTTGTTTGAGCTATAATTTGACATAACTTGCTACATTCCTGAGGTTTATCTTTCTAAAGCAAGTTTTATTTATTTATTTATTTTTTGATAAGTAAAATTTATTGAAAGACGCTCC
This sequence comes from Cornus florida, assembly GCF_030987335.1. Taxonomy (NCBI): domain Eukaryota; kingdom Viridiplantae; phylum Streptophyta; class Magnoliopsida; order Cornales; family Cornaceae; genus Cornus; species Cornus florida. The sequence goes on along the minus strand of NW_026775577.1, from coordinate 51,666,669 downwards.
AAGGGGGAGCGGAATCCAAAGGAAAACACAAGGCTAAAAAGTGCCTCAAGCCTTCAAAGAGGCTAAAAAACACAACAATCTCCTCAATAGATCTAAAATCTCTCCCAAAAACCCAACAAAATAGAGTGGAAATAATAGAGAACTTAAGTATATAAATCGGCTTCTCCTTTCCATCAAAATATCTTCGATTCCGCTCGAGCCAAATGCACCACTAAATACAAAGAGGCGTAACCCTCCAGGCATCCTGAATGAGGGCCCCCACTGAAAAATCTCTCCAAGCCTCAATCAGCCCTCTGGAAGAACAAGGCATGACCCAAGGGATTCCAAACAAGCCAAGCATCAAATCCCAACAATCCCTGGCCATATTACAATGCAACAAAAGGTGATCAACTATCTCCTCATCATGCAAACACAAATAGCAACGATTGACCACCACTTGGTTCCTCCTCCTCAAATTATCCTGGGTTAAAATCCTACCCAAGATAGAAGTTCAAGCAAAGAAGGCCACCTTGAGAGGAGCCTTAGAACGCCAAATGAACTTCTAAGGGAAAGGACCACCAGAACCAACCGTAAGACACTTGAAAAAGGATCGAATCGCAAAGCGACCCTGAGAGCTAGGACCCCAGAGCCAACAATCAGACTCCCCAGCTAAAATCACCTGGTGATACAATAACTCCAAAAAGCAAGAAACCTCCTCAAACTCCCAATCCTGAAAATGCCTCCTAAAGTGAATATCCCAAGATAGCCTCCCGTTATCAAGATGATAACAGTCAACCACGAAGGCCTACCTATGGGAAGCAATCTTGTGGAGCCTTAGAAAAGCGAAAGCAAGAGGAAGTTCCCCACACCAACAATCCGTCCAAAATCTGATTCTCCTGTCATCCCTGATCCGAAAATGAACATGCTTGCTGAAATCATTCCACCTTTTTTAAATAAAAGTCCAAACCCCCACCCCTCTAGGACCACGAATGTAATGACTCGGTCTTTTTCCTCCTTTTTCTTTTTCGGCGATTTTTTTTTTTTTTGTCTTTTTCCCATTTATCTTTTTTCCTTGCATAACCTCAATTTTGTGCTCGGATTTGATTCCGGTTTTGCATGCATTCATGATATTTGATTTCCATGACATTTATATTTTTACTTTTGTAGAAAATACAATCTAGTTGTTTACTTTTTCATAAAGGGTATGGATGCATACTTTATTGTAATTATTCCTTGGGATTTTTGTGTAATTACATAAAATAATTATTTTTCGTCTTGGGGACTATTTTGCAATTTATTTTGGAAGATATTTTCAAAAAGGACCTTTTTGTAATTTTTGAAAAATGTGACAAGTGTCACATTCTCATGGTGCCACTTGTTGGCAATGGGGTGGAGTGACTTGGATGTATAATCTCTTGACATTTGGAGGGTGTGGATTCACCCACTTGTTGGCTTAGGATTTGGGCACTTGTTGGCTTAGATGGTTGACAAGTATAGGCTTAGGATTAAGCCTAGGAAAGGGCCTTGGATTTGTGACAAGTGTAGGATCACAATTAAGTCTTGCATATTGTGTGTGTGAGAGGTAGTATAAGAGCACATAGTGAGTGAAGGAATACTAGATCTTCCACTCACCATTTTCACATTATCCTTTTCATTTTCACTTATTTTCTAAGAACCCTAACCTAGCCACCATTGGAGAAAAGCTTGGTTAATAGCTTTGACTTCATTTTTGGCCTCCTTTCATTCACCCTAGACTTAAAACCTTGGAACACAAAAGTTTTTCCCCCAATCTCCTCTTTATTAACCCTAAACTTGTTTTTCATTTTGAGCTTGGTTGCTTGGATTATAGAGATTCAATTCTCTATTAAGGTAGGAGTGGTAGTATGTTTATATTTTAAGTGTTTTGTAATCCTTGGGGTTTAATATATATTGTATACATGCTTTTAATATGATAGTTTTGCACATTATAGGAAACCCTCACTTCTTGACTTAGGGTTAATTGATTTAAGCATGTATGATATGTATAAACCATGTGTAGAAGGATTATATAATTTAGTAGTATGCTAAATTCTAGTATTTTCACATATGTAGTGATATAGAACTCTAGTAGAATTATTAATGTTATATACAATTCCTATTGACTTGAATTGCTATATTTATGGTGATGATAATTCTGTGATCTTGTTGATGACAATTGTGATTATTTTAGAAGCTTAATACTATAATGTTGAAATCTAGTATATATAGCTTATTGTTGAGGCATGTTTTAAATTGATAAGTTGGTGGTATTATATTGTACAAAATATCATGATGAGGACTTGTCATTTGGTATGCCATTTTAGACTTGGAACTCTAAGACATGGCTTGTGTGGTTTCAAAATACTTGTGCATGGTAGGTGGTTTATATGCCTTAATTATGGTGTTTGAGTTTTGAACTTAATTGTGATTTTGGATTATCTTGGGACATTGTTACAAGTGATATGGCTAGAGTTTAGCTCTAGTGCGGGAGGTATGAGTTCTCCTTAATTGAGATAATACGCACTAGGGTGGTCTTCCCAGCGGGTTAATGTCCGGAATAGCCATATTGATCTTGGTTTAGTCCGAGACGTGATGTCCAAGTATTCCACTAATTGATTTCCCATTAAATTTGTGACGGCCCAAGTTTTTCAACCCGGTGCATCAGTGATGAACCAAAAGTTGATCCGATAACGGATCCGAAATGCGGAATCGAAAGATAAAACCAAAGTCTATAGAGATATAAATCATCCCCAAGACACCAATGTGACCTTCCATGAAGTCATGGAGCTCAAAGAAATAACTGGAAGCGAAAACTAACATAAAAAGGGTCAAATGGTACCCTATGACACTAATAACAACCAAAGGGACAAAATCTACTTCAAACTAGACCACGTACACCAAAACTGAAAAAGAGACTTTAAGCTTCACTTGAATCCCCTATTACATGATCAACCTTAATTATATGTAAGTGTGTGATGATGTGAACATACACGCAAGTGTAAAACAACATTTTAAACATGCTGAAATGGCCTATGGCCTTATTACAATTCATTTACAACATTTAACATGTCAAACCTCTAAGTTGAAAAAATTACATTTCATAGGCAAAACTTAAACATGCTAACACTTGTATGTGAACAAGAATGCTTCTAAAGAAACTTCAATTCTGCAAATCACCAAAGCAAGTGCAAATCTCCAATCTTGTATTCTGTACCTGAAATATGCCCCAGTAACTTTGGGGTGAGCAACATAAAGCTACTTGTAGGAAATGAGCATGCATCGACCTAACGTTTTACATGTTTGCATGATTTAAACATCGTGGTTCATTCCACCTAGCGTCTATGTCAAAGGTGAGACTCAGGGAACATCCTAAATTGCCTAAGATCATTTCTAGCATAAAACACATCATTCATACAATTCAAACAACATAGGAACATGCTATACGAAGCGACAAAATATAGATTCTCAAAGTCATCAACTTGAAATTTAAAATGTGTAAACAACTAAATATAACCATTTAGCATAAATTGGAGTTTCCAGTACCACATGTCAAGACATAGATCCTCAAAGTAATCAACTTGAAATCTAAAAGTGTGTAAATGACTAAAGTGGGTCATGCCACCTAACGTCTATGTTCCAAATGAATCTATAGGATCATTCCTAAGCTACATTTGAACAACAAGACGCAAATCACAATATCTATGCAATTTAACCAACATTGATGCATGCTATACAAAGTAACAATATATAGATTCTCAAAGTTATCAACTTGAAATCTAAAAGTGCGAAATCAACTAAATATAGCAATTTAGTATAATTAGAATATCTAATACCACACATCAAGACATAAATTCTCTAGGTTATCAACTAGAAATCTAAAAGTGCGAAATCAACTAAATATAGTAATTTAGTATAATTAGAATATCTAATACCACACATCAAGACATAGATTCTCTAGGTTATCAACTAGAAATCTAAAAGTGCGAAATCAATTAGTGGAACACTTGGGATATCTAAGATCGGAATTCTGCCGAGACCTTAACGGTTATTACGGGGACTAACCCGCTGGTAATACCACCCCTAGTGTGCACTATCTTGACGGGGAGAACTCATACCTCCCGCACTAGAGCCAAACTCTAGCCATGTTATAGTAACCATGTCCCACGTGACTCCAAAATAAATAAGTTAACAACTTATATACGAAATATATAAATACAGCACGAAACTACATTCCATGCACAAGTAGGTTGAAACCACCCAATACATGCTCTAAATTCACAACTACTATAGGATGACAATGTTGAATCTTCAGAGCGCGATTCGTTACGCGCTATAATAACATCACATGTCGAATCTTCAGTTTGTGATTCGTTACACGCTATAATAATATAATTTAATATTGAAACATAATCACATAAATTCATTACAAGTTTAAAATCATGCTTCAAACATAATATCAATGTTAAACACATGATTTAATCAATAATGTAATAGAAACGAAAATTAATTATATAACCTAATTAATTTCTCTAAGTTTCATATCTCAATCAAATGAACCCTAATTAACACATGTTAAACAACATAACTTATTAATTACATGAATCAAATTAAAAGCTTACTTAGGTCATTAGATCAATAGGATGGAATTTAATTAAAACATGATAATTAAATCCCTAAATTCTAAAACAACATCAAATAGTCCCAAATTAGTATATACTAGTTTACAAGTCCTAGTCATCACAAATATTAAGTTAAAAACTTAATTAAGCCAACGGAACCTTTAAATAGATTTTAATTAATTATTTTAATTAAAAACTCTAGATTTTCATACTTAATCAAATGCTCTTAAATTAAAGTATGTTAAACAATATGCCAAGACTTAATTTAAAAGTATGTTACAACTTAATTTCATGCAAGGTACGGCCATGGGAATTAATCTTTCACAAAAGAAAAATATTAAATAAAAAACGCAATTCTTATTTAAATAATTCCAATTTAATATATGTTAACAAACATAATAAAACTAAACTTTCTAACATGCCACAATTTAAATCTAAGTTATACATCATCATGTGAATTAAATCCTAACCATAAAAATTAATTAAATTAAATTTTAGGATTTAAACAAAAACATGCATACAAGTTGTATAATTATGGAAAACACTCCATACAACACATATAAAATCCTAAAACATCCCCTACCTCAATTTGAGATGAAAATCTCAAAAGCCCACCGAAAAAAAAGTGCTCCAAATTCGATGATACCGAAGGGTTGTCGAGGATAACGCCGTGAACAAGAATCCCCGAGAAGCCCCATCAAAATCACAACTTAATTTCAAACCCAAACTCAAAAAATGGTCAGAAATGGGTTCTAATAAGGGTGAAAGATATAGCACGACGAGGGGAACAACAAACATTAAGGCCGAAGACTTTTCACTTAGGAAATCAAGTGGAGGAGAAGAAGAAAAAGTGGCAGCCCAAGGAGCTCCCATGGCTGCAGGCCAAGAGGGGGAGGAAGATGATCAAAATCTGACTTTTCTTCTTTAAGTACCCTATTTATAGAAAATCTCAAAAAGTGCCCCGAAAGGGCCCCGCCGGGTCTGGAAAAGTAGAATTTGAGCAGACGCGCTCAAACGGCAAAACTCTAGGAATGAAAAAGATTCAAAATGAGAAAACATGAATAACGGAAGAAACGGCGTCAAAAACCAAGTCCCGAGTAGAAAGTTATGCCCCATACAAGTTCGACGGCAACCGGGGCCAAAAACTCTGAAACTGGAAAACAACAACCAGGAGGAAATTCTAAGAGTGCACGACTCAACAAAATGTGAAAATGAATCCTGTATGAGGATCCAGGCTCCAGACGAGGTATTTTTGCAATAACTTTCGTTAATTGCACAATGGCCCCTCCAAAAAGTGAAAATTGCACTAATGCCCCAGAAAGAAAATATCTTCCAAATTTTTTTTTCTTAAAAACCCTTGAAATAAAATATCTTCAAAAGATATTTACGAAAAACACCCCAAGAAAAGAAAATAGTTCCAAAGAACTATGCATCCATGCCCCTATGGACACCGGGAGCAACCAGAGTACTTTCTTACAAAAGTAAAGATACGTATTTCGTGGAAACCACTTAGAATGAAGATACATGAAGTCAAAAACTAACTCCGAACACAAGAAGTGTGGTTTTGCAAACAAAATGACAAACAGGGAAAAGACAAAATAGGGAAAAAGACGAAATAAGGAAAAGGACGAAAAGTGAATAGTGTCGAAAAACGAAAAATGTGAAAATGACTCGGTTCTCAAAGGAAGTTGTCAATCCAAAGAAAAGAGTCTCGGAAATCACTCCAGAGCAATCGAGACGACACTAAGCGATGAGGAACTGAACTCAGAAAGGAAAAGATCAACGGAAAAAAATATCCGTGAAAATCTGAGAAAAGGGAAAGGAATGAAAATGACTGGGTCATTACAAAATTCCAAGTTGACAACCAATGCTTAATTGTAACATGTGATTTTTGTTATTGGCCAATTGATGTTGTTAAGTACATTGATATTGATATGTGTTGCTAAGGAATATTTAAGTTAGCTTAAGATGATCCCTTAGAACACCTTGAACATAGACGTTAAGTGGAATGCTCCCTTGTATTCGCCTATATTGATCTTGCAATGATATTGAAACTTTAGGGTATACGTATATGCTTCTTCTTATGAGTAACTTGATTACTCACCCTAGTGGTTTGGGTTGTTTTTCAGGTAAGGAGACTATGTTCTTGGATGCTCATCATCCTTAAAGGCTTATGAGCAATTTAGAACATATTTGTATATTGACATGCAAGTGTTTAGCATGCTTTACTTTTGAAGTTATATTTTTGCATACCATGGATGTATGGTATTTTTTTGAGGCTAATGTAGCTACCTTTATGTGTAATGATACCTAAATTCTTACTCTTGATATTAGAAGCATGTATGTATGGAGGCCGAGGGCCAAGCATGTTTATATTAGTACTTGTATCCATTTGGTACCAACTTTTGCTATAAAAATGTACTTTTACTAATTTTGAAGGTTTGGTGTGTGAAAATCTTGTAATGAATATGTATGAGGCTAGGAGCCATTGTTTTACATTCAAATATGCATATGAAGCTTGTTGACATGTTCACATACTCAACCTCATTCAAAAATCACATTTAAACTTTCATTTTGAACCAATTCATGAGGGGATTCAAAGTATGGGTTGAACCTCAACACCTTAGGCATATAGCAGGCCTTACAACAGCATTTCGAGGTGTTTCAGTCGACCAAAACTCTATTTCGGTCGACCGATGGCAATTGGAAACTTCATTGCACAGTAAAAACCCATTTCCAGTAGCCATTTTCACTGTTTGGGCCTATTTCGGTCGACCGATGGCCTAATTCGGTTGACCGATGCTTCAATTCGGTCTACCAAACCAACCAACACTTAAAAACATGTTTTCAGAAAATATTATGTCCAGTTCGGTCACCGAAACTCTATTTCGGTCGATTGAAATAACTTAAACTCGCACACAGCTTGCAGTTAGGTTTCAGCACTGATAGTCCAACTTCAAAAGGCCATAACTTCTTCGTTTCTAATCCAGATGGGGTGATTATTGAGCCTAAACTCAAGGATTTTGAGTCATATTTCCAATCGTGCCAATCTCATCCTCAGATTCCAATCACAGTGAGAGATATGCATATTTTAGTGAGGTAGGGTCAGTTTTCACTTAAACCGGGAAAGGGCATTTTGTGGGATTCTTGGCCAATGTTCTTAAAACCTCTTGGAATGTTGTGAAATGATTAGATTGGGTTATATTCACCTTGTTTGACTTGTTTAGAGTCAAGTTTCTCTCTTTAATTGTGAATTAACCGTTTTGCCCCCTGGTTAACGAATTTTGCCCGTTTTGACCTTTGTTTCCGCTTTTACTCTCTTTAAGTTCCGTGACTTCATGGAAGGTCACATTAATGTCTTAGGGGTGAATCCTATCCCTAGAGACCTTGGTTCACCTTTTGCTTCCGCCTTTCGGGCCCGTTACCGGGTCATCTTTCGGTTCATCACTGACGCACCGGGTTAAAAAACTTGGGCCGTCACAACTAACCTCAAGAGAGCTCCACCCACCACAACTCTCCCTAAATTTGATCGCAATAACCCTCCTCCAAAGCCAACGCCTCTCCACCCCAAACCCCCAAAGCCATTTCCCAAGGAGAGCCTTATTAAAAGGCAACAACCTCCTAATCCCTAAGCCTTCATTCCGAATCGGGCAACACACTTGCTCCCAGCGCACCAGATGATACTTGTACTCCTCTCCCCTCCCCCCCCCCTAAAGAAAATTGCACTGTAATCTCTTAATTCTCTCAGCCACAGAGGAAGGAATCTGAAAAAGAGAAATGAAGTAAGTTGGGAGGCATGAAAGGGTGCTCTTGATCAGAGTAACCCGACCCCCCTTGGAAAGGTACCACTTCTTCCAACCTGCCAGTCGCCTCTCAAATCTATCCACAACTGGATCCCAGCTCCCCACACACCTTAAAGGAGCTCCCAGAGGTAACCCAAAGTAAAAACTGGGAAAGGAGCCAGTGCGACATCCAAGAATCTAAGCAAACGTTTCAATCTCAGGGACCTCCCCAACCAGCACCAAAACGCTCTTACCAACATTCACCTTCAACCCAGAGACAACATGGAACCAGACCAGAACGAATCTCAGATATCTCAACTGGGACACATTAGCATCACAAAACACCAAAGTATCATCGACAAACATCAATTGGGAGATCTTCAATTGACTAGCAACATCCCTACCCACCCGAAAACCTCTCAAAAAACCCAACTCGACTGCCCTCTTAATCAATCTATTGAGGGCCTCCATCACAAAAAGAAACAAGAAAAGAGATAGCGGATCCCCTTGTCTCAATCCCCTCCAAGAAGAGAAAAAATTGGTCGACGTTCCATTCACAAGGACAGAGAAGCGGGCACTCGAGAGACAAAAAAGAATCTATGATCTCCAATGCTCTCCAAGTTTTCTTGATTGAACCAAGGTTATAGAAATCGTGTTTTTATCTTAGCCATAGATGCATTGAATAATCTCAACTCAGACCTAAATTTGTGGCCTAGTTTTCTGTCAAAGTGATTATGTGTTGCATATGCTTTAGTTATGAGCTTCACTTTGTGACAATTTTCTATGAGTATATTGATAATCACATTGGCAAACTTTTGTGGTGAATTTGAAGCTGCGTAAGCTAAGAGTGAAATCAGAAAGTGCTAATTCCAGTTTTAACAAATTACACCAGCACTATTGAGGTTTTATATTGCACAAACATGTGATCTAATCTTAATATCTTGATGTCTTGCTCTATACTTCATGTATCACTTCAAGAAAATTTAGTATACACTTCAAGCAAGTTTATATTGATGATTTGAAGGTGTGAAACCCACTGGTTAAGCTGTTCTTGAAATATCTCAGGAGTTGGTTATTCAAACCTTGTCAATTAAGGTTTTCTGATCCATAAGTTATTGCACAAACATGTGATCTAATCTTAATATCTTGATGTCTTGCTCTATACTTCATGTATCACTTCAAGAAAATTTAGTATACACTTCAAGCAAGTTTATATTGATGATTTGAAGGTGTGAAACCCACTGGTTAAGCTGTTCTTGAAATATCTCAGGAGTTGGTTATTCAAACCTTGTCAATTAAGGTTTTCTGATCCATAAGTTGTTGTATTGAGCTTCATGTTATGTTGTCTTGCCCTCTTCTTCATGTCTATCATATGAGCAAGAACATATTAGTATTTAGCAGCTGTGTAAGCCATTATTTGGACTGTGTTGTGATCGGTTCATGTTTACTTAAGACCAAGCCGGTTCAAGTTTACTACAAAAATCAGTTCTTCTATGCACTGAATTAACTACACCTTGCTATATTCCTTAAGCTTATCAATTGAGCAAGTGTATCTTGATTATTGAAGACTGTGATCATTGTTCTTGAGGTGTTTTTGAAGCTGCATTTTATTTTGTATATGATGCGACCCGAGCGTGTGCACAAAATAATGTACAACACTTTGAGTTTGGAAATTAGTGTCAAGTGGGCATCATACTTTAAATTTATAAACCGCTTAACACCTATATTATGTAGTATGAGTGAGAAGGGATCGTCCCAAGAGATTGTACGTGTTAGAATTTAACTTCGACTTTAGCGTATCAAATGATTGCAAAAAGAGAGATTGGTTGATTAAACTAAGGTGCAATGAAATTAAAATGCAAGTAAAGTAAACTAGTGAGAGGTCTTAGGGTGTCGGAATCACCACCAAGCTCATGTAATTAACCACTTGCTTTCCATTAATGGGGAATACATTATTGCAATCAAGATGTGGCCACAAACATAAACACAATTTGCATATAAAAGTGTGAACTATCTAATGCAGGAGTAAATTGTCTACCTAACCAACAAGTAAACTAAGTGTAGAACAACCCACCAAGACAAAGGCATAATCCACCAATTAGTTAACAAATGGGTCTAATGAGAGCACACATCAATCTAGAGAATCATGGAATTTGCAATAATAAGTGTGGAGTATCAAACCAAGCAAAGATTGTCTACCTACCTACAGACATGAATTAAATTGTAGAACAACCCATCAAGTGTAAGTATAATCCATCAAATTAGTTTACAAACACATTCAATGAAAACCCATGTTTAGCCATCACCAAATCCTTAATTAATCACACATAGACATGTAACCAGCATAGAGATCTAGTGTAGAGTTCAATTCCCAAATAATCACACATAAGATAACATGTAATTAAAATAGAGAATCACTAGGAAGAATTGAATCAACAATCACAAGGCTAACCACTAATCATAACAACATATATATAAATCCCCAAAAATAGAAATACAAGGGTTTAGATTACACAAGACTTAGGGCTTATCCAAGTGTAGATCTAAGTGTAGATCTAGCAAATCATGGAGGAGGTGGATGTAGTCATGAAACCCTCAAGGGTAAGCTCCAAACATGGCTCCATCTTCTTCTTCTTCTTTGAAGCTCTAGAGATAGAGAGTATGTAGATCTAGAGATGTGTTCTTGATATGTGCCTCCATTTCCCTCTTTTTTTCTAACCCTAATCTCTAACTTTTTAGAGAGAGAAAGTAATGAAAATATAGAAATTACAATGTGCAAATATGAATCTCCCCACAAAAATGTTTCAATCCCTCACATATACAAGGCTTTGAGAGCCCAAAAATGTGAGAACTCGGCCCTAGAATATTCTCTTTCAAGCACAGCCCGAGTTGGTTTGAAATAAGCTTCAGATCTGCTTTTTAATAACTTTCGCGAACAGTTCGATAGATCGGACTTTTCTTCGATCGATCAGGGTTCAATCGATCCAACTTTTCTTCGATCGATCAGAGTTGGTTCGATCGATCAGACTTTTCTTCGATCGATCAGACTTGGCAGATTTTCAACATTAGCCTCATTTTGCTCCAAATCCTCACCAAGACTTGGTTTGACTCCAAAAAGGCCTTAAGAAGCCATTTTTAGCCCGTTTTAACATTATTGACCTAAAATAGACAAAAACATGAAATTAGTCTAAAACGGAAAAAGAAGATAGATAAAGGTCCTAGAGTACTCGAGCTTAAGTGGTTTAAATGCGCACTTTTCAGCGCTCATCACACCCCCAAACTTAAATATTGCTAGTCCCTAGCAATGAACTACAAAGTAAAGGAATGAAATGAACAACTATACAACTATGAATCTAGAAAGCAATAAATTGATAACGCCGCTTTCGTAGGGAACACGATTGCATTTAGCACATGCAACAAGCCTTTTAAACCCATAGGTTACCCCTAGTGGACGAGTGAAGTCTCGTGAGGGTTTCCAAAAACGATACCCACAAACATTAAGCTTATTCTTACTAAAGAGGTACCAATATTGCAAACAAGTATTGGGAGAAAACTACCTCAAGTTTGCAAATTTTCAACCATTTCCAAGCAATCTCCCAAAATCTAAACATCAAGCAAGCAAGTATAATCCTCCACATATCAAGAAAATGATCATGTAAATCAAAACAACACTAGATACCTTTTTGAGTGAACCGGCATCAAATATGTTACTATCTAAGCCAACTAAAGAAATGATTACATCCTTACCCTCAAACTAGCACACAAATCTAATACCGATCATCAAGATAAAGAATAGACATTTTATTAAAGTTTTATTTATCTAGGTGCGCTTATTCTTTTCACTCGATTTTTTTTTTTTTTAAATCCTAAGGATCAAAGATGGAAGCATAGTGTAATGTGTTTATCTATTAAGCTTTCTAGCTATCTATGAGGTTGAACGTTAGGTCAATGACTCCCAAACCAGACGGCTTTAGGGCATTAGGTGTTCAAACACCCCTAAGAACTTACAAACTCAAATTGACTAGGCGACAAATTAAAACAACCTCCATCTAATCATTTCCCACTTCTCACATTTTGGAAGAAGTTCTTACTTTATTGCTTCTGCAACTTTTTCTTTTCTTTTTCGTTTTTTTTTTTTTTTTTTTTTTTTTTCAACATTCAATTATTAACCTAGAGTTTGGGCCCTCCACCTTTTGGCGTAAGAAATTCAGTACTTGATGAGGCTAGAATCCCGGCTACTCAATGAAAAGGGATTGTTATCCACCTTTATCAAGAATGAAAGTTTTCAATGCGCTACTAGCCCAATTGGGATATAACCAATTTAATAATCAACAAAGCATGTACCCCACAAATGAATGATAGTGTGCGTCTGTGCTAGTGTAGAATCCTAAAGTGAATGTCAAAACAATCACAAAATCAAGATAATATGAACCACAAATGCAAGCAAGATATTAATCTTTTGAAAAAATTTACTCCTAAATGGCATTCACAATGCATACAAGGAGTATTGGAGTCTTAAGTCAAGCAATTTTTAAATTCTAAGCAATATAGCCCTCAAAAGATCAAAATCATCGCAAACATTGATCTCAATTCTCAATCATACAATTAAAACTTAACTTAAATAGAATGCAACAAAGACACCTTACCCCCAAACTTAAATCGCACATTGTCCTCAATATGAATGAGAACAATGGAAAAGATGGAAAGAGTATATCGTGGTGGCAAAAACATGGAGCCCGGCAATGATCCAATATGAAAAGGGTCTCCCCCAAACTTGGAATCAACAACCTACTTGAATAACCACACTAGCAAACTCACATCAAATATCAAATGGGATAAGATAAGTAAATCAAGCATTCTAAAACAATATAGCACAAGATGAAAGAGAGATATGAGATCAAGCCCTAAATAAAACAAGGAAATATGCAAGACTACACATAAGGGCACAATGGTGAAACAATTATTTTTGTATTTTTCATTTAACGAAAGCAAGTATAGACAAAATGTAAGAAAAATAAAGAATAAAATGTATGAACAAAATACAAAAAGAAAAATATAGAAGATAAAATGTAATGAAAGAATATGTACAATGTAAGAAATGAAAAACAAAAAGTAAGAAAGGATGCAAGAATAAAAAAAATGAAAATGAAAATAAAAACTCTTTTTTTTTTTTTTTTTAATGACATAACTAGTATATACACACAAACAATAAAATGCAAAAAAATAAAAATGCAATAAATAAAAATGCATTGAAATAAAGAATGCAAATTTTATTTATTTGTTTATTTTTATTTTTTATTATTATTTTTTTTCATGAAAGTATGTATAATGAAACAAAATGCAAGAAAAATAAAGAAATAAGAATGAATATGAACATGTATGATACAAGAGATAAAAGACACAGTATGTCATGTGGGTGCTAAGTTTAACGTCTTTAGCAAGACGGAATACTACTTTGAAAAATTGTTTTTTATTTTTTATTTTTTATTTTATTTTTGTAGACATATCAAATATGTACACAAAAAAAAAAAAAAGGCAAGTAAATAAAAATGCAAGAAGTAAAAATGTAAGGAAATAAAGAATGCAAAGAAATAATTTTTTATTTTTTATTTTTTATGTTTTAAATTTTTTTTTTTTTTCAAAAGAGAAAAGTAACTAAATAAAATAAAAGAAAATGACAAAAGTAAAAGAAAATAAAAAATAAAATAAAATAAAAATAGAAAGAAGAAAAAGTCAAAAAGTCAAAGGGGCAAAGTTGTGATCGATCTAAGGGTGATCGATCGAAACTCGATCGATCCAAGATGTGAAAACCTGCAGACAACTTCGAACGATACAAAGAGATCTGAAAGATGCAGATATTAAAAAATTTCTAAGTATAGAACTGAGATCGATCGAAGGGATAACTGGATCGATCGAGAAATAACTGGATCGATCTGGAAGAAGGTTTGCACGATACACAGAGAGCTGATTTTTGCAGAGAATTGACTGCAGAGAGGTTCGATCGATCGAAAGTACACTTGTGATTGATCAAACTGGCACCAAATGCCTAATTTTGAGATGAAAGTGCAGAAAATAATATGCTAGGCCCCAATGATGGTAACAAGAATAGAGATTGAAAGATGGATGGAAGAATGTACACAAGAATGAAAAATAAAAAGAAATGAGAGAGGAATAGAGTTTTGAAACTCTACGAAAAACTAGTGTTTATGCCTAACATGTATGAAATCTTCAATGAAGATCAATGGAATATATCTAGATGCCGCAAGAAGTGGAAGATAAAAAGAAATGGGAGAGGAATATGGTTGAAAACTCTACGAATGCTAGTAATTAATGTCTCTAGTAAGATGTTGGGTCGACTCACTAGTCGAACGAATCAAAAACCGGATATGAAACATTCTTATTGACACTCTTTTCACTTTTCTCATTTAATGTCTCACTTACAACAATGAAATCATCCTCTAAAAGAATGACTTGAAAAGAAATGAAAGAGATGATATGGTTCCTTTCATCCACGGTCTTGAAAACAAAATCAATCATGGTTGGCCTTGCCTCACTTTTATGCTCTTGAAGTGTATTCAAATAATCACTTCCTTTGTGAATTGGCAAGTCAATGTCTTTCAAAGACTCATTTGGAATCCCCACCTTCCAATTTAGCTAAGGAGTCCATTAGAGAGTTCACTTCATTTTTGGAGCTTTTAAGTTCAAAACCACAATTTTTATACATTTCAAAAAGGCATATCTCAAGAGGGTCTTTGGAGATAATAGAAGGAAGGCCCTCTTCAATAAGTTCATCTTCCTCCTCTCCTACCTCTATAGTGGTCAACATTTCCTCACTCTCTAAAGTAGCAATGGCCGGGATAAAATTATAATCAAAACAAGGAAAGTCCTCATTAATCACGTTATGCTCTATTGGATTAGCCACCAACTCACTTTCCACTACATCCTCTACACAAGATAGAGTGTTAGGCATTAGCTCACTTGGTACTTCTTCCTCTTCACTCTCATCATCCTCATCTATATACATTAAAGTTCTTGCCATTTTTTCATTTGTCTCTTCCTCTTCCTCTTGACGAGAAAGAGTATTTTCAATTTGCTCAACTTAAGTTCAAGCTTGGCTAAAATTTGAGAATGGGAAAGAATAAGTTGAGTTTGTGAATTAAGCCTATCAAGTAAAGCTAACACTTTTTCTTGAAACTCGGGTGAATAAGGTGATGGAGGTGGTTCTTCATAAAATGGTGGGGGAGGGCAATAGTCACAAGGAGGATTAAAAGAGTGATCAAGCCCATAATAAGATGATACATGAAATGAATTGGACTCAATCTCATAAGGATTAAAATATGATGGAGGAGCATAAGGTGAGGGGAAGTAATTTTTTCCCAAACTTGGATTAAAAAATGGCTCCGTCCACATTCAAAATCCAAATGCAACAAATAATGGCCTCCACACGGGCCAATGCTTGGACAAAAATTTAAGCAATATAATGAGCCTCAAAAAGGGCTATCACAAGCATGCAAAGAGATGCACAATTAAAATACAAAAGTTCCAAGAATTGCTCACAACGGTCCTTAAGCAACTTCAAATTCTAATGCTAGCTTTAAGCTCCAACAATTGCTTAAAGATCCAAAGTTTGTCTTTCTTGTAGTCAAGTACTTAATTAAACAAATAATATCAAGAGTAAGAAAAGAATATACAATGGAAAATAAAATAAAAATAAAAGCAATCAAATGAACACTATTATCTAGTTTAATCCCAACAAAACCATTAATCCCTGGCAACGGCGCCAAAATTATGATGCGACCCAAGCTTGTGCACAAAATAATTCACAACACTTTGAGTTTGGAAATTAGTGTCAAGTGAGTATCATACTTTAAATTTATAAACTGCTTAACACCTATACTATGTAGTATGAGTGAGACGGGATCATCCCAAAAGATTGTACGTGTTGGAATTTAACTTCGACTTTAGCGTATCAAATGATTGCAAAGAGAGAGATTGGTTGATTAAACTAAGGAGCAATGAAATTAAAATGCAAGTAAAGTAAACTAGTGAGAGATAGGGATTTAAGAGATATGAAGAGAGGTCTTAGGGTGTTGGAATCACCACCAAGCTCATGTAATTAACCACTTGCTTTCCATTAATGGGGAATACATTATTGCAATCAAGATGTGGCCACAAATATAAACACAATTTGCATGTAAAAGTGTGAACTATCTAATGCAAGAGTGAATTGTCTACCTAACCAACAAGTAAACTAAATGTAGAACAACCCACCAAGACAAAGGCATAATTCACCAATTAGTTAACAAATGGGTCTAATGAGAGCATACATCAATCTAGAGAATCATGGAATTTGCAATAATAAGTGTGGAGTATCAAACCAAGCAAAGATTGTCTACCTACCTACAAATATGAATTAAATTGTAGAACAACCCCATCAAGTGTAAGTATAATCCATCAAATTAGTTTACAAACCCATTCAATGAAAACCCATGTTTAGCCATCACCAAATCCTTAATTAATCACACATTGACATGCAACCAATCTAGAGAATCTAATGTAGAGTTCAATTCCCAAATAATCACACATAAGACAACATGTAATTAAAATAGAGAATCATTAGGAAGAATTGAATCAATAATCACAAGGCTAACCACTAATCACAACAGTATATATATAAATCCCCAAAAATAGAAATACAAGGGTTTAGATTACACAAGACTTAGGGCTCATCCAAACCCTAAGTGTAGATTTAGCCAATCATAGAGGAGGTGGATGTGGTCATGAAACCCTTAAGGATAAGCTCCAAACATGGCTCCATCTTCTTCTTCCTCTTCTTCTTCTTCTTCTTTGAAGCTCTAGAGATAGAGAGTATGTGGATCTAAAGATGTGTTCTTGAGATATGCCTCCACTTCCCTCTTTTCTTCTAACCCTAATCTCTAACTTTCTAGAGAGAGAAAGTAATGAAAATATAGAAATTACAATGTGCAAATATGAATCTCCCCACAAAAATGTTTCAATCCCTCATATATACAAGGCTTTGAGAGCCAAAAAATTTAAGAACTTGGCCCTAGAATCTTCTCTTTTAAGCAAGCCCGAGTTGGTTTGAAATGAGCTTCATACCTGCTTTTTAATAACTTCCGCAAACAGTTCGATCGATCAGACTTTTCTTCGATCGATTAGGGTTCGATCGATCAAACTTTTCTTCGATCGATTAGAGTTGGTTAGATCGATCAGACTTGGCAGCTTTTCAGCATCAGCCTCCTTTTGCTCCAAATCAGGCTCTTTTTGCTCCAAATTCTCACCAAGACTTGGTTTGACTCCAAAAAGGCCTTAAGAAGCCATTTTTAGCCCGTTTCAACATTATTGACCTAAAATAGACAACAACATGAAATTAGTCTCAAAATGAAAAAATAAGATAGATAAAGGTCTTAGAATACTCGAGCTTAAGGGGTTTAAATGCACACTTTTCAGCACTCATCAGTATACATTGACCCTAAGAGTGCAGAAGAAATGACAACATTGGTTACTATAATTCATCTTTGTAGCTGTGTACTCACTTCTATCATTTGTATGAGCTTGTATAAGGTGTGTTAGGTGTATTGACACCTTTATTTTGTGTTGAGTAAGCTGTGAGAACTCTTGAGGGTCTAAGCAAGGGTGTTGTGGATAGTGTTGGGATTATTAGTAGTTTGGCCATCTTTATTTTTAACTTAAAGAATTGCATTAAAGTTCCTATAATGTTTCATCTTCTGGTGAAAATAGGCAGAGCACCTATCATTGTCTATCAACCAAAACACTTTTTTTTTTTTTTGGTAAGTAAATATATATTAACAAAGACGCTCAAAGGGGAGCAAACCCTTAACAAAGCAATCAAAAGACGCAAAAGGCGCCATTACAACGATAAGTTGTCAACAAAATCCTACAAACTGTCCGTAGATGGACAATTTCTCCCATTAACCCAAGAAAAGAGAGAATGCAAAACATGCGACTTAATAACCAACGACAGCGCCTTCTTTCCCTTGAAAGATCTCCTGTTCCGCTCGAGCCACATCCCCACTAAACACAAAGAGGTGCAACCCTCCAAGCTTTTCTAAACCGACTACCCATCGGTTTCCCTGTCCAAGCCTCTAACATATCCACCATGTTCCTTGACACTACCCAATCAACCCAAAACACATTTAGAACCATACTCCAAACATCCGCTACAACTTTACAGTGCAACAAGAGATGGTTAACCGATTCACCCATTATCTTACACATGCAACACCAATTAACTATTATTCGACATCTTATTTTAAGATTATCGAGAGTAAAAATGCTGCCAAGTACTGCTGTCTATGTGAAAAATGCCACCTTTAGTGGAGCTGACGTCTTCCGTACAACCTTCCATTGGAAACTGTTGCTTAACGAATCCGTAAGACTTTGGTAAAACAACCTCACCTCAAACACCCCTCTAGAACCCCCCATCCACACCATCTCATCCCTTCCTTCCCCCTCCACCCCTTGACTATATACTAATCCCATTAAATCTATAAATCATTGAAGTTTCTACGGAAGCGCACGTCCTAACTAGCTCTCCCATTCTTTAACCGAAAATAATCTGCAACCACATCAAACTTATCCTCAACCATCCTGAAAAGCCGAGGGAACCTACGAGCCAACACCACATCCCCACACCATACATCCTTCAATAACCTCACATGCTGCCCATTCCTAACTCTAAACCATATCCGCTTAGAAAACTCGTCCCAACCTTGCCTAATACCTTTCGAAGAACCCATACCTACTGAAGAAGACACACCTCTAAACATCCAACCTCCCTCCTCTTCCCCAAAACGACAAGCAATAACACGCCTACAAAGCACAGACCTTTCACACCCAAATCTCTATAACCATGTCCCTAATAAAGTTTTATTAAACATATCCAACCTTCGAATTCCCAACCCTCCTCTTTTAATAAGGGTGATTTATGGGAAATCAATACATCTTGGTCTTTAGTATCAGCCTTATAAACCTCTCTAGCTTTCTGCTCTAACTCAAAAACTTCCTCTGAAGGATTACTCAAAAAGTTCAGCTGAACCTTTTTTAGTTGTTGTCTAGCTTGAATAACTTTGTCACCCACATTCCCATATATATTCTTATTCTATTATATGACAGCTTGTTTAACATTCCTTCGTTTCATGAACAACCTGTGTATAAGATTACCATGAACCTCAACTCCCCAGGCTGCTTGGACAAAAGAAAGCATGCACTCCCGCAAACACCAAACTTTCAATATTTTGAAAGGTTTTGGCCCATCAGCAAACTTCAAATCAAGCTTCACAGAAAGACCATAGTGATCTGAACATTTTGCTACTGTAAAGTCCACTTTAGTACCAACAAACTGAGTAAACCACTTGTCATTAATAATAATCCCTGTCCAATTTGACAAAAATCCGTCTTGAAATAGTCTGCCTATTACACCATGACCGGTCACCTTAGAGAAAATTTCTTGCATCTTTATACCCAACATTATATAAGTAACAACAAATAAGCTATGACAACAACATCCATTTATGTCTTACCAACACCAACCTGTTTATATATATATTGTTCATGATGGATTCTGTGTAACCCAGATTTGATCTGACTTCTTAAACAGAGAGAAGAAAAGGTGATCCTACAAACACTGGTGTGTTACCGGTGGAGTAGGCTCTGACGAGCAAGTCAGTGTGCGAAGTAATCTCTTCAGAGAAATCAAGAAATTGAGTTAGGGTTTATTGCGTAGCTCAAAACGTTGATTAGCCAGCCTTCTTTATAGGGCTTAGGTCAGGATGTCACGTAGAGTTACCTTCTCGTAATATGTAGACTTAATCCTTATCGTAATCTTTAATCCTTATCATAATCTGTAGAACCTATCTCAATCTTTAATCCTTATCGTTATCTGTAGAACCTATCTCAATCTTATGAGATAGTGCGTTAATTTATCCATCTTCCCTTAATCATGGATATTTAAATTATACATCCATCAGTTGCCCCCCGTTTCGGAGGATTGCTTGTCAAACCACCAGAACGTTAATTCCAAAATAAATAATACATAGTTAGAATTGTAGAGCCTTGTCCATTAGCTTGACCTATATTGCCACTTCGCGAATACAGTCAGGGTCGTAGTGCCATATTGGCAGCTCGTATATATGGCAAGCTCATATATTTGTCATATATTGGCAAGCTCGTATATTTGTCATAGTGCCACATCGAAGCGAAATACTCTATTTTATAAAGGATTGCGCGCAGTTTGAAGGCGGCAGTCGGATTTTATAAATGGTTGATTGGTTGGGATGTCTTCCATATTGGAAGCAATGTGTTCTGGAGGAAGGTCAGTTTTACGTATTGCACTGACTTTTCATAGATTTTGTTTATCAATTTAGGCAGTAGCCTATTGCTTAGCGTTACCCATTAGTTAGTGCTGGATGCATAGGAATTTTATGCGTCTGTTCTACGGAACTTGGAAGAATAGGGATCGTTACCTTTCACTAAATTTTGGGTAGGATTGGCTCGTTGATAGATGCAACCTAAGAGTTGTATATGTAAGGTATTTCTTAAACATAGAAACCTGGTTATTGATGGTTGTGTTGGAATTTGGTGGAGCTCATGTAAAACAGCCGTGCCACATGGAAACGGAAACAAATTTTGTCAAGATATTAATTCAGAGTTTCGTGAATTCCGAGGACGGAATTCCTTTTGTTAGGGGGGAAGAATGTAATACCCCTAGTTTTTAAAAGGATAAAATGGGAATTTAATTTTGGATTTTATTATATTTTTATTTAATTATGTGACTTATGTGTTTTGTTGCTTAATTGATTAAGTGTTTAATTGAAATGGTTTATTTGGTTTGCTTTAATTGTGGATTTGTTTTGCTATAATTATTTAATTGTGATTTAACTTTATTTAAATTGATTGTTTATTTGTTTTAATTTAATTAGTTGATTAATAAGTTGTTTAATTAAATTAGTTTTATTTGTTTTAATTGTTTATTTAGGGTTTTGGTTCTGGGTAGTCACGTTTATATATAGCCGACTTAGTATAAAATTAATTATTTTGTCGGTTGCATTCTTGTATTACAATTAGAATTAGGGTTGAGTTTTTATAAGCCTATATATATACATATATAATCTGCCAAGGGTTTTAAAACCCTATACACGTACTAGAGGCAGAGCAAAATAGAGAGAGGTTTAAGAGGAAAACAGAGAGGAAACCTAGGGTTTGGCAAAGGAGTGTTTGTTCGTGTGTTGAACCAAGGAGGAAACAGAGGAGTCGAGGACAGTAGGAGTCACCGGAGAATTTTGGAAGACGATGCAGGGGTTTTGAACCCAAACCTCAAAGGCAAGTTCTATTCCTAACTCTCTCCCTTTGGCTCGTGATCTTTGCATATCTAACACAATTCCAGGAGCGTATAAGGATTAAAAGTAAACTGGGTTGCATATCTCTGTTTTTTTTTAAATTGAACGTAGCCATTAGTTACTGCTTGTTATATAATCCTTCGTTTAAGAAACTCATAAATTAATTCGTGTAACTAGATGTATAATTCATGTAAACTGATGTATAAAGAATTAAATTAGTTTATAACACTCTGGGAAGCTTTAATATTACTTTGGTTCACATGATTGATTCATTTAGAACAGGGTGGGTTCTTGAATGGTAAATTGCTCGTTCTAACTTCCTATTGCATAACTTTTGTTTTGGTTGTTGTTAGCAAATGACTAAGGTATTAAACTGTCTTTGGATCACACTGGGACATAACTTTAACCAGTAGCTGCCTTAGTAATTTAGGACGGATGAACTGGTCGTCGCCGGAGAGGACACAGTTGGAGAGAAGAAGCAAATAGGAGGGGAGAAGGTTGGAGGCAGCTCCAAAATGTTTTGGAGCCGGCTCAAAGTGGGTTGGAGGCGGCTCCAAGTGGGTTGGAGGCGGCTCCAACTTGGTTGGAGCCTGCTTCTTCGAAAGGTTTTGCAGTTTCTGGTTTTTTGCGTGTGTCTGGGGTACTGTGGTTGGGTTTTAAGAATTCTATATTTATTTAGGGGTTATTCTGGGGTTGTTCAGTAGTGATTAAACTCATATTAACATCTCGGAAGTTATGGTAAGACAGAATAAATCCCAGGAAGCAAAGGTATAACATAGTAGAAGATTCCTCAGAAAGTTGTTGTATTAGCTGGGAGGTGAATGATTCAAGTTGCTCATATTTAATTAGCAATTGATTTAAGGGATTTGAGGTTTAAATCCTATCACAGTAATATAAGAAAAATAAGCAGGTCAGGTATGATAACTCTCTGTTATGCATAGGTAGGAAGGGTCGGGAACACTTAAGAAAGTTAGTGTGACGATATTTTTACAGACAATTCAAGTTGCTTATTTTTAAATTTAGCAATTGAAATAGGAGTTTGATATGTAAATCATATAACAGTGGTAAGAGATTAAGCCTGTTAACTAATATAAAATTCAGTTAATGCTTAATAAGAAACTCGTTGATGTTTTTGAGAATTTGTTTATGTTAACTTCTGGGATATTGTGGAGTAATCACAAGTAAGCATGTAAACACTGTTAGTATTATTATTATGCTTATTGTGAGTTACAGGATGGTTATATTTATTCTCTGCATTTAAAATTTGTTAGAGAATCGGGTACTGGATGTATTAAACAAGCATGCTAGTTAAACATTCTTGTGTTATGTTTATGATTGGATATGTTGATATTGATATGCTATGCTGTCATATTTATATTATCAATACTGAATGGATGGTTTGTATGCACCGGTATGGGACGGTGACATACTAGGGGGATTAGCTCAAAAAGAACGCTAAGTCTTACCTACTCTGGATTAAGGGATGGATTAACTATAAAAGTTAAGTCCTACCTGTATTTTATGTCAAATCACTAAACAGTTGAGTGACACTTTGGTTTGAAACGGAATTTAAATATATTTTTATGGTGTCACGATATGAACATGAGTCTCAGAGTCATTGGCTAGGGAGTGTATATGCATTGGGATGCATAGCTGGCTATGATGGTTAGATGTGTACCCTGCTAGGTCTAGGTAGTCATGCCCACCTCTGGTACGTTTTGCATGGTGCCTACTAGTCAGGTTGAGACGGGCCTGTAATCCAGTGAGAGTCTTGTAGTGTGAATATATATATATATATATATGTGTGTGTGTGTGTGTGTGTGTGTGTGTGTATGTGTGTGTACGGACTATTTAGTTATTGTTGGATTGGTTAGGATGTACATGCGTATCGAGTCTCTGTTTGGATTAAAGTAGGATATAACTAGTTCGTGGGCCTGACCCACTTCTATTTTTCAGGTGTTCGATAGTTCCAGTCGTAGACTTGATCGTGCTGAGCAGAGACTGTTACTCACTCTTCCGACTACATAGGATGTTCTTTCCTATTTTAGTTTCGGGTTTTAATTCTGTAAATTTATTTATTGTTTGGGATTATTAGGGGTCCATTAGATGGATTCCCAAGTTATATAGATTTAAAGGATTTAAATGATATTAATTTATTATTTAAAGTTTGAGGGTTTTTATTTTAGATTTCTTTTAGCATTTTATTAATTTATTCTTAATTCAGTTTTTTATTTCTGCTTGTTTATATATTGATTGTCTGATATCCCTCGGATCTGTGCTCGGACTTGATCACCCATGGCTCTAGAAATGAGGGGTATCACATATGCTGGCAGTCTACCATTATTTGGCAAGCTGCTATGCTGGCATGCTGGCAGTCTACCGTTATGTGGCAAGCTGCTGTTATTTGTCGTTGTAATTAGTTTCCATTTATATTTGTAGGGTTCATGAGCAGGATGGACAGTTATGTTTTGCCATTGCGATTATCGCATTATGTAATTTAATACTTCATCCTATTGACATCTTTAGTCGGCTCGTCCCTTTAATAAGGAAAGTAGATTAAGACGAGTTTCATGCAACTCGTAATAAGGTAAGTAGATGAATACGAGTTTCACTCAGCTCACCCTTTAACAGGGGAAGTAGATTACTATGAGCGTCACCCAGCTCACCCTTTAATAAGGGAAGTAAATTACTCTGAGCTTCACCCAGCTCACCCTTTAACAAGGGAAGTAGATTACTATGAGCGTCACCCAGCTCACCCTTTAATAAGGGAAGTAGATTACTATGAGCTTCACCCAGCTCACCCTTTAACAAGGGAAGTAGATTACTATGAGCTTCACCCAGCTCACCCTTTAATAAGGGAAGTAGATTAGTAGGAACTATACTCAGCTTATCCATTTAACATGAATATTGATAATATTTCTTCAGATGCTCAACATTCCATGGGTGAGGCAGTGGCTTTCCCTCTAAGTCCTCTAACCAGAATGTTCCTGGTCGCTGACATCGCGTAACTTTGTAAGGCCCTTCCCATTTGGGACCTAGTTTCCCTATGGTTGAATCCTTAGTTGCTTGAGTAACTTTACGGAGTACTAAATCTCCTACTGAGAACCTCCTAGGCTTGACCCGAGCATTGTAATACTTGGAAACCTTCTGTTGATAGGTAGCCATCTTAATCTGAGCTTGTTCTCTCATTTTTTCGATCAAGTCCAAGCTTGTTTTCAACTCCCTTTTATTCTGCTTATGCTGGCAGTACTCCGTCCTAAAGTTTATTAGGCCAATCTCTACAGGGACTACTGCCTCACTTCCAAACGCTAAAAGTAAAGGAGTTTCCCCTGTGGGAGTCCTTACAGTAGTACGGTAAGCCCATAGAACACTCGGCAGCTGCTCAGGCCACAGTCCCTTTGAAGCGCCGAGTCGAGTCTTGATCATCTGAAGATTGTTCTATTAGTGACTTTGGACTGTCCATTCACCTGGGGATGTCCTGGCGATGGATGAGAAATGAATTTGAATCCCGAGCTCAGAATAAAATTTTTTTAAAGTCAGAGTTGTCGAACTGTTTTGCATTGTCTGTGACAATCACTCTAGGAATCCCCAATCAGCAAACTATTGACTTCCACATGAAGTTCCTTATATTGTTCTCTGTGATCCTGGCCAGAGGCTTAGCTTCTACCCATTTAGTGAAGTAATCAACCATAACAATGGCATACTTAGTGTGCCCTTTGCCCTTGACGAGAGGGCCAATCAAGTCCATTCCCCATTGAGCAAATGGCCATGGTCCTGACATGGGAGTCAACTCCTCTGATGGTTGTCTCGAGATGTTGGCAAATCGTTGACACTTGTCGCACTTTTTAATGAAGTTAAGTGTATCTTTCTGCATGGTGGGCCAATAGTATCCTTGTCGGATGGCCTTGTTAACAAGTGACCTACCCCCAACATGGTTTCCACAAACTTCTAGGTAGATCTCCTTCAAAATGTAGTCAACTTCCTCGCTAGAAACGCATCGTAAATACGGTATGGAAAAGTTTCTCTTGTAGAGCACCCCTTTGATAAGGGTATACTTAGCTGCCCGCATCTTGACCTTTCGAGCTTCTACTTGGTTTATTGGGAGCACCCCATCCTTGATATATCTAATGATAGGATCTGCCCATTCCACACTCAATATTGCTTGTTGCACGTCAAGTTGTCTCTCCTGAGATATAGATGGTTCGTCCAAATATTCCAGTGGTATAATCTTATTGATCTCAGGTTCCAATGTAATAGCTAGCCGGGCTAAGGCATCTGCCTTCCCATTCTCTTCTCATGGTATTTGATGAATTGAGAATCTCTGGAAGTGATTCTTTAATTCCTCTACCTTCTGTAGGTAACTCTTCATCTTCTCGTCCTTTGCCTCATATTCCGCTTGAACTTGTCCAACGACCAACTGGGAGTTGGTGTACACCTTTAATTGCTCAACCCCTAAGGCATTTGCCACATTTAATCCTACTATCAAGGCTTCGTACTCACCGAAGTGCGTATTGTATACTTTCTCCCTTTAGGGAGACAAGAACAAGCCCGGCTCCGCTAGCCTGAACATTAGATGACCCATCCACGAACAAGTTCCAGACTACTTCTAGGCCCATTTGCTCACTTGAACCTAGTTCTGTTGAAAATTTGGGTTGTTGCTCCTCTTCTGGAGGGGTAAACTCAGCTAAGAAATCAGCCAACACCTGAGCCTTTACGGTTGTTCTTGGCTTGTACTGAATGTCAAACTCTCCTAACTCTACTGACCACTTCATCAGTCGACCAGAGCTTTCTGTCTTGTGTAGGACTTGTCGAAGGGGTTGATCTGTTAGCACCATTATCATGTGCGCTTGAAAGTATGGTCTCAGTTTCCTGGCGGACACAATTAAAGCAAAGGCCAACTGTTCCATCCTTGGATATCTTTCCTTCGTACCCCTGAGTGCTCTGCTCACGAAGTACACTGGCCTTTGGACCCCTTCTTCTTCTCATATCAGAGCTGAATTGACAGCTGTCGTGGAGACCGCAAGGTATATGTATAATTCCTCTCCCGGTATAGTTCGAGACAGTAGTGGGGGAGAACTAAGGTATTGCTTTAGTTCTTTGAACGCCTGCTCACATTCTGGGGTCCATTCAAAAGCCTTCCTTAGCACACGAAAGAAAGGTAGGCACCTATTAATTGACCGAGAGATTAGCCTACTAAAGGCAGCAATCTTCTATGTTAGTTATTGTAAATCCTTGGTTGATCTTGGTGATATCATGTCAATGACTGCTCAGATCTTCTCTAGATTGGCCTCAATTCATCTTCTGCTTACCATATATCCCAAGAACTTTCCTGAGGAAACCCCAAAGGCACACTTGTTGGGGTTGAGTTTCATCTTATGCCTCCTAAGTACCTCGAAGGTCTCCTGCAGGTCTATCAAATGGTCTTCAGCTTTTAGGCTTTTCACCAACATGTCATCAACATATACCTCCATGTTTCTACCAATTTGGTGTTTAAACATTGCATTCACTAGCCTTTAGTATGTTGCACCAGCGTTCTTGAGCCCAAAAGGCATTACTTTGTAACAGTACAAACCTCTATCAGTGATGAAGGCTATTTTTTTCTCTATCTGAGGTGTACATAGATATCTGGTTGTATCTAGAATATGCATCCATGAAACTTAGTAGTTCGTGTCCAGCCATCCCCTCAATGAGCATATCGATTCTTGGGAGAGGAAAGTTGTCCTTCGGGCAAGCTTTGTTAAGGTCAGTGAAATCCACACATAGCCTCCACTTTCCATTTGCTTTCTTCACTAGGACCACATTTGCCAGCCAATCGGGGTAGTACACCTCTTGAATAAAGTCAGCTTTTAAGAGCTTTTCCACTTCTTCTGATATAGCCTAATTCCTTTCTGGAGCGAAAGTCCTCCTCTTTTGTCTGACAGTTTTGAAGTTAGGATTTACATTTAGGTGGTGCTCCATGATAGTGGGGTCTATACCCGGCATGTCTTCATGCGCCCATGCAAATACATCTCGATTCTTCCCGAGGAATTGAGTAAGTTCATCTTTGATACCTGGGGGAGTAAAGACCCTATACTCACTTTCTTCTCGGCCTCACCATCACCAAGAATGACCTCTTCTAGCGCCTCGATAGGTTCCGCTCTATGAACGTCTGGCCTATCTCTCCCTTCCAGTTCTTCAATCGTAAGTGCCTCTTGTGATTTTGTTTTTCTGAGCGAGGCGACCTAACATTGTTGAGCCATTGTTTGGTCCCCTCTTAGCTCTCCCATACCATATTCAGTTGGGAAACGCAGCAGGAGATGGTAAGTGGAAGTGATTGCTTTCATGGCATTCAATGTTGTCCTTCCCAGGATAATATTGTATGATGATGGGCAGTCCACCACTACAAAGTCCACCATTACAGTAACCTGCTTTGGATTGGCACCTGCAGTGACTGGAAGGGTAACTGCCCCCAGTGGATATACTTTGTCGCCTGAAAATCCCACCAGTGGTGACTTCATGGGTCGGAGCTTCTCTCGGCCGATTTTCAATTTGTCGTACACCCCAAGAAATAGTATGTCAGCCAAGCTACCATTATCTATCAGTATTCGATGAATAGTGAAATTAATGACGACCATGGAAACTACCAGAGGGTTATTATAGGGCTAGTGAATTCCCTTGTCATCTTCTTCAGAAAAGGTTATGACCGGCTTCTCAACTCGTGGTAATTTTGTTGGAGGACTTGTCGCTCTAACTTTATTCACCTCTGAAATACTCTGAATTCTCCTCGCATGAGCCCTCCGAGCCGAACTCGTCTCCCCACCACCAGTAAAGCCACCCGATATAACTCTGATCTCACCCATTGGTTGGTGTTGAGGAGGTCAATCATCTGGACCCTCTCGGGCTAGGTTGGAGCCTCCTTTTCCATTCCCAGTTGTGAATTTGCGTAAATAACCTTTACGAACAAGGTTCTCGATCTGGTTTTTGAGGTCGAAATAATCTTCTGTGTTATGTCCATGGTCTCGGTGGAACCTACAATATTTATTTTGAGACCTCTTTGTTGGATCAGCTTTTAGCTTTGGCGGCCATTTCAATGATGCATCATCTTGAATCTGCAGAAAGACTTGCTCTACAGATGTATTTAGGGGGGTATAGTTATTATACCTGCCTGGGCTCACTGGACAGCGAGACAATCTATCAGCCTGGCTGTTTGAGAATTTTTTGTACTTCGATTCCCTTTCCTCCCCAGTACTAGGTGCTAGCCTCTTCTTATCCGACCTCTTATCTTCACCATCTTTGTTTTTTCATGCATTCATTGCATTCTCACCGTTCATGTGCTTTCGCGCTCTAACTATTAACTCTGTCATGCTCGTAGGGGCTTCTTTTGATAAGGAAAATAGGAAATTAGAAGTTCGTAGTCCTCCCATAAAGGCTGTGAGGGCAACCTTGTCGTCCACCTTTTCTACTTGCAGCATTTCAGTATTAAAACGACTTATGTAATCACGAAGAGGCTCTCCCTGCTACTGCTTCACATTCAGTAAATGTGTTGCTGGTCTCCTATGCTTCTGCCCAGCGATGAAGTGTCCTATGAATTGTTTGCTCAACTCTTCAAAGTTTTCAATGGAGCCTTGCTTTAATTTATTGAACCAGAGACGAGCCCAACCCTTTAGTGTGGTAAGGAAAGCCCTGCATATAATCTCGTCCGGTACGGCTTGCAAATACATAAGAGCTTTGTAGGTCTCCAAATGGTCGAGAGGGTCCTGCGTCCCATCAAAGTTCTCAAGAGTTGGTAACTTGAATTTGCTAGGTAGAGGACAACTCATAACAGCCGGGCTAAAAACTAGGTTGGTCTTCTGCACCATATCGTTCACCACAGCTTGGCCTTTCCTTTTCATTGCTTGCATAACATCGTCAACCTTAGCTTTTAGATCCTACATCTTTAGATTGAAATGAGTGGCGTCCTCAGTCTTGTCACTAACATAACTAGAAGTATCTCCATGGAGCCTGTTGGTATTCTGTTCAGGGGACCGATGGTGATGGCTCCTCTGTTGACCCCTTATTTGACTAAGCTTAACGTCGTTGTTAACCCTACGAGAGTCATTGTTGAGTGTTTTTCTCCTCGTTGGGGGCGGCTAAGCATTGCAGAATCATCGCATTTTGCTGGAATAACTGGTTCACCAGTTGTTCCAACGCTACGACGCGTTCCTGATCTTTTGGGACGACGGGGGGTTGCCCCGTCGAGTCCCCTTCATCAGAAGCCTGCAATGCTTTGTCCTCACCAGCAGCCAGACCAGATTACAATCAAACCATTCTTTGCTTAGAGAACTAAAATCGTTCCCATAGACGGCGCCAACTGTTGATGATGGATTCTGTGCAACCCGGATTTGATCTGACTTCCTGAACAGAGAGAAGAAAAGGTGATCCTACAAACACCGGTGTGTTACCGGTGGAGTAGGCTCCGACGAACAAGTCAGTGTGTGAAGTAATCTCTCCAGAGAAATCAAGAAATTGAGTTAGGGTTTATTGCGTACCTCAAAACGTTTATTAGCCCGCCTTCTTTATAAGGCTTAGGTCAGGATGTCATGTAGAGTTACCTTCTCGTAATCTGTAGACTTAATCCTTATCATGATCTTTAATCCTTATCGTAATCTGTAGAACCTATCTTAATCTTTAATCCTTATCGTACTCTGTAGAACCTATCTCAATCTTATGAGATAGTGCGTTAATTTAGCAATCGTCCCTTAATCATGGATATTTAAATTATAAATCCATCATATATATTTATATATTAATAGTACCAAGTTTGGTCAAAAAAACTTAAAGGCAGAGAAAACGTAGGGGTAATAATGAAAACGTAAAGGGTAATTGTGAAAAAATGACATTTATTTACTTTGATTTTTCTCCGTGGACAACTAATTTGATACATAAATAGAATAGTAGAATACCATGGGACAGAGTTAGTATTTTTTATAATTATTATTTAAATTTTAAATATCTCTTAACTTAATGTCTATAAACATCTTATTTTTTAAAATCTAATTATATTTATTGGTATTCTTTATTTAATCTCTGTCCACCCATATTTCTATACCAATTATTTTCACCCATTCTCCTATGACTTCTTTCCCACCCATACTTCTATAACAATTGGATTAAATTTAAAACAAAAAAACAAACATAAATCTACCACAACGAGTTTCAAAGGTCATTTTATTAAAGTTTCTTTGCTTTTATATATATTTTTTATTCAATTTTATCTTCTTTATTTTTTTAGGTTCAGTTTCCACCTATTTGAGTTTTTTTAAGTTCATTTTTGAGGTACAGAAGGGCTTGGTCACAGCCATCTAAGTAAGATGATCTATATATCCATTTAAGTTTCACTAAATTTGCTGTAAAAGGCAAAATCCTATTTGATTTTGATACACCTGGTCCGTAATTTATATCCTATTAAAATGGGTCAATAGTTACAACTCATCAAGAAAACTTACACACATAAAAAATAAGATATATATATATATATATATATATATATATATATATATATATATATACATATACATATATAGTGTTGTTTAACTATTTCTTATGAAGCATAGACACTCCTTTTAGGAGTTCCGTACCAGTGTCGGACACTTTTCGAACACTGACACCCCATGTCCAAGGCTCGAACACGTGTCCGACACTTCTGTGAAGTGTCCAGAAATTAGTTTTTATTGGACACGGCTCGGACACGCGAAGGACACGGGGTGGATGCGGCTTGGACACGCGGGGGACACGGCGGGGTATATTTTGTAATTTTTTTAAAAGACAAGACACGACGGGGGATACGGCGGGGTATATTTTGTAATTTTTTTTTAAAGATAAATGGGGTACCTAATGTAATTTATTAATTTTAAAAGTAAAATTTTGAAAAAATAAAAAAACTGCTACAAATAACAGAGTATTACACAGAAAATTTATTTTCTCTCACTTCCTCTCTCAGTCTTTCATCTTTTTCAATTATCTCTCTACATGAACCCGACAATTTTTTTTTTTTTTTTTTTTTTTTTTTTTTTTTTTTTTTTTTTAAGTTACATGAACAAGACTTTGTGAAATACTGAAAGTATATATGTTTATTCATGTACATATTTAGCTCATTATAGTTATGTCTCTTCTGCACATCTTCGTTTATCATTTGGATCAACTTTATTTTTCGTTTATTTTCTATTTTGTCTTGTCTATGTTTTACTTATAATAGAGATGAAATTATTGAAATTGGTCCTGTTATTTGTTGTTGTTTTATTTGCAATTTTGTATTTATATATACCTGTTTGTTATTAGGAAAATGAAAGTGCAAGGTTCTAGTAATTATATTTTGAATATATATATATATATATATATATATATATAATTTTATAGGCGTATCCCCGCCGTGTCCGTATCCTATTTTTTTTAAATTTGTCGTGTCACCGTATCCATGTCGTATCGTACCCGTGTCCGTGTCAATGCTTCATAGACTGTTTCCTAATGAGTAAGAAGAACTATACTTGCGTTTAATCCTAACTTTTAGAATCTATTGTTATGGCAATTAGTTTAGTTAATCAGTTTTTTCTTTTTATATTTTAAGAAACTCAACTCTTTTTTTTCTATTACCATTATATATTATTAACCCGAAATGACAATTCTAGACATATTTTTAATGGAAACTAAAATAAAACATATTTCACTAGGCTTTCTTCTATATTACTTGCTCTTCATTTCGGCAAAAAGAAGAAAAAAAAGAAAAATTTGTTCATGCCGTTTAACCATACCGGGCTAATTAAAAAAAAAAAAAATCCTTCCCATCCCTTCAACCATAGAAGAAAATTATTCATCGAAAAAATAATAATAATAAAACATAGAAGGAAATTTGCAAAGCATAAAAAAAATAAATCAATCATAATAGTAGCGTTTGAAAAAAAAAATTCCTTAGCCCTCTAGTAGAAGATATCAGTGAATGGCTTCATCATCAACCTAATTTTGATTTGGTGTATACGCTTAGAGCAGGGAATGAGGTTGCCCATGCAGTTGCTGCTTATGCTTTACAAGAGAAAATTACATGTTTATGGGATGATAATTTCCCAGAGTTTGTTTTGCATAAAGCTAGTTTGGATGTAATTTCTGATTCTAATCAATAAATATGTTTTCTTGCTTGCGAAAAAAAAAAAAAAAAAAAAAAAATTCCTTTTTTTCGCTATCGATACTTACTAAATGTATTCATAATTTTAGAACATATATTTTTATTATTTGTAACACATATTCGATACTTCTAACATACTTTGATTACGTATTTCTCAAGTACTTCAAAACAAAATTTTAACAAATTTTGAACATTAAAATGTAATTTTTCCAAGAATAATACCATGGTATCTGTTTACACCCTTATTTTCCAGTTGAATATTACTCAGGTCGATTTCAATGGAAAGGTACTACGGTGTTCTAATGGAAAGTCTTAGGACACATGCCAGCCAAAGAAGCAAGCGGTTACAAGTGGTTACATGTAAAGTCATGGGACACATGACAACCTAAAAAGTGAGTGGTTACAAGTAGTTACATGCAAAGTCGTGGGACGCATCCTAGGAAGTGAGCGGTTACAAGTGGTTACATGCAAAGTCATGGGACACATGGCAGCCCAGGAAGCTGGTCGATTCCAATGGAAAGGTACTACGACATTCCAGTGGAAAATCTTGGGACACATGGTAGCCAAGGAAGCAAACGGTTTCAAGTGGTTACATGCAAAGTCATGGGACACATCCTAGGAAGTGAGCGGTTACATGTAAAGTCATGGGACACATCCTAGGAAGTGAGCAGTTACATGCAAAGTCATGGGTCACATGGCAGCCTAGGAAGTGAGCGGTTCCAATGGAAAGGTACTACGACGTTTCAGTGGAAAGTCTTGAGACACATGGCAGCCAAGGAAGCAAGCGGTTACATGCAAAGTCATGGGACACATGTCAGCTTAGGAAGCAAGAGGTTATATGCAAGCTACCATTACTAAATTCTATAAATAGGGCATGATATTATAACTTAGAAAGCCTGCTCAACGCCAAACATAACTACGCATTTCAATACAAATTCTTATTTTCATTGCAATGCACTTTCAATATGACACTTTACTTTTCATTAGATAATCTTACTTTCCAGTCAATTACTTTCTTAAGTAGTTCGTTTCTTCCTAGCCAGTTAACTATCCCAAAGTCCTTTATCAAAGGCAAAAAGAACCCCGAGCTGTTCATTCCAGACCTCATCACAGTCGCCTGATCCCGCAGTCTTCCTTCTGAACTATTGTTTGGATCTCTCTTTGGAACTACTGCAGTTGCTAGCATGCCCATTAGGTTCCATCGGAACCGGAACCCACTTTTTTTAGGCCAAACATAGTGGCACACCCGGTAGGACATTCTGAATGGAGTGTTTCCATGGCGGGAGGAGAAAGACATGGAAAATCTTTTCAAGATTTTGCCGAAAATTTGTAGGGAACACGACAAATCTTTTTAAGATCTTGCCAAAATTTGTAGGGAACAGGCTATTGAACTTTTTAATGTAAGTTCACATGTCGTTCTAGAAGCTAATACGTTTCAGGCATACATTAATGAATGCCGTGATGAATTCCACCGAATGTTTCGAATGATTGCCGAAGAACGTGAGCAATTTTCTCGAGAATACAAGGAAAGAATCCGGGAATGGCAAAGGTGCCAATAACGCGTAAAAACCCTTCCACAAGCTTAGCAACCACCACCACCCATGGTGTCGATTCCACTAGCAGTGAAGTCGATTCTGCCAATAGTGAAGTCGATTCCGCCACCACTTCCATCGCAGATGCAGGTTCTACCTAAGGTGTAGAACCCTTCAGCAACAGTGAAGTCGATTCCACCGGCAGTAGTTCAACCACTTCCATCGCTGGTGCAGGTTCCAACAAAGATGCAAACCCTTCCACCAGCAATAGCACAACCACTTCTATAACAGGTGCAGGTTCCAACTGAGGTGCAGAACTTGCAGTAGCATAACCACTTCCATCGCAGGTGCAAGTTCTAACTGAGGTGCAGAACCCTCCACCAGCAGCAATCTAGAAAGTTCAATTTCAGGTCCAACAGAATGTTCGACTTTCGAACATTCAGCAGCTTACAAGCACACCACCAAGGCCACTTATGGCCTTTCTAATGGCATTTGAAATTGAACGCCCTCCAAGGAAACCTTCTGATCAAGGAGTAAATCCAATTCGCTGGAGGAGTATTCCTTGGTAGACCCAAACCCAATTCCAGTGGTGTTTGGGGGGCATCCAATGGCCAACCTATCCAAAGGTTAGCCAGAAAATACAAGCCAACTTGCTGACTTCTCCCAGTAAAACTGTGGCTTGGCCATAAGGAAGGTCGACAAACCTTTCAATAGGAAGCCGTTATCACTTCTTCCATTAGAAGAAGATTTTCCACAGTCAGATTTTTCTTCGAAAATAGCACATGCTTCACAATCTTTATATATTCTTCCATTTGAAGAATATAACGGTTATAATATTTTTCTTCCAATTTTAGAAAAAAAATGCCACTATTTTATTTGTCTCAAATTCTCATCTTGTGATTTTTGAAGGGCAAAACTTGGCCAATCAACTATGTATTTGGATAGAAGATGTACAAATTCGTCCTCTTCATAAACCTCTAGAGCCCGGGGGGCAATGAAATTGGACGTGAGGCTTCAAATCTTCGTTTTAGTTTAAAATAACTGCTTAAAGTTTTCGACCCAATGGTACATTCCAACTGAAAAGTTTTAGTTATTTCAATTAGAATATCACATGGAAAATTCTCACTCACATATAAAATTTGATATGCCTTACAATTCTTCAAAGAATATCAGGCACATCAAATTTGGGGGGGCAATGTTTACACCCTTATTTTCCACTTTCCAGTTGAAGATTACCCAGGTCAATTTTAATGGAAAGGTACTACGGTATTCTAGTGAAAAGTCTTAAGACACATGGCAACCAAAGAAGCAAGCAGTTACAAGTGGTTACATACAAAGTCATGGGACACATGGCAGGCTAGAAAATGAGTGGTTACAAGTAGTTACATGCAAAGTCGTAGGACGCATCCTAGGAAGTGAGCGGTTACAAGCGGTTACATGCAAAGTTACAAGAGACATGGTAGCCTAAAAAGCTGGTCGATTCTAATAGAAAGTTACAACGACATTCCAGTGGAAAATCTTGGGACACATGGCAGCTAAGGAAGCAAATGGCTACAAGTGGTTACATGCAAAGTCATGGGACACATCCTAGGAAGTGAGCGGTTACATACAAAGTCATGGGACACATCCTAGGAAGTGAGCGGTTATATGCAAAGTCATGGGACACATGACAGTCTAGGAAGTGAGCGGTTCCAATGGAAAGGTACTATGACGTTTCAGTGGAAAGTCTTGGGACACATGGTAGCAAAGGAAGCAAGCGGTTACAAGCGGTTATATTCAAAGTCATAGGACACATGTCAGCTTAGGAAGCAAACGGTTACATGCAAGTTACCATTACTAAATTCTATAAATAGGGCGTGATATTATAACTTAGAAAGCCTGCTCAACGCCAAACACAACTACGCATTTCAATACAAATTCTTATTTTCATTGCAATGCACTTTTAATATGATTAGTCTTAGTCCTGCACTTTAGTTTTCATTAGATAATCTTACTTTCTAGTCAGTTACTTTCTCAAGTAGTTCGTTTCTTCCTAGCCAGTTAACTATCCCGAAGTTCTTTATCAAAGGCAGAAAAAACCCTGAGGTGTTCATTCCAAACCTTATCACAGTCGCCTGGTCCCGTAATCTTCCTTCTGGAATATTGTTTGGATCTCTCTTTGGAACAAGCGCAGTTCCTGGCATGCCCATCCAGTTCCATCGGAACCGGCGACCCAGCTTTTCTAATGCCAAACAGTATCAAAATATAATTGTTAAAAAAATTTAAAAATTTTACACCTAAAGGAAAGGGTCATAAGGAAAAGCAAAAGTGTAAAAAAAAAAAAAAAAACCTGAAGTGTCACCAAGTGAGTACAATACCCCCTCTGGTATAAAAGTGAACAATTTGCCCCTTTACATTTTACCTCTGGCCACTTTTTTTCCATGTTGTGACGCATATGATTGATTTTTTTTTATTAATCCCGAAAGTACCCTCCAATATGACGGTTATACCCCATCTTTCTATAAAAAAGACTTTTGTATTCCTTTGTTCCAACAAACCTATTTTTGCTCTCATTTTCATTTTCATTTGCATATGCTCTCTATGCTTTCCCTCCAAAGTTAGTTCATTTAAACATTATTGTTGGACCATATATATATGTTCATGTTTATTTTTTCACTTCTGTCTTTTCTAGTTATTAGAAGAGTTTTAAAAATTAGATTATATCAAATGGCTTGTAATGTAATACGATATCGCTGAGAATATAATACAACCATCAAAGGTATGTAGTCAAAGTCCGTTTACATATTATTTGAATTGTGGAATTGTAAATTTCTTTTTGGCCTCAAAACCTTCCTCATTCCTCACCTTAAAATTGTTTTCAATGATTTTATTTGCTTGAAACTTTAATAAGTTGCTGGTTAGTTTTGTGCTCTGAATGATTTTTTGGCTTTTCGCTCTCTATTGAACTGGGCCATGAATACAAATGAGGAAGCATTACCCAAAAAAAAATACAGAAGAAAAAGTTAATGGACGCGATTCTCCAATTTTGTAGAAAAAAGGAGTCGAAACCTATCCGGCCTGAGTTCACATAAACTAGGTAGAGGTCCACATAAAGAGTTACAACGCTTAAGTCAATTTAGGCCATGTAATGCCTCAATTTATTATCAAGGGCATTTAAGATATTTTTCTTTTATATTTTTTTATTTTAAAGTTAGTTATACGTGGTAATTTGGTAAACACACAATGACATTGGACGAAAAGTGGTCGGAGGTGAAATGCAAGGGGAGAAGTTGCTCACTTTTAAAACTTTAGGGACTAACTTGCTCACTTTTATACCACAGGGAGTATTGTGTTCACTTAGTTTTGGACTTTTGCCTAAGGAAAATGAAACTCTTCCTAAACGGTTTTTTTTTTTTTTTCCAATTTTTTTTAGGGCTACATAATTAGTGTCATCTTATTAATATGGATTGAAAAAAAGTACATTAAATTATAATTAATTCTATATTTTTTTTTACCTGTTTTTAAAAGTGTTTCACCATATAATCAATGTACTAAATTCCAGTTGTGATACTAAACTGTTAGAATTCAAGTCCAATATAAAAGGATGCCACTTCATGAAAGATAGGGAAAAAAAGAAAATGTTCACCTTTACATTTTTGTATGAAATGTGATATCTAACAATTTTCTTGTACCCTGTCTGCATACCTCACCAACTACGTTACATCAATTTTGTAGCTTTGTTTACTTCGAAAGACAAACCCATGGATCCACTCGGTTCGTACCGGAAATTAGAACAACCGGTCCCATAAAACCTTGGTATATTTAAGTGGGTACAAATTTACTGCTGAATCGACCGATTTCGGACAAACCAATCATTTTTTCAGTACGGACGAATCAACCACAAACCAGCCAATTTTCGTGAATATGTTACACAATTGAGTTTATTTTTATTTATACTATTTTTATAAAAGTATAATTACTAAGTATTTTTAATTAAAAAAAAAAAAAAAAACATAGACTGAAAGTTCATGAATATAATATGTTATTATATGTTCGGGGAATCAGCAGTGTGAATCACAGAGGATCGCTGCCCAGTTCGTCTCCTTCCCTTGGTTCCTCCCTACTCCCTTCCATGGGAGTGGGGAGGTGATAGTTACCTCCCACGGTTGCAATAAACTCGGTGTGTTTCAATAAGTGCGCTCCGTGGGTGTATTTTTTTATGCCCTTTTTTTTGTTTTTGTTCGGCTAGATATGTTCCTGGTTGGTTCGTTTTCGGCTCCCATAGGCGGATTTGTTGTTTTTCTCTGGCTAGATCTCAAATCTAGGTCAGTTTTGGTTTTGTCTCAACTTGTGCGGGGTTTTGGATGTCGGAGTGCCTTGTGGCTGTAGTTTTGGAGCTGTTGCCTTGATGATAGCTTGACTTTTGGGTCACTTCTGTTTGCTGCGTTTCTCTCATGGTGGTTCCATTACAAAGTTTTGGCTCTATTTTCTCCACAGATCTAGAGCCTGGTCTTCCATTTTATTACTTTTCTTTATGATTTGTATGCCTTTTCTGGCTTGGCTTTTTGCTTTTGTATTGCCATATGACTTGGCCTTTGTGCGTTTGAAATGAAAAATAAAAAATAAATCACGGAGGATCAGACTATTGAAAGAAGACCTCCTACAAACTCTCAAACAGTTTTGAAAAGGGTATAGTTGGATGTATGGATGAACTTGGAGCATCATTATCCCACATTACATTAATCAGAGAAACACCACTAGAAGTATTGGGTTCAATGAATTGAACATTAATGGTACTTGGATCAGTAAATTGAATGGTTGAGCAACAAGATACATTCCTTTCTTCAGTAGGTTGTCCTGCAACATTAGAGATGGTGTTAGTTGCCAACTCTTTAATATTAGTTGAACATTGTAGGGCCTCCTCTTAAAAGACACTTAACTTCCCCTCCACATGATATGTCTTGTAGAGAGAAGCTGGTCTGCAAATGGTAGGGTGGTCTCATCAAATACCACATGTCGTGAAATAAATATCCTACCTGTAGGAGGATAAAGACAACGATAACCCTTATGTTTATTTATATATATATTTCAGTGCACTCTTTTGCTTTTCCTTTTTCAAAGTATTATTGCACCAACAGAAGTAGCTAAAAAGTATCCATATCCGGTGGGACTTAATGTTGCAAATTTTATTTCATTAAAGCTGAACCATTCTAACTATCTGTTGTAGAAGACACAGATGAGTGCTTTGATTGAAAGTCAAAATTTAGAGGGATTTCTTGATGGAGAGATTCCTATGCCCAAAGAGTTCACAACTGTCCTAGAAGGCACAGAGGGATCAAAGGAAGTCCTGAATCAAGAATTCATCTATTGGAGGCATTCCGATCGCCTTTTACGCGGATGGGTGACTGCAACACTGACTAAAGAAGTGTTTGGCGTTGTTGTAGGGCTCAAAATTTCAGCTAGTGTGTGGACAGCCCTAGAAAATGCTTTTGCATAAAGACTCTCAAGAAAGGGAGTTTCAACTCACTAAGAACTTGCACTGACTTGAAGGTACCTTACAAGATTACATCCGAAAATTCAAAAATATTTGTGATGATCTTTCAGCTATTAGGAAGTCGCTTCCTGATAAAAGCAAAGTTTTCTGGCTTCTACAAGGTCTCGGTTATGGGTATGAGACTTTTGTTACCACCATGTTAAAACCACCAGTACCTTCCTATAACGATATTATTCCGCTTCTATAGAGCCATGAAGCACGTTTACGCTTTTATGGAACTGCAAGTCAACCACAACACTACAAGAGAAATGGTATTTGCAAGATAAAAAAATCTTGTAAATACCTCTTACAAGGTTAACTCCGGTAACAAGCCATGCGGTAAATAGTGAATTTTATTACCGCATCCAATTAAACCCTGTAAATAACCACCCGCCATCTAGTTAATAGATTTTTTTACATATTGTAATAACATTTTACCGGGTTTTTTACACCCTGCAGAAAGTAACTTTTTAAAAAAATTCATTTCATCACAACTTGCTATGATTGGCAATGGTGAACAACTTGTTATTACACATATTGGTGATTCTATAATTAAGACACCTTCCACTTCTATCAAATTGGAAAATGTTCTACTTGTTCTTGACATAAAAAAAGACCTTTTATCTGTTAGTCAACTTAATTCTAAGTTCCCATACATATTTGAATTTTCTTCTGGTGGTTGCATAATTAAGGACAGGAGCATGGGTCAAGTAGTAACCACGAGGAATAGAAGAGGAGATCTATATGCAATGGATGATGTTAAAGTTGCTTTGTTTTCAACCCGTCATAGGACAGCATCTCAAGACATTTGGTATCAACGATTGGGCCACCCTCACCACCAAATTACTCAGTATCTCTCTCAACATAATTTTATTAAGTATTCAACTAAAAATAAAGCTAATTCCATTTGTGCTAGTTGTCAAATGGGTAAAGCTTGTAGGCTTCCTTTTGTTCATTCAAGTAATTTATGTAGCGAACCTTTCATGAAAGTTCACTCTGACTTATGGGACCTTCTCGAATTCGCTCCACTAAAAATTATAAATATTATGTGATTTTCATTGATGATTGCACTCAATTTACATGGTTATATCCCATGAAGAAAAAATCTGAATTTTTGCAATGCTTTATTCATTTTCATAACTATGTGAATTGTCAATTCGGAAGAAAAATTCAAATTTTCCAATCTGATGGTGGTGGTGAATATGATTCTACTAGTTTTCACACTACACTTGATAACCTTGGAATTAGGCACCAATTATCTTGTCTAGCTACTCAACAACAAAATGGTACTGCCGAAAGAAAGCATAGACATATTCGGGAACTTGGTGTGACTATGATGTTTCATGCTCGTATTCCAAAGAGGTATTGGATTGATTGTTTTGCTATTGCCGTGTTTCTAATTAATCGTTTACCTTTAACAACATTAAAGATGGATTCCCCTTATACAAAATTATTTGGTGATTAACCAGATTACTCATTCCTCCAGGTTCTTGATTACAAATGTTTCCCTTATAGACAAGGGCAAAAGGTTGGCTTGTGATACAACCAGGTAAATTAATCCGACGTACAAGATATCTATAAGAAACCTACTTATAGTATATAACTATAGTACTACTAGTATTATAGGTCAGGAATAGAATCACTTAAATCTTATGTAGATGTAGAGGTATAGAATCACTTTAATCTTATCTAGATTTAGAGGTTCTGCAGTCTGGACTACTAGACTCGTCCATGTTTCAAGATTTCCAAACATGTCCTTAAATTCCTCACCCGCCTTACTGGTAGCAACATATAAAATATACGCTTATTGTTATGGATGTGGGATCCACATGATGCAATCTTTGCTTACATCATCAATAACAACCCCATGGAGTGGTGACCAAGTTTTCTTCATCTTCGCTTACATTTAAAGCTCATTCTTGAGCCTATATATACCAATCAATTATACTCAGAATGTGATATAGAAAGAGAATCAACAAATGAATATATTACTCTCTTTGATTTCTATTTCTCTCTCTAGATATATATATACTATCACAGTGCCTATAATATATAAAATTATAATGCATTATCAGTACGAGCTCTAACCATCTGAGACTTGAACAAGAAGCTCTCTCTCCCTTTTTCTATCTCAATTATATATTGTTGATCCTAAAGGTCATTCAAAGACCGTCCAACGATTTTGATGATTACAAAACATTAAAAGTGTTCTCGGACTAATGTTTACATTGAGCATGCAGAGCAAAGGGATAAAATATGCCAAGTAATTACAACCAAGCAAACAAGACAAAGATATCATTTCAAGAACAATCAAGTTTGTCTCAAGCTTAATGTAATCATGATCTACTTGAAGAAAAAGGGGTAGATAGATTGATGAGTGATTAGGATCCTTGTCAAAGTAATTCATGAATTGATTTGAAGCTCATATCTATAGGTTCATGCATTTACTTCAAAAACATTTTTCAAAATCTTGCATTTAAAAGAAAAATCAAAATTTTCCTTAGATCATATAACCGGTTTAGAAACATCATCTAATCGAGTAGATGAACAAAGCAAAAAGCTCGACCTGACTTACGGTATCTTGTAACCGGTTAGAAAATTGGTTCTAACCGAGTAGATCAACACACACAGAATGATGCATCCTTTCATGATCCTTCATAACCGGTTAGGAGAACCCATGTAACCGATTACATTCGCTCAAAAAGAATATAATTTTTCTTGGCCAATGATGTAACCGATTAGAAAGAGTTGTGTAACCGGTTATCTTCGCTTGAACAGAATAACACTTTGCTTGGCTAATGATGTAACCGGTTAGGAGAACCTATGTAACCGGTTATCTATGCTTAAACAGAATGTCATCTTTCTTGGCCAATGATGTAACCGGTTAAGAAGTCCTTTGTACTCGATTAGTTTGTCTTAAACTGAAAAATCTCCTAGCTGATGTAACCGGTTAAGAAAAATCCTGTAACCGGTTAGATGAGATCCAATCTCATTTTTTCGAGTTCTTTAAAGTAGCTGAGACAGATCTGAAACCACAGTATTTATTGCTCCAACGGTTACTTACACATTTAATGCTTCTCAACCAACTCCAACAGTCATATTTGAGCACTTAATGCACTTGTTCTTCCTCCTCACTCTATATAAGTCCATGCATTGATGAAGGTATGTGTGGTTAAAGGAATATTTAAAATATCATTCAAAAGCATTTACTCTAGCAATTATTCATTCAATCATATTAGACTTGAGTTTTATCTGATTCATTTATTACTCTAGTCTTGTGAGCTACATTTGTATATCTATCTTGAGAGAGATTCAGTTTTGTATTTTAAACATCAAACTTCTCTACAAGCTTGTAAGGGTTGGTGTGACCCAAAAGAAGCCTAAAAGAAGGGTGTTCTTCTAGCAAAAAAGGGAAGCAGAGGCTTGCTTCATGTGAAGGTTTGCTCTCCACCATTAAGGAGAAGCTTTAGTGGATTGGGAAGACTCAAGAGGGATCTTGAGCCGAGGAGTAGGAATTTCTGAACCTTGCTAAAATCTCTGAGTCATTGTTTGTAATCTCTTATCCCTATCTCTATTACATTTATGCGTTGTATTATTTATCTATCATAATTGCTTATTGCACAGTTGTTGATTAGAAGTTAAATTTGTTAATTTAAAAATTGGCCATTGACTCTATTCACCCCCCTCTAGAGTCAATTAGCGACTAACATATATCTCTCTTGTGATATAAGTTTTGATAAATTGTTGTGTTTACTTGCTTTATTGAAGAAATAGTATTTCTCACTTCAAACGGTAAGAAAATCTTAATTGTTGTTCATGAATTAATTTGTCCACTTCAGTAATACATGTGCTCACACTATGATCGGTTTTACCGCCTTTATTATTTAATGATCTACTAATTATGGTCTATTCTACCGCCTTTATTATTTAAGGATCTAATAATTATGGTCAGTTCTACCACCTTTATTATTTAATGATATACTAACTATGGTCGATTATACCGCCTTTATTATTTAATGATCTACTAATTATGGTCGGTTCTACCGCCTTTATTATTTAATGATCTACTAACTATGGACGATTTTACCGCCTTTATTATTTATTAACTATGGTCGGTTTTACTACCTTTATTATTTAATGAATTATTAAGTTTACCGCCCTTATTATTTATGGTCGATTTTACCGTCTTTATTATTTAATGATTGTAGTGCTACAATAATATCATAGTGATTTTGTTTTATGTATTATTAAATTCAACAATGAATATATGTTCATTTAATTACTCTATGATGTTTTTTGTCGAACTATACAAAACTTGAATTTGTTGTCATTCAAGAATTATTTGCCATGGATTCTTGAACAGATCCATTTCTGAAAAATATAAAAGGAGGAAATCAAGTGTCCCTGAAGGGCTATACAAAAGTAATGATTTTCCTTTGCCACTATATCAATGAGAAATTTAAATTGAATACCTTATGGTGAGAGATCCATTTATTTTGTTGCAAAATTTGAAGAAGAGATACGATCATCTAAAGTATCATGATCATCCCAAAAGTTCAATATGCAAGAAATGCAACTGCGGTTGCAAGATTATGCAATTATTGTGATACCTTCGGATTTCCGAATGCAGGTTGGCCAGGCTTACGCCCGAATACTCGAGAATATAAATAAAAAAATCGGCAATAAATGAACACATAATACAAAAGGATAAATAAGAATAAGTAAGATGCTGAAAAGAAACTAAAATGATAATCCAATTATTAATCATCATAATAAATTTTCATTAAACAATAACTTATTCTGATACA
Source organism: Cornus florida (assembly GCF_030987335.1). Lineage (NCBI taxonomy): Eukaryota > Viridiplantae > Streptophyta > Magnoliopsida > Cornales > Cornaceae > Cornus > Cornus florida. Next base: position 51,621,906 of record NW_026775577.1, on the reverse strand, counting down.
ACAAATCCTCCAAATCAATACAATTCAGAAATCCATACTATGTGGACCCCTAGAAAATCCCAATTAAACGGGTGACAGCAATAACTGTCTACAACAGAACACTGAAACATAAAGGAAACTCCTATATAGATAATCCGAAAGAGTGAAGTAGACTGATTCATGCTCAGCATGAACAACCTCTACTCCTGACGAACACCTGAAAAATAATGGTGGGTTAGGCCCACAAACAAGTTCCATTCTACTACAATCCAAATAGAGATCCGATACACGTATACATCCTAGTCAATCCAACAATATCTAGTAGTCCGTATATATATATATATATATATATATATATATATATATATATATATACATACACACACAAACTAAAGGAATCTCACTAGACTATAAGGTTGTTTCAACCTGAATAGTAGGCAACATGCAAAAATGCACATATAGTGGGCAGGAGTAACTAGACTTACCAGGGTACACAACTACACTATATCTAGCTACACATCTCTGACAATATACGCGCCCTAACCATAGATCCTGAGAATCAAGCTCATATCATGGCTCATAACTAAATATATATAAATACATTAGCCATCTTATCCAGTATAAAGTAATCCTCTATAAGTCATTCAACTTGTTCAGTTGACCTGACTCGAATATAAGTAGGACTTAACGTTTTAGTTAATCTATTCTTATACCAAAAATAGGTAGAACTTAACTGAAAGGTTAATTCGTCCCTAGAATGCCATCATCCCATACTGGTACATTACATCACACAATCCATAATTGATGAAAATAAATATAATGTTACATCAATTAAATCCAGAGATAAGCATAATAAAAATCAGACATACATATGAGCATATTATGCTAACAATATATGACTAAAATCATATATACATACATCATTAAACCTTGCTAGACTAATGTTAAGCAATTATATCATCCATTGACAACATATATATATATATATATATATATATATATATATATATATATATATAAATACAGTCCATGTTGTTCTTATCAGAAGCATATTAATATTTAATCATGCTTTTCCATTACTTCATGAATCTAATTAATCAATTTAAATTATTAAAACAGATTCCAATAATTATAAAAATACCAAAGCGGTCGGCCGATACAGCTATTTCGGTGGACCGAAATACCCAATTCGGTTGGCCAAAATACTGTTGGAAACGGGGGCATTAAAAAACATAAACTTTGGATAAGATTTGGAATAGATTCTGCTAAGAATTTTTTACGGATCTCTAGACGAGGGCGTTTATCTCCGCAAGGAGATAAACGTGGTATATTTACTTTCTCAAATCCATTTTCGAGTGAATGAGAAATTAACTCCAAAGTGTGGTGTTTTGATAAGCCTAAATGAGTATTCAAAATGTGGGAAGTGTTTGTCCCATGTAGAAAAAATGTTGAAACCAATTGAAAATTAAATAAGCCAAATTTGGACATGACATATTATATGCTATTTAGACTTGAATTTTAGGACATGGTTTGTGTGGATTCAACCTTACTTGTGCATGGAATGTGGTAACTTGCATTTGATTTTGTATAAGTTTTGAACTTATTGATTTTGGAAAGCTTGTGAGGATATAATTTATGTGATGGCTAGGGTTTGGCTCTAGTACGGAGACAAGAGTTTTCTAAGTCATAAGTGCGCACTAGGTAGTACCTTGTGGGTCGTAATTACCCAAAAATATTTGTTTGGTCTAGCGACCGCATGTCCTAATCTTTCCACTATTTGTTTTCGCAATTAATTTCAAGTTGTTAATCATGGATTACTTGTAACTTGAGAAGTGATGCTTACTGTGGATATTTGAATCCTATTTAGTATACTTGAACTTGTGTACTTGCTCCATGAGTTTAAATTTCATTTAGCATGCTTGTCCCGTATATACTTGTCTTATGCGTATTTTGTTTAGCTTAGTATACTTGTGTTGGTATACTTGATGTATGAGTACTCTATATATATCAAATACTTGTGTATGTATGTTGGATATTGTTTATCTCGTTTAACATGATTTAGGGTACTTGAAAATGATGTTTGTATGTCGTTTATCATGATTTAATACAGTTTAGTGTGCTTGAGCATGTATACTTGTATACCGTTGTGCATTTCAATTGCTAATGTAGCTTGAGATGATCCCTTAGTCCCACTTTTGACATAGACGTTAGGTGGCATGACCTTTTTGAATTGCTTCACATTAATGTGATAAACTTGTAACAAGTTAGGTCCGTGTATGCTCATCTCTTACGAGTAGCTTTATGTTACTCACCCCAAAGTTACCGGGGACATTTTTCAGGTACAAGAATCAGGGTTCGAGAATCTCATCATGCTTGGATGATTTGTAGACTCGAAGATTTTAACTCTTGTAAAGGTTGGCTTGAAATGTCACTTGTAGCGTTTATGTCAAAATGTGTTTATTTGATTCTAAACATGTAATGTGTACATATGTACGCTCTTTATAATGTATTTGACATGTATGAGATGAGGCCATAGGCCAATGACCTCTAATTTGTATTCTATGCATTTTCACTTTCAAGGTTTATTATGAAAATAAATGAAAAATGTTAAGTCATTGCTTTACCATGTTTGCATCGGGTGTGGGAATTCCATTCTTATTCTTTCATAAGGTCTCATTAATCATGTGTGAGGCATGGCCAAGGGCCAAACACCATTTTATTTTAGGTTTTGCATTTTAAGGCAATTTTATAAAAAAAATTGAGGGTTGAGAGGTCATATTTTGTATTGGGGGTATTTTGAGGCCGCGGACCATTAGGACGCGTCTTAAATATCTTTTTACATTTGTGTGCATGTCCACATCTCACAAAAACCTTAAAATTTAGTTGACATTTGTGTGCATGTCCACATCTCACAAAAACCTTAAAATTTAGTTTTAAAACTACCATGGGGTGATTTATGAGTTTTCATGCAAAACTCATGCATTGGGTTATGATTTAAAGTTTTCTCTTGATTTAGCATGTTGTGTATGCTTGAATGAGGCAAGGAAATGTTTTTAAACTTGTTTTGGGTCATTGGAAATGCATGTATAGTCTTAAGTTGGACCAAAAACTTCTCCAAGTATTGCAGCAGCAGCTTCTATTGTATTCTGTTTTGTTGTTCGACTGATTTTTGCATTCTGTTTTAACGTTCGGCTGATTTTTGCATTCTGTTTTGTCATTCGGCAGTCAGAACACCTGACCATGTAGGTCAGAACGACCGACCTTGTAAGAGCACTCATTGTGGAAGAGCGTCGAACGTGTGCTCAATGTGGAAGAGCGCCGAATGCACGCTCATTGTGGAAGAGCGTCGAACAAGCACCCAGTGTTAAAGAGTGTCGAACAGGCACTCGGTGCTTTGGCTTTGGACAAGCGCTCGTCCATGCCTCGGAACCTTTCTTTTCTTTTGCTTTAATCATCTTTCGCTTCCGCATTTCAGATCCGTTTTCAGGTCATCTTTTGGTCATCACTGACGCACCGGGTTGATAAAACTTGGGCCGTATATTGCCAATGATGTGTAGCTATATATAGTGTAGTTGTGTACCCTGGTAGGTCTAGATACTCATACCTACTATATGTGCGTTTTTGCATGTTGCTTACTATTTAGGTTGAGACAACCCTGTAGTCTAGTGAGGTTCCTCTAGTGTTTGTATATATATATATACGGACTATATAGTTATTGTTGAATTGACTAGGATGTATACGTGCATGTATCGGATCTCTCTTTGGGATATAGTAGATTAGAATTTGTTCGTGGCCTAACCCATTATTATTTTTAGGTGTTCGTTACATCCAGTCATAGAGGTGGTTCATGCCGAGCAGAGACTATTCATTCACTCTTCCGATTCGACATAGGAGTCTCCCTTATGTTTTAGTATTTGTGATGAGTGCTGAAAAGTGCGTATTTAAACCCCTTAAGCTTAGACATTCTAGTACCTTTATCTATCTTACTTTATCGTTTTAAATTTATTTCGTGTTATTTCCATTTTCAGGCACTTATCCTGAAAATAAGCTAACTTAGCCAAATAAGAGCAGAAATGAAGCAATTCTGGGATGAATCAAAGAAAGGAGCCAAGTGGAAGCAAAAGAAAGCAAAAAGTGGAATTCAACATCTTCGATCAATCTCAGATCAAATTTCGATCGATCCAACATGATCGATCTCAGCACTTCAAGATGGATCTAAGCCATGATGATATTTTCAGAGATCTCAAAAGTTCGATCGATCCAACATCATTCTTCGATCGATCGAACTACATTGTCTTTATCCAAATGATTGATTTTATCTAGTTGTACCACCCTACCAACCACTTTTGTCCTTTTCCCAAAAATATCTTCGAAATATCTTAAATTTGTTTTTATCCAAAAAGGCATCGCCATTGAGGATCGATCCAACTTTAGTTCGATAGATTTCAGCTATGTTCGATCGATCCAAGTCTAAGGTTCGATCAATCGAACTTCCTCTAGTGCGAAAAAGTTAAATTTCCAGCTCATTGAAAGTTGTCCTTATCCAATCATTGGGGAATATTTTGTGCACGACCCCAGCTCATTTTGTGTGTCACTTGACCTACCTATATATAGAATATGATACACTTTTTGAAGAGAATACTAAAGATTGATCTATCACAATAGAGGTTATTCTTAGGGAGGAAGAAAGGAGAAGGAGGCTAGAGACACAAGCTTGGGAGCTCTTCATCAACCAAGGAGTAGATTTCTTCCATGGAGTTTGCCCTTGAGGGTTGGAGAAGCATTACCATGAGTGGCTAGACATCCTCTTGGGGCTAGAGTTAGGCCCAAGTATGCTTTCTACATCTTGATTTTGTGTATTATTGAGGGATTAGTGTTGTAATACATGTTTTGACACTTATATATATATATAAATCTTATTTATTCAATGATTTATGTAGTTTAATGCTTCCAATTGATCATTTCATTCTATCCATATATCTATGTATGCTAGAATAGATGTTCATGTGTTTGTCTCTATTTCTTGTGTTATTAATGTATGTCTATGTGTATTAATGCCATAAATCTAGAGATTGTCAAAACATAGTACTTAATGGAATGCTCTTGTAATTTTCTTGATGGTTCATGCTCATTTCTTAATGGATTGTGCCTCTCCCTTAGCTTAATTAGTTTAATTTCATGTCATTAGCTTAATTGTAGTGTAGTGGTAGTATACTTGTTAGATGGGAGGACAATCCATGCTTGTTGTTTGATGTTCCATACTTTTGAATGCAAGTAGCATATGTCTTTAACCTTGTGGTGTATTTGGCTTATGAGCTTAATGAAATGATTAATGACTTGCTAGATATATTGTGCTTTTCACATGCTACTTAGACAATATATACTTAATTGCTAGATATATTGTGCTTTTCACATGTTGCTTAGACAATATATACTTAATTGGTTATCCTTGCTAATTAAATCAACCAAACACACACACATATCAATATTGCAACACACATTTCCCTCATTAGTCACTTGTTAAGGGTGTAGAAAAGTATTATTTGATGGTGACCTCTAAACCCCAAGATCTCTCTCTTACTTACTCTTTATTACATTTAATTATTTATTTTAATTTGCTCTCTAGTTTAATCAACCAACCAACTATTTGTTTGATCACTCGACCTACTAACCCTAATAGTGATTCCACAACCAAATTCGACTCCAATCCCTTGGGACGATCCCTACTCACTCTAACTATATTTTTAGTGAAGGTAGTAGTGACTTTTATAAATGTAAAACCTGGCCCTCGCCTTAATGCACACTCTTAACCTTATGGTAGGACGACGACCAATTTGGTTTCAGTTTTATTTCATCATTTTTGTTTAGTTTTAATTGGATTATGGTTAGGGGTCCACATAATGGATTCCCGAGTTGTAACGAGATCATATATTTTGGGATATTGTCATTTGAAGGATTATTTAATTATTTATTTAAGGAGTTATTATTTAGTTTTATTTCCGCTTATATATATATATATATATATATATATATATATATATATATTTTCTTTTTGTATTCAATGCTTGTTTAAGTATTAATTGTTTGATATCATTCGGTTCTATGCTCGGACTTGATCACCCGTGGTAATAGAATCGAGGGTTATCACAACAACCTACCAAAATCATGAGAGTTATAGTTATGAATCCAGTTCCATCTTTTATTAATTTTCTTTGTAATAGAATCAAACTTAGGTTTTCTAACCCTTATTTCTTGTAGACAAACAAAATAAGAATCATTGGATTTTATCCACTGGCAAACCTTTCTTTGTCATCTGGGCTTATTCAAGCCCCTCACATTCCATGATGTGATCATTGAGAGGGAGGAGGGAGGGAGGCACCCCCTTGACTCCAAGTCACTCTTTGAGAAATAGGCAAACCTATAATCTTCTCTTTGGTATTGATTTTCTGTGAACTTTCTTTTGGATTGGAGGAGGAACAAAGAACATCCTTAGATGTATTTTGGTTAATAATATTCCGTGTTGGATCCCCAAAATCTACTGCTTCATCACTTGAGACATATACAATCTCACCTTGTGAATCAGGTAATAATCCTTCAAAGATGGAATCTCCTTATCAATCCTATTTTTTATGATAAGACCAGATTGAATGTTTTCTTTTGTACTTAGAATTTCTTAAATAATATGCCCAGTTAGAATTTCAGGTGTATGGCCTTGTAAAGCTTGAAATGTCTCAACTTGGAGGTCCTTTATAGGAGTCTCTAAAACTTCTTCTATATGATTTAGCTCACCCTCTTCCTTTGGGTTATTCTCTTCAGTTTCCTTCTGTGCTTCTTCATTCTATAAAACTTGAAAAGAATTTGAGATTTGGAGAGGAACAAGTAATGTAGTGTTACCTACATTGTTCCTAGTATCACAGGCATCTTTAACAGCCGTTTCTTCCAACACCTTATCAACATCTTGAACCACTAATTTCCCCTTTTATTTTACCACCCATTTATCAACCAACTTCTTCTTCTTCGGCTTGGCTTGTAGAACTTTTTTAGGACACCTTTCAGAAACATGATCAACCCTCTGTTTGAGGGTACAAATTTATGGCTTCCACTCATCTTCAAATTCAAGAACACAATCAACCCCATGAATGTCCACTTGCATTGTATCTGGTAATTCTTCCTTTACATTGACTTCAACCATAACACATAAATATCAACCTTTATCCCTATTTGATTCAGTATTATCCATATAAATAGGCTTAGCAAAGGAAGAGCAAATCATAGAAACGACTTGTGCTTTCCTACAATGAACTAGAATATCATATATCTTCAACCAAATAGGGACCGATTCCAATACTTCTTTAACGAGATTAATATTCTTGCTCCAACGTTTGAGGATGATTGGCCTTCCCTCAAAAGTGTGGTTACGAGACAAAACTTGCTTCACATCTGTATCATCATGGAATCTAACCAAGAAGAAACCATCTTTGAAATATATCAGTGTAAAATTTTTGGACCATCGTTTTTCCACAAACTATTTAAAGTGATGATAATAAGGCTTCTTCCCCATCATGTAGCCAGCCACAAATGAGGAACAATACTTAATTCCTTTTGCAACATCTTCTTCTTTAATCAAGATTTTCTTCCCTCGTACGTCACTGTGATAATTCAAATTCTGGAAATCTGATGCGGTTTCTTTAAAGAAACGGCACCAAGAGGTAGGTGAGGCTGGATTCCGGCATGGAGAGCTCACCGGCGGAATAGAGGAGGAGGGTTGACCCTCCTCCATCACCATTGTCTATGGCCCCGCCACCAAGTTAGCATTCCGAATAATATTTATATCATCTCAAGAAATTATATCTTAAAGGATGTAAAAATCTAATTGAGGTCTATAAGTCGATTGGAGTTCACAAGAGGCTTGTTAGTTTGAATTTGGAGGACTATAAAAATCTGAGGAGTTACACAAAAAACATCAAGTTGGAAAAGTAGGAATATTTGAATCTATCGGGATGCTTAAAACTTGAGAAATTTCTGAAGATTCAGAGGCGTATGGATCATTTATGGAACTTAATTTGACAAAAACTGTAATAAAAGTTTTGCCTTCATCAATTGAGCTTCTTGAAGGGCTTAAAGAATTATGGATAGGTGATTGTTGAAAGCTTAAAAGGGTTCCAAGTAACATTTTTTCTAGAATGAATGATTTAGAATCCCTTAACATGCGAGGAACCGCTATAGAATAGTTATCATCGTCCATTGTACATTTGTGTAACCTTTATAGCCTTATTCTATGTGATTTACAAAAATGGTCTCCCAAAACGCCAAATTCGTTGGTGCCATTTTCATTAGTGCGAAAGAGAACTCCTCCTACTTCAACTAATTATTTGCAACTAGATAAACTGTTCTCCGCTTTGAGCACTTTATTTTATTTAAATTTAGCTAGAAACAATTTATCTAGCATACCAACAGGCCTCATTCAACTCAAATGTCTGAGAAACCTTTGTGAGTTGTACACAGCGGAATGTTTAGAAAGTTATGTTTTTTTAAAATAGATCTGTGTCTTTTCCAACTTTACTTATTTTAGCAATTAAACAATTAATCACATACAAATAAAATAAAGCACAGTATAAAGTTAGAGTTGACACTAGAATTTTTAGCGAGGAAACCCCAGTTGATAAAATATGTCAATTATTTGTGTGGGAAAAACCTCGTGGACTTTATAATCCAAAGTTAACCGATACACTATGCTTGAAACAAAGACACTGAACTTTGACTCTGGCTCACACCCTATCGTTCTACCAAACACCAATTGCTGACATCCTCTGGCTTTACAACTCCCCGTCCAATAGCAACTTGACCTCAGACTTATGCTTGATAGTTGTAGAAGAGTAGCAGGTAGATTAGACAACAATCCTCGAATGCACCAACCCTTTCAAAGTGTGATCGCTTTTACTTCTGTTCTTCAATCGTCTGAATTCGATATAGAAGTAGATCTGCTTTTGTTTGATCGATGTAGATGCAATTGTATGATCACGATCAGGATATGAACACCACAACTCTAAAATCACTATGTGAATTTATGTGTGTGTTCTAGAAAGACAAACAAAAAATTCTTTAAGAATTTCTGAAACAATAATCTCCCTAAGGCTTTTAAGAATAATAACTTGATAGTGCAAAAGCCATTAATAAACCTATGTGTATGACATGGTTTATATAGAGGTTTGTAAAGTCATATTCCTTCTGAAAATAAAGAAAATTTCTTGCATAGGACTTGGAAGGAAAGTTAGATAAAAAAAGAATCAAACAGAACAAGGAAACTGAAAACCTAATACTGTCAGACTTCTGGAACCGGTTCCCAAATCTTGGTACCGGTTCCCAAATGACAGAATGGAATATCTCGAATTTCAGCTTCTGGAATTAGTTCCCAAATTCAGATACCAGTTCCCACTTGACAGAATCCAATTTAAACTTGGATTTTCAATTTTTGGAAACTCTGGAATTATACCATATAGGTATTTGGGTCCTAAGTGGGAAACAATGTCCTAATGTGTTGTTCTTTCCTTTTCGATGATCAACAGTACTTTCCTCTCCTGAACAACGTTCTAATTCCGTAGTCAATGTCGATTCTGATATGGTAACTGAAATTACAACTCGACTAAGACTTGTTTTGTTACCGAAATATGCCAATTACAAAAATATATCTCACAACCTTCATTTGGAAGATTGCACAACCCTCCGAATGTTGACTTCACTTCCGTCATCTATTCGTGATGTTGATGCACATGGCTGCAAATCATTCGAACAGTATTGAATTCCACCAAGTGTAAGTGGTCCAAACAAGGGCCGATTCAGATTCTATTTATTTATTTATTATTGGTAATAATAAATAAATAAAAGACGTCCCATCAAAACTTTTTTTTCCTTGTCTTTAGACCTATGGGTCATATGCCCTCCCTAAGAGCTATAGTAATATATATCAATTTATACCCTATAAAAGTGTATTCTATTTCTATTTTTTAAACACACTTTTTGATATTATTAATATGCTCAATTTAAATATTGTACATGTTTCGATTTTTAAAAATGTATACGCAGTTTTTGGTTATAAAAAATATTTATACAATTTTCTCTTTACGTTGTCAGTTTTATTTTAAAAAGTATAAAAAAATAAAACAGTTTCCTTTCTATTCCTATTTTCCCAATATTTCTGAACAATAAAAAACAAATGGAGACGGTTTCTTCATTCATGTCTACTCGGCTGCGGGTGTTTAAAGAACATTATATAATCAGCGGACGAATCTTGCGTTCATCATTCTATCTCATTCCATCTCTTCCTTCAACATTTACTTTTGTTATCTAACTCAACTTCAATGTATACCCAAAAAAACCAGTATTTGGTTGATGAAGAGAACTCAGTGCCTATAAAAGTGTATACAATTTAAAATATTTATATACATTTTAAAAGGTTATTTTCATTAAAATAAAAACAAATGACTTTTTGCTAACACCTTTTTAAACCATTGCGTATACAATGACAACTCTTTGAAAAAAAAAAAAAAAAAAAAAAAAAAAAAAAAAAAAAAAAACCCAATAGACGCCTCTTCTAAAAATTATATATGTTAATGATAATTTCCAAAAGCATCAGCGGTTAAAATGTCTCTTGTCAAGAGTTGTCTATCGTCTATATATACCTAGAGAGTCCTATATTTTAAGATTTCACAAAGAAAAAAAATTTCCATGTTCTCTTCTCCTACAAAAATGTTATTAGATTCTTAAGTCTATTGCCTATATAAAATTTTCTCAATTGCTATACATTTTAATATAATAATAATTAGTTTTTCAGGTGATAAAAGTTGGTGTTTGAATTGTGGAGTCGTGAGATTTAGGGTGCTACCCAACTCTTTCTTTGAAACAATTCTCAGGTTCTTCTCTCTTTTGTTATCCCCAGTTTTAATATAAGAAAAAAATGTTTCTGTTAAAATAGTTTGTAATTTTCAACCATTAAGATGTATGTTGTCTATATATGATTACAGAGTCCCATATTTTAAGATTTTAATAAATAAATAAATATAAGAATACAAAAATATTATTCTATTCTCAAGTCTATACATATACAGAATTCTATATATGGCTAGAGAAAAATACTCTGCACAAATGGTACTCTATTTTCAAGTCTACCACCTATAGAATTTTTTGTGAGATATACTTCTTTATATAATAATTAGTTTTTTAAGTAATAAAAGTTGTTATTATAATTGTTGGAGTCATCAAAATTGGTGTGTTGTGAACTCTTCATTTGAAACGATTCCCATGGTTTTTACGTTCTTCTGTCCCCCCCCCCACACACACACACATATATATATATATATATATTTCAACAAGCTACCAATTTATACATTTAAAACAGTTTTTTTAATTTTAATGAGAAAAATAAACGTAACTTTTCGTTTTAGTTAAAACTATTTTACAAAAGTATATAGTTTACATTCTACACCGATAATTTCCATAATGCATCAGTGATTAAGATTTCTATTGTCAATGATCCTTTTTCTATAAATGCCTAAAGAGTCTCAAATTTTACGATTTCAAAAAAAAATAAAAATAAAAATAGACTCCTTCATGTTCATACAGATACAATACTTCTTTTTATGATTTTTTTTTAAAAGTGGATAAAAGTTGTTATTAAATTGTTGGAATTATCATTTTTGGGGTGTTACCAATTTTAAATTTTAATTTGCTGGAATCATTAGGTTTTCTTTCTTTTTATATCTATAAATGTCCTTATTAAAGTCAAGTAGGATTTATAATATTTACATACACTTTTATATTAGTTATTTTAATTTTAAATAAACAAAATACGTGACTTATAAAAGAAAAACTAAACTACTTAATGAGTTACATTAATCTTAACGGCAAACACCCCTTTCAAAAGTCATCTTCTTAACGTAAACACTTCTCATACTTTAATCGTTACGTGACTTTTTTTTATTCTTTATATTAATAGTTATCACCATAAAATTAATTTGTATTAACATCTATTCCGTTAATCTAAATTAATTCTAATTAAATTATTTTTATTTGTATACATTTTTATTAATTTAATATTAACATAAAAAGTAATTAAATAGATTTTTAAATTACATTACTGTTATTAATAAGTTTCATGTAAATAACACAAACTTTCACAAAAGACACACATGTCAGATAAAATAGTAAAATATCATTTCAAAGGGAGGTAAGAGGTTCAAGCCTCAGTGGAGGCATATGTGTGTGAGTAACAACTAAAAAAAATATTTTCAATACAATAACTAAAACTAAATGATTACCAAATAAATAACAAGATTAACATAAATATCAATAAATAAGTCAGTAGAAAAAGTCACATCACCATTCGGTACAATTCAACATAAAATATTAAATACCAATTTAAAATGATTTTTCTGGTAAAAGAAGTCATTTTGATTAAATAAAATTTTAGGTTATTTTTATTAGTTAATCAATGTTTCTGTGATGAAAAATATTTGAAAAATATTTTCTTTTCATTTTTTGTTTTGGAAGATTCAAAATTAAAGTCAACTTTATTTTATTTTGAGATATAATAATATATAAAATACCAATTATGTATTCAATTATTTACGTGCATTTTTTCTAATATATATATATATACACACACATACACACACACATATATGTATGGAGAGTAATTATTATATTGTTAGAATACACAAAACCTGGGTGGTGTTTGGGGGAGCTTTTCAACATTTTTTTTTTATATAAGTAAAAATAACATTAAAAAAAGGCGTTCAAGAGGGGAACGCATCACATTTACAAAAACGGAACCGGGACTAAGGCCCCAAAGAATCCAAGAAAGTAATTAAAACATCAGAAGAAGAACAAAAGCTCATCTTCACATAATTGAAAAGAGAACGAAGAATGTAAAGTTTAACCATTGCCATAGGCGACTCTTACCCTTCAAACAATCTGTTATTTCTCTCCTTCCAAATGCACCACCATATACAATTCTCCAGAAATCGCGAACATCACTTCTCACTCGACATCCTCTCCAAACATGGATTAATTCTTTAGTAGATCGTGGCATAACTCAATACATGTCAAACAACCCAATAATAAGATTCCAACAGTCGTTCACCATACAGCAATGCAAAAGGAGGTAATCAATAAACTCCTCATCATTCTTGCATAGACAACACCGATTAATAATTGCCCCTTTTCCTCAAGTTATCAATTGTCAGAATCTTTCCCCACACAGCGGTCCAGATAAAGAAAACCACCCTAGTTGGAGCCTTGGACCGCCAAACAATTTTCCATAGGAAGTCTCAATTAACAAAATTAGACAAACATAAGAACAAGGATCTAACTTCGCAATGACTGTGGGAAGAAGGAACCCAAATCAAAACGTCATTATCTCTGCCAACGCCCTCCTGCCGATACAGAAGATCCAGAAAAACACATACCTTATCCATCTCCCAACCCTAAAAAGAGCGCCGAAAATGCACAACCCACGTAATCCCGCTGTTATCAAGCCGATAACAGTCAACTACGTAGGCGTGTTTATCAACAGCAATACTGAATAATCTAGGAAATGTATGAGAAAGTGGCTGATCACCACACCAAAGATCTTTCCAAAACCGAATGCGACATCCATCACTTTGACGAATCTCATTTACTCCACCTAATCATCCAAGTATCACGTCGCCTACCGACGTTAAATGTAGGAATTATAGATAGAATTTTTCATTTATGTAATTTTTTTTTTGTTTTTTCTTTCTCTCTTTAATTTTATCTTTTGTTTTAGTGGATTAGGAAGATTTAATGTGTTTCGTATGATTTTTAGTTACTTGTGCAGGATACAAGTTGTGCAATAATGAAGCGTCGTGCTTGTTTCGAAGAAAATACAAAAATTTCAAGGCATACAAAGAAAAAAAAAAATTGGTTTGAGTAGAACAGAGCATTTTTTAAGTTAAAACGTCAACCAAACTGTCTATGGCAGTTTGCTCCGCGTAGATCTCGAACAAATACCCAAAATGAAAAAAAAAAAAAAAAATCGTCCAAAATGGACCACAGATGCCAAAGTTATGGCCGTTTGTAGTTTGCCTTCTAAAAAAAAAAATTCGGACTAGCAGGAGGCCCGAGCGAATGATCACCCAGCCTATGGGCGACCATCTCCCGGGTGGGGATTTTCTTCAGAGCAAATAGTAGAACCGGGTGAATGATCGCCTAGCTAGGAGGTGACGGTCGCCCACGTGGTGACCCGCGCAAGGCAACCATCGCCTAACTTTGGGGCGACCATCGCCCGGTGATTATTTTCAACGGCACAACAGCAGTGCCGGGCGAATGATCGCCCGACTTCACGGCGACCATCGCCCGATAATTTTTTTCGACGAGAAGTGCAGACCAGCACCGGGCGACCATAGCCCGGAATAGCGGCGACCATCTCCCGGTGAAGAAAATGGCCGACCAAGTAGCAATTTCGGGCGATTGTTTGCCCGACCCATGGGCGACGACCGCCAGACTCATATTTTTTTTTTTTTTTTTTTTTTTTTTTTTTACAAGGCTGCGAGCAATTTTTTTTTTTGGCGGATCCCTACTTTCCTTTCCCCACTACTTTCATTCTATCTCCCAGCCTTTCATCCTTATAAATATATATATATCTATTTTTCTACCCAATTCAACACCATTCCATCCCACTGCCTCGTCCAAATTATCTACGCACTATTAAATTCCTCTCATCTTTTTATCTCTTATTTTGTTAATCTCTCTGCCACCCAATCAATTACTAAATTCCTTCCCCCATTAATAAATCCTAGCATTCCACTTACCTCAAATCCTTACATCACAAGTGTAAGCTTCACAATTGGTCTTGCATTAGTGTGTGTGTGTGAGGTAGTGCAAGAGCACCTAGTGAGTGGAGAATCCCACCACATTTAGCGTAGGGTTTGCATTTTAATCCATTCATCTATTCCTCTTAAGAACCCTAACTTAGCCACCATTGGAGCAAAACTTGACTTAGAGCTTTGACTTCATTTTTGGCATCTTTCCACTCACCTAAAGCCATTAAGCTTAGAATACTTTAGTTTCCTCTCACTCTCCACTACAAAACCCTTATTTGGTTTCCATTTGTAAGCTTGGTTGCCTTAGATTATAGAGATTCAATTCTCTATTGAGGTAGGAAGTATTATAATTTATTTTCCAAGTAATTTAATTGTTCTTGTAATGATATACAAGTTGTATGCATGTCCTATGTTAAATTAAGAAATAAATGACTAATGGTAGCTTGCATATAATTCACTTTAGACTTGATATATGGCATGACCATGACTTGATCTTTATTGTATATTAGTTTGGTATGATTTAAATGAGCTTTTTAAATCTAGAGAATTAATTAATTTAAATTGATTTAAATTCTACTTAATTGTACCATGCTTAAATTCCATTCTTTGACTTGATATATAGCATGTCCATGAGTTACTCATTGTCATATATTTAATTGGAATCATTTGGACAGCTCTTGAAATTTAGATAAATTACTTAGTTAGTCTACTTAATTTCTATCTCAATGTTCTAATGATTTAGTCATTTAATTCATGGAGCTTTTATGTTTGTAACATATATCATGACTTGTTGCTCAACTTGTTGATTTTGGAAACTTGGGATATTATTAAGAGCATGACTTGGCTAGGACTTGGTTCTAGTACGGGAGATAGAGAGCTCCCTACACTTAGTGCGCACTAGGGGAAGGTATGTAATGACCCGGTCATTTCCTTCCTTTTCTTTTTCCTCAGAATTTCACGGATGAATTTTTTTTTGTTGAAATTTCTTGTCTGAATTCAGTTTCTCGTTGCTTAGTGTCGTCTCGAGTGCTCAAAAATGGTTTCTGAGACTCTTTTCTTTGAATTGACAACTTCCTTTGAGGACCAAGTCATTTTCACATTTTTCGTTTTTCGACACTATTCACTTTTCTTCCTTTTCCCTGTTTTGTCCTCTTCCCTATTTTGTCTTTTCCCCGTTTATCACTTTGTTGGCAAAACCTCACTCTTTGTGTTCGGAGTTGATTTTTGAATTCACGTACCTTCATCCTAAGTGGTTTTCACGAAATACGTATCTTTACTTTTAAAGAAAGGTACTCTAGTTGCTCCCGGTGTCCATAGGGGCGTGGATGCATAGTTTTTCAGAATCTTTTTCTTTTCTTGGGGTGTTTTTCGTAAATATCTTTTGAATATATTTTATTTCAGGGGCTTTTAAGAAAATATTTTTGGAAGATATTTTCATTCTGGGGCAGTTATGCAGTTTTCACTTTTTGAAGGAGCCATTGTGCAATTAATGAAAGTTATTACTAAATGCCTTGTTTTGAGCCTGGATTCTCATACGGGATTCATTTTCACATTTCGTCGAGTCGTGTACTCATACAATTTCCTTCTGATCGTTTTCCTCCAATTTTAGGGTTTCTGGCCCCAATTGCCGTTGAACTTGTTCGGGGCATAACTCTCTGCTCGGGACTCGGTTTTTGATGTCATTTCTTTTGTTGTTCATATTTTCTCATTTTGAATCTTTTTTGTTTATGGAGTTTCACCGTTTGAGTGCTTCTGCTCAAATTTCACTTTTCCGGACCTAGCGGGGCCCTTTTGGGGTACTTTTTGAGATTTTCTATAAATAGGGGGTCTTAAGTCAAAAAGTCAGAATTCCATCATCTTCTTCACCCTCTTGGCCGGCAGCCATGGGAGCCCAAGGGGCTGCCTTCATTCTTTCTTCTCCTCCACTTGATTTTCTTAGTGAAAACTCTTCGGCCTTAACGTTTATCGTTCCTCTCGATGTGCTTTACCTTTACCCCTTATTAGAATTCATTTCTGATCGTTTCTTGAGTTTGGGTTTGAAGTCAAGTTGTGATTTTGATGGGGCTTCTTGGGGGTTCATGTAAATCGTGTTGTCCCTGACAAAACCCTTCGGTATCGTTGGATTCGGAGCACTTTTATTTCGGTGAGCTTTTGAGATTTTCATCTCAAATTGAGGTAGGGGATGTCTTAGGTTTATATTATTATTGTATTGATTGTTTTATAAGTATATACAACTTGTGAGCATGTTTTGTTCAAGTTTTTAAAATTTAATTTATTTATTTTCTTTGTTTAGGATTTAATTCTAATGATGGCATATAGTTTAGAATTAAATTGTGGCATGCTACTAAATTAGACCTTGCTGAGTTGTGTAACATATATTAAATTTGGAGCATTTGAATAAGAATTGCAAAACTTATTTAATATTTATCTTTTATAAGAGTTTAATTCACATAGTTGAAACAAGCATAAAATTAACTTGTAATGTGAGATTAAAAAAGGCATTGGCATGTTCTCTAACCTATGTTAAATTGACAGCATTTGGATAAGTTATAAATCTAGAGATTTTGAATTAAATGAATTAATTAAAAATCTAATTAATGGTTCCACCAGTTTAATTGAGTTCTAACTTGATAATGGTAGTGACTTGGGCTTGCTCACTTGTATATATCCATTGGGGCTAATTGGGGTGTTTTAAAAAATCTAGAAATTTAATTAACATGTTTCAATTAAACTCTATTTTGTTGTCTTAATGATCCAAATTAGTTTTGAGTTGGTTTGTGTAGTGACCATACCATGTTATTTAACAAATTTGAATTAGGGATCATTTGGATGAGATTGCATTTTAAATTTTGAAATGAAATTGTCATAGCATGTAACGAATTGCACATTGAAAATTCGACATTGTGAATGTCATTGTAGACTTGAATGCTAGGACATGGTTTATGTGGATTTAACCTTACTTGTGCATGTAAATTGATTCCTAGACATTATTTGAGATGTATAAGTTTGGTTTAACTTGTTGATTTTGCAAAAGTTTTGAACTTATTATTTTTGGAAGCTTGTAAGGATCATGTTCATGTGATGGCTAGGGTCTGGCCCTAGTACGGATTCGTGAGTTTCCTAAGTCATATGAAGTGCGCAATAGGTAGTACCTTGTGGGTTGTAATTACCCGGAATAACTTATACACGTGCGCACTAAGTAGTACCTTGCGGGCTAGTAACCCGGAATAACTCGATTGGTCTGCAGCCAAGGATCTTAGTCTTTCCACTATTTGATTTCGCATTAAATTTCAAGTTGTAAATCATGGATTACTTGTAGCTTGAGAATTGATGCTTACTTGGGTAATTGAATCCTGTTTAGTATACTTGAAACTGTATACTTGTTTTGTGTATTTAGATCATAATTAGTATACTTGAAACTGTATACTTGTTTTGTGTATTTAGATCTCATTTAGTATATTTGAATTTGTATCCTTGGTTGTGTATCTAAACCCTAGTTAGTATACTTACGCATTATATGTTTGATTTGTGCAATCGGACTTCATTATGTATACTTGTATCATATATGCTTGTCTTATTCGTAATTCATTTAGCTTAGTATACTTGTGCCTGTATACTTGATTTATGAGTTTTCCATGTTAATTGTATGTTTGTATATGCATGCTTAAACAATGCATAACTTGTTTAACATGATTTAAGGTACTTGAGCATGTATGCTTGTATGTCGTGTATCATGTTTTAATACGGTTTAGTGTATTTGAGCATGTATACTTGTATGTCGTTATTCATTTCAATTGCATTAATAACTTAAGATGCTCCCTGAGTTTCACTTTGACATAGACGTTAGGTGGCATGAGCCCCTTTAACATGTTTCACCTTAAGGTGATATAATTATAAAATGCTAGGTCGATGCATGCTCATCTCCTACGAGTAGCTTTATGTTACTCACCCACGTAGTGGGGACATTTTTCAGGTACAGGGACCTTGATTTGGGATGCACACTATGCCAAGGAAGTTTCGTAGACTTGAAATACCCTTTCCATCAAAATGTTGGCATGAAACCATATTTGTAGCTTGTATAACAAAACTTGTATTTTTGTTTTAAATATGTAATGTGTACATAAGTACACTTTTTGTAAGGTAATTGATGTGTATGACATGAGGCCAAGGACCAAACATGTTTGTAATTGCACTTGTACTCATTTGGTACCATGTTTTGTATAAAAATGAATTTTTATCAACTTTGGAGGTTTAACATGTCAAATTTTGTAAAGGAGATTTAATGAGGCCATAGGCCATTGTAACATGTTTCAATGTATAATGTACACTTGCGAGCATGCTTGTATAGCTTAAAATCATGTTTTTGGTCCACATTCGTGTTGGGGTTTGAGGCTTGGGTGGAGCCTCAACAAATTTTGTTCATAACAGGACTTTCAATAGCCCTTCGAGGAGTTTCGGTCGACCGAAACTCCATTTCGGTCGATCGATGGCTCAAGTCAGTCTACTGAACTAGCCTTGCCTCAAAATTTAAACTTCAGAAATGTTTCTGTGAGTTTCGGTCGACCGAAATAGCCCACTTTCAGCTGCCATGTTGATTTTGTTTGGTTGTTGCTCCTTCAAGCTTGTACCAATTGATTTGTTTCCACTTGACCTTGTTGATCTTGCTTGAGCCATTTAATGGCGTACGTGGTCTAGTTTGAACTAGATCTTGGTCTTTTGGTTGTCATTGGTGCCATAGGGTACCAAGTGACCTTTTCATTCTATCTTTCTCTTTCGGTTATTCCTTTGAGTTCCATGACACATGGAAGGTCATCTTAGGATCTTAGAAGTGTGTTATGCCTCGAGAGACCATTGTCTTCTTCCTATTGCTTCCGCTATGTTTTTTTATGAGTTTCGTGACTTCATAGGAAGTCACCGATGTGTCTTGGGAATGATGTACATTTCTAAAGACGTTGCTTCCAAGTAAAAGGCTATTTTGCCCTTGGGGGCTTATTTAGTCTTTTTCTGATCTTTTCTTCCGCGTCGGTTCTCATGGAGTTTCGTGACCTTATGAAAGGTCACTTTGATGTCGTAGGGATGTTGTATATCCCTAATGATTTGTTTTCTGTTTTCGCTTCTACATTTCGGATCCGTTATCGGGTCAAACTACGGTTCATCACATGACGCACTGGCTTGAAAAAGTAGGGCCGTCACAAGGTACCCATAGGTTAATAGCCCTAAAGTGATCCCAAGAGTACGGTTTTAATCCGGGCAATATCCAAGTATCCATTTTGGTTTGATTTTGCATTTAAATTCCAAGTTGCTAACTTTGTGAAATTGCATCTCATTATGCTATGTTGAAAGTTTTAATGTCACTTTAATAGCATGGATTGAATTATATTAAATTGCTAACTTTGTAATAAGTTAAACTTATACATGCTCATTCCCTACGAGTAAACTTGTTTAAACTCACCCCGAAGTTACCGGGTGTTTTTCAGGTAAAGAAGTAATATTATGGGATGCACAACAATCTTAGACTTGCTAGACTACTTGGAGTATTTTTGCTATGTTAGAATATGCACTTATTAGCATATCACACTTCATTTTGCTTATTACGACAAAATATGTATTTATTGTTCAAACCATGTAATATGCACTTAAGTGCACCTTTTGATACTCTACGGATATATTTGTAATGAGACCAAAGGCCAAACATGTTTACTTTAGCATTTGTATTCATTTGGTGCAATAGTTTGCTTTAAAAGCATATTTTAACCAACCTTGGAGGTTTAGCCTATGAAATTCTTGTAATTAACATGTATGAGGCTATGAGCCATTGTTTTACATTCAATTATCCATATTAAGATTGTTAACATATTCACACACTCAAATCTCATTGAAAACCAGTTTTAAACCTTCATTTTTGAACCAAATCACCACAGGATTTAAAGCATGGGTTGAACCTTAACACCTTTGACATATAGCAGGCCTTATAGCAGCTTTTCGAGGTGTTTCGGTCGACCGAAACACCAAATCGGTCGACCGATGGCTTTTGGAAGCATCAATGCACAGTAAATCATCATTTCCAGTAGCCTTTTTCATTGTTCAATGTCATTTCGGTCGATCGAAACTTAATTCCGGTCTACCAAAACTTCTTCCTCTCAAAAAAACATGTTTTCAACAAATTTATGTTCAGTTCAGTCTACCGAAACTCCAGTTCGGTGGATCGAAACAGCCCCCACACGCCAACTTTCCAGATCATGTTTCAACACTGAAATTCCAACTTCAGACGGTCATATCTCCTTCATTTCTAAACCAAATGGGGGTGATTCTTGAGCCTAAACTTATAGATTTTGAGTCAGATTTCCAATGGTACCAATGCCTTTCTCAGATTCAAAACACAGTGGGAATTATTCAGTTTTTAGTGAGGTAGTGTCAATTTTTGCTTGAACCGGGAAAGGGCATTTTGTGGGATTCTCGTCTTGGAATGTTATGAAATGATTAGATTAGGTTGTATCCAACTTGTTTGACTTGTTTAGAGTCAATTTTCTCCTTTTATTTGTGAATTGACCATTTTGCCCTTAATTGACTGATTTAGCCCGTTTTGACTCCCATTTGCTCATTCACTTTTCTTGAGTTCTATGACTTCATGGAAGGGCACATTAGTGTCTTAGGGATGACCTCTATCTCTAGAGACCTTGGTTTATCTTTCACTTCCGCATTTCGGATCCATTATCGGGTCAATCCTCGGTTCATCACTGACCCACCGGGTTGAATAAAACCTGGGTCGTTACACTTCCATCATTACATATAACAAAATTCAATCACCATTATCCAAATTCAATTTCATCTTCCAAAATAAATCCATAAACCAAAATTCACCTACACCACCATTCCTATACACATTAGAAAACCTTTACCATCCTAATTTCTTTTCTTCCTTCCACCCTACCATATATATATATATCCTTCACCATCCCAATTCCATTGCAATTAAGTGATTGCCATATTGTTTGCACAAATTTGGAGAGGAAAACAAAGATTCCAAGCAAGAATTTGGAGGAGCCCACCAAGTGTTCGAGAAAAGGTTGCAAAGAGGTTTTTTATCTTAAATGGCCCCAAGAAAGAAAAATACCACTCAAGGCGATGCTTCTAGAAGTCGCTTCCTTCAATCTTCCACGAGGCGGCCAACTCTTCGAGATACCATAGATTAGAGGTGGCATGGTCGAATTCTTAATCATGAAGTGGGTTTTGACATTGCCATTCTAAATCACAACATTCCGGAAACTTAGTGGCCCATTGTAGATTTACGGCGTTGGCGAGCTGAATACCTTTTTGAGCCGGCTGGTAAACTCATGTACCCTAGACTAGTCAAGGTGTTTTATCAAATCTTCATTCCAATCCAGATGAACGGGGAGCACTAATGTCATCCGTTGATGGTACTATAATTCGCATTACTCCTTCGACGATTACCATGGCTTTGGGATGTCCACATCAATGCCCGGTTGATTTGAAGTCAATTTTCACTCCGATGTCCGAGATTCCCACTAGACTGATGATTATTCGCCTTGCTGTTAGTCGTTTCTCAGGCTCTAAATATAATTCTACTACCAAATCATTTTTGCCATTACACCTATGGTTCGCCGATGCCATACTTTTTCATAATGTGTGCCCTCTTACTCATCAATTTGAGCGTTGTCAAGATTTTTTGCGTGCCTTATATGCCATCCATTTTGGCCATCAGATATCTTTCCGGAAATCATCTATGGGCAGCTTAGAAAATTTTATGATTTGGTGATTAAGCAAACTCCGGAAAAAGAAAAAGATTGGGAGTTTCCTTTACCATTCTTTGTTATTCGACTGCTAACTTCTCAGGGCTACACTATTGCTACAGATGCGTTCTCTTCTAAGCACAATGATTGCTATGGTGAGGTTGATTGGAATCGCAGCCGATCTCACATGAAATTAAAGGTGGTTGCTACACCTGGAGAAACGGCTCGCAAAATTGTGGAGGGTGAACAAGTTTTGCCTGTTCATCCAAATCAATTGGCTACTAGACAGGTCATAGAAGATGAGTCCGCTGATGAACCCCATGATGAGCCTATGGCAGAGGCAACCAGTGATGACGAGGATGACGCTGATGATTATCCCTATAACTATTTGGTGGGTAAGGTGACCCAACTCCAATCTGAAGTTCAAGAAATCCATTAGGGGCAGAGGACAATTCTGGAGGGGCAGAGGACGATTCTTAAGGAACAGAGGATGATTTGTCAGGATCAAAGATCAATAATGGACATGATGCATGGGCTTATGATTCATAACGGGCTTAATCCCGATGCTCCGCCGCCTCTATTTTAGCTATTCTGCCAGGTGCTTTCGTTTTGTGTTTTTATTATTATTATTATTATTTTAGTTCTTATTTTTCTTAATTTTGATTTTGTGTCTAATGAGCAGACTGTCCAATTTAAGTTTAGGGGCATAGAGTCTACTCTAGTTGTTAATATATATATATATTAAAAATTTAAAATTTAAAAAAAAAAAACCAATTCTTTTTCTTTTTCTTTTGTATATTGACTTTAATTTAAGGATTTGAGAATTGTTAGGGGGATTCAGACAGTTAAGTACTTTTTAAAATTCTTTTTTGAGATCGTCTTGAATCCCTAATATTCGTGCTTTATTTTATGTGGGTTCCATTATCTAGTATGACAGGAGTTTTAGTAATTGTTGGTCCCTATGGATTTCACATGCACACTATAATTTTATCTATGAGTATTTATATTTTTGGTTGAATTCTGATGCCTATGGATGGATATAAATTAATGAACTTTGAAGGTTATTACTGTGGCATAGATATTCAAAAAAAAAAAAAAAAAAAAAAAAAAATTGGAACCCTTTCATGGAGTAATCGAGGCTCATGTCTCATAAGCATAGAATGTTCACGTGAAGAATTGAGGGTAAGGATAAAAAAAATAAATAAATAAATAATATTTTGCCATAGAAAATAACTTGAGAAGGGATCTGAGGAATTGAAGTTATAGAAGTTGGGTTCAATTGAAAAGACATTACTACATAGATGATTTGCTAGTTCATGAATTTCACAACATTGGGGATTGATTTTTGCTGTAATTCTTGTTACACAAATGTGTGGGAAACATTGGGGTGAAATATGAAAATAGGGACTAAGGAGTATAGTCAGATGATAATTTTTAAAGTACTTTTGTGTAGTCTTCCCCTTGATTATTGTGATGATATGAGAATAAGTTGATTGCTAAAAGATTGAATTGTGTTGTATGTGTGTGGATATCATCTCTCCCTTACGAGACTTCACTCATCCACTAGGGATAACCTAGGGGGTTTAAAAGGCTTGTTGCATATGCTAAATACAATCGTGATTCCCACGAAAGCGGCATTTATGTTTTCTCTAGTTTTATTGCTATGGGACTAGCAATATGTAAGTTTGGGGGTGTGTTAGGCACTGAATGTTAAACATTTTAACCCCTTTACTTGCATGTTTTATTCCCTTAATAATAGTTTATTTGTGATTTTACATTATTTTATTGTTTTTATTTATTTCAAGGCTTTAATTATAAAATCAGTCAAGATCAGGGATTCCGAGCTTTAAAAGATGACATTCTGTCGGACCCATCAATATTGAAGATTCAAGTCTAATTATACTTAGAAAATAGTCCAAAAGAAGCCACAAGTTGATGAGAATTGAAAGAACAAGAAAAGGAAAAATTCTTCTCCAAAAAGGAAACTTTAGCCAAAATTGGTAACTTGAACCCGTTTTGGTAATCTGGCTGTATCTCTCTCCTCGAGTGTCAAAACAGCTAAATTCTCATGAATGGTTGAAAGGAAATTCGAAAAGGTACAATTTTGTATTTCACGAGGATTCCATAAAACAGCTGTTTACCTTGTCAAAATTGGGCTAGAAATCTGTATAAATTTTGGAGTCCTTATTTGGCAGAATTTCTATGTATATCTTCTATACGAAAAAAGGAACTTTAGAGCTGATCTTTTATTGTTTAAAGGGAGTCCTTTACAGCATTGAAGGATCATATAGAGGAGCTTGAGGCTGAGATCAGAGGAGAGGCATTCAGAAGAAAGAAGAGATCGATCCATGGCGGTGAAGATGTCTTCCTCAACCATGAAGAATTCCATTCCAGTCATGCTTGGCTAAACGCTTTACTAGGGTTGTGATTTAGCCCTAACTTAGCATACTGGTTTGATTGTATTTATTTATTGGAGAACAATTTTTATCATACATAATTGTGTAATCTGTAGGATTTTTAATTGACTTTTCAATATCGGTTTTAGAGTTTTAATTTAATTACAAATATTTTTCTACCTTGTCTTGGATATTTTAATCTTGTGATTGAACACAACTCATTCACTTCTTGTAGTTGTGAATGAGATGATTACACATGGTATTTCTCTGAATATAATGTTAGAGATTTTATGAAATATACCTAGAAAAGATATACCATACTACACCTAGAGTAAAGTAGTTAGGTAAATGGTTTATACCAAGTTTTAAATTATATTATTTTCTAGTTGAATTAATATGTGCTTGTAGCTGTTCATGTTATATGATATATCTCTAATAAATTGATGCAATTAACTGGTGGTGCGATGTTAGTGATAGAGTCATACACCTAATCATCTCTCTACTTTTTACATCCTATTTAATCATCGTTCTTTAATTTATTTTATTTTTCGATTTTAGTTAATTTAAAATTAATCATCACAACTCGATTATCTTACTTTCAAGTTAATTTAAAATTTAAAAAATCTGTTGACAAACTTAATTTACACAAGTCCCTTGAATATGACACCCTTATAAGTAAATCCCATCTACAAAAATTTGTGTACTTGTAAGTGGTACATATAAATCTTACATCAAGTTTTTGACATCGTTACGGGGAAGCTTTTCAACATTTGAAGGCCTTCATTGAGAATTCCTTTGTATAAGAAATTTTGCTAAAAGGAATTCATTTTTTTAAAAGGTGATTGGAGAGTGCATTTTTTAAAGGTCTTTCAACTATTTTTTTTCTTTTTTACCAGACAATATTACCCGTCTACTTTATTCTCATTTCCATCCAAACTCAAAATGTTAATGTACCGCCACCATTTACCCATCCACCTTATGTCACCATTTCCATTCAAACTCATCCCAGTTTTCCACATGAAAAACCAAGGCAGATTGAGATAATAATTTTACCAATCAACAATAATGAGAATGAAGTAAACAGAAAAACCCAATAAGCTAGAAAGAGAACTTCTAATCCAGGAATACAAAAAAAAAAAAAAAAAAAACCTTCTAATCCAGTAGAGAGAAATTTGAGAAACTTGTCAAGACTAAATTATGATTGGCGATATGATTCCCTTAATTCCACAACCATTGGCGATATGATTCCCATTTTGGATCATGTTGGCCAAATGGATGGCGCTTTACATAGTTCGTATATATTTAGTGGCTGCTAAATTCTTCAGATATGAACGAATATCGCCTCCAAGACCTCTATTACAAGTCATTTAACATCATAATGTGCAACAAAAAATAATTAGAGAAACAATAAATTATGATGTAACCACACTTGTAATTCTAAGGATGGTGTAGCATCTAGCCATGTAATTAACATTTCCAATCCGAAGACTCAATACATATTGCAAATGTCACGAGTACAAATGGAAGGAATTACTGAATATTAAGGCAAAGGCATCACCCGTTCTATAAAGAAAAACAAGATGAAGACAAATAAAATAATAAAAAAACATAAAAAATAAAAAAAAGGGAATTATATTAGAAGACGTCATACCTAATGAATTGCTGTTGCTCTTGCCTATAGGCGTATGTGAAGATGGGAAGATTGCAGTGTGCCTTTAAATGATAATATTTACACAATCAAAAATAGGAAATAGGGCATCAATCAAAAGATAAAAACTGAACTTGAGAAATGAGGCTTGATGAAAATAAAGTGACAATAGGAGCAACGAGCTTACAGGATTAAGGAATCCCTCTTATATGGAGTATCATCCAATAACAATGTGTTTGACTTATTATAATCTCTCC
Source organism: Cornus florida (assembly GCF_030987335.1). NCBI lineage: Eukaryota > Viridiplantae > Streptophyta > Magnoliopsida > Cornales > Cornaceae > Cornus > Cornus florida. The sequence goes on along the minus strand of NW_026775577.1, from coordinate 51,595,035 downwards.
TCTTTTATGGAAGATTAGGATCAATGTTTTCCATATTTTACTCAAATCTTCAACTAACATGGGCTTGTTAACTTCCCCAAGAAAAGCCCAGGAGTGTATCCCCAGGATCCATCCTGCAAAAAGAGAATATGTACCATTGATTTGTAACATGTATATTAACTTCCAAAAGCAACTAAACAATATGACCTACAGGAATAGTATATAGTATTCATGTAGCCATAATACTCTTATCTTATATAGTAACTTTGGCTGATTTTGCTTTCTAAAACATATTTCCATTTCTGCTTTCATATTCAATCCAAAATGGGCACCATTCAGATAATCCCAGCCATCTAACTTATGAACCTCTATATCAATAACTGATATTTATCACCGTTGATCAGAATATTTAATCATTAGATGGAGGACGGTCTGCTGCGTGAAAATTTTAGGTATGGTCCAGTAAAGTGGCTCACGTCTTGTCGCTGCCTAAACTGAACTGATAGAAGCACGCTAAAGCATCAACTGTGATGCACACCTTTGCTAGACAGAGGTTGAAAATATGCTGATATTTCTTGAAAACGTAAAAAAGAAAAAATAAATACATAAATAAATTTGAGATGGGCCCAATTAAAACATTTTTTTGTTAATAACTCTTTAGCGCAGAATTTTTTAAAAGAAATAAATAAACAGACACTTTGAAGACTTGCCCAACCAAAAAACTTGTGATTCAAATCTCCCAACAATTTATTAACCAATTTATCAACAACATCCTTGTGTATGCTACACGGTTAGCACTCGAGAAATTCATAGAAACAGTAGGCAATAAACAGGAAAAACATGAGAATAATTATTTCCAGGAGTTAAATCAATATGCAAGAGAAGTTGATGAAATAACCAACATACTTGGCTCTCGAAGTCCGAAGTCCAAATACCGACATCAAATTTCCTAAAGCAAAAACTTCATAAAATCATTACAAAAGGGTCGCATAAACTGAAACAGAAAATCAATCAATGCGTTAAGAGTTAGAGATCATGCATGGCAGTTGGGAAATGCCTCCAACTTTAATCATCAATGTTTCCAAATAACATTAAGACTGCATTCTCACCTCTCCTGCCTGGTACACCTGGTGTATGCTCAGCCATTGGGGGCACATTAACAATATGAGCAAGCAGCCCATTTATATTAAGAACAAGAAGTTTTCTCCTTGACATCCTCAGTTTGGGTCTCAACTTCTTTCTCCGTCTCCAACTCCGCTTTTTTAGAGGTGCCCTCTCTTTCATTGCGTCTTTGGTTGAATCTATATCAATCATTGGAGCTTCCAGAACTGACGTTCAAAAGAGATGTGGAATATATGGATACAGATTCAACTAGATATCATATGGCCGAGTCTATTTCAGAATTTTCAAAAGATGCAATCACTATCTCTCTAAATTTCCTCTTCTTTGTTCTTCTCGTTTTCTTTCCTTGAGCTGCACTCTCTTTGATGGGATTGCTAGTTGAATCTGTATCCATATATTCACATCTCTTTTGAAGGTTGTAATAGCATTACAACTGTTAAAGAACTCCAAATGTTCAATCAAATTCTCTCTCTCACCATTGTTGTTCCTTGTGTCTTCCTCGTCCTGCGATAACAAACAATGGACACTGAAAATAAACTTAAATATTATGAGCCTAAGCTTAATTTGATTGTAGTAGGCTATTAAGACTTCATACAGGTAAGAGTGACTTAATACAGGTAAGAGTAACGTGATGCAAACAATCAAACAAATAGTATTAGATCTCTCACGAAAAAAGTAAATCGATTTCTTTTTCTCACCATTGTTGTTCCTTGTGTCTTCCTCAACAATGGACACTGAAAATAAACTTCAATATTATGAGCCTAGGCTTAATTTGATTGTAGTAGGCTATTAAGACTTCATACAGGTAAGAGTAACGTGATACAAACGATCAAACAAATAGTTTTAGATCTCTCACGAAAAAAGTAAAAAGTAGTATTCTAAGGAAAGAGGAAGCATGCCCGACAAATTTTTATGAACTGTTCTGTCAAAAAGAGCTACTCTCTAAAAACAATTTTCATAAAAATTCTTCTTGTTGACAAAATGAGTACCAACAATTAGCAAAAATTCAAGTACAATTCACAACATACTCTCAGACAACCATATTTAAAAAACTATTTTCCAACACTTCAAGTGCACATGCATAGACATAGCTATAACCAATTTGGTGCTTCCACTTTGTTCTACAGAATGTTTTAGGGATAAAATCATTTTTACAAGCAATTTAGAGAGAAGGACAAGAAGTTAGGCCAAAGTTGTGAGAATCACAAAATTGACTACGATGTAAAAAAATTTATGGTACCTAACGCAATTGACTTTATATATAAAAGTGTTCAAAAGTATGCATCCTTCAAAAACAACAGAAGTCAGTTTAGTCAGGCACATTTTAGTCGAGAGTACACAGTTTGTTTGATTTATGTAAGTCCAAAAAGGAATACAATCCGTTTTTAGATGTTTAACACTTTATAATTACTATAAAGTAGTCACATTCTTAGTATCTGATTTATTTCAACAAAAAACTAAAACTACGAAAAAGTTGAAAGGATGCCTCGGGACCATACCTATTTTTTCCCTACTGTCTTTCCAAGAGGTAAGCCTGTACAATATGAGATATGAATAGACCATCAAAACAAATTTCTGAACTTACAAACATATGGAAATCAGATATTAGTTAACAATTTTAAGGAAACATAATTCTTTATTAAGGGTGTGTTTGGATAGTATTAGTTACGAGAGAAAAGAAAAGAAAGGATAGCTTAGTGAGAAAAGAAAAGAAAAGAAAAAAAAGGATAGTAATAATTTCTATTTGTGTTTGGATAGACAGGAAAGAAAAGAAAAGAAATAATAGTTATTCTTATTTAGATAAGATAGAGGAGAGAAAAGAAAAGATAATAAACAAATTACTTTTTTACCTTTTCATAATCATGGGACTTGAATGGAATAATAAATCTGTGTATTAATTTGTGGAGGCTAATTTTGGTATTATCAAAATACCACTAAAATCACTATCCTTTCTCTCCCTATCTCTCTCTATCTTTTCAAAATTGAGAAGAAAGCAAATGAAAGATCTCTCCTTATCCCTCCCTATCCTTCCACTTAACTTACCCAAACACACACTTACACTATCCTTTCTTTTCTTTTCTCTCCCTATCCCTCCAAATCAACCCTACCAAACACACCCTAAAGATTAATTGAATAGAAAAATAACAATCTAAAATACTTGGGAAATTCCAAGTTTTCCCAAAATCAATTACCTGAGGACTGAGGTGACATTCCCTTGATTGCTAGTAGTTTAGAGCCAAAACCCTAAAATAAGCAAAAATAAATCAAATTCCCAAAAATATAATAAAAATAACGGAGTTATTTTACCTGAAGAGTGCATGTATGATCTCTGAATCAGGGCAGAGGGCAGAGAAATGAAAAGTTAAAAAAAAATAATAATAATAATTCAGTATACGCGATAAGGAACGACGTTGTAGAGTCTTAATTTATTAAGAACTTCTATTTGGTTTGCGATTAAACAAGGGAAAAAGAAGACGAGAAAAGAAAATTAAAAATTTTAGAGCGAAGAAAACTCAATACTTCAAACTAAACCAACTCTAGTTATGCTTTTCCATTGAAAAATCATTCCATTTTCTCATTAACCAAACACAGGCAAGATAAAAAGGCATTCATACCCAGAAAAAAAACAAACCTCTGATAAACCCGCAAATGAATCCTTGAGCATAATATGAAATATGAATATGCGGTGTGCGTGTGTATTATACCCACAACAACAAAAGCCTAACACTCTTCCTCCAATGTCATTCAGCCCTAGGCCCTTAACACTCTATATATACTATATTTTTGGTAAATTAAGCCCCAAAACTCGTCCTCCTATGCCAGTTGCAGTTTTTAATCAGAGTTTGCAGGTGTGCACATGCCTAGGCATGAAAGGCATCACGTGGTGGGATCATCTGAGGTTAGGCTATTTTACTGTTTTAGTTTTGTAATGCCATAGCAAGCTAGCGTGACAAGACATGAAATTAATCTTTAGCTCGATCTCTGAAACCATGGTTAATCCAAACTGAAACAATATGCACAATCTTAATAAGATAATACAGTGAATAGTCCAAGCAACTAATAATTACTCCCTCTATTTTGTTTTAAATGTCAAGTTTTTTAAAATATAACTTTAAAAATTGACATTTAAAATGGGACGAAAATAATATTATTTAAATAATTGAGAACATTTTGAGAAATGTAAATATTCCCTGTAGTCCACATGATTGTTGATAGAGAGAGGAGATAAATGGAAATATTGAAAGGACTAGCATTTTGAACCTATTTTTTTTGTCCATAATAGATAGGTACTGTAAAAATTGTCACTCACAATGAAAAGGAGGAAGTATATTGTATAAGTTATACTATTTAATTTAATAATTTTTATAATTAATTATATTTTTAATACATGTCGTATTTGTAATTATAATCTCAAAATTAGTCATTTGTTAAATTTCCCCTATTTGAAAAGTGTTAGCGAAAAATGTAAATCCAAGTGGACGGCATCTCCTTTACAAAAAAAAAAAAACAAAAAAACAAAAAAAAAAAGTACTTTCATTGTAAACTTACGGTTAGAAACTTATGAAACCTTCTCTCTCACGCACATGCACAAAAAAATCAATATCACAAAATTATTATTTTTCAAATATAGCTCAAACTGAAATGTCACAATTACCAACTGCAAAGTTGTTTTAATTTTTACTTTAATGTGAGAATGTGACTAATCAAAAAATATATATTATTTTGACCATTATTTACTATTATATAATTTTCAGATAATAAAAAAATAGAGCATTTCCTATTACAATGAAAGTGTAATTTGTAACTAACACAACCATAACTCACAGTGAAAAGGGAAAATTAATAATCCTCTTTTTACAACCATTGTTCACTAAACAAACACCTGTTCTTTTCCATTAAACATACTAAACATTTCTATATTCTCAACCCTCAAAAAGATTATAAAGAAAAAAAAAATTGTATTAGTTGGAAGCAGAAAAGACAAATATGAAAAGGTATTCCATTAATTCTTGAATAGTCATGGTCATAGTCGGGAAGGAATCCTCTCATGTCCCTGTTACCGTCGATTCGGATGTGTGGCCCAGATTGTGCCACGTCAATTTAAAAAATTTGGCCCACAAAAAGTTACCTCAGTCATTATTATAGTGTATGTAGTGTATATGTTACTGTATATGTGAGTGTATGTATATATTATACTGTGTATTTATACTTGCATATATTTAAAATTTGAGAGAATTTACTAAAATATCCTTGACATTCAAAAATATCCCAAATTATCCTTCATTTTCTAGGTCGAAAGGAGGTGAGGAGCGATTGAGGGGCGATTCGAGGACTTCAAATTTATCCGCGCCACTTCTGCTCGCCCAATTTTTGTTCCTTGTTTCCAAATTTACAATTTCTTTCCAACAGTGACGAATCGCCTCTTCGAAATATGTAATTTTCTTTCTTGTTTTTCTCTCCCGATTTGTCTTCCTTCTTTCCAAATTTACAATTTATTTCCAAAGGTTTGATTGAACGTCGGAGAAGAGTAAGCTACAGTGACGAAGGTATAGCGCCTGTTCTGAACTTTCTTTATTCTTCTCTCCCAAAATATAGAAAGAAACAAATTGATCTTTCTTACATTGTCCCAGCTTTCGTTAATTTTCTTTTTTCCAAAATTACAATTTGTTTGGAAAGGTTTGATTGAATGACGGGGAAGAGGAAGGTGCAGTGTCGTGTGGTTGATTTAAGGCTGAGGAAGACGAAGCTACAGTGTACTGGTTTTGTAAGTAAATTTGTGAATCGTATGACATTGTGTTTCATTAGTTTTGTTTGGTTATTCTTGAAGTGTTATTAAATTGTGAAAAATTGAATCAAAAATTGTGAAAATTATATTAATAAATTGTGAAAAAGTTGTTATATTCTATATTATATGTTATGTTTTAAACTTTCAATTTAAGATGTTAGAATAAAATTTCCATTGTATTCCTGTAATGCAGTGTTTTAATCGTGATAAATACTACAATATGTTTGGGATATTCTGTAAAATAAGAAATGGAGCTTTTACACTTCCAATTTAATATGTTAGAATAAATTTTTCATTGTATGAAATGTAAGTTTGCATTGAGAGTTATGATTGTTCAATATAAATAATTCAACTTGGTTGTAATGTTTTTGAAAATAAGCCCAAGACCTTCTCATGATTTCCCACAAAGTAATGCTCCCACATTTCATCATTGTCAGTTACACAAGTGGGAAAAGTAAGGAAACAAATAAACAATGAAGTAAAAAATAACCTGTTGAGTAAATTAGTATATATATATTAATAAAAGAGTGAAGGAGAACGAATTCAGATTCTTTTCACCACAACCTTCTGTTGTTGTTGGTTGTAACAGTGATTTGGATTTGAAAGCGGGCATCTTCTCATGTCTATTGACATTGTTAGTGTATATGTTAGTGTATGTATATATTATACTGTGTATTTATACTTGCATATATTTAAAATTTGGGGGAATTTTCTTAAAATTTTGTTGACTGACAATTGGTGGAAAGGTTGTTTATGCATAATAGAGTGTGCTTTGCTGCGCTATAAAGATTGACTTAGAAATGGGTCGCAAGAAGTTGATAGCTCGCAAGAAAGGTCCTTTACGAAAAAAAAATACATATACGGAAAAAAAGACGGACAATGTCGTTGATCCGCCTCCTTCTCCTACCCTTCAATGTATGATGCAAAGGATGCGGAATCAATCTTCTTCTGCGGGTTGTCCCCCCCCCCCCCCCCCTAAATCATCTAGTCCTACTCGTACTCATAGTCGTACTCGTGATGACAATTATAATGTTCGGGGGGACGAAGAGAATTATGATGCGCAGCCAAGCAGTAGCGCACCAGTCAATAATATGCGTCGTGGATGAGGAGTTTACCTATTGTTCAAGTAAGTATACATTCATTTTAGTATTAATGTTAAGAATAGCATTTATATCAATTATGGTTCTCTATTGAGCAAATATAATTTTCAGTTGTCTGAAAGTTTAGTAAATATTTGATGCAACATGTTTATCTTTGAAATGATAAGTTGTGAAATAAGTTGTCAAGCATATCTCTTGAATTGAAATGCTAATAACTTCGTCACTGTAGCTTCCTCTTCTCCGACGTTCAATTAAACCTTTGGACATAATTTTCAGTTGTCTGAAAGTTTAGTAAATATTTGATGCAACATGTTTATCTTTGAAATGATAAGTTGTGAAATAAGTTGTCAAGCATATCTATTGAATTGAAATGCTAATGTTGATTTGCTGATATTGTATATGATATTGTGTGTATAAGGGCTGCTTTTATGAAGGAGTATCAACAAGTCCATGGACCAGTGAAGGATGGGGATAAAAAAATATCCGAATTGAAATGCAAGGAAGCATGGAATGGTATGACCATGGTGGAGAAGCGTCCATATTGTGATGAAAAAAGATTGCGTGATTCGGAGTTCAAAAGCCGTGGAGGGTTACTAGTGAACAAAAAGAAGAAGGAGAAGGTAAGTTGGGGAGTTTGATTAAATTTTTAATATAATTTGTTATTATTTTCATAACATAATATGAAGTATAAAAGAATACAATTGATGGTTCCTTACTGTTAGTAAAATGAAATTTGTAATGTGACGTTAAATTTATTGGGAAGTTGCAGGTTCAATACAAGGTGAAAAGTGGGTGGAACAAATGCTCATTCTCTAAATTTATTAACACGGTATGTACACTTGGAGACGAAAAGAGAAAGAATGTGGCAGATATAGGTTTTGGCAATTTGCTGAACCTAAAATGTGACCATTTGTCTACCTCACTCTTTGATTATATAATTGGGCATTTGGACATCAAAAAACGGCGAATTCAACTTGAAGATAATCAATATCTGCCAATAAATGCTATTGATGTCCAGAAAATCTTTGGCTTACCCACTAGAATTAGGGACGTTCCTACATGTCAGCTTTTTAAAGCCGATTGGGTAACTAAAGGTGCATATCGAAGTGGGCTGTATGTAAATGGTCTGATGGAAAGGGTACAACATTGTGAGCCTGGCGATGATTTCAAAAGAGCTTTTGTTCTTTTTGCATGTGCGGCTTTTCTAACGCCTAATGGGCATTATAGTGCGCATGTGAAAGAATTAAAGGCAGTGGATAATGTCAATGAAATCAAGTCGTACAACTGGTGTACCTACGTGCTTGAAACTTTGGTGGCTCACTTGGGTGAATCTGAAGGAGGTGGAAAAATGAAGCACGAGTATATCGGATGCTTGTTCTTCTTGCAGGTAAATAACATAAGCTACTTATAATTTACAATTAACTTTATAATTTATGTCATTACTATGAATCATTACTGATTAAAGTCGGTACTTTTTAAATCAGTTTCTTTATCTGATGAGGTGTAAAATGGAATACCCCTATTATCCCAGCACGGGCGAAATAAGCAGTCTTCAGTTTTGGGACACAACCCTAGTACGAAAATGCTTCAAATGGGAGTTGAAAATGGGAGGTTTTGGAATGGGTGAGGTATGACACTAAATTTTACAAGTATTTGAAAGTTCCCAATTTATGTTGTATATGACACCGTTTCCTTGCTTACGTACATTTGGTTCGAAATATTTATATGGAACAGTTAATTCCTCTCAAGGCGAATGTGTCCCACTGTCCGTCATCGTCGTCGTGTGGAGGTGAAAAAGACAACGGTAGTTGTTCGGAAAGTGAGGTTGAGGTAACGATATATTACTTTACGGTTAATGAGTATGAATGAAATTGTGAATATGCAATTGATCAGTGTTTAATCCTTAAATTTTTGTATGCAGCGTTGCGTTAAAGAAATTCCCAATGAAATGGAAAGAGAAGCAGAAAACAGGAAAACGTTGAAGAGGAAGGTGGAGAAAATGGAGATATTGGTGAGGAAAAATTCGAAAGGGGCCGGAGGAAAACCGAGTGTTTGTACAGCAGATGGGGGAGTGTTCGTTGAGGACAAAGATGTGGCACAAAATTCTGAAAATGAAGATGAGAGGGAAACATTTGACGCTCCTGTTGACGCAGGTGAGGCACCAGAATTTTGTGGTATAGATCATGCCCACTTTACTCCCAGTATCAATGACATACTGAATGAGGATGAGAGGACAGAGTTGAATGACACTGTGGGCATGGCTTTGGAGGACAACGTAGGAGCAGCACATATAACTCCCAGTTGTCCAGTCATTGATATTTCGTCCCAAACTTTACATGGTAAAGGGAAGGATGCAGTGAGAGAAGTCAGAAGAGGTAGCAGGAGCAGAAACCCCGCAGCATACTTGTTCTCTCCACGGGTATCAAGGAATACTAAGAAAATTCAATTGCCTCCAAAGCAGAAGAAATTATTGAGTTATGCTGCTGTACGAGGTGGTGATCAAGATAAAGGGTAAGTGTAACCCACATTTCTGAATTTCCTAAGTCCATATATTGTTGTTCATTGTATTGTCCTTTGGGCCTTATTATTTACTAAGACCAATTGTATTACAAAACGTATTCTAATTTGTAAGAATGATGTACATTTTGTAATGAAATTCTAGTTTCCATGTACGATATGCATCTTACTCGGACGGACATACACGAGTTGTTTCACCCGAACTGGATCTCAAACTTGGTGCGTGCTTTTTCAATTCTTTGATATGTATTTTTACGGTTATGATATGATGAACCAATGACAATTTCATTTATGAATTTAGATGGTCAAATTCTAGGCAATGTTATTGAACGAAGAGTAAGGAGCGAAGCTACGACACTATTATTTTGATAGTTGCGTTGTCCAATTTATGAATCAACACAATGTTATTAAATATGACACTGTAAAGGAGCACATGCCTTTGATAAAAAAAAGTATGGGAACAATACAAAGGAGTATGTAAGCTTCAAGATTCGACGGTGTTCAAAGATTCTGAGCTGGTTAGTTTAATGATTTTACAGTAATTTGTTGTGCATTACAGTAATATAGAAGATGTTTTAAGTACGAATGAATGAATCGTCCTATTTTTATCCAATATGTTTTGTTGTCCCTAACTTTATGTTCATTACCGTATAGTTATTCTTCCTTGGAATCATTGACAAATATTGGTTTCTACTCGTTGTCAACCGGCCCAACAAAGTAGTGGAAGTGGACGACCACACAGATATAAAGCATTTGGGGATTGTGTGGTAGACATCTATCTAATGAAATCAACCCGATTTGTTAAAGTTTAGTTTATGAAAAATGCATACTTACTTCAGGTTGATGTGTATGACAGAATGAGTTTGTTACGGTTGCCCTGGGGGAAGAGAACTGGCCAGCTTACATAACAAAGACAGACCATAAAATCCCTCGGCAGGATGATCCGTATGTAAACATATATTTCAATACAAGTGCATAATTATTTTTTCTTTCACCGTATCTTAAATCTAATACTATCCCTTACTGAGTACATCACTTAAATACTGTCTGCATATCAAGAATACTTGTGGTGTGATAGTTATGAGGTACATGCAATTCTGGAATGGCACTAACTTCAATGAGAAATTTGTGTAAGTAATGTTATCATTATTATTTATATGTATGTGTAAAATATGTAAGGTACAAGTTGTACTATTGTTTGGCAGTAACATTTTTTTATATTGCAGGTACAATCTAAGCCAATGCGTTTTGAGTTCCTTGTGCAACTATTGGATCATCCGAGGAATACAGTTCGAGAGAAGTTGTATAAGGCTGCCAATGTTAAAAAAGGAGATGATTGATGTCAATGGTGTATTTATAATGAAGATTTTGAGAGTGAGTGACTTAGGCGCTGCTTGGAATGAAAGTAGGTAAACACAATTCACACTCTTCATAAAACTCATCATCTTTCACAGGTACTGCCATAATAACAAATATTCCGATTTAAGTATAGAAGAACATACAATAAGAAAAATTAAATTAATAGACCTAAAAATTGCCTTAACCTAATGAATATTTACTGAACACAGATAATTATGAACATGTGAACTAAGCTCTTTTTTGCTTCAATAAAGACAAGCTTTAATTTCTAAAAATGTATCTCTGCTTTTCGAATGAATACAACAACATTCATGATAATTAATTGTTTGTTCATTTGTCAAAATGCATAAGGTGACCATTTTGATGGAGTATGAAGCAGATTTTGATCTTATCCATGAAGGAAATACTACCAGTATGGTGTCTTACATTAAATTGATTTTATTGAAGTAAGCAAAAGAAGTTATGGCGTCATCGTGTAGGGTGTTGCCAAGTACATTTTGGAGGAGGAGTTGCTGGTTATTGAGGAAATGGTGCAGGCTGTTGCTACCTAGTTTTGGAATCAAGTAACAGATCTTACAAATTAACTGATTATCATTTCAATGAATGACATGTTATGTTGCATCGAAAAGCTAAAATGCAAGGTTTTTTATTGATCAGTACTTGACAGTGTTAGATGAGCATGTCTTGATCAACTTAAAGGCAAATATTATATGCTCAATTGCAGATGATTATGTATAGGTGTGTTTTTTGTATGCCAAAATGGACCATCACATAATTCAATAAACTGGTTCTTTGTATGACTTTCTCCCCATTTCCTTTTCCTCTTCGCTAATCCATATCCATAAGAATTGTGTGATTATTAGACATCTTATTTCCATGGAATGTCTGTTAATTACAGCATGTCTTTTGATGGTACATCATTTTAATATAGAAATCTAAGATAAGGGGTTCAGCTGACTGAATAATGAAAGCTATGTTTTTTGGGAGTGTCGACGGTTAGATAAGAACATAACTTTGTTGTCTTTTACTATTATATTGAGTCCAGCAGCCCTTGTACTGTTAATGTTGCAATCTAGATTGTAAAATTGCACAATGTGCAAAACCTTTGGTCTGCCTTTGTGTCGCTTGCCTTTTAGGCAAACAACTCTTCCTCTTTTAACAGGCGCAACATTGGGTGTACGTTAAATATGTCCATACAAACTTTGTCTACTTTCGCTAATTTTATTTAGATGAACTTGTGGATTCAGTATCCTAATATAATTACAGTTTGATGTCTATGTTGGCTTCTTCACTTTCTATATCTAAGATTTCTGTATTTATGCATATATTTTTAGTTTTCTTTCTTCATTATTTTTAATTTGCATAATATGATCTTATCTCCCTTCCTCAATCTTGTCAATCTGCAACAAGATTCTTTAATGTGAATCAGATTGTAACATGTTAAGACCTTTTTCAAGTTCATCTTTGGGTTGGTTGAGTTTTTTCTGCCTCATTATATATAGAACCATGCTTTCTTATGAAATAGAGACGTACCAACTTGTTTGTATCTTTTACTCTTGTTTGATTTTCTACCTTCAACTTTCAAGTACGATCCTTCAACTGGAATTTGTTTTGTATGGATTTCTATGTTGTCCTGGAATGGCCAGGTTATCGACTGTGGGCATCGTCGTAGGTGCAAGTCTACCGTTTGATTCCAGCACAGGGTCAGAAAAGAGAATGCCATGAAGTGGTTTGAAGTAATTATGAGGGACTGATCCTGAACAAGTCCCAGAATATTTGGGGTTAACTCCAGAGCATCATTAGACCTTATTTGTGTTATATGGGAACAAAAATCTAAGGACGCTTGCTTGAGTTCATAGTTTTGGAATATGTCTTTTATCTCCTTTATAGACCAGGATATGTTTCTACTTAACAAATTTTGTAATTCACCAAAACCAAATTGTCACCTATTTTTTGTGGTTTACTTAATTGTTATTGGGATGATTTTATCCAATTGTTTGTTGTTTAGCTTCTGTTGTGTTCCAGACCCGGTTTGATTATGGGTGTTATTGTTATGTGCTAATCCTATACAACTCTCAACTGATAATTTATGCAAATACATATATTTCATTTATCCTTATATTTTTAATGTCGTAATAATTTATATAAAACATCCCAATAAATTTGTAAGACAATGTCCAAAGGCCAAAGAAAAATGTCCAACTATAACTCTCAACTGATTCATTAATGTAGTGTGACACTAATTAGAAGAATATAAGGATAAATAAAACATATATGTATTTGCATAAATGTATCAGTGAAGGGATCCACTTATGCAAATACACATGTATAAGTTATGGTCATAGTTATATAGACATTGTCGTGAATAATTTGTAAGAAAAATCCCACTGAATTTGTAATTTTGTTGACTTTAGGGTTTACTTATGTGACGGGTATAACTGAAATAATTTTATGTAATTGTTGTTTGCTAAAACTTGAGAAGGACAACGATTCATATATGTTGATAAACTTGTACAAACTATCATTCCAAATTTATAGGGAACATCCACATCATCCATGAGTGTAAAACCCAGAAATTCATAATCACATCACAGGTGAAGAAAAATTATTACAATTAACAAAAAACATAAGGCTGTCATAAAATACCCAAACTTTGCTAGCAGCTTCACATTTACATTGCTGGCTTCGAGAAGTCTCACAGTTGAAGCATACATTGGAGTTTCAGAATTTAGATCCTCCACATCATCTACCAAATTTATGTCTTCTCCCATGGACTGAGAAAATGGTGATTCACGTGAGTTAGTTGAAGTTGCACTTTGAACAATGTTGGTTGAAATAGGGTAACACCATTCCCAGAAGCCACAACGTTCGTGGCGTTCCTTCGGACATATATAATACAGATTTCCTTTGTTTTTGCCTTCTTTCCCTGTGACTTTAATGTCTGCCATATTATGTTCATCTCGACACCAACAACTTTTATTGATATACCTTAAGTCTTGTAGGCGGTTGGGTGGTTGGGTGGAAGATGGCATCTGGAAGTCGAAAATAAAACATAAGATCAAATTAATACGAAATTAATAGGCTGCAATATAAGTTGAACATAAGTAAAAAAAACAGCGAATACAACGGGGAAAAAAATAATAATAAAAACAAAATTAAAAAAAATAAATAAAACAAACACGACTGCAAACAAAGAAGAAGATTGTCGATCCGTATACATACATTCGTTGGCCTGAAATATCTTCGACTTGCACGAGTGTTGGATGAGGAAGCCATTGTACTTTTGTGATTATACATTCCAATAATTGACAAGGTGTATTTCACTAAGACGTGTTAACGATGAAGAAGGATGGCCTGGGAAATTAGGAATTGCAATGTAGGAAAGTCCAAATTTATAGGGCTTGTATTTGTAACGTTACCAAAGTACCAAAACGGTCATTGACAGCTGCCACGCAACGGTAACCCATTTGGAGTTTTGTATTTCAAAATCCCATAATTTGATCACTTGACAATTTAAACAAATTTTGTAATTTCTACATATACATCGGGTTGCAGTATTGAATGAGGATAGTAAGGACATATGGACATTTTGATGAGTACTGAATATAGTTCACTGGAGGGAAACAATATGTATACCGAATACAAACAATAAGCCAAAATAAATATGCCGTCTTCCAAACGCTAATTTATTTTAACAACGCCATAACTTGTATGTTAAGTCTAATACATGATATTTAGTTCACATAAACCATTCAAGGTCTTTTACAACGAATTTTATGATTCTATATAATTACTTGAAAACTTTCCTTGCAACACCATGACATATTTCTCACACCAACAACGATGGCAAGTAATGACTTCTTCGTTAAGAATCCAGCATCGCCAGTTCATGTGGTTGCCTTCTTGACAGCATTGAGGGATATGTTCAAAGAATCAACTATTGCAACATTTCCCCATTTGAATCACTATAAGCATTTTTTTTCGCGCAGTTTTCAACTGTCCCCTGAGTTGTTCATTTGTCCATAGCACATTTAATAAATTAATTCCGGCCTCCTTATGTACTTTGTCTCCAAACAATAACGCAATACACATGACATATTTACACTCAAGTCCACCTCTACGCAGGAATGCCAACCCTTTGCTTTGGTTGTATATAATCCATTCAACCTACATCAACCACACGAACATATATTTGTCTAAGACGTTTCTAAAGTATTAATTGATGAAAATTAATATTTAATATAAAATGGTAGAAATCGTACCACCCCCCTTATAAACCTTGCATCATTATTCCTACACTCAAAACAATGTTGTAAGTAGATACGCCTCTCTCCGATTACATGTTGTGGGCCCTCACTTGCTAGTATTTGCTCTACTACATCATAATGTTCCCATGAAGTGGTCCAAGGTGCATTCCCAAGTTGTTGCATTTCCCTAAATAAATTAAATCTCGGAAAGGTAAAAAACCAGGCATCAAAACTTTAAATGCAATATTTTACAAATAACTCACCACTCATACTTGTCATGGTAAGACTTGAAACATATGGCATCAATTTGGCCAACGACGTCGAATCAAATTTTTCATCTTTATCTCCATAAGAGTTGTTGAATACATATATTTTTTTTAAGAGGAGTCCAATTTCAAGACAAGTTAAATATAACCGTTTAAATATGTAGCCCTTCCTTTAAATGGTAACCCTTCCTTCAAATGGTAACCCCCCTTTAAATGGTAACCCATCCCTTTAAATGGTAACCATTTAAATGGTACCCGCCATATTGTATTCCATTAAATGGTAACTGACAGAAATTCATTACCTAGTCGATTCGCAATTCATTGTACACAGTAATTGAAGAATATATTCATTTTTCCAACCTTTAAATGGAAACTGCCACACTGACACTAATTCATTACCCATTATAAGGATAAATAGAATATATGTATTTGAATAAATGGATCTGTTCAGAGTTATATTTGGATTGTCTTACAAATTTATTGCGATGTTTTCTATAAACTTGTAATGATATTAAATATAAAAATATTGGGATAAATTTTACATATGTATTTCCAAGTTGTTGCATTTCCCTAAATAAATTAAATCTCGGAATGCATGATTAAAAAACCAATAATTTAATGAAAAAGTTAACACTTCATCAATCTCGGCGAACCACGTCATCAATCATATTTTGCAGCTTTATCTCCAAAAGAATCGTTCAATTTTCCACGTCATCAAGTATCACGCATAATAAAATATAAAGTATCACCCATAATGAAAGAGTTAACACTTCATATAATATGTAACTTAACCATTACGGCCGATTTATATTTGTCTTACATATCCGAAGAAGTACAAAACAACCTAAACCAAACCACTTGCATGGCTCAGGGAACCCAATAAAACAAACAACCATCTCCCCTATAACCATAGAATGACGAGACCACCATGAGCGAACCACAGAACAACCACAATTGACCAAAAGTTGGGATATACTACACATGGAACATGTCATACATACATAAATTAAGCAGAATATCACACACACAGAGCACCATGAGAGAAACACAGAACAAACACAAAATGATCAATATTTAGGTTAGGAGCCGTTGGAGTCACTTGCTTCCCCCAACACCTCCACTATGGCAGAGTCGGAATCGTCCTGGAAATCCCTTTCCAGGCGGTGGATCCTTCGTCTCATTGCACGGCATAATCGCCACAACTGATTCACTTCTATCGATAGGTTGTTGACCCTCATGAATAAGTACTCTGGATCAGGGGCAAAATGAACAGGTGCTGGAGGAGGAGGACGATGAGGGTTCACTAGAGGAGGAGGAGGGTTCACTCTTCTTCCTCTGCGGGGACCTCGTGAGGCAGAACTACTTTGGGCGTGATGCCTTGATGACATATTTGGAAGCTCTGGTGGTTTTAGGTCCATAGTCGTGCTATTTATAGTAAAAACCAGGTGAATGTGGACCACATATTGTTACCATGTTAATTTGTTTGGTGTGAGAAGAGTAAGTTGCATTTAAAAAATTAAGTGCAATCCGGCATGAAGGGAGGACGTTTCTTAAATGCAATTAATTTGTTCGGATGAAATAAATGAAGTTTGACAGTAATTCAGTTTTGGGTAGATTATTCCCACGTGACATTCAGTTCAGTACATGAAACTAGGTTCAAATCAAGTTAGAATACTTGTGGTTCAATTCATGAGAAGAGGAGAAAAACTAATTACTATACAAAAATAATTACCATAAAAATAATTACAAGTAAAATATGTATTTGATGACAATAAATAGAATAAAAATAATTACAAAACCTACGCATACAAAACAAACAACAATAAGAGATTGCATTCATAACAACATTATTTTGATGGCTTGAAAGATAAAGGCTATACCAAGCAAAAGAGGGTAGAAAAGACAATAGTTTGCACAACAAATAACATTATTTCGATGGTTTCAAAAATAATGGCTATACCAAGCAAAAGAGAGTAGAAAATACAATAATTTGTGTTTCAGAAAAATACGCTATTAGAAACGAGAAGTTCGTAAACGAAAAATAATAATAATTAGGTTACGAATTAAACAGAGCAACCAAAATGAATAAATGCATTAGATACAGGGTGATGGAAATAAACGCGTATTTTACCGTATCTTTCAACTCTGATCGGCAAATGAAAGTATTTTCCTAAAATTCGTACGTACGCGTTTAATTCGCATATCATACGTGAATTAACTAATTAAGACAACTACTCTATTAGGACGTGAATTATTGTTCAGTCCATGAAACTAGGTAGAAAGCATGTTAGAAAGAAAATGGTTCAATTCATGAGAAGAAGAGAAAAATTACTTACTTTGGAAAAATAATTAGCAAAAAAATAAATCGAAATATAAAGACGTCAAATCAACTATTAAGGATATTATGTATAAAAATATAATGATAAATAAAATATATATATTTGCATAAATTGATCTATTGAGAGTTATATTTGGATGAATTTCGTTTGGGGCTTGCAAATTGTCTTACAAATTAATTGGGATGATTTCTATAAAATGGTAACGAAATTATGTATAAAAATATTACGATAAAAAAAACATATGTATTTGCATAAATTGATCTGTTGAGAGTTATATTTGGATGAATTTCGTTTGGGGCTTGAAAATTGTCTTACAAATTAATTGGGATGATTTCTATAAAATGGTAACGAAATTATATATAAAAATATAATGATAAACAAAACATATGTATTCGCATAAATTGATCTGTTGAGAGTTATATTTGGATGAATTTCGTTTGGGGCTTGGAAATTGTCTTACAAATTAATTGGGATGATTTCTATAAAATGGTAATGAAATTATGTATAAAAATATATCGATAAACAAAACATATGTATTTGCATAAATTTATCTGTTGAGACTTATATTTGAAGAATTTCGTTCAGGGCTTGGAAATTATCTTACAAATTAATTGGGATGATTTCTATAAAATAGTAACGAAATTATGTATAAAAATATAACGATAAATAAAACATATGTATTTGCATATATTGATCTGTTGAGATGTAATGATCCGGTCATTTTCATTCCTTTCCTTCTTCCTCAAATTTTATAGATGAATTTTTTTCGTTGAAATTTCTTTTCTAGGTTCGATTTCTTGTCACTTAGTGTCGTCTAGAGTGCTCGAAAATGGTTTCTGAGACTTTTTTCTTGGAATTGACAACTTCCTTTAAGGACCGAGTCATTTTCACATTTTTCATTTTTCGTCACTATTCACTTTTGTCTTTTCTCGGTTTCTATTTTTCCTTGCATAACCTCACTTTTTATGCTCGGATTTGATTCTGGCTTTGCATGCATCCATGGTATTTAATTTCTAAGATATCTATTTTTTTACTTTTGCAGAAAAACATATTAATTCTTTAATTTGCTTGTAAAGGGTATAGGTGCATGACTTTTGGTAATTTTTCATAACTTGAGGGGTTTTAGTGTAATTAGGAAAAGTAATTATTTTTCGTCTTAGGGACCATTTTGTAATTTAATTTGGAAGATATTTTCAAAAATGACCTTTTTGCAATTTTCCAAAAATGTAACAAGTGTCACTTTCCTATGGTGCCACTTGTAGGCATTTAGGTGGAGAGACTTGGAACCATAATCTATTGACACATGAAGGGTAGATATTTATCCACTTGTTGGCCTAGGATTGGACCACTTGTTGGCTTGGATGGTTGACAAGTGTAGGCCTAGGATTAAACCTAAAAGGGAACCTTAGGATGATGACAAGTGTAGGTCTCACATTTAGTCTTGTAAATTACTTTTGGGCCACTTTGGGATTATGGTTTTAAAAAAGGGTTTTTGTGCAATTGACCAAACTAGTGTGTGTTGACCATGGTGTAAGACCACATAGTGAGTGGAGGATTTCTATTTCCTCCATTCACATTCTCTCACACTTGGCTTCATCATCTCCCTCTCATGTAAAAAAAACCCTAGCCTCCATGGAAGAAGCTTGAAGCCTTAAGCTTTGACCTTCATTTTTGGCTACATTCCACTCACCCTAGACCTTTAAGCTTAGAACACTTTAGATTCCTCTCACTCTCCTCTACAAAACCCTTGTTTGGTTTTCCATTTTTAAGCTTGGTTGCCTTGGATTCAAGAGGAACAATCCTCTTGTGAGGTAGGGGTGTTATCATTTATCTTCCAAGTAATTTAATTATTCTTATAGTGATATCCAAGTTATATGCATGTCTTGTATTAAAATAAGAAATAAATGACGAATGGTAACTTGCATGAAATTCACTTTAGACTTGATAAATGGTATGACCATGATATAATCTTTGTTGTGTATTAATTTGGCATGATTTAAATGAGCTTTTAAATCTAGAGGATTAATTGATTTATGTTGATTTAAATTCAAATTAATTACACCATGCTTTTAATTCATTTGTGACTTGATATAAAGCATGGCCATGAATTACTCCATATCATATATTAAATTGAAATCATTTGGACAATTCTTGAAATCTAGAGAAATTACCTGGTTAGTCTACTTAATTTCTATAATGTTAAACTAATGATTTAGTCATGTAATCCATGGAACTCATTGTGTTTTATCACTTATCATGACTTGTTGCTCTACTTGTTGATTTTGGAAACTTGGGATATTATCAAGAATATGACTAGGCTAGGACTTGATTATAGTACGGGGGATTGTCCTTCTACAACTATAGTGTGCGCTTAGGGAAGGTACCCATGGGTTAATAGCCCTAAAGTGATCTCAAGAGTACGGTTTTAATCCAGGCAATATCCAAGTATCCACTTTGGCTTGATTTCGCATTTAAATTCCAAGTTGTTAACTTTTGTGAATTTACATCTCATTGTGCTATGTTGAAAGTTCTAATGTCACTTTGATGGTATGAATTAAATTGTATTGAATTGCAAACTTGGTATAAAGATAAACCCATGCATTCCCTACGAGTAAACTTGTTTACACACCCCTAAGTTACTGGGTGTTTTTCAGGTAAAGAAGCCATAATGTGGGATGCACAACAATCTTAGACTTGCTAGACTACTTGGAGTATTTTTTTACTATGTTAGAGTATGCACATGTTAGCATATCTTGTTCCATTTTGCTTACTATGTCAAAAACTTGTATTTACTATTCAATTCATGTAATGTGCACTTAAGTACACCTTTTGATAGTCTATGGATGTGTTTGTAATGAGGCCAAGGGTCAAGAACAATTATATGACAAGTATGCTAGCCTAACTTCATTGTTTGTCTATGGAAATTATGGGATTAATGCATTGAAGGGTTCTATTTTGAATATGACATGCCATGAGGCCATAGGCCATTGCAACACATCTATTTTATCACATTACATATGCTTGCTTGCTCACTTTGGCAAACAACACCATCCTTGATGAAACAAAAACTCTAAGTAGCATTTTTAGGGAGTTTTACCCTATTCTGTTCCAGGGGCATTTCGGGTATTTTGCAATGCATTTTTTTCATTTTTCCTTGCCATTCACATAGAAAACTCAATTTTGAGGGGAGTTTCTTCTTTGTGTTTTTCCATAAAATGCCATCTTGGCCCTCAAAAATCTATTTTTTTCCGAAAAATCATTGCTGCCATTGCCGATTTTAGTGCAAATGTACTTGATATTATTCATCGACTTTTTTTTGAAAAGTGTGACGACCGATCCGAAACTTCCGAGGGTCTTGTGGATGTATTTTAAAATTGTATTTTCAATTTAGGCAATTTAAAAACCTTCCGAAGCCCCATTTCCTTTCTTTGGGCAGTAGCTTGAAAAGATTTTCAACTTCTAGACCTGATTTTCTTGAGGGTATTTTGGGTATTTCGCAGTGCATTTTTTTGGTTTCCGTTCGCACGGTCGGGTAGAAAACTTGATTTTAGAGGGGATTTATTCTTTGAGTTTTTCCAAAAAAAGTCCGTTTAGATACCCGTTTTTACTCTCAGTTGCAGCAATAGTGGGTTGACGGCACTGTAGCTGTCACGGCCTTCGTTGGGCCACCGCGACGTCGATTTTGTTTTTGATCTGTCTCCCTTATCCGGACTCCAAATCAAGTGAATTTTTTTTTTAAATTGATTAATTTTTCATTGTCTGTCCAACGGTGTGCTCGGTTACACCCGGATATATCTGGATAATTACTAGTTTACCCTTTTAGCTTTATTACTCGTTTTTCTTTGTTTTGTCGTTTCTCCTTCGTCCGGACTCCGAATCATGCGATTCTTGAGTCCATCTCGATTAGTTTTTGTTGTATTTCCCGCGGTGTGTTCGGTAATACCCGAATCTATATTTTTTTTAAATGCCCATTTTGACCTTGGGACTATTTTTGTCCTATTTCTGATACTTTGCTTCCGCATTTGGACCCATCAATGGGTCAGCACAGGATACACTGGGTTTAAAAATCCAGGGTCGTCACCGGTGGTATCAGAGCTCCCAGGTTTGAATACCTCGGGACGACGGGTTTGGGTGCAAATCACATTTTGTTGCTTTATTTTACGTGTTTATATGCTTTATGATAACATGTTTTGGTTTGATAACATGTTTATGTGCTTACATGCTACATATGGTATGCCGTTTGTTTAGTATGATTGTATTCCATTGTAAAGAGCATGACATATGATGTATGTTAGGTTAGATTTGTATATGCATAACTGTTTTGCATATTTGGCATGACACGGGATTGGTCATTGAGGCACGAGTTAAGATTGATGGTGAATGTAGTCATAGTTTCATTGTAGTTTAGGTCGTTGTTGATCTAGCATCAGTTTTGAGGTAAGTGGAGAGAGACCTTTTTTTTAGGCTCTCGTGAGTTGAGTCATTGAGCGTAGCTGTAAGGCTGGATTTATTGGTTTTGGGCTATGATAAGGTTATGAACCTCTTAGGATCCTTGGTTGTTTTGGAAGGTTCCTCTGAGATTGGAATTTTCGTGGGCGGGTACGTTTGTGGGCGAGGGCATGGCACTGTCATGCTACCGTACTAGCTAGCTACGAGTGCAGTTCAGATGGAATCGGCATTGGTTTTTATTCCGATAGGCGTAGTCCTTTTGGCCAGTGATTGATGGTTGTTTTAGGGACGATTCTTTAGATTGATTTGGTTGTTGATGGTATGGCTATAGTTGCCATTTTCTTTGAGTTCTCCTTGCATGATGACGCTTTTGTGGTCGAGTCGATTGATCAATGTTTTGGGTTAGTGAGAGCATTGCATTGTTAGTGTCACTCATAGTGTCACATTTAGATTTGGAGATGGATTGTTAGAGTCTTACCACTGCGGTGAGGGCTCACATTTGTTTTGAGACAGATTGTTGTTACATTGGTTTTTGGAGTCAGATTTTGGCTAGGACTTGTTTTCCTTTTACCTAGACACTCTAGGACATAATGTCCATAGGGTTCATTGTTGCATCATTTTGATCTTCTGCAGTTTCGTTTATTACCACATTAGTAGTATGATTTATGTTATTGTGATGCATGAGTAGGTGGAGGTCTATCCACATTTATCTTCTTGTTGTATGACATTAGCATGCTTTACATATAGGTTTAGAGATGCCATGTTGTTATTATGCTTTAATGACATGCTTTTGTGTTACGTGGAGACGTGCAGCATGTACTTTTGACTTTATCTATATGAGTAGATTTACTTATTTGGTAGTTGTATTCCCTGTCATATGCATGACTTCCATGTTTGGTTTTCCTTTTTGTTTCCTTCAGTTGCACATAGTGTGTATAGTTTAGTTGTGAGATTCCTTGTAGAGGAGTTATCATATTTGTTTTGTCTTGAGCTGTCAATTTCCTTAAGGTGGGAAGAATGCTCCATTTTCATGTTTGTCGTGTTGACACTTGTGGGAGAATAGGTTTTCTCCTCCTTTTCTTGGTTTGTGTTAGGGACTTCACAAGGAGTGAGTCTCTTCTCTTCGTCGCCTTGTGCACGATTTTGGGGTTGGTTGGTCCGTGAGGATCGCCGTTATTGTCTTGAGTCCTTTGTGAGGATTTGGAGGATTTTGGTCGACTTACTCCCATGTAGGGGGCGAAGTCTTTGACCTTGTTGTCTTTCATTTTAGAGGTGGAGTCATAGTGTTGTCCTTCTTAGGACTGGTGGTTCCCTTTCTTTCATGTCTTCCCTTGGGGAGTTTTACCGTGGTTATTGACGAAGTTGTGGTGCTTAGAATGAGTGGATTGGTGCGACATCCTTTTTTTTGGGGACTTATGTCCATATCATTGAGGATTTATTTGATTCGTGAGATGAGCTCAATGCTCTTTTGAGAATGTCTTTTGGAGACTTGTTTCAGTTTAGGAGACTTGGATGTGATTGACTCTCAAGAAATGTTTTAGGAAATTGCTGTTGGATTTGGCTTGTTTGTGAAGTTTTCTCGTCCTAGTTATGGCTAGGTGTAGTTTTGGGGAAATTGTAGTTCCAGTGATTGGTTGTGGATTGAAATTAAGGAATTTTGATTTAACTTGGCAATGCCAAGCACGGTTTTGGGAGATTCATTATGTAACCTTAATAGTCAGGATTTTGATGTGTGTGCCATGTGGTGGACTTATTTTTTTTTTAAGATTTAGTTATCTATGATAGGGATTTTGATCCGATGTTTGATTACGATGAGTAGTCTTGTAGTTGATCTATTTCAGGATGATGTCTGGGATTTTGGAGATGTTGTTTTGCTTGTCGGGCTTTGGGTTCTTGATTAATGTTGTTAATAGGAGTGTTTTGAGGCGTTGGAGTTATTGGTTTGGTTGTATTGAGGATTTAAGGCCTTAAGCGTAGCGGTGCCTATGACATTGTTGTCAGAGTTTTGGGATTTGCTACCCTTACTCTCACAAGATGCCTGGTTCCCGTAGTGCTTTTGGTAATGATGATTCACGACATTGATGTCATTTGTATCAAGAGGTTTTATGGGTAGGCCTAGTGGGGGCAGGTTATGAACAAGTGCCTTATACTGTCATGCTACCGTACAAAGTTGTGTGTTGTGGGCGAGTGCTAGTTATCGTTGATGCTACCTTACTGACAAGTAAGTGTGGGCGGGCACTAGGTACTGTCATTGCTACCACACATTTAAGTACATCGTGGGCGGGTTCTGGTCGTTATTCGTACTGCCACGTCGTCCTTGTTCAGTACTTTAATTTGATATGTGATTATTTTGGAGTTCTTTTGGTGGTTATTTTGGATTGGTATGATGGTTCACCAAGAGGAATGCTTACAGTTGTTGTCTTCCATTCCTTTATCTGACCTTAGGTTCTGTGTGTGACTTTGACTTGTCGTGTGACCGTGAGGTAACTTTTCTTTTGAGAGTTTTTCCTGTCGTGGGCACATGGGTGCGAATGGCATTGGTTTGTACGTTGTCTTCTAATTTTGGGATTACTTTCGTAGCATGTTATGTGGGATACTCGAAGATGTACTTCGTACTTATCCTGATTTCGCCTTTTGTTTGTTGGGGCTGGATTTTGGGGACGAAATCCCTTTAAGGTGGGAAGGTTATAATGACCCGGTCATTTTCATTCCTTTCCTTCTTCCTCAAATTTTACGGATGAATTTTTTTTGTTGAAATTTCTTTTCTAGGTTCGATTTCTTGTCACTTAGTGTCGTCTCGAGTGCTCGAAAATGGTGTCTGAGAATTTTTTCTTAGGATTGACAACTTCCTTTAAGGACCGAGCCATTTTCACATTTTTCATTTTTCGTCACTATTCACTTTTGTCTTTCCTCGGTTTCCATTTTTCCTTGTATAACCTCACTTTTTGTGCTCAGATTTGATTCCGGCTTTGCATGCATCCATGGTATTTAATTTCTAAGATACCTACATTTTTACTTTTGTAGAAAAACATATTAATTGTTTAATTTTCTTGTAAAGGGCATAGGTGCATGACTTTTGGTAATTATTCATAACTTGAGAGGTTTTAGTGTAATTAGGAAAAGTAATTATTTTTCGTCTTAGGGACCATTTTGTAATTTAATTTAGAAGATATTTTCAAAAATGACCTTTTAGCAATTTTCCAAAAATGTAACAAGTGTCACTTTCCTATGGTGCCACTTGTAGGCATTTAGGTGGAGAGATTTGGAACCATAATCTATTGACACATGAAGGGTGGAGATTCATCCACTTTTTGGCCTAGGATTGGATCACTTGTTGGCTTGGATGGTTGACAAGTGTAGGCCTAGGATTAAACCTAGAAGGGAACCTTAGGATGATGACAAGTGTAGGTCTCACATTTGGTCTTGCAAATTGCTTTTGGGCCATTTTGGGATTATGGTTTTAAAGAAGGGTTTTTGTGCAATTGACCAAACTAGTGTGTGTTGACCATGGTGTAAGACCACATAGTGAGTGGAGGATTTCTATTTCCTCCACTCACATTCTCTCACACTTGGCTTCATCATTTCCCTCTCATGTAAAGAAAACCCTAGCCTCCATGGAAGAAGCTTGAAGCCTTAAGCTTTGACCTTCATTTTTGGCTACCTTCCACTCACCCTAGACCTTTAAGGTTGGAACACTTTAGATTCCACTCACTCTCCTCTACAAAACCCTTGTTTGGTTTTCCATTTTTAAGCTTGGTTGCCTTGGATTCAAGAGGAACAATCCTCTTGTGAGGTAAGGGGTGTTATCATTTACCTTCCAAGTAATTTAATTGTTCTTATAGTGATATCCAAGTTATATGCATGTCTTGTATTGAAATAAAAAATAAATAACTAATGGTAACTTGTATGAAATTCACTTTAGACTTGATAAATGGTATGACCATGACTTGATCTTTGTTGTGTATTAATTTGGCATGATTTAAATGAGCTTTTAAATCTAGAGGATTAATTGATTTATGTTGATTTAAATTCAAATTAATTATACAATGCTTGTAATTCATTTGTGACTTGATATAAAGCATGGCCATGAATTACTCCATGTCATATATTAAATTGGAATCATTTGGACAATTCTTGAAATCTAGAAAAATTACCTAGTTGGTCTACTTAATTTCTACTATGTTAAACTAATGATTTAGTCATGTAATCCATGGAAACTCATTGTGTTTTATCACATATCATGACTTGTTGCTCTACTTGTTGATTTTGGAAACTTGGGATATTATCAAGAACATGACTAGGCTAGGACTTGGTTATAGTCCGGGGGATTGTCCTTCTACAACTATAGTGTGCGCTTAGGGAAGGTACCCATGGGTTAATAGCCCTAAAGTGATTTCAAGAGTACGATTTTAATCCGAGCAATATCTAAGTATCCACTTTGGCTTGATTTCGTATTTAAATTCCAAGTTGTTAACTTTCTGAATTTACATCTCATTGTGCTATGTTGAAAGTTCTAATGTCACTTTGATGGCATGAATTAAATTGTATTGAATTGCAAACTTGGTACAAAGATAAACCCATGCATTCCCTACGAGTAAACTTGTTTACTCACCCCTAAGTTTCTGGGTGTTTTTCAGGTAAAAAAGCCATAATGTGGGATGCACAGCAATCTTAGACTTGCTAGACTACTTGGAGTATTTTTTTACTATGTTAGAATATGCACATGTTAGCATATCTTGTTCCATTTTGCTTACTATGTCAAAAACTTGTATTTACTGTTCAAGTCATGTAATGTGCACTTAAGTACACCTTTTGATACTCTATGGATGTGTTTGTAATGAGGCCAAGGGCCAAGAACAATTATATAACAAATATGCTAGCCTAACTTCATTGTTTGTCTATGAAAATTATGGGATTAATGCATTGAAGGGTTCTATTTTGCATATGACATGCCATGAGGCCATAGGACATTGCAACACATCTATTTTATCACATTACATATGCTTGCATGCTCACTTTGGCAAACAACACCATCCTTAATGAAACAAAAACTCTAAGTAGCATTTTTAGGGAGTTTTACCATATTCTGTTCTAGGGGCATTTCAGGTATTTTGCAATGCGTTTTTTTTATGTTTCCTCGCGTTTCACGTAGAAAACTCAATTTTAAGGAGGGTTTCTTCTTTGTGTTTTTCCATAAAATGCCATCTTGGCCCTCAAAAATCTATTTTTTTTCCGAAAAATCATTGCTGCTAGGTTTTTACCGATTTTAGTGCAAATGTACTTGGTACTATTCATCGACTTTTTTTCGAAAAGTGTGATGACCAATTCTAAACTTCTAGGGGACTTGTGGGTGTATTTTAAGATTGTATTTTTAATTTAGGCAATTTAAAAACCTTCCGAAGCCCCATTTCCTTTCTTTAGGCAGTAGCTTGAAAGATTTTCAACTTCTAGACCTGATTTTCTTGAGGATATTTTGGGCATTTCACAATGCATTTTTTTGGTTTCCGTTCATGATGTCGGGTAGAAAACTTGATTTTAAGGGGGGTTTCTTCTTTGAGTTTTTTCAAAAAAATTCCGTTTAGATACCCGTTTTTACTCTCAGTTGCAGCAATAGTGGGTTGACGACACTGTAGCTGTCACGACCTTCGTCAGGCTGCCGCGACGTTGATTTTGTTTTTGACCTTTCTCCCTCATCCTGACTCCAAATCAAGTGAATTTTTTTTTAAAATTGATTAATTTTTCATTATCTATCCAACGGTATACTTGGTTACACCCGGATATTTCTGGATAATTACCAATTTACCCTTTTAGCTTTATTACTCGTTTTTCTTTGTTTTGTCATTTCTCCTTCGTCCAGATTCTGAATCATGCGATTCTTGAGTCCATCTTGATTAGTTTTTCGTTGTCTTTCTAGCGGTGTGTTCGGTAATACCCGAATCTATATTTTTTTGAAATGACTATTTTGACCTTGGGACTATTTTTGTCATATTTCCGATACTTTGCTTCTGCATTCGGACCCATTAATGGGTCAGCACAGGACGCACTGGGTTTAAAAATCCAAGGTCATCACATGAGACTTATATTTAGATGAATTTCGTTTGAGGCTTGGAAATTGTCATACAAATTAATTAGGATGATTTCTGTAATACCCCTAATTTTAAAAGGGACAGTCCTGGAATTTAATAAATTGTTTAAATAGTATTTTTATTTAATTAATTGTTTAAATTGTATTTTATGTAATCAATTGGTTAAATTGCATTTGTTTATTTCTTTGGTGTGGTTTAATTGTTTTAAATTGTTTTAGGGCATTTAATTATTTATTTGCTTTAATTTAATTATTTTATTTTATTTATCTGAATTTAGGGTTTTATGTTTCTAGTTTAGCCGACAATGTTTTAAACCTAGAATATTCAATGGGCCAAGTTATTTATGGGTTAGGGTTAATGTTTAAGTCTATAAATATAATCGCATGTGGGTTTAGGGTTTTAGAAAATTCAATAAAACCTATTTACGTAACAGAGTTCTATAAAGAATAGTGAGATACAGAGAGAGAAAAGAGAGGAGGTTTAGACCAAGGTTGGACCAAGAAGGAGGAAGGAGAGGTGTTTTTGGGGTTGAACTAAGGCATTGGAGGAGCAGACTTGCAGTATAGGACACGAACATAGCTTACAGAGACGGTGAATTAGAATTTCAAATCTGAAATTCAAAGGCAAGTTCTGTTCTTCTCTCTCCCGTTAATTCGTGTTCTGTGCATGACTAGTTGGACTCCAGGGATTTAATAAATGCTAAAACGGTTGTAAATAAACATAATAACATGTTTTGTGCATATAGGAATTTATGTTTAATATCGTGAATTAATTGTTTTGCATGATCTTACTATTCTGTTTTTGTTTCCTTCTATGGGTTACGATTAAGCTTTGATGGTTGAGATTAGGGATGTGACTTGATGCCTTGTAACTAATCTGGGATTGAGTTTGAACTCTAGAACAAATTCTTAGAACATGATTTAGTTGCACTAAATTAAACTGAAATAAATTTCTGTTGGAACTTGCTTAAAATTGGACAACAGAGGTTTTGTAATCGTAGCTTTAAAGCTTGTGTTCCATGCATGTTTTAGTTGAATATCAGTGGTTTAATATGTGCCTAGGACTGAGCTTGAACTTAGAACAAAGTTTTAGAAACACCTTAGAGGCTCTGTAATCACCGAAGCTGGAGAAGATGAAGCTAGAACGGGCAAAAGGCTACTGAAGGGGATTGAGCAGGCTCTAAAAAGCCTTAGAGCCGGCTCAAAGGCAAAGGAGCCGGCTCTATCTTTGTTTGGAGCAGGCTCAATGCTAAGGAAGCCGGCTCCAAGTGGAAAATTGAGCAGGCTCAATGTTTAATTTGAGCCTGCTCTCTTTTATTACGCACATATTTGGTTTTAAGGGGTTGTTTAGCTGTGCAGTGTTTTCTGAAGCCGTTTAAAGGCTACTGTGAGATATAATTAAATGTTAGGGACTTAAATAAATGTTTAAAACATTTAATACCATAATGGTTTAAGGGTAGGAGCAATGAACAGATCAAATAATGGCTATACATTGCACTGTTTTTGCTAGGTTTATTAACTGAAACTTGGCAAAGTTTTTATATATAATTCAATTATATATAACCCTATATTGTTACTGTGTTATAAGTATGGTAAATTAATTATATTTATCTATACTTAGTTGGATTTAAATTGACATTTAACTTGTTTAATATGTATCAATTTATTGGCTGTTTTGGAGGATTCAAATGTTATGTCTTATTCTAGCTGTTTAAATGATTGGAGCATGATATTTAGGTTCTGTGGTGAATACCTAATATTGATATATGTATGAATTTATACCAATGCATATACTGGAGGATGGTTGTTGATTGTATAGTGTTGTTTTAATAACTATGCTATATGGAGAATTTGTATGTACCGGTATGGGACGGTAACATACTAGGTATGGATTAGTCAAACACTAAATCCTACCTAATTTGGATTAAGGTATGGATTAACCCTGTGAGTTAAGTCCATCACCTACTTGTGTCATATCAATCAAATAATTGAATGACTTAATATGGTTTCAGGATGGATTTGCTTTACATTTATCAAACCACTTTTCAGATGGTTGATATTTTGTAATAGGAGGACACGGACTTTATATATTTATTATATGTGTCATGGTATGAGCTTGAGTCTCAGGACCATGGTTAGGGTGCGTATATTGCCTAGGATGGATAGCTGGACAGAGGTGTTGTTCCTTGGTAGGTCTAAATACACATGACCACAGTATGTGCGATTTGCATGGGATCTCTATTCAGGCTGAGACAGACCTTTTTGGACTAGTGAGCGTCCTATAGTGTGTACTTATACATATATGGACTACTCTAGATATTGTTGAGTCTTTTTAGTATGTATCTGCGAATCGGATTCCTGTTTGGATTGTAGTAGATCAGGACTTGCATGTGGGCCTGACCCACCCTTATATTTTTCAGGTACTCGTCAGTTCCAAGGTTAGAGTTTGATCATGCAGAGCAGATACAGACTTCTATTCTACCGACAACGTAGGACTTCTTTCCAGATATTAGATTTGGATTTTATTGAGTCTTTTTAGTATGTATCTGCGAATCGGATTCCTGTTTGGATTGTAGTAGATCAGGACTTGCATGTGGGCCTGACCCACCCTTATATTTTTCAGGTACTCGTCAGTTCCAAGGTTAGAGTTTGATCATGCAGAGCAGATACAGACTTCTATTCTACCGACAACGTAGGACTTCTTTCCAGATATTAGATTTGGATTTTATCTTCAGTTTTCTTCCATGCAGTTTGGGATTTTATTAGGGGTCCACTAAAGATGGATTCCCGAATTGTTAAACTTATGGAGTTTGGATTGTCAAGGTTTAAATATTTATATTTGAGGATTTATTTTAATCTCTTTCAGCTTAAATTTTATCTCTTTAATCACTTTTGTATTCCGTGTTCGTTTTAAAATATTAATTGTCTGATATCCCTCGGATTTGGGCTTGGGCCTGATCAACCCGTGTCTCAGATCCGAGGGGTATCACAATTTCTATAAAATGGTAACGAAATTATGTATGAAAATATAACGATAAACAAAACATATGTATTTGCATAAATTAATCTGTTGAGACTTATACTTTGATGAATTTCGTTTGGGGCTTGGAAATTGTCTTACAAATTAATTGGGATGATTTCTACAAAATGTTAACGAAATTATGTATAAAAATATTACGATAAAAAAAACATATGTATTTGCATAAATTGATCTGTTGAGACTTATATTTGGATGAATTTTGTTTGGGGCTTGAAAATTGTCTTACAAATTAATTGGGATGATTTCTATAAAATGGTAACGAAATTATGTATAAAAATATAACGATAAACAAAACATATGTATTTGCATAAATTGATCTGTTGAGACTTATATTTGGATGAATTTCATTTGAGGCTTGGAAATTGTCTTACAAATTAATTGGGATAATTTCTATAAAATGGTAACGAAATTATATATAAAAGTATTACGATAAAAAAAACATATGTATTTGCATAAATTGATCAGTTGAGACTTATATTTGGATGAATTTCATTTGGGGCTTGGAAATTGTCTTACAAATTAATTGGGATGATTTCTATAAAATGGTAACGAAATTATGTATAAAAATATAACGATAAAAAAAACATATGTATTTGCATAAATTGATCTGTTGAGACTTATATTTGGATGAATTTCGTTTGGGGCTTGGAAATTGTCTTACAAATTAATTGGGATAATTTTTATAAAATGGTAACGAAATTATTTATAAAAATATAACAATAAACAAAACATATGTATTTGCATAAATTGATCTGTTGAGAATTATATTTGGAAGAATTTCGTTTGGGGCTTGGAAATTGTCTTACAAATTAATTGGAATAATTTTTATAAAATGGTAACGAAATTATGTATAAAAATATAACGATTAAAACAACATATGTATTTGCATAAATTGATCTGTTGAGACTTATATTTGGATGAATTTCGTTTGGGGTTTGGAAATTGTCTTACAAATTAATTGGGATGATTTTTATAAAATGGTAACGAAATTATGTATAAAAATATATCGATAAACAAAACATATGTATTTGCATAAATTTATCTGTTGAGACTTATATTTGATGAATTCGTTTGGGGCTTGCAAATTGTCTTACAAATTAATTGGGATGATTTCTATAAAATGGTAACGAAATTATGTATAAAAATATTACGATAAAAAAAACTTATGTATTTGCATAAATTGATCTATTGAGACTTATATTTGGATGAATTTTGTTTGGGGCTTGGAAATTGTCTTACAAATTAATTGGGATGATTTCTATAAAATGGTAACGAAATTATGTATAAAAATATAACGATAAACAAAACATATGTATATGCATAAATTGATCTGTTAAGACTTATATTTGGATGATTTTCGTTTGAGGCTTGAAAATTATCTTACAAATTAATTGGGATGATTTCTATAAAATAGTAATGAAATTAGCTTAAAAAATATAACCATAAATAAAACATATATATTTGCATAAATTGATCTGCTCAAACTTATATTAGAAAATTATTTGGATGTTTGACATAAATTATAAGGAATATATGTATATAAGTAATAGGATAGATGCTACATATGTATTTGCATAAGTTGATCACAATGTTGTTGTATTTGTATTCTATTAATTCGGCCCTTGCAAATATTTTCAATGCATTTCCATCAATTCAAATACTTGAGTCAGACTCATTTCTATAAAATAGTAACGAAATTATGTATAAAAATATAACGATAAACAAAATATATGTATTTGCATAAATTGATCTGTTAAGACTTATATTTGGATGATTTTCGTTTGAGGCTTGAAAATTATCTTACAAATTAATTGGGATGATTTCTATAATATAGTAATGAAATTAGCTTAAAAAATATAACCATAAATAAAACATATGTATTTGCATAAATTGATCTGCTCAAACTTATATTAGAAAATTATTTGGATGTTTGACATAAATTATAAGGAATATATGTATATAAGTAATAGGATAGATGCTACATATGTATTTGCATAAGTTGATCACAATGTTGTTGTATTTGTATTCTATTAATTCGGCCCTTGCAAATATTTTCAATGCATTTCCATCAATTCAAATACTTGAGTCAGACTCATAAGTCAAGAGTTAATATTTCATAAGAAATGATGAAAACCACTTATTATGCATTTTCATAATACAGAAAATTATACAAATTTGCCCAACCCCCCCCCACCCCCCCCCCCCCCATATTGTTATAAAACCCAACAACAATGAAGCAGAGTTAAATAAACAAAATAAGTTAAAACAATGTGGAATACAAGCAGAAATGATTGTCAACTATGAAAGAGTCGTTCAATTGGTTGGTCCATCTCCTCGATTGGCATTTGGGACATTCGCCTCACACTCGATTCGCAATTGTTTAAATCTGTTATCTTTGAAAATGATCATGCCACAAAATGCAATCAAATTAGATACTATGACAATAGAGAATAAAATTCAATAAAAAATTAAACTGGTATGAATTGTGTTGATAAGGACAACTACGTACCTTATTACTTCTGAAACCATCAGTGAAGCAATCATCATGTGAATAATTGGTATTGGAATTGCATGAATCAGCAACAAAGGTCTGCAACATTATATATTTTTCAGGATATATTATAAACAATCAATTAAAGAATTATGGAACTTTGTATATTGCAATTTATATGTTGGTTCCACCTTAACAGCAAATTTGCCTGGTTATTTAATGGAGTAGTTAGTTTAGCAGGCGGTTGCGAAAACCTTCTTTAATGCATTACACGTTGTGGTGGCGTCACATAACTTTCTTCACTGAGAAATTCAACTGGAATTTCACAGCCCTACAAAATAAATGTTGTAAAACATTTGACCACATATTAACTTCTAACCATAATGAACATGTTAAGCAGCATGGGAAGTTGTGATAGAGAAAATTGAAGAGGTGGATTGGGCTGCCTTATGTTGGACTGGGGGTGGAGCTACATCATCTATTCATTCAGTCTTAGTTATGCAAAGACCAGTTATTAGTCAGGAATTCTTCCAACAACAACCCTTTGCATTGGCAGCAAGGTGCTACCTAAGTTATAAACAAGTTCAAACAGATTGCATTATAAGATTGCAAGAGTAGCTAAGGATCTAGATAAATGTAATTTATGGGAGGTTTTAGATGTGATGGGAGTTCATCTCCAAGACATTTTGTAACTTTCCATTGCTTAGTAGTTTAGGTGTTTGAGAAGGAAACATTTCTAGGACTGTGTTTTGTTTTCATGAGGGTGTGCCATCATTTCTCTCCATGTATTATTTGTTTATATTCAATACACACCTATCATTTGGGGGGGGGGGGGGGGGGGAGGAATAACATAAAACAAATGTTAAGCAATGTACTGAAAATAGTTATGCAACAATACTCATATTCACTAACACGTAGTAGGGGATTGTTCCACTATGACTACTGTCACCTGCTTCTCCTGATTGAAGGGCTTCATTGCAATTCTATAACACAATTATGAGAATTATTACGTATGCATAATTTAATACACAGAACTGGTATTACTTATGAAACTACTTGGACAACAGTAAGGGGATAAAAGTACCTGAAGCTGAACTGTTTGTTTCATTGATTTCGTCTTATTGCGACTCTTTAGCTCCATGGTCGGTTTTAACCTCTTAAATTTTCCTTTCCATGTATCTTTACACTTGAGACCATTGAGGATTTTGTCAGTATTTCTGTTCGTGCCGACATATTGGTTTCTGCCTTTACCACCAGTATAAATTCCATTCCTCTCAGCAAACCTACACCTATAACTTGATTGGGCAATTTTTTTCCACTCCATGGCTTTCACTAATAAATCATTGTATCCATCCTTATCCTCCGATACAATGGACGAAATTTCAATCAAAATACGACAAAGTACCCTGTGCCGTCTCCTAACCTCAATTTTTGGATCAGCTTCGGCAATCACTTCACCGGAAAGATTTTCCTCCAAGCTGCTATCTCTTGCAGTTCTACTCCACCTTCTTAATATATATCGACGAGGTAATGTATTGGTGAACATGGAGTCCTTTAAGATTTTCAAACTATGCCTACACATAATACCCTCCCTTTCAAATTTACAACAAGAATATACAATTCATCTTCTACTGTCCTCCTCACGTCGCGTTGCATTCCATCCTCACCAACGACTTTGTAAACACAGCCTCTGTTGCCATCGATGGGACTGCAACCAATGATCCTCTAACTAGCAGCAGCTACTAAGAACTCCTCCTGGAAAATATTATATATAACCTTTGTGTACAAGTTTGCCGCCTCTACTAATATGTTACAGTTTGTTTTCAGTTGAGGTAGATTGTGGAGCAACCCATACTCGGCTACATACTCCTTGTAACACTTGTCGGACAACAGCCTTTCAAAGTGTGTGAAGAAATCTGGAAGAATCAGTTGCCTAGATAAGTACGCCTTCAAGCAACCATTGAAGCTTTCACTCAGTTATGTGCTGTGGATACCCGCGGACCAAGTATGTTTAATAAATGCCATGGCCCATCTATGTTTCAAAACAAAGAGATTTGTAAGCCATGTGTTACCAACAACACCATTTTCCGTTATCATTATATTCCATTCCCTGGTAAATTCTTCCTCCTCCTCAATTTCAAACATTAATTTTGATAACACCTTCTTAAAGCCTTGCGCAAGTCTAAACAACAACCCTAGATGCTTCTGTGCATTTTGTATTAGGTGCCAAACACACATATAATGGTTTGTCCCTGGCATCACCTGCAAAAACTATTTTCTGTAATATAACTACGTAAAAACATATACCACACCCAACTACTCAATTAAAATTTGGAAATGCAAAGAGTGGAGATCTGAATTAAAATCACCTGCGTCAATGCCTTTCCCATTGCAGCATCTTGATCAGTGAAGATCGTCTTTGGCGTTTTACCAGACATTGCTTTCAAAAATGTTTCAAACAACCACACAAATGACTTTGCAGTCTCGTCATACATGAACGCTGCTCCAAACACAGCGGTCTCCTGGTGATAATTCAACCCCAAGAAACTTCCAAATGGACGGTTGCCATGTACAACTTTGTATGTTGTGTCAAAACTTACAACATCTCCAAAATTGCAATAATCAACTATCATTTTTGAATCAGCCCAGAATATGTTAGTGATCATTTGATCACTATCCAATTGGAATGTATAAAAAAAAAGATGGATCTTCACAAGACTGAGTCTCAAAATAATTCATTAGCCATGCTGCCTCTCTATAGTCGAGCTCAGTTTGTCTTCGGGACCTTATATGGTTTAGTAAATCCAACTTCATGTATCCGACTGATTGTTTTCCACCAGCTTACCTTCCCATCAACTTATATGAATTGCGAGGGCTTATTCCTGAATCAGAAGCCAATTCCAAATCAAAGGCCTGAACACGGCTAATTCCACGCTGGGATGGCAGCATGTGCATGCATTCATCAATCATCAATGGATGGTTGTGGCTTTCAACAAATTTTGTAACTTCCAACTTATATGTATACTTGGAAACTTGTATAAGCATTCGAGCAGGGCAACCAGTTCGTGTTTCGGCCCTGGGAGTCTTCGTATTACTATCCCAAATGTCATCACCCCTGATACCCTCCTTGCAGCATGTTAACAATCTCGATGACAGTTTACCAGTCTTCTTGCTCTTATTAAAATACTCTTTGTGGATGTTAAAACCGACTTGACCGGCATACGAATTATAGAAATCATATGCCTTTTCCTCAGTTTCAAACTTCATACCTATTCTTGGTTTCCATTCTACGACACCTGCCCCTACAATAGAAGCGTTTTCTGTATATGTGGTGTCTTCGATGTTATTTAATACCTCTTCCATTCCAATAATTGAAATCAGAAACCTACAATATATAAAAAAATACATTTGAACGAAGGGCTATGTTACAGGTTTGGATTATTAATTGGAAATATTTTCTGACCTACTACCATTATTCAAGATAGTATAATGTATCAGAGCAGGGAACCAACTTCCTCAACTGCACATATTTTAATTTTACTACAAATAACAAAGTAAATGATTTATTTATCTTTTTCCAAGTCAAACATGCACTTCCAACCTTTTTGGACATTCTATTTTCATAAAAATTACAACTGTGTTCAATTATTCATTTCACTTTTTCCAAATCAAATATGAACTTGCAAACTTCTTTGGGCTTATTTTGAGAAACACTACAATCATGTTAAGTTAGGGGTATAAGAAGAAACAACAATACAAATTGGAAAAACATTTCCATGTCATGCAACCAAGAGTAGTAGTGTGATGCAGCTAATCATGCAACCAATCAACGTCCCAACTAATTTGAGAAATTCAAACAAAGACAAACCAACAACAAACAAATATTAAAGAGAGAATATGAAAAAACTAAAACATTTGTAGAAAGTGCACATGTTATTAGCTAAAGATAACTACACCAACAACCTAGAACAAAAAAGAGAATAAATTTTAACCCAAAACTCAAAACTAAATACATAAAATAAAAAAAAAATAAGAATAATACTAATAATATAAATAACTAGAGAACATCATGAAAGCTACCACACAGATAGTAATAGAGTAAATTAAGTAAAATAAGAAAAGGAATCCAAAGATCATGATCAAAGAAAAAACAGTCCAAATAGCATTATTATTAATGAATAATCAGAAGAAAAAAAATAAAATAAAAATTTTATTTCTCTTATTTTAAAGAAAGATACATACCCAAAGACATAGACAAATGTATTGGAGTAGCAAGCATAGTGCCCCCATCTCTCACAACAATTAAAACCCGTGACAAAAAAGATAGAGCCACATTACCTTCTTTGCAACTTAAAGTCCCAGACAACCCATTCTCTCCGTCTCTCTGTCTCTGTCTCTGTCTCACACACACACACACACACACACACACACTGTGACACAGTGAGTTTGTAATTCAAAACCCACTGACCACTTCTTCCCAAAGATGAAAAAACAGGGGAACATAGAAATAAAAGGTCAAAAGGACATGAACAAGCCAACTATTCAAATCCAATTCACTGTTACAACAACAAGAACAGAACGTTGTGCTGAAAAGAATCTGCATTAGTTCTCCTTCACTCTTTTATTGATATATATATATATATATATATCAAACTTTCTAAGATATTGAAATATACTAATTTAGTCAAGAGGAATTTTTTTTTTACTTCATTGTTTGTTTCTTTACTTTTCCCACTTGTCTAACTGACAATGATAAAATGTGGGAGCATTAGTTAGTGGGAAATGATGGGAAGGTCTTGGGCTTATTTTGAGAAACATTACAACCAAGTTGAGTTATTTATAATGAACAATCATAACTGTCAATGGGAACTTACATTTCATACAATGGAAAATTTAGTCTAACATATTAAATTGGAAGTGCAAAAGCTTCATTTCTTATTATACAGAATATCCCAAATATATTGTAGTATTTATCACGAATAAAACACTGCATTACAGGAATACAAAGGATATTTTATTCTAACATCTTAAATTGAAGTTTAAAACATAACATAACTTCTAATACAGAATATCACAACTTTTACACAATTTAATCATATAATTTTCACAATTTCTCATTTAATTTTTCACAGTTTAATAACAGTTCAAGAATTACCAAACACACGACACTGAAGGTTCCTCTTCCCCACGTTCAATCAAACCTTTCCAAACAAATTGTAATTTTTGAAAGAACAAAATTAAGGAAAGCTGGGACTTTTTTGGGAAGACAATTTATTTCATTCTATATTTTGGGAAAGAAGAAGAAAGTAGATTAAGAACATACCTTCGTCACTGTAGCTTCCTCTTCTCCGACACTGAAGGTTCCTCTTCCCCACATTCAATCAAACCTTTCCAAACAAATTGTAATTTTGGAAAGAACAAAATTAAGGAAAGCTGGGACTTTTTTGGGAAGACAAATTGTATTTCATTCTATATTTAGGGAGAGAAGAAGAAAGCAGATTAAGAACATACCTTCGTCACTGTACCTTCCTCTTCTCCGACATTCAATGAAATGTTTGGAAAGAAATTGTAAATTTGGAAAGAAGGAAGAAAAATCGGGAGAGAAGAAAAAGAAACAAGATTAGAAATTTAGAAGGTCCGATTCGTAATTGTGCCTTCCTCTTCTCCACCGACGTTCAATAAAACCTTTGGAAAGAAATTATAAATTTGGAAAGGAGGAAAAACTGGAAGAGAAGAAAAAGAAAGAAGATTAGAAGAGGCGCTAAATCTGTTTTGGATTTTCCAATTTGCCGCTTCAATCTGAGTTTCAATAGGAAAAATTTCATGTATGTATGTATGTATGTATAATTTTTTGTATGTGTATTGTTCGTGTATGTGTCTCTGTGTGCCTTTTTTACCCAAAGTACTGTTTGGCCCTTTTTACCACTGCTACAGTGAAAACCGGAGGGAACAGATTCTCCTGTTCCACAGGAGAGGATTCTGGTCCGGTCATAGTCACACCCATAGAGGAT
The DNA here is from genome assembly GCF_030987335.1 of Cornus florida. NCBI lineage: Eukaryota > Viridiplantae > Streptophyta > Magnoliopsida > Cornales > Cornaceae > Cornus > Cornus florida. The sequence continues at coordinate 51,555,244 of NW_026775577.1, read as the reverse complement.
TATAGAATACAGAATCCAAAAGAAAACAAACCCACGGCTCATACCATAACCACACACTCCCCTCTCTATTTCACACACACACACACACGTACACTATCGGATCTCTAGTTATATTTGTATATATACAAGAGGAGTAGTAATTACAATTGCGCAAGTGATGGTTCATTTTAAATACATTAATTATTTTAAATTTTATAAAATTCTACTAATATTACTTTTTAGACAAAAATATTTTTATAAATTATTTAATCTTTCTTCTTTTCTCCCCTTTGAATCGGGGATTTGTGGTTAGTTATGTAAATGGATTCTAAAAAAGGGGAAAAAAAAATATAGATAAGATAATTCATTCACAAGAGATGGATGGACTCGGAAATAAATAAAAAGAAGAATAAAAAAAAATGAGAAAAAAATCCGAAAAGAATAAAAAGAAAGGTAAAAAAAATAATAGATTATATATTTCTTCCTTTTTTGTTTTTTTTTTTCCTATATATAGGTTTCTTTTTGTTTTTATTTTTTATTTTTACAACTATTCTTGTACAAATGGATTTTTAAAAAAAAGGAAATAAAAGAAAAAGAAATAAATTATTCACCAAAAAATATATATATACGTATATAAAACTAATTTTGTATATATATTTTTTAAATCTCAAAATCTATCTTGTTCTTTTTTCTTTATTTTTTAGGATTTTTTTCTATCTCTGTTTTTTATATTTTCTCAGAATTCATTTCTTGTGAATGAATTATCTTATCTAATTTTTTTTTTCTTTTTTCAGTATCCATTCACATTACATTAGTTATTAAGATTATATATATATATAAGAGGAAATAAAAAAAAGGTATAATTTAAAATGATATTTTTATTTTAAAAATAATATTAGTAAAGTATCATAAAAATAAAAATTTAAAATAATTAATGTATTTAAAATTAATCAATCTTAATTATAATTGTAAGTAAACAATCACTTTCGCCACTGCAATTATTACTTCTGTGTATAAACATATATAGTGAAACCCACACCACAAGTTTTGTCTGTCACGGTTTCCTTCTTGGAATTCGGTGCAGCGTTCCCAACACATTGAAAGAAGACGGTGTATGACTTGTCAACTCGGCCTTGCCCTATCCTGCAGTGAATCCTCAAGCAAATCTTCCGGAGCCCGAGGTACCTGAAGCGTCCTGGATACACAATAAGAAGTTTAGTCATGATAGTGGAATACTATCGAAATCAAACTTGTTATCACAATTGTCCAGTTCCAATAAATTAAGACTGTACAATAATGGTTCCTACTTCCCAAATTTTTCCCACTTCCCAAAATTTGTCACCCATGTGTGGTGGGGACCAAAATCCTCTCCATTGGAACAGTGTTCCTGTTCTGGCCGATTTTCACTGTAGCAGCAGTAAAAAAGTAAAAAAGTTAAAATCTGTATTTATGGAAATATAAATTATATACAGAATATATATGAATTATACGCATAATATATACGTATATTAGAACAGTGTTCCTGTTCTGGCCGATTTTCACTGTAGCAGCAGTAAAAAAGTAAAAAAGTTAAAATCTGTATTTATGGAAATATAAATTATATACAGAATATATATGAATTATACGCATAATATATACGTATATTAGAACAGTGTTACATCCAATTTGAAATTTGAAATTTCAAAGCCCGCCCTTAATTGTATCATTTTCTCCCAAAGCCCAAAATAAAATCAGATTTTTATTTGTTTCCAAAACAAGAGAGAGGTCTCATCTCTTTCCTAAAATTTGTTCTTCTTTCTTTTTTTACTTCCATAGATAATTGTTCCAAAGAAACAGAGCAACTGGTGCATGCTGTGAATTCTCGGGTACATGAATTGTTGGAAAAAAAAAGTTATAAGAAGGAAGAGAGAGAAGAAACAGAGCAACTGGTGCATGCTGTGAATTCTCGGGCACATGAATTGCTGGAAAAGGAAAGTTATAAGAAGGAAGAGAGAGAAGAGAAAGACTGCGAAAGTGTCCGGCGTAAATTATTTGGATTTATAAAGATAAAGACTTACCTATTTTCAATATTGTAAGTTAAAGTCGTTTCCAATATATTAGGTTTGTTTTTTTTAGTTTGTTGATGTATTTATAAGTTTATTTCTGATCTGAACCACTATTAAAGGTTATATATATTGTATATATCTGAACCCTAATTAATGTTGGAGATAAATATTGCATTTATTGTTCTTATGATTATATGGATTTGGATTTTGTAAATAAAAAAAAATTGATTCCTTTTTATTTAATTCCGAACCTTAATTAATGTTGGAAATAAATATTGCATTTATCTTTACGATTGTATTTTGAAGAAAAAATTTTAGCCCTTTTTAATGTTGGAAACAAATATTGCATAATTATTATTCTTACCTTTTTAATGTTGGAAACAAATATTGCATAATTATTATTCTTATGATTAATTGGGTTCATATTTAATATTGCATATTGAAAAATTTTCAAACCATAATTAATTTTGGAAACAAATATTGCATTTATTGTTCTTATGATTAATTGGGTTCATATTTTGAAGAATAATTCTTAACCTTTTTTTTTATGACATGTGAACCCTAATTAATGTTGAAGAGGAATTTATATTTTTAAGTATCAGTATATAGTTGATAATTAATAAATGGATGAGAAATTGTTCAAATTTAATTGCTGATACATACTAGAAAAGAGTTGGGATGTACTTTATTATACAGAATGGACCATATGTTTTTGTTTGATATTATTTGTAATAGTAATTCAGAATTATGAGTGGTCGTAATAATTAGTAGTAACTTAACATAGTTTTAATATTTAAGAAGATACTAGCCCAAAAAAGATTTGAAGTTCATGTCTCAGTTGAAAAAAGTAAAGTAAAAAAATTAAACTGTCACATTATTGTACGAAATTAAATATATTCATTGACTTTAATTTTTTCTATAGTCTTATTCTAGCGTTATAGAAAATGGATTGGCTTTGGTTTGAATTTGGTTTGCAATTGAGGGCCTTGAATTCTTGATACATTGTGTTTGTTTAATAATCTTAATGGGTCACAAAACTGTAGTCGTAAATTTGCTAAGATGAATGCAATTTATAGTTGTGGTAAAGGCAAAATTGGGGAGCAACAAAAGTACTGACAAAATCCCTAATAGCCTCAATTGTAAAGATACATATAAATAAAAATGTAAGAGGTTGAAACCAACCATGGAGCTAAAGATTCACAATAAGATGAACTCAACGAAAGGAACAGTTCATGTTGAGGTACTTTTCTCCCCTTACCGTTTTCCATGTGGTTTCATAAGTAATACCATTTGTCTATTAAATTATGCACACGTAATAAATCTCATTATTATGTTGCAGAATTTCACTGAAGCTTTTGTATCCGGAGAGGCAAGTGGCAGTTAAAGTTGAACAATCCCCTATCAGTACTATTGCAACTATAAGAATTTTCATATGTGACCCCTTCATATGTGACGCCACCACCACCTGTAATATTAATGCTGGTGACCTCAATACTCCATTAACTAACCAGGCAAATGTGCTATTAAAGTGGAACATGCATTTAAGAACGACTCCAAATGTAAATTGGATTGCATTTTGTCTCATCATCATATTCAAATATACCAGATGTAAACAATTGCCAATCGACTGGCACGCCAACGTCCCACTTGTCAATTTCGGAGATAGGCTGACCAATTCAACGACAACTCTTTGATTCTTAACAGTCATTCCAATATGTATTTGACTTTAATTTTATGATGTTGTTCATTTACGTCTACGTACTTGTACCCTTTTGGAATTTGCGCGAGTTGTTTTATATGGTATGTACATTTTGGTATATCTGGAAATGTAATGGTTGACTGACTTTTGATAATTTTGTGTATTATGTATGTAATGAAATTAGATATTTTCTTTCAATGATCAAATGCAGGTGACTGGCTTATTTAAAATAAGGCAATGCATTGACGTATTAACACAATACATTTGGTATATAATACCGTTTATTGCTCCTAATTTTAATGATTTCTTTTAAGTCAACTCATCAATTCAAGTAAAATTATTTTACAACATAATTCTTTTAACTTATATAGGCTAATACAAATATATTTATACAAATCATTCAACCTATAATTTAATAGTTACAAGCCTAAGTTATACATAACATTCCAATAAATTCGTACCGAATAGAGTAATTGCATCCACAATACAAAAATAATTCAAGTGTTTTCTAAACGTTGTTCCAATTTTTCTAGGACTTATATCTTTTTACAAATATATTTGTAAATATCATCCCAATCTTTACTTAAATAGTTTCATACATAAATTATAAATAACGTCCCAATATATTCGTAAAACAATTTGTAAGACCCAAATGAAAATAATCGAAATACAACTCTCAAGTGATCTATTTATGCAAATAGATATGTTCTATTTATCCTTATATTTTTATAGTTAATGTCATTAATAGTTTATAAAAAAACATCCCAATAAATTTGTAAGACAATTTTCAAGGCTCAAAGGAAAATAATCCAAATATAACTCTCAAGTGATCCATTTATGCAAATACATATGTTCTATTTATCCTTATATTTTTATAGCTAATGTCGTTAATAGTTTATAGAAAACATCTCAATAAATTTGTAAGACAATTTCTAAAACCTAAATAATAAAAATTGAAATACAACTCTCAAGTGATCCATTTATACAAATAGATATGTTCTATCTATACTTATATTTTTATAGCTAAAGTCGTTAATAGTTTATAGAAACATCGCAATAAATTTGTAAGATAATTTTCAAAACCCAAAGGAAAATAATCGAAATAGAACTCTCAAGTGATCCATTTATGCAAATACGTATGTTCTATTTATCCTTATATTTTTATAGATAATCTCATTAATAGTTTATAGAAAATATTCCAATAAATTTGTAAGACAATTTTCAAGGTCTAAATGAAAATAATCAAAATACAACTCTCAAATAATCCATTTATGCAAATATATATGTTCTATTTATCCTTATATTTTTATAGCTAATATCGTTAATAGTTTATAGAAAACATCCTAATAAATTTGTAAAACAATTTCCAAGGCCCAAAGGAAAATAATCGAAATACAACTCTCAAGTGATACATTTATGCAAATACATATGTTCTATTTATCCTTATATTTTTATAGCTAATGTCAGTAATAGTTTATAAAAAACATCCCAATAAATTTGTAAGACAATTTCTAAGGCCAAAAGAAAATAATCGAAATACAACTCTCAAGTGGTCCATTTATGCAAATACGTATGTGGTTTAAAGTTTGGCCGTATCATCCCAATAAATTCGTAATCATCCTAATACATTTGTATAAAGTTTCATTCCAAAGTTATAGAGAACATCCCAATAAATTCGTAAATAGCAGAGTAGTTGCATCCAGACTACTTTATACATAATTCACGTGTTGTCTAAAGTGTTTCCAATTTTTACAGGACCAAAGTAATACAATCCAAATACACCTTTTAAGTTATACGATTATGCAAATACATATGTACAAATCATCTCAAGATCTATGTATCGTTTTGTTCTAAAGTTATAGAGAACATTCTAATAAATTCATAAGTACCAGAGTACTTGTATTCACACTACTTCACACATAATACTAGTTCCAATATTTTTGTACAAACTTTCGTTCCAAAGTTATAGAAAACATCTTGATAAATACGTAAGTACCTTTGCAAAAGCTTATAACTTAAAAGCTTATAACTTAAAACCTTTTAAGTTATAGTCTTATGCAAATACATATGTACCAACTATCCCAATAATTATGAACATATTTTCGTTCCAAAGTTATTGGGAACATCCCAAGAAATTTGTAAGTCAATTTTGGGATGATTGGTACATATGTATTTGCAAAAACAAATAACTTAAAGTTATATTTCATTCGATTACTTTGGTCCTACAAAAATTGGAAAAACTAAATAAATAATCTTCAATTAAGTGTGAAGTAATTTGACTGCAAGTACTTTGGTTTTTACGAATTTATTGGGATATTCTCTATAAACTTGGAACGAAGATTGGTACAAATATATTGGGATGATTGGTACATATGTATTTGCAAAAGCAAATAACTAAAAATTGTATTTTATTCTATTACTTTGGCCCTGCAAAAATTAGAAAAACTAAATAAATAATCTTCAATTAAGTGTGAAGTAGTGTGAGCGCAAGTACTATGGTTTGCACGAATTTATTGGGATATTCTCTATAAACTTGGAATGAAGTTTTCTACAAATATATTGGGAAGATTGGTACATATGTATTTGTATTGTCTTGTGTTGTGAGTTCACAACCTTATCTTATGTTGTTGAGCTCACACTGGATGCCGCTTCTAAGTTTTTCCACTTGGTATGATTTCGCATTTATTTTACAAGTTGATATAACTTAAGGTTATAACTTGTTGTATATCATGGATTATTCCATTGTATTTGATTTTTATACCTATTGTGGATTGCTTACAATGTATTTCAATCATAGGATGTTGCCTTAGCTCACCCTTGAAATGTAGACGTTAGGAAGCATGATCCATTGAGTACAGTTTATATTATTCATGCAAATGCATTAACACTATAGGGTATACGCATACTCATTTCCTACGAGTAACTTGTTTACTCCCCTTAGTTGTTTGGGATATTTTTCAGGTAAGGAGATCTTGTTTTGGGATGCACAACATCCCTAGGTTGTATTGACGTCCTTTTATGTAATAAGCGATCGATCACCGAATTCGAGACTCCGAATCTTTTTATGCAAATACATTTGTACATCCCAAACAATCTCGTACATTTGTTTAGGGTAGCTTGGTTGTATTGACATCCCTTTTCTCATAGTTTTATTAAGTTTTTTGTAAAATTTTGAGGTTTCATATCTTCTTCATCTAAACTCCGAATCAAGTGATTTTGAGTCTAACTTTGTTCATTTTTCGTTATCTTTCCAATGGTGTGTACTAAATTCCATGAATAATTGTAACTGAATCACCATTTATTTCTCCATCAAAAAATCGTCTTTGATTTTTTAGTTTGAACACATTTAATTATTCATCATGGAAAATATGTATCACATACTATATATATAATATGTGTCAAATTATAGTTAATATAATCTCAACGACAACCTAAAATGAATCATCTTTTATTTCACGTCAACACAAGAACATCATGGAGATATATACATCCCAAAATTAAATGTAATATATGACAATCAAATATCATACAATAAATCGCAACAAAATTGTAGAAAGAATCACCCCTTATTTCAGTTGAACACGGTTTACAGTCTTCATAGATAAAACACACATCCCAAATAAAAATCATATTTGATTACGTTTTAAGAAAACAAATTAAATCAATCTTCATAGAAAACATACATCCCAAATTAAAACTGAAGTTTGTGAAATTGTAATTATTCATTAAATTCCCAACATAAACCAAGAATGAATGCTCTTCACTAGAACACATTAATATGGATAGAATACATCCCAAGTTAAATGTAACGTGTTTCAAAATTATTTGTTCTCTATATCATAACATAATTATATAATGAAAATTTCAATTATATGTAAATAATAATAATAATAATAATAATAATAATAATAAATAAATAAATAAATATACATGGCATTTATGCCAACTTGTACATGAATAATTTCCTATTGTAGCTCAACTCCATTTGTACGCAGAAATGCCAATCATCTAGTGTCGTAGACAATCCAATCTACCTGCAATCACAACAATTTAATTTGTAATTTAAATTTAAAAATTATAAATTTTTAGAACTCTTAATATAAGCTTAGAATCTTAGTTACCGTATCACCCTTTACAAACTTTGCATCATCATTCTTAGACTCAAAACAATGTTGGAGGTACATATGCCGATCTCCGATTAAATTTTTTGGCCCCTCAAGTCCAAGTATTTGCTCTATTGCACCGTAACATTCCCATGTCGTCGTCCATTTAAAATCTAAAATGGTTAACTATCAAGACTAATATCCATGAATATGACACACACACACACACACACACACATGAGACTGAGCATATAAAGATCCTTTTGTTGGTAACTAACAACAAATGATATGCCTGAAACTAATGTGGTCCATGTTACTAGAAAGTTTTAAAAGGGATAGACATTGATCATAAAAATACCTAATATTTAACATTATTTGCACAAAAAAAATACAAGATAAAAGAATATTGATTGGAAACAATTGAACATAGTATAGCAAAAAAAATCATGATTATAAACTACATATAAGAGATAAAGGAAAGAGTAACACCGGTCAGCTAAAACTCAATATTTTCAATTTATAGTACTAAAAATTCAAATACCAAAGTTTTTAATACATCGAGATATAAATCAAAATATGGTATGAGAGACATGTAACAAAAATCATCATAGATGGAATCCAACATAACATGAAGAAAAAAAAATGATATGTAAACCTAAAAAATCAAACACATGCAAAAGAAATCAAAATATGAAATACAAATTAGTGCACGCAATAAAAATCAAAGGTGGCATGAAAGAAACATGAAGTTAATATTACGTTCACCAATTAACTAATTTTGTTGCTTTATAAGAATGCGTACAAAAATGAATACATTAATTTTAGAATTAAAAAAGAAAAGTGAAAAAAGAAAATAAATGATAACTAATACAGAGTTAATATTACATTCAATAATTAACTGATAAAAATTTGAATAAAAATGCAAACAAGAATGAACACTTAATTTTAAAATTGAAAAAAAAAAATAAAAAAAAAAGAAGAAAAAAAAGTGGAAGAAAACTATTTCTTTGGACTTTTTTTTACAGACTTAGTTTTTTGTAAAAGAACTATCTTAAAAATATATATATTAAATAAGGGAACTTGTTTACATGTGTGAATAACATATATATAGTCTCCAATTCTATATACATGAAGCCACTCGTATAACATTTACCGAATAAATTAAAATAATGATAGTTATAGTAACAATAATAATAATAATGCCACCATCAATCTTATTATAAATCAAATAATAAAACCTTAAGCAAAGAAAGTGACAAATTTGTTATAGTAAAGTAAAAAATTTTGGTGCATAAATTAGTCTTGCTCTAAAAGCTTAAAAAAGAAATGATTGAAGAATTGAAACAATATATATACATTCGATACTAGCAGTGCCTGTAGGATATAGGCCCCAAAATTAAATTTTATGTGAATTAGCTCTCAAACTTAAAATCAACTCATTGAACAAAACTAATGCAATGTAACCAGTATACAAAAAATAAATAATAAAAATAGAAGGAAGTTGGAAATATAAATACAATCTTAATTGGTTTACAACATATAGTCAAACAAGTCATTCAATACATATTTTTCTAATGAAATTAATTCCATGAGTAAATAAATTGTTACACTTTTATCCTTCCTTGACGGCTGAGAAAGCTTATCCAAAGAAATGAAACAACAGTACTAACTTGCTGATTTATTTTTCCTTTCCCCGAAAAATCAAAGAATTAGGAATTGAAAGAAATTTAGATTTCTTTTTTGCAATCTTTCTACTAGTTTCTCAGTAATCAAATGAAGTTGCTAATTAAATATAAAATTGAAAAAGAAAGATAAAAATATAATGTGAAAGAAACAAGAGAAGTTTAGCCTTTAAATTGCTATTAAAGGGCTGAGTTGCAGTTGTCATATCTTACTGCAAACCACTTAACCAAATGATCAAATGATGATATGATTGCAAATGTTGAATGTTGCAATATTGAATTTTTAATTATTAAATTAAGAAACAAGACCTAGAGAGCAACTACAACCGAAAGAGGGCTAAACATGGATAAATTTAACCCCATGATGAAAATTAAGGTTCTCTTCAAAAAAAGGCTATATATGCCTACCATGTGCCATGATTTCCAAGCACCTAAAAATCTCTTCGAACATTCATCCTTACCATAAGTGAAAATCATGAGTCTCTAATCGACTGACTAAAATTATTATTGGAATAGTATTCTTAAGACACTTTCTATCATTATGAACATTAGACCAGTTTCTCCATTTAAACAACAAACCAACACTACTAACCTATGATTTCAATTTATGTGAAAGAACTAAAGAAAGTCGAAAAGTGATCATTTTTCTACCTTGGCGCTAGATTTAGATTTATTTCCATTATGACTTGAAACTGATGCATTTGCTCGTTTCTTCGTTGCCCCTGTCATAACTTCAAAAACTGTTGGAAGATCGTCTTATGATATTAAAGAGGCGTTTCCTGCATCAAAAATAACAAAATGTCAATGGAGGGATGAAACCATAGAATACCGCAACCCATGGGAAAAAAGCAAGAAACAATTTTGCCATAGTTGGCAAAACTTCAGAAACCCAAATGTAAGACTTTTGTGCTTATTTTTTTGACGCCTCAATTTTAGCCATTTAAAACCCTAAAACACCACAATACCACAACAAACTTCTGCGATTTACACCAAATTTAACCAAAAAAGTGGAGTCAAGGTAACCAAACAAGCAAGGCTTTTTATAGAGAGAAGCAGATTGTTGTGTATTTAAAAGGATACAAACCACCTCTACAGTAATAAACCAACAATAATTCATATGAACACCCAAAAGGATCACCAAATTATTTGGAAATAAACTACAAGAATTGAAAGCATAGAACATAAGATTAAAAATTGAAACAATTTATACCACCAGACCTCCAATATGTATCAACAACCTCTGCATCAATTATGAACAAAATTTTAAGTATAAACACCAAAAACGAACACAAATTTAATATGAAATAAATTACAATACCTTTGCACCAACCACCTCCGCAACAATAAAATAAATCAAATTAACTACAACAGCTAAAATGATAGAAAAGAAGAACAAAAACGTAAACAAATAAAATGACCAGTCCTCTAATATGCACCAACAACCTCTACATCAATTATTAACAAAATTTGAAGTATAAACACAAAAAACGAACAAAAAATTAACTGGAAATAAACTACAACAAGCGAAATAATATCAAATAAAAAGAAACGAGACCAATTTTATATGTATTTGGGGAGTGACGATTCGACCAGATGAACACCTAAATAAAGACCAAGTTGATTTGATCAACCTAAAATTTTCAATATAAACACCCACTCAAACAAATGAAGACCAAGTTCACAAGCAATTACCAAAGGTTCAGTTCTTTTCTCTTCTGATTCTCCTGCCTTCCCCACTTCTGTGTTCAGATTTTTCACCTGCCTTCCCCACTTTCACTTCTACTTTCACGACCTAAAAAATTTGGGAAGGAAAATGATAAGGGCATTTTAGACTTTTCGAAATATAAAATAAGAATATTTTAGTAAAATTCTTTATTCGGATAATTACGTAGTATTTTAGAAAATACATGAAATATATATATACACTTCTCTCATACGCATGCAATTAAACTTTTATTATTGATTTTTTTTAATTGACGTGACTTAATTTGGACCACACATCCGAACAGGAAGGAACAGAAACAGGAACAGGAGAGAATTTTTGCCCTGTGTGGTGGGGTTTGGACGAAATGCCTATTCCCAACAAGAAAATAAAATGACAAGATGAGACGTGACACTGCAAGCTCTGTATCCGCGTACAAACTTTCTTAATATTTATATATATATATATATATATATAGATATTATTTGAGGGGTGTGAAGTTACATCAGATTTTGCGATCATAAATTAAATTTTTTTAATTATTAATTAGTACTTGACGGGACGACTCGTGACATAAACTGACTAGCTTTAGAGCCTCTATGCCTGGACCGGATTTTTTTGTCTGAAAGGCATCACATGGTTGAATCAGAATAATATACTACAATTAAGTGTACTGTGTATTCTTTTTGTTAATTTTATGTCATTAAATTTTTCTTTTTTTATTAATTACTTTATTATTGGTTGTAACCAAATAATAAATTTTTAATTATATACCAATTAAAAATTTGGTTCCGTTTAAATATAATAAGGTATAAAAGAGAGTGTCTTAATGGTTTTCACTATAAAGTATTTTTTACAATAAATTAATAATTTATTATATTAATTTATTAGTTACTCAATGATATACTGTAATTGGTAAAGATATTCAGCCTCCGGATAGATTTGTTTAGGAAAAATTACATATAAATGGAGTCAAAGTTCCATATTTACTTAGAAGTTGAGTCAAAGTTTCATATTTCTCTAAAATGGATTGCTGAGGTGGCACATGGTTTTTTACTGTTTAGAAATTGTGATGCCTAAAATACCCTTCCGCAAAGGTACTACTTTTTCTTGGAAGGTATTACTTTTTTGAACTGAAGGTACTACTTTTTAGCGTCCAGGTACCATATTTTTTAAATACCCGCGAAGGTACTACTTTTTCTCCGAAAGTACTACTTTTTTGAACTGGAGGTACTACTTTTTTGCACTGAAGGTACTACTTTTTTTGTTAAGGAAGGACATTTTAGGCACCACAATTTTCTAAACAGTAAAAAACCACGTGCCACCTTAGCAATCCATTTTAGAGAAATATGGAACTTTGACTCAGTCTCTAAGTAAATATGAAACTTTGACTCCATTTATATGTAATTTTCCCTTGTTTGTTTATATGTTACAGTGCCCACCTTTCTTAAGTTTTTGGATAAGATATACCCCCTCCTTCCATAAAATTTGTGCACATTTATAACCTTGACACACGAACACATTTTTTAATATGGACAAATTTTATGAATAAATTAGTATATAATCCCTATTTGTCATTGTACAAATAAAGAAATACCCTCTCTATCTTAATTTAAGTGTTATTTTTAAAAAATAATAATTTTTAGGGAAACATGGGAGACGTTCATTGTGTCTTTAAAAAGTTATTAAATTGTTTTTTTTTTTTTATATTTTAAATATTTAAATTTAAAATTTAAAACTCGATATATATAGAAAAATATAAAATACAAAATATATTATTTGAAAAAAAAATGAATAATTATTTTAAAAAAAAAAGAAAAAGTATGATATTTATTTTAGAGTAAAATACAGTCACAACCCCTGAGATTTGGCAAAAGGACACTCAGATGAAACTTACCTGTTTTTTGGACAAAGACAACCCCTAAAGTTTCAAAAATGGACAAAGACACACCCTTTACATGATAAATTGACTAAATTACCCTTTAACTGTTTATGAGACTTTTATAAATGTCCCAACTTCTTACTTCTTAAAAATGTAGACGTCTAAAATAATTTTTTGATCTAATACATATATTTCAAATAAATTATATTTTATTATTACTTCTTTTCTTTTTCTTTTTTATTTTTAAATTAAGATACTTAGTTCTTTCATCTAAAAAAATTAAATTAATCTCTTTTCCTTAAAAATAAAAAATATGATACCAATATAACTTTATGCATGTTAAAGTATATATCAAATATTATGCATTTCCCAACAAAAAAGGTGAAAAAAATAATAATAATAAAACAAAGGGCGAAAAAAAAAAAAAAAAAACAAAAACAAAGGCATGCAAAAGGTTATATTGGTACCATATTTTTTATTTTTAAGGAAAAGAGATTGGTTTAATTTTTTTAGATGAAAGAATTAAGCATATTAATTTAAAAATAAAAAAGAAAAAGAAAAGAAGTAATATCAAAATATAATTTATTTAAAATATATGTATTTGATAAAAAAATCATTTTAGACGTCTATATTTTTAAGAAGTTGGGACATTTATAAAGTAAATAACACACACAAAAAAAAAAAAAAAAGTGAACAATATAAATTTTTTTTTTTTTACTTTTTTTTTATGCATAAATTGTTTATAAGGGTAGATTGGTCCAATTTATTAAATTGTAAAGTTAAAAAAGTCTCCTAAATGGTTAAAGGGTAATTTGGTTAATTTCTCATGTAAAGGGGTGTCTTTGTCTATTTTTGAACCTTCAGAGGGTATCTTTGTTTAAAAAATAGATAAATTTGTTCTGAGTATTCTTTTACTTAAATTTTAGAGGGTGTGGCTGTACTTTACCCTTTATTTTAAAGGAAAAATTACATATAAATGGAGTCAAAGTTTTATATTTCTCTCAAATGAATTGCTGAGGTGGCACATGGTTTTTTACTGTTTAGAAAATTGTGGTGCCTAAAATGCCCTTTCCTATCAAAAAAGTAGTACCTTCAGTTCAAAAAAGTAGTACTTTCGGAGAAAAAGTAGTACCTTCGCGGGTGTTTAAAAAACATGGTACTTGGACGCCAAAAAGTAGTACCTTCAGTTTCAAAAAGTAGTACCTTCGAAGAAAAAGTAATACTTTCGCGGAAGGGTATTTTAGGCACCACAATTTCTAAACAGTAAAAAACCATGTGCCACCTCAGCAATCCATTTTAGAGAAATATGGAACTTTGACTCAGCCTCTAAGTAAATATGAAACTTTGACTCCATTTATATGAGGGAGTTGAATTGAGAACAGTGCTGAAACCAACTGCACTGTAGTTTAACTGTGGAGGTAAAAAGGTAATTTTCTGTTTAAAGGACTCTGCCCCTCGCAACAGAGGTCTATAAGCCAATTATGGTCATTTTCCTCCACAATTGCGAGTCTCTTTACGTCACATGATGTGACAATGGGTATGAGATGGGGTTTTGGAGAGAGAATGTCAGATTTCTCCCTCTCTCTCTCTCTCTCTCTCTCTATATTATATTTATGTACTCCATATATGTAACTATGGTTTGCTTATTTGGTTGCTGTGATGATTTTGGCTCGTCTTTCCATTCAATTAACATTAATTTTAAGTTTGCTATATATATATATATTCGACTAATACTCTTAATATATAATTTTTTTTTTTCGGTAACTATCTTAATATATAGTTGCAATCACTAAATTTATAAATAATATTATAAAAAAAATTATATTATCCTGATGAGAAAGATTTAACCTTTTTAGCTCTTGAAGATCCAATTTGTTGAAGTAAATGAAAATTAAAAATAGTATAAGAATAAAGTATTAAAATAAGAAAATATTAAATTATTTTTTCAGAAATAGATATTGATTTTATCTAAGTTGGAAAACTATTTGAGATTAGTTTGTTTATCAAACGAGTTTGAAAATCTATTTAAATTTGATTTGTTTACTAATCAAACTAATTCTATCAGAGTTCGAACTATTTGTCGAAGGTTCGCTCACTAGCAACGCTATGTATAACATTCATACACATCATCAAGAGTCGTAATCTAGTGGTATCCCTTACCGTGTTTGAATTTCTTTCCAAAGATTAAAAAAAATATATAACAAAAATACAGTAACAATTTAATTCCAAAGTAAGCTTTTGTGGCTCTAAAATTTCTTCACAAAATCACTCTATTATATTTTACTTTTTATATTCAGTAACTGAAAAATAAATAAACAAAAGCATTAAAAAAAATTAAAATATTAAATTTTCTTATCTTCCCCCTTACGGACCTTTTTTTCTAATTTGTCTAAACATAAAATGCATATTGACAAGTCAGAATATTGTGTTTAATGAAAGAAATTAATACTCCTAAATCTAATTGTTTCTGTCACCAACCCGCTTTATGTTTGTTTGCAAGTCCATAATTTCCCAGGTACAATATTACTATCAAACCCATGTTACACATCAACTATCAATGTACTAGCAAGCCCATTTAATTGAGAGAGAGAGGACTTAAATTGGGCTTGATAGTTACGGATACATAAAAAAATAAAAAATATTACTATAAAGTTTTTAATATACAAAAGATTTTATTATAGAATACAAGTTTATTTTAAAATTGGGTTTAATTTAGTTAGACTTTTTGTGATTTGTCCAATATTTAAAGAGGCTCTCATATTTATAAAAATTCAGTTAGATTTCTTATTTCTGACACACATCATGTGCAATAAATTTTTATTTTTTAGGTCTTATCAAAAGAAATAATTCATTTAAAAGAGACAATTTTTTTTTTTTTTGATACTTTATTTTATTTAATTTTTGAGTACTATCAAAAGAAATAATTTATTTAAAAAAGATTAA
The DNA here is from genome assembly GCF_030987335.1 of Cornus florida. NCBI lineage: Eukaryota > Viridiplantae > Streptophyta > Magnoliopsida > Cornales > Cornaceae > Cornus > Cornus florida. The sequence goes on along the minus strand of NW_026775577.1, from coordinate 51,539,209 downwards.
AAACAATTTGTTTTTTGGGGGTATTTTTTTATTTTTTTATTGAGTTAAGGAGAAATAAGTTATTCAACAGTGAAATTATTATTATTTTTTTGTGAAAAAAAAAAAAAAAGAGTTTTGGTCAAAAAAAATTTATTTATAACTTTTTTTTTTTGGTCATTTTTTTTGAATAGAGGATTTTGTTTTTGGGTCCTGTTAAAAGAGACGGAATACATTAACAATTAGCATGAGAAAGGGAGATCAACCATACTTAAAAAGGTAATTGTGTAATTTGAAAAAAATAATCATTTGAGTGTGAAAGTTATGGTTAGATGTGACATTTTTTCTTAAATAAGAATGTAAGTGTAAAAAAATAATACTGTATATCCTTAAAAATTAAAATTTAATTTAAAATTAAGACTTCGTGGCACCTAGTCGCATCTCAAACAACATTTAGTCGCATCTCAAACAACATTTTGATCCCAAAAAAAAAAAAAAAAAAAACTATTGTTTGAAGCAATACTTTTAGGCTAAAATACCTAGCCTATACCATTATGAACGGAATTCTCGGAAAATGGTGCTGCTTGATTTTATTATCTTTCTCGAAATTGTTACCATTGTGTCATTAGGAAATGTAAACGTGGCGATTCATATCAAATCGTGTCTTTTTTTCATCTCTGTTTCTGATTTCCTTCTCCTCAATTGCTTGCGATTCATCCACTCCCTCCTAATTCACTTAGATTCCGTTTAGTTAGTTGAAAATAAGTAAGAAAAAAATATATATAAAAAGTAAATGAAAAGTAAAGTAATTTTCTAGTATTCATTTGGTTAGTATGAAAAATTTATCAAGAAAATTATAAAAAAATATTAATTTGTTGGTTTGGATAGCATAAAAATGAAAAAAAAATCATTATACATATCAAAACTACCCTTTTAAAAAAAAATCAAATATTTTATCATATAATTATACACACCCACGTATACATATCCATACACATACAAAAATGACTTGCATTAATATACCAAATTAAAAGTTCAATATGGTCTTTCAATAAAACATTCATGGAACAAAATTTTTCTATCAAAATTTAAATAGTAGCACAACTACTTGGGGAGAGTTTTCAAATTCTATTGTATAACCGTTTATATATAGAGAGAGAGGTATATATATATATATATTATAGATTGAAAGGGAAAAGCACAAAGAGACAATATATATAGATTGAAAGGGATCTATATATATTGTCTCTTTGTGCTTTTCCCTTTCAATCTATAATATATATATATGTGTGTGCTATCTCTTATATATATTGGATACTGTGTATATATTTAGAACGAAAAAATCGTTAAAATAACGTTCTTAATTATCAAAAAAATTGAAACTATAGATGTAATAGTGATCTAAGACTATTAAACTCATTATTTTAAGTATGATTTGGGATTATGAGAGGGCTAGAATTGCACCATAGAACAGACAATAAAAAAAAAAAATAAATAAAAAAAATTCTGTATTAAATGTATAATTTGCGTTGCTAGAAAAATGTTGAGAGAGAACTTACCTTTGGAGAGAACTTTACAACGATTAAGTTATGGGTAAAATTGGAACGGCAAATAAATAGGGGATTCTTTCACGCGAAAATAAAATAAATAAAATTTTCGCGTGTTTTTTGAGGGAAAAATTTTGGGGAAAAAACTCAAAACGGGAAACTAAATTTTCCATTACGATTCTCTCTCTATTTATCCAAACTTTAAAAAAATTTAAAAATTTTCTCTTTCTTTTATTTTCTAACTGTTTCTACCTAATCAAACAAAGCCTTAGGGCCAGTTTGGTAGAAAAATAATGGAAGGAAAAGAAAAGAAAGGAAACGAAGGGTGATGGGATTTTGTGTTTGGGGTGAAATATGAGAAAGAAAAGAAAGGAAACATAGGGGAACGGAGGGATTCAATTTGGTTACACAGCAATTTTTGTTATCCTCCCAAAATTGGGAGGAAACGGAGGGAAACGGAAGGAAAGGGCAACAAAATTTTGTAACTACCAACATTGCCCAAATTGATTAGTTGATTTAGACCCAAAAAAAAAAAAAAAAAAACACAACCGCACACACAAGTTAGTAGTTGCAGACACAGAGAGAGAAAGAGAGAGAGAGGGGGGGGGGGGGGGGGGCAAGCTTGAAGAAGACAGTGGCTAAAGCTTGCGAACGGCGAATGACGATGGAAACTGAAAGATATGGGTTTTTATTTTTTGAACAATCTAAAATGATATGCCGATATGGGTTTTGAACTGTTGATTCTTGCAAACAGATAGATAAACTAAAAGATATTGGTTTTGATTTTTTGAACAATCTGGAATGATACGCCAATCTGATTTTTGTAGATTTTGTAGTTTGCAGTTGCAGATAGAGAGAGAGAGAGGGGCCAAGTTCACAGTTGAGAACGAGAATAGAGATGGAGCGATTAAGGAGGCTAAAATGATTTGCCCTAGGAATATTTTTTTATATTACATAATTAAATTTATAAATTTATTTTTTAAAATATAAAAGGGTATAATAGTAAATTTACTAAAATACTTTCATTTCCTTTCTTTTCCCAAACATGTTCATTATCCTTTCATTTCTTTTCCTTCATTAATCAACCAAACACGATAGGGGGTTAAAATTATCCTTTCCTTCCTTTCCCTCATAACTAATGTTATCCTCTCTCTTCAAACTCACCGTACCAAACATAGCCTTACTCATTTATTAAAAGCATCATCACTCTATGAAACATTCAAAGGTTTGTTGTATGGGGGACGGCTATTGCAAGTGAATATTGGGCCCCACTAATGGAGTAGGAAAAAATAAAAAACATACAAGTATATAAAAAAAGTAATGATAGAGGAATCGCAAAGAAATTTATGAATTAACATCGAATTTGACATGTTAAATAATTATTTTTTAAAAATTATTTAAATAGATGAGGTGGACAAAAACAAGTCAGATTCAGTGCTTATTCGGGGTTAATTCTTCGGTCTCCTTATCATTATTCATATAAAAAATTGCAGCGGTGATTTTTTTTTTTTATACTGTTTCCTTTTATATGTAATTTATTTTTATTGTAAAAAAAATATTTATGATCTATGATTTTGATTCTTTTACTTTTTTGAGAAAATAAATTAAATCAAGGGAGTGGTGATATGTAATTTATTTTATTTGCGAGAAAATATGTAATTTATTTTATTTTATTTATTTAATTGTGAAAAAATATGTAATATCTTTTTAATTTTATTTATATAATTATGAGAAAATATGTAATGTCTTTTTATTTTATCTATATAATTGTAAGAAAATATGTAATATCTTTTATTTATTTATTTAATTGTGAAAAAATATGTTAATTTTAATTTATTAAAATAATTATGCCATTCAAATATATAAAAAAAAATTCATGAGGTTGAAAAAATAGCCGGTTAAGAAAACACAAACAAAAAATATATATCTATGTTTTCAAATTTTTTTACTTAAAATATTAAATATATAAAAAATTAAAAAATAATAAATAATGACTAGCCTATATCGTAAATAATCGATAGCATTACACTGTAGCTGATGTGGCTAGCAATCCACATCAGCATTGCCAGCCGATATAACTATTGTTATAACCCTAAACGTGCATAATAGATGGCCAAGGTTTGACGCAACGAAAGTGATATATTTATTCACAAAAGATAGGAAAAAAAAAATTCATTAGGAATCTAATAATATATTTATAAATGAATTTATTTTTCTGCTACCGCATTACATGTTTTTATAATAAATAAAAACCCTAAAACAGTAAAGGAAGCCAATAAAAAAAAAATACTTAAGGAAACTAAAATATAAAGAAATTACCTAAAACTATAATCTCTCTAAAATTTATAAAATAAAAATAAATAAATAAACCTTATAAACAAAAATACTAAAATTTGTCCCCCGTCAAGATTGCTCTTTACAATTCTAAAATAAATCACAACAGCTCTAGATTCCAGTTGGGGGGGTTAAGCGAGGTCCTCAAGGAAGACATAAGAACTATAATTTGAACAAATTTATTATTCCCTGCGTTTGGTTTACAGGAATGGAATGCTCATTCCAACCATTCATTTGTTTGGTATGCAATTAAAAGTGAGAATGGACATTCCATTAGAATAGAAATCCATTCCAAAATTATATACCTATGGAATAGCCATTCCATTCCCAAATAAATTTTTTTTTTTAAAAAAACAAATTTCCAAAAAACCTTCCATGTTTCAAGTCCAAAAACTACTAACACCACCCCTATCCTCCGCTACCATCACTACCATTGTCACCGCCACCGCCACCACCATCCCCACCACTGCCTTCCACCACCACTACAACCACCACCGCCACCTCCATTACCTTCCACCACTGCCACTGCCATCACGACCATTGTTGCCACCTTCAACCACCACACTGTCGCCGCCGCCACCAACTTCCACCACCACCACCAACTTCCACTGTTACCACCGACCATTGCCACCTCCATTGCCTTCAACCATCGTTATTGCCACCACAACTGTCACCATTAGCGCCACCACAACTTTCGCCATTACCGCTACCACTACCGCCGCTATCACCATCACCGCATTCCACCACTACCAACTTCACCTACACCACTACTACCTTCCACCACTCCCACTGCCACCACTGTCGTTGCCTTTCACCACTGCCACACCGCCGCCACCACCTCCACCAATACCGTCACCTCCGTCGCCACCGCCACTGCCACCACCGCCAACCTCTACCACCACCACCATCTTCCACCATCACCGTCATTATGGACACCTTCTACCACCACCATTGTAATACCCCTCGATTCTAGAGCCACGGGTGATCAAGTCCGAGCACAGATCCAAGAGATACCAAATAATTAATATGTAAACAAGTAGAAAATAACAACTGAATTAAGAATAAACTAATAATACGCTGAAAGAAATCTAAAATAAGAATCCTCAAACTTGAAATAACAAATTAATATAATTTAAAACCGTACAACTCGGGAATCCACCTAGTGGATCCCTAATCCCAAATCCTTGAATAAATTTATAGAATTAAAATCAAAAATTAAAGTAGAAAGAAAATCCTATGTAACCGGAAGAGTGAGTGTCTGTATCTGCATCAACACGATCAAGCTCTAAGCCTGGTACTGTCGAACACCTGAAAAATAATAGAGTGGGTCAGGCCCACATGCAAGTCCTGATCTACTACGATCCAAACAGGAATCCGATACGCAGATACATCTTAGATAAACTCAACAATATCTAGAGTAGTCCATATATGTATATATTACACACTATAAGACGCTCACTAGTCCAATAGGTATGTCTTAGCCTGAGTAGAGATACCATGAATATTGCACGTAATGTGGTCATGTGTATCTAGACCTACCAGGGAACAAAACCACTGTCCAGTTATCCATCTTAGGCGATATACACACCCTAACCATGGTCCTGAGACTCAAGCTCATACCATGGCACCATAACATAAATATATAAAATCCGTTCAAGGTGTATCATTCAAAAATTTTATTGACCTGACACAAAGTTATAAGTAGGACTTAACTTTTGTAGTTAATCCATTTTATTTCAGAATAGGTAGGTCTTAGTGTTTTTAAACTAAGCCATCCCTAATATGCCACCGTCCCATACCGGTGCATATACATCCATATAAGTAGAACTTAACTTTTATAGTTAATCCAACTTATTCCAAATTAGGTAGGAGTTAGTATTTTAACTAATCCGTCCCTAGTATGCCACCATCCCATACCGGTGCATATAACCCTCCAAATAGCATAGTTTACAAATAACACTATGTATTCAACAACTATTCTCCAAAATATGCATCATTATAATCTAATACATAAATATCAATATTAGGCATTCACTATAAGGCCTAACAATAACATTCCAATAATGTAAACTGCTAAAATAATCTAAGCATTTACATTCTTCAACTTGTCCATAAATCGATGCAGTTCCGTAGCAAGGTGTATATAAATTTGGTCCAACATAAGTATAGTTAAACATGGGTGTAACTAAGTCATGCCTCCACTGCAAGATTTAGAACCCAAGTTTCGGTCCATTAAGTTTAATAAAACAGGTTTATGAAACTTACTTCTCCAAACAGTACTATAATTGATACATTTATGTACAGACTTAAACATCAGTCTATTCCAACCAAGCATACACATTATTAAATAATAACATGCTTATAACAGAGCTGCAAAACATGATTCCAAACCTAAGAACTTGCAAAGGCATCAAATCTCCTCCAAACAGTGTTGTAACAAATGAGAGGTTTAACAGATTTAAATTATCAATCAATCCTAACAAAGCATACATGTATTTAAATAACATAATGCTCATAACTCAACTACAGAACATGATTAAAACTTAAGATCATGCAAAGAAATCAAATTGCAAATCAGTCTGCAACACAAGTCAGTTGCTCCCTTAACCACATACAGACCTTCGATCACACTGATGTTAATTCTGTCCTAGATTCTGAATGTAAGCTTGCTTTTTAATTATTTTATACATCTTAAGCAATGTATTACATCACTACAATAGCCTTTAAACCATTCCAAAAACTCAGACTCAGCCAAACATAACATAAAATTTTAGTTTTACGCACCATTAAGAGAAAGAGAAGGCTCTAAGTTTCACAGAGCCTTCTCCAAACTAGGAGAGCCGACTCCCCTTCCTTGGGAGCCGGCTCTAGATGGGTGGGAGCCAGCTCTCACCCCTAGAGAGCTGACTCTAGTGTTTTGGGAGCAGGCTCCCTCCATTTTTGGAGCCTGCTCTCACCCCTAAGAGCCCTGGCTTGTTCTGCATATGTCATATTCGACTCCGGCGGTTTCAGTCTTTAAAAACAGTTTTATTACAGATTTTAAAGTCCTATCCTCATCCCAGATTAATCACAAGACAGAGTTATATGAACAAGAATGGAAATAAACATCAGTTTATAGAACAACGACAATCAGAGTTTCAAACTAAACTTGCAAACTACTGCTAAACAGATTAAATTCAAAGATCTTAGAAACTGTTTCAACATGTATAAATGATGTAATTAAGTCTTACTTTAATTCCTGGAGTGTAACTAAGCATGCACAGAACATAAATTCCTGGGAAAGAGAAGATCAGAAACTTGCCTTTGAGTTTCAGATTTGAAACTCTAATTCCACAGTTTTTGTAAGATACGTTTGTGTCCTAACTGCAAGTCTGCTCCTCTAGTGCTTTGGTTCAACCCAGAAACACCCCGTGCCTTCCTCTTTGAACTGCTTTAATAATCAACCAAGGTTACTCTGCGTTTCTTTCTAACTCCTCCCTCTGTTTCTCCGGGAATTTTATTTGTTTGCAACCCTAGGTAGAATGTACATACGTATATTTATAGACCTATAAACCCTATCTAGTTGTATTCCAAGAATAAAACATCTTAATAGGTAAATTAATAAGGCGGCTACATCTTAACACCTAAAACCCTAAGTTACGATACACCAGCTCCTATAAACCGTGAATTAACTATATTAAACAATTACGTAATTACAGTAATTAATAACAGTCAACTAATACACGTAAATAATTAAATCAAATACACACCAATTAACTAAAAAAACATAATAAAAATCAACTAAATAATTTAAATAAAATAATTAACTCAATCAAATTATCCAAGTAATTAATTAAAACAAATTTAAGTAAATCATTAATTTTAAAAAAAATACACGCTTAATCAATTAAACAAACCAAAACACATAGCTCACATATTAAAAATGCAATAAAAATCAAAATTATCAAAATTAAATTCCCATTCTATCCTTTTGGAAACTAGGGGTATTACAACCATCAGTACTTTCACCACCGCCACTGCCATTGTCTTCCACCAACACAATTACCGCCTTATACCGCAGCAGCCTTCCATCACCACCACCTACGCCCCTACCTTTTTCTACCTCCACCACCATCGTCACTGCTATTTACCACCACTATAATTTCTTTTTAAAAAATTATAAAAGAATCTTATTCTGTTAATTTAATTTATTTGTCAGTAATATGGTATTTTGAAAAATTCAATTTGAAATTCATTCAATTCTTAATTTTAAATTGGTCCAACTAAAAAATAGAATGGTTATTATTATTTCATTCCTACGTGTTTCATATTTGTAACCAAATAATAGAATGGGAATAGACATTTCATTTCATTCCCATTCTCATTCCAGTTCCACTTGCATTCTATTCCATTCTTGCACATCAAACATAGGTGTTTAACATTCAGCCTTAAATGAGTGTGAGGAAAGGGAGTTGAATGTATCTAATATTTAACCCTTGATGTTTGTTTGTGATTTGGGCCAGTCATGCTGTCCGAGGTTGGGTTATTGTTTTGTCCTTTTGGGCTTGGGCTTCCAATCATGGATTGTTTTGGCCCAAGGCCTTTTCTCACTTGTATCATCTTTTGTTAATCCTAGTTGTTTAATCTTGAGGGAAAAAAAAAAAGAAAAAAAAAAAAAGGAGTTGAATGTATCATAGATTTGGTAATATCATTTGTAAATAAAAAATAAATAAAAAATTGCATGTGTCATTTGAAGAACCAAACCTATATTTGTCCCTGCTACATCCAATCCCACTTATCTTTTTCTTTTTCCAAGAGGTAAAACTGTTGGATATGCAATATGAATAGACAATCAAACAACTTTTGAAATTTACTAACGCCTAAAAATCATATAGTATTAAAAGTAAGTAAAATAAAATAAAAAACAATCATTCAGTTAAAATACTTGAAAATTTCCAAGGTTTTTAACAAAGAATTTGGAAAAAAGTAGTAGAAACAGAATCAATTATATGAGGACTAAGGTGACATTCCCTTGGGTTGCTTAGTACGTGGTTGTCATTCTACCATAAGCTTAGGAGTGTGCATTAAGGTAAGAGCCAAGTTTTACATTTATAGAAGCTACTACTACCTTCACTAAAAATATAGTTAGGGTGAGTGGGGATCGTCCCAAGGGATTGGAGTCGTACTAGCTTGTGGAATCATAATTAGGGTTAGTAGGTCGAGTGATCAAACAAATAGTTGGTTGGTTGATTAAACTAGAGAGCAAATTAAACTAAATAATTGAATGCAATAAAGAGCAAGTAAGAGAGAGAGAATTCTTGGGGTTTAGAGGTCACCACCAAAAAATACTTTTCTACACCCTTAACAAGTGACTAATGAGGGAAATGTGTGTTGGAATATTGATGTGTGTGTGTGTTTGGTTGATTCAATTAGCAAGGGTGACCAATTAAGCATACATTATCTAATCAACATGTGAAAAACACAATATATCTAGCAATTAAGTATATATTGTCTAAATAGTATGTGAAAAACACAATATATCTAGCAATTAAGTATATATTGTCTAAATAGCATATGAAAAGCACAATATATCTAGCAAGTCATTAATCCTTTCATTAAGCTCACAAGCCAAATACACCACATGGTTAGAGACATATGCTACTTGCATTCAAAAGTATGGAACATCAAACAACAAGCATGGATTGTCCTCCCATCTAACAACTATGCTACCACTACACTACAATTAAGCTAATGACATGAAATTAAACTAATTAAGCTAAGGGAGATGCACAATCCATCAAGAAATGAGCATGAACCATCTAGAAAATTACAAGAGCATTCTTTTAAGCACAATGTTTTGACAATCTCTAGATCTATGGCATTAATACACATAGACATGCACCAATAACACAAGAAATAGAGACAAACACATGAACATCTATTCTAGCATACATAGACATATGGATAGAATGAAATGATCAATTGGAAGCATTAAACCACATAAATCATTGAATAAACAAGATCTATATATATAAAAGTGCCAAAACATATATTACAACACTAATCCCTCAATAATACACAAAATCAAGATATAGAAAGCATGCTTGAGGCTAACTCTAGCCCCAAGAGGATGTCTAGCCACTCATGGTAGTGCTGCTAACTCCATGGTAGAGATTTGCTCCTTGGTTGATGAAGAGTCTCCAATGGTGTCTCTAGCCTCCTCCTCCTCTAAGCTTGCTCTCCAAGAGTTCTTAAAAGGTATGAGATGATATGATGTGATGTAATATGTTTTTTTTTGTAAAAAGTAATCCTTATCTTTATATAGGTAGGTCAAATGACACACAAAATGAGCCGGGGTCGTGCACAAAATATTCCCTAATGATTGGATAAAGGACAACTTTCAATGAGCTGGAAATTTAACTTTTTCGTACTAGAGGAAGTTCGATCGATCGAACCTTGGACTTGGATCGATTGAACATGGCTGAGATCTATCGAACTGAAGTTGGATCGATCCTTAATGGCAGCGCTTTTTGGATAAAGACAAATCTGAGATATTTTGAAGATATTTTTGGGAAAAGGACAAAAGTGGTTGGTAGGGTGGTACAACTAGATAAGATCAATCATTTGGATAAGGATAAGGCAGTTCGATCGATCGAAGAATGATGTTGGATCGATCGAACTTTTGAGATCTCTGAAAATGTCATCATGGCTCTGATCCATCTTGAAGTGCTGAGATCGATCATGTTGGTTCGATCAAACTTTGATCTAAGATCGATCGAAGATGTTGATTTCCACCTTTTTCTTCCTTTTGCTTCCACTTGGCTCCTTTCTTTGATTTATCCCAGAATTGCTTCATTTCTGCTCTTATTTGGCTGAGTTAGCTTATTTTCGGGATAAGTGCCTGAAAATGGAAACAATAGGAAATCAATCTAAAACGGTAAAGTAAGATAGATAAGGGTACTAGAATGCCTAAGCATAAGGGGTTTAAATACATACTTTTCAACGCTCATCACACCTCCAAAGTTATATTACTAGTCCCTAGCAATGAATTAGAAAGTAAATGAATGAAATGAACAACTATACAAGTATGAATCTAGAAAATAATAAATGGATAATGCCACTTTCGTAGGGAACACGATTGCACTTAGCATATGCAACAAGCCTTTTAAACCCCTAGGTTACCCCTAGTGGACGAGTGAAGTCTCGTGAGGGTTTCCAGAAATGATACCCATAAACATTAAGCTCATTCTTTCAAAAGAGGCACCAATATTACAAATAAGCATTGGGAGAAAACTACCTCAAGTATGCAATGTTTCAAACATTTCTAAGCAATCTCCCAAAATCTCAACATCAAGTAAGCAAGTATGGTCCTCCACACGTTAAGAAAATGATCATGCAAATCAAAACAACTCTAGAATCCTTTTTGAGTGGACCGGTATCAAATATGTTGCTATCTAAGCCAACTAGAGAATTAATCACATCATTACCCTTAAACTAGCATGCAAATCTAGTACCGATCATCAAGACAAAAAGTGGACCTTTTATTAAAACTTTATTGTTCTAGGTGCGCTTATTATTTTCACTCGATTTTTTTTTATAGGATCAAAGATGGAAGCATGGTGCAATGTGTTGACCTATTAAGCTTTCTAGCGATTCATGAGGTCGAATGTTAGGTCAATGACTCCAAACCAGACGGCTTTAGGGCACTAGGTGTTCAAACACCCCTACGAACTTACAAGCTCAAATCAATTAGGCTACAAATCAAGACAACCTCCATCTAATCATTTCCCACTTCTCACCTTTTGGGAGAAATCCTTACTTTTTATTACTTTTGCAACTTTTATTTCTTTTTTTTTTTTTTTTTTAATTCAATTATTAACCTAGAGTTTGGGCCCTCCACCTTTCGGCGCGAGAAGTTCAGTGCTTGATGAGGCTAGAATTCCGGCTACTTAGTGAAAAGGGGTTGTTATCCACCTTTATCGAGAATGAAAGCTTTCAATGCACTACTAGCCTAATTGGGATATAATCAATTCAATAATCAACAAAGCATGTATCCCACAAATGAATGCTAGTGTGCACCTGTGCTAGTGTAGAATTCTAAAGTGAATCTCAAAACAATCACAAAATTAAGATGATGTGGACCACAAATGCAAGCAAGATATCAATCTTTCGAAAAATTTACTCCTAAATAGCATCCATAAGGCATATAAGGAGTATTGGACTCTCAAGTCAAGCAATTTTTAAATTTTAAGCAATATAGTCCTTAAAAGATCAAAATCATAGCTAAATATGGACCAATCATAGAAAATACACAAGTTATGCTCAAAATTTTGAAGTTTAAAACTAATACTGTAAAATATACCATTACCCCCAAACTTAAACGGCACAATGTCCTCAATGTGTAAAGAGAACAAAAGGAAAGAGTATACCGGTGTAATTAAGGCATTGAATGATCGGGGTTGAAGTATCCGAAGTGGGTGGCATGGCCCCCCCAAACTTGGGATTAACTGTAGTCCTAAAATTTGGCACTCGAATAACAAAAAGGGATAATCAGTGCATAGTGGACATGCAAGTGTAAATGAAATAAAACAGTGAAAGGGATATAAGCGTGGTCCTGAAAATCGGATAACACTTTCTCACTGAAGTCACTGTGATGTACCTGATGGAGTCAAACATACAGATATAAGAATATAACACATGACATCCATAACAAAAGCATATATAAATAAAATAGAGTACTGGATACATCAAAAGATCAAAACCGACAGACCGGTTGCAAATATAATAATGTAGCAGACTAGCAACATAGATATAGAGTATAAAAAGATAGAGAGATAGGGAGTCTCAAGCAGAGGATGCAGGACTAGCAGGGCGATCTCCGCGGATTTCCCTGGATAAGTCAGCAAGTGCAGCCATGATCTCTGCATGGAAGGAAGCAATGTCAGCTCTAATGGCGAGCAGGGTATCCTCCAAAACTTGCATTTGTGCTTCAAGGCTAGCTATTTGATCAAGAGCCTTAGATGCAGGTGGAGCAGAAGAATGGGCAGTCTGTGCTTGGGAGGACTCTGCAGGCTCCTGTGTCCGAACATACTTTTGTTTAGTCATGTCCTACAAAAAGGAAAGGGAAACTTACAATGGGAGTTAATGCTAAAATAAAGAATTGAAAGCATAACATAGAGACATGCATGTCAAATGAGATAGACAAAACAGATAGATGACATGAATCTATGCAAGTGACAGGATATGAAGCATGCTAAACAATGTAAGTATAAAATGCATCCAATGTGGAATATCACAGACATTGGGCATATATGAGATAACATGAACATAATACATGATGAATAAAGTGTGTGTATGAGATCTGTGAAGTTCGATCAATCACAAAAAGGTTTGAGATCGATCTCAAAACTTCGATCGATCTGAGAAATTTGAAAAACTAAGTTCGATCGATCTGAGATAGAAGTTCGATCGATCGAACTGTGCGAAGATGAAAATTGAAAGGTCACAGATCTGTGACTTTGGAAGCACAGGAGCCACACGAACAAGGTCGTGGGCCTGTCAACTCATCAAATCATCAATCCTACTCACATAGCATGGCCCATACTGCCACAGATCGAATCAAAACTCAAAAATATATAACCATATATACATATATATACACATATATACAAACATGCTTTAAGCTCATCAATGGTGGATTTCATCAACAAAATATCCTAGATCTAGTATGTAGGCAATATGTATTGTCCAGTTGAAGCTTGAAATGACAAGGTGTGGCTCGGATCTTACCTCAAGTCGCGAGAGAAGATGAAGATGAAAATCCGAGAGGAGAGAGAGAGAATCAATGTTTGGATGTCGCCGGAGAAGATGATGAAGATGGGTGAGTGCAGTGGTGACGGGAATGAGGGACAAGGGTTTGGAGGGTTGGATCGATCTAATGAATCAATCTTGAGACCCTCCAGATCTATTTTTAAAAACTTTTCCCGATTAGTTCGATCGATTGAACTAAGATGTTAGATCAATCGAACTTGATGATCTCTCTTCAAAGTGTTTTTGGAATTTTTGAAAAATTAAAAACTAAAATTAAAAATTAAAATTGAAAAATAGCAAATATTTTTGGATTTTTTTTTTTTAAAAAAAAAAAAATTAAAAAGTCGAATAAAGTCAAACAAAATTCAAAATAGAGAATTGAAGAATTGAGATCGATTTGAACAAAATGTTCGATCGATCAGACAGAGAGCAAAAATATGCAGATTTTTGGTTCAAAAATTTGATGAAGTCCTGGAACTTGCAGATCGATCGAACTTTGAAGTTGGATCGATCTAATGTCTTCTGATCGATCTGAGAATAAGTTCAAACGATGGGACAGAGAGGTGATCTGGATACAGGTGGATGCTGGTCGAAATTTTTTCTAAGTGTTGGATGCAGATGGAAGTTCGATCGATCGAACTCTCATTTGAGGTCGATCGAACTTATGCAAAATGCTCAATCACAACATAAAAATCATGCAATCCTAATCACAGTCCTTAGCAATGCATATGAACCAAAAACAAGTATCTAGACTTTGCAAGAAATGAAATTCAAGATAGAAATGAGGGAGGAATAGGGTTTTGACACCCTACAAAATGTCGTGCTAGTTTTTAACGTCTCTAGCAAGACATTGGGCTCTTTTAGGACGGATCAAAGATCTTGTAATGCATCCCCTCCTTGTTGGGGTGATAGATGCTTTGAACTCCAACCAACAAATAGTTCTTTGAGGAACTTGTTGGATTAAGCTCAAGAGAAGCTTTTGATCCCTTGTCAATGTAATCACAACCTTTGGGCTGCCATGCCCTTTCAAAGCAAGAACTTGAAACAAGACTTTGAGAATGCAAGGTTGAAGATAATCCCTTTGAAGTTTTGGTCTTACACAAAAGCTCACTTCTTTGACATTGAAGATCATAACATTTGTCTACAACATTAACCTCTCCTTTATATTTGTCAAATGAATTAGGTGTGGGGTTGAAGATATTCAACTTCACCTTCATGTGGCCAAATGATATCTTCATTATCCCCGTCCTACAATTGATGTTGGCATTAGCGGTTGCCAAGAAAGGATGGCCAAGGATAACGGGAATTTGGCTTTTAGGATTGGGGACCAGTTCCGTGTCAATGACAACGAAATCAACGGGGAAGAAGAATTTGTCAATCTTAATCAAAACATCCTCAATTATACCTCTATGCTTCTTAATGGATCGGTCGGCAAGTTGTAAAACTACCGACGTCGGTTTCAATTCACCTAGGCCCAATTTGACATAAACCGAGTATAGAAGAAGGTTAACACTTGCTCCTAAGTCAAGAAGCGCCCTATTAATGATATGATCACCAATAATGCATGAAGTAGTAGGTGAACCGGGGTCCTTAAACTTTGGTAAAGTGTTATGTTACAAAATTGAGCTTACTTGCTCGGTCAAAACCACTTTTCTTGGTGCTTGGCTCTTGTTCTTCCGCTTTTGGGTACACAAGTCTTTCAAGAATTTGGCATAAGCCAGAATTTGCTTGATTGTATCCAAATCTGGAATATTGGCTTTCACTTGCTTAAACATTTCCATGATTTCATTGGTTTTTGCCTTTTGCTTGTCTTTTGAAATTGATCCTTTTAAGGCATCCGAAAATGGAACTTTTGGCTCAAACACTTTTTCAGCATTTTCTTTTAAAGTCTCTTCAACACAAGAAGTTTTTAAATCACTTTGCTTCAAATCATTTTTTAACAAAATCTTTTCAAATTCATTTTTTTTTGCAAATCTTTCTTCAATTCATTTTCAAAATCATTCTTCAAATCACATTTTGAAGCTTTCTCATTCACAAGATCATGTGTATGCAATAAAGGAGGAATGGGATGTGAAATGGGATGGGTGATAACTTGAGGTTGCATCGGTTCACTCTCTTCATTGGACATTTCAACTTGATTGTCCATAATCCTACCACTCCGCAAGGTAGTCACCACATTAACATGCTTAACGGTGTGGACTTCCAATAAAGAATGGGTTTCCACAACACATTGTTGCTTAGGTGGGGCATTCATAGGCATATTTCCCTTCTTTCTAGCATTAAGCGTGCTTGCTATTTGCCCTACTTGGGTTTCTAGCTTCGCAATTGATTGAGAGTGAGAATGAAGCAATTGAGTGTTAGCCTCAAGAGTGCCCAAAACATTCAAAACTTTTTCTTCAAAGGCGGGACTTCTAGCATTTCCTTGGGAATAAGATTGGTTGGGAAAATGAGAGTTAACAAATTGATTCCCTTGTGATTGGTAAGGTCTATAACCTTGGGATCCTTGGTTTTGAAGTAGAGGTGGAATGTACTTTCCTTGAAAACTGCCTTGGGAAGGGTTTGAGCCCTCTTCTTGGTTTTTCCAAGAGAAATTCGGATGATTTCTCCAATTTGGATTATAATGAGTATCATAAGGATTGTTCCCTTGGTTCACAAAAGCTGCATTGACTTATTCTTTAGGTTCATTTTGCTCTTGTCCGTGAGAACAATGAGAAGTAGAATGAAGAACACTAGAATAAGTCATACATGTTTCATTTGATGCATGATGAGAATGGTTAAGGAAGGAAGATACTTGGTTCGCCGAGTTTTGGTTAATAAAAAATTGATCAAACCTTTGAGATAAAGACTTCATTTCGGCGGCTATTTCATTTGAATGGTCGACTTGATGTAAGCCAACACTCTTCCTACCTTGTGAATTTTTACCATTTTTGGATGATAATGTTCTATGCAAAGAATTTTCACTCATGCTCTCATTAAGACGCCACACGTCATCCTCATGCCTATGAATGTATGAGCCACCCATGGAAGCATCAACCATGCCTTTGTAATTGTCCGATAAGCTCTCAAAAAAATATTGAACTAATTGCCATTTGGGTATGTCATGATGTGGACACTTCCTAAGCAATTCATTGAAGCGTTCCCATGCCTCATGAAACGTTTCTCCATCCCCATGTGAAAATTCCCGAATTGAGGTTCTCATGGCATTGGTCTTAGAAACCGAATAGTACTTCTTCAAGAACTCTTGTTGCATTTCTGCCCAAGAAGTGATTGAAAAAGGCCTAAGATTGTTAAACCAATACTTTGCCTTGTCTTTTAAGGTGAATGGAAAAAGTTTGAGTCTTAAGACCTCTTCCGGCATATCCGTATATTTTACGGTGGAACATACTTCTAGAAACTCATCCAAATGCTTGTAAGGTTCTTCACTTGGAAGTCCATGATAGTTAGGAAGCATTTGAATGGTTTGTGGCTTAATTTCATAGTGATGTGCTCTAAATGGTGGCAATTGAATGCATGTGGGTGCATTGTATTCATTAGGCATATAGTGATCTCTTAAAGCAAGTGGATGATTAGCAATTTGAGGTGCAACGTGGGCACCTTGATTTCGATTTCCTTGAATGGGGGACGTTGTGGAGCATACATTGGCATTGGCATTCCAAATGGAACTTGGCCTTGTTGTTGGTGAATGAATGGCCTAGGCATGTCTAATTGTGCTTGAATGTTCTCATGATGCACATTTGGATGGAGGATACCTTGTTGGTTTATATGACCAAGGTCCTCTACATGCTCTTCATTATGGCCTTCCATTGATGTAATGGATTGGGTAGAACTAGAACTTCCTCTTCCCCTAGGATTTCTAAATACGGATTCAAGATGCAAATCAAGAGGGACAACAGTTGGTCTTAGTGATCTACGACCACGTATGTATAATGTAAAAACACATAAACACAATGAATAAACAAACACTTCGACTTCACAACAATTCAATGAAACTTCCTCCACAAACATTTAACCCATACTCCTATGCTTTAACAACAATGATGCAAAGAACAATTAAGATAGCCTCCACACGGGTCGATGATTTAACTAAGGGATTGAGTAAGAAAAAGCTCATAAAGGTCCTATAGCACTTCAACTCCAAATTTATAGCTTAGCTTAGCAGTTTTTTAATTTTTTAGCATTTTTCCTTACTTGTTTAGCTCCTTTGCTTGGATGCTTTTTTGCTTGCCTTCTAGCTCAATGCTCCTTGTCAAAGATGAACAAACACAATAAGTAATCAAAAGAAAAATAAAAACAAAGTAAAGACACGATCAAAAGAGTACTAATTCCTAATTGATTCCACAACGACGTTGCCTAATCCCCGGCAACGGCGCCAAAAACTATGGTCATCGTTCTACCATAAGCTTAGGAGTGTGCATTAAGGCGAGGGCCAAGTTTTACATTTATAGAAGCCACTACTACCTTTACTAAAAATATAGTTAGGGTGAGTAGGGATCGTCCCAAGGGATTTGAGTCGTACTAGCTTGTGGAATCACAATTAAGATTAGTAGGTCGAGTGATCAAACAAATAGTTGGTTGGTTAATTAAACTAGAGAGCAAATTAACTAAATAATTGAATGCAATAAAAAGTAAGTAAGAGAGAGAGAATTCTTGGGGTTTAGAGGTCACCACCAAACGATACTTTTCTACACCCTTAACAACTGACTAATGAGGGAAATGTGTGTTGCAATATTGATGTGTGTGTGTGTTTGGTTGATTCAATTAGTAAGGGTGACCAATTAAGCATATATTGTCTAATCAACATGTGAAAAGCACAATATATCTAGCAATTAAGTATATATTGTCTAAATAGCATGTGAGAAGCACAATATATCTAGCAAGTCATTAATCCTTTCATTAAACTCACAAGCCAAATACACCACAAGGTTAGAGACATATGCTACTTGCATTCAAAAGTATGGAACATCAAACAATAAGCATGGATTGTCCTCCCATCTAACAAGTATGCTACCACTACACTACAATTAAGCTAATGACATGAAATTAAACTAATTAAGCTAAGGGAGAGACACAATCCTTCAAGAAATGAGCATGAACCATCTAGAAAATTACAAGAGCATTCCTTTAAGCACAATGTTTTGACAATCTCTAGATCTATGGTATTAATACACATAGACATGCACCAATAACACAAGAAATAGAGACAAACACATGAACATCTATTCTAGCATATATAGACATATGGATAGAATAAAATGATCAATTGGAAGCATTAAACCACATAAATCATTGAATAAACAAGATCTATATATATAAAAGTGTCAAAACATATATTAAAACACTAATCCCTCAATAATACACAAAATCAAGATGTAGAAAGCATGCTTGGGGCTAACTCTAGCCCCAAGAGGATGTCTAGCCACTCATGGTAGTGCTTCTCCAACCCTCAAGGGCTAACTCCATGGTAGAGATTTGCTCATTGGTTGATGAAGAGTCTCTAATGGTGTCTCTAGCCTCCTCCTCCTCTAAGCTTGTTCTCCAAGAGTTCTTACAAGGTATGAGATGATATGATGTGATATGATATGTTTTTTTTTTTTTTTTTTTGTAAAAAGTAATCCTTATCCTTGTATAGGTAGGTCAAATGACACACAAAATGAGTTGGGGTCATGCGCAAAATATTCCCCAATGATTGGATAAATGACAACTTTCAATGAGCTAGAAATTTAACTTTTTTGCACTGGAGGAAGTTCGATCGATCGAACCTTGGACTTGGATTAATCGAACATGGTTGAGATTTATCGAACTGAAGTTGGATCAATACTCAATGGCGGCGCTTTTTGGATAAAGACAAATCTGAGATATTTTGAAGATATTTTTGGGAAAAGGACAAAAGTGGTTGGTAAGGTGGTACAACTAGATAAGATCAATCATTTGGATAAGGACAGGGCAGTTCGATCGATCGAAGAATGATGTTAGATCGATCAAACTTTTGAGATATCTGAAAATGTCATCATAGCTCTGATCTATCTTGAAGTGATGAGATCGATCATGTTGGATCGATCGAACTTTGATCTGAGATCGATCGAAGATGTTGATTTCCACCTTTTTCTTCCTTTTGCTTCCACTTGGCTCCTTTCTTTGATTTATCCCAGAATTGCTTCATTTCTGCTCTTATTTGGCTAATTAGCTTATTTTCGAGATAAATGCCTGAAAATGGAAATAATACGAAATCAATCTAAAACGGTAAAGTAAGATAGATAAGGGTACTAGAATGCCTAAGCTTAAGGGGTTTAAATACGCACGTTTCAGCACTTATCAGTACGCAATTAGAGGCAAAATAATATAAACCCTATAAATAAGCAAAGGTAAATCAAATTCCCAACATTGTACATAATACTATCACATTGATAAGCTTAATCAAGCAAAGATGAGGTTAATATTGCTAAAATCTTGAAAATAACAAATTTCATATAAATACAATAAGAAAATGGAATTATTTTATCTTTTGTGCTCTGTTAAAGAAAAAAAAATTGGATGGAAGGGAAAGAAAAATGGATGGATGACACATCCCCAGGGAATAGATTGTATCTTTCCTTTTTTTTTATTTGGTATGTTCATTATGAGAGAAGAAAAATAAAATTTTAAATTGTTTTTACCATTATATTCATTAATTTATATAATATTGTAATTCATAGAGAATAATAGTATAATTTAAAACTTGTGTAATTTAGGATGTATTTAATTTAAAACTTTAAAATAGTACACTTTTCTTTCTTCCTCTCTTCCGCCCATTTTTGGACAAATGAAAATTTGTAAAGAATAAAGGATGATACATCTCCCCTATTATCATTTCCTTCTTTGTATAATCTCTATTGAATAAAATAAGTTTGTTAATTCCTTCTTATTTTCTTTCCATACCTTTTTTATTCTTTTCTACCGAACAAAGCTTATGGTTCCTAAAAAATATTTTTACTAGTGTTGCGAGCGCGCGCACGTGTATATCAAAAACTAAACCCGACTATAATGAGCTTTTGTTTTCTAAAAACTGTTTTGTAATTTTTCCAACTAAGCGAATTTTCAAATTGAAAAAATTGAGAATTGTTCTCTGTTCTAATTCTCTAAAAACTGTTCTTAAAAATAATTTTGGGAGTTGCAAACTAAGCAAGGACATTCTTTTGCATCTCTCCCATTCGAGAAAAGGACATTCTTATCAATATAAACTTATTTTATAAAGACAAGTTGATAATGCTAACTCCTTACAAACAAATTAGTTTGTTGGGAGAGGGATTTTGTGCAGAAAAAAGAAAAGAAAAGTTAATGAGGGTTTAATGCAAAAACTTAATAGTCAAGACTCAAGAGAAATTTATTGTAATTTTCCCAATAAATGAATTAGAGTTATGTGGTGTTTCCCTTATTTTATGTGTGTAAATATATTTCTGGTAAATTAACATGTATATAAAAATAGGAATTTTTTTTTTTTTGAGTAACAAAGGGAGCATACCCCAAGAATAATCATCAAGAAATGGGCTAAAAAGCATAGACACTTTACCTAGGGGTGTCGTGGTAGTGTCGAATACGTAGACATGACTCAAACACTTGTCGGTCACGACTAGAAGTGTCTATGCTTTTTAGATATGTTTAAGACATTTTCAGGGCGCGACGAGGAGGTTTTGCAATTATTAATTTTTTTATTTTTATTTTATTTTTATTTTTTATAGGGATTTAACTCAATTTAAAGTATATTACTCCCTCCGTCCCAAAATACTTGGCCTTCTTTCTATTTTTGGATGTCCCGAAATTCTAGTTCCTCAATTTTAAAAGCTAAGCTTTTCCCAAAATATCCTCAACTTTAAAAAACTTATATATTCAACTAAAATAATTTTAAATGAGTAGTTTTATTATTTAAAAAGGGAAGAATGCATTAAATTATTGTCTACTTAAAAACTTGGAGTCCCAAAAATGGATAAATATTTTGGGACAGAGGGAGTAACAAACATCTAACTCTAGGTTTGAAATTAATGATTTCATTCGTGATTGTATGGATAAAATGAGTAAAAGTTATTATTATTATTTTGATATATAAGAATATATTATTATATATTATATATTAGTTTTTTACTTATTATATTATATAATAATAATATATTATTATTATTATTATAATATAATATATTATTATATCATTATTTGTGTCCTATTTTATTGTGTTGTCTACTCGTACCTAGACCTGTCAATGGATCGACGATTATCCAGATATTGATTGGGAAAAAAATCCAATAATCTGATAATGATTCGAATCCAATAAATCCACTTCCTTAACAAATTAGATATGAATTATAAGTAATTCGATCCGATCCTATCTGATTAAAATTATATATATATATATATATATATATATATATATATATATATATATAAAATTTCATTACAATATACTATATATGAATGTTATATATATTAGTTATCTACTATTAAATTTACATATATTAATTATTTATCACTCTATTCATTTGATTGTATAGTTATATTATGCACCATTCTATTTATTAATAATTCTCCACTCCATCTAACCTTATAACTATACATGTGTTGACACCCATTTTGGTAAATGCTTCGGCAGTGACATGGCAGTTGTTTTGGACTGGCAGTTGGTTTGGGCTAAAGATCATTACAGGGTTACATGGATCAAACAATGGGCTTGGACTATAATTGGGATAGTGACGTGGTGGTTGATGATGTGTTAAATGAGGACTATATTTTGCATGGATTAAAATTACATGCAAGGGCGTTACAGATAGAGTTATCTTGAATATTTTGAAGTAACCAATGGATAGTAATCATATTGCTAATATATATCGATTAGTTCATTTTAGTTGAATGCCGATGGTTATTTCTAGGATTAGTTTATTTTGAATTTACTGTTAGTTATGTGATAAAGTTGTATTGTAATTACAATACTTATCTATAGGAATTAGTTTACGTATTATTCTATAAATAATTGTAGAGGCATGCTATGTTAGAGGTCCAGCACCCTTAGAATCTTTTTATTAATGTTATTGCTTTCTTAAGCTCTTCCCCCATATAGCAACCTTGCTATTTTTATATTTCTCTCAATCTCCTTCTCTCAATCTCTTTCTATCTCTCTTTCTCTTAATCTCATTATCTCTATCTCCTTCTATATCTATATCTTCTCCCCTTTCTATTCTCTCAAATTGTTACTATTTTACTCACTGATTGAAAGTCTTTTTAATTAAAGCAATCCTGAACTCATAAGAGGAGTTTACTTGTTCTCTTTCTTTTCGCATCGCCTAAAAGTTAACATTCTCAAAGGGACTACAGCTAACAATACACATTCGAACCATACAATTGGTTCTGGCACGCCCACACACATCAAATTCAAAATCGGCTAAGCCATCCGATTTTAGCATTAACATTCTTGGCACAGTCGGTGGGACCCCGCTAGGTGAGTTAATTTATAGTAAAGATGCCTCCCAGGCCACAAAATTCGAAGAGAGACGTTAACAACGACGACGACGTCAAAGAGGAAATCCAGCAAACTGGCCAAGTCGGATAAAATGTAGCAGAATCATCCCTTCCATCGAATGTTCCAATCATTCAAATGCTTAAGGCTCTCATGCAGAGAGTGGATCGTTAGGAGGCCCGTTTGGAGGCTCGAATGGATGGCATGAGTTCGCAGAACAATTCCTAAATGAATTCAATTCATAGGATATAAGCAATAGTGGTTCAAATGTCGGCTGCCCAAAGCCGACATGATCAAGATGAAGCCTCAAATGCCCATGAGTCATTATTTCAACATTTTTCTTCATCATCAGAGATTATTCCTCAAGGGCCACAAACAACGATGGCAGGATTAGTCCCGTCGAATCCAACTCTCAGCATGCCCATCGATAATATGCCAAATCCAACTCTCGACACGCCTATTGGTAATCTGCTAATACTATCAAAGCCACCGGTAATCACTGCTGTGCTGATATATCAGCTACCAGTGAATCGCTAGCAAAATCAAAATGTGCAATGCTCATAAATGTAGCCGATTTTTCCTCTGAGAGATCAGCATGACGTAGGTAATCAAAACCAAGGGAGGATCAATCTATTAGTTCCACCAGTACCACCGGCGGTTGCCGGGGGGCATATAATTGCAAATCCACAACGGGAATGGGTTGACCCATATGCTCCACTTCACCCGAATGAACCTCCAGTTCAAAATGCATGGATTGATAGGGCTCAGATTTTAGCCCTAATCCAGGCCGAGGTAGCACAGGGATGTAGATGCGCTCGGTCCATGTACAGAAAGCCCTATCCTGACTATGTCGATGCTCATAATTTACCTTAAAATTATCACTATCCCGATTGTACTATGTACAGCGGTGAGGAAATCTTTTCCACAGTGCAACATATTGCAAGGTTTACAGTACAATGTGGGGAAACAGGACCTAATCCTTGGTTAAAAATGAGGTTATTTTCTAACTCCCTAGCCGATGCAACATTTGAATGGTACAGTAATCTGCCGGCTAATTCTATTTAGACATGGGATGAAATAGAGAGGCCTTTCATACCTAATTTTACCGAAAGAGGCAGAAGCTACGTTAGCAATTATATCTCGACTATCTCAATTACCGTGCGAATCGGTTGAAACTTTTATGGCCAGGTTCAGAAGGGATAAACTTAAATACTGAGTAAGTCTGCTTGAACCAGACTATATCAAGTTAGCATTGAACGGTTTGGACATTGAGCGTCACAAAAGTTTTGATGGGGTTGAGTTTCAAGATCTCTTCAATTTAGCAGATAAAGTTACTCGGTATAAAAAAATACTTAAGGAAGAGAAGGAAAGAAAGAATTCCTCCAATGGTACTTATAATAAAGACCCTAATTAATAAGTGTTCTTGGGAGAAGTTAGTGATGAACTAGAAGTTGAGGTTGCCGAAATTAACATCAAGAAGCCTTACATCTATGAGGCATTGATCAAGCCTAAGCCAACCACGGGGGGCAATGCAACTTCAGCGTCGACAGCACGGAAAGGAGTTGCCTATACAGGGAAAATTTATTCTTTCGACTTAGCAAAAACATAACAAAATTTTGATCATCTAATGGCCGATAAAATGATCAATTTGCCTAAAGGGCATAAGATCCGATCGGCAGGTGACCCGAAAGGAAAAGAGTATTGTGGTGGTGTTTAAGCCGCGGTTCACCAACAATTTAAAAAGATGTTGAACTAAGAGTGTGAGTGTGCAATGTGGCCAAGTTTTAAATTTGTAAAAGCCACTACTACCTCTAACTAAAAATATAGCTAGGGTGAGTAGGGATCGTCTCAAGGGATTATAGGTGCCTTTGCAATGGAAATAACATATAGGGTTAGTAGGTCGAGTGATCAAAGATTGGTTGGATTGATTGATTAAGCTATTATGCAAATGAAATTAAAGTAAACAAAATTCAATGATCAATAAATTAGAGAAAGATATAGAGGGGAGGACTTGGGGTACTAGAGCTCACCACTAAGCTTAATTTCACTAGACACTAGCAATTGTATATTAATGGGGAAATTAACTTGTAACTTGTGTGTGTGTGTAACATTAACTGAAACTAGGCATGGATGGCAAATAAGTATGGATTGTCAAGCCAAGTCGAATGGAAAGCACAACCTATCAAATGAGACCAAAATCCATTCAATGAAACCACAATTTATGCACACACAACTATCTAGAAACATACACCTAATGTATTCATAAGTATGGAACACCAAGGAACAAGAATAGATTATCCATCTATCTATGAATTTAAAGCAACTACACTACATCTACACTAAAGACATGAAATTAAACTAAGTAAGCTAAAGGTGTGGTACAATCCATCAAGAAACAAGTGTGAACCATCAAATAAATTGTAAGAGTGTTCAATTAAGCTCTATGTTTTGACCATCTCTAGATTAACTTCATCCATATACACATAGACATGCATAAACTCCACTAAATCTAGAGAAAAACACATGAATCATCCATTCTAACATACATAGACATATGGTTAGAAGTAGATAATCAATTGAAAGCATTAATCCATACACATCAAGTAGAAACCACAAGATATATATGTAATATCCAAGATCAAAACATTGTTACAAATAAATCCCCAAAAATATACAAAGAACTAAGTCTAGGAAGCAAACTTAGGGGCTACTCTAGCCCCAAGTAGATGTATAGCCACTCATTGAAGTAGTCATCTAACCCTCAAGGGCTATCTCCATGGTAGGAATGACCTCCTTCTTGATGGAAACCCTAGAAGAATGGAAGAACTCCCCAAAAATGTGTAAAGCTCTCTAATCTCTAGCCTTCTCTCCAAGATAAGAGAAAATACAAGTTATGTTGAATGTTACAAGTTATCATGTAAAAATGGCTCAAAATCCTTATATAGGTAGGTCAAGTGTCACACCCAATAGTCTGGGCTCGTATACCAAGGTCCCTCCAATGATTGCACCATGAGCCAACTTTTAATGAGCTGGAATTTATTTTTTTTTGGACTTGAGGAAGTTCGATCGATCAAACTATGTTGAGATCGATCGAACTTGGCTGAGATCCAATGAATGCTGCAGAGATGGATCATCCTTGGCAGCGCCTTTTTGAATAAAGAAAAATCTTTGAGATATTTTGGGATATTTTTGGGAAAAAGACAAAAGTGGTAGGTGGGTGGTAGGTGTGGATAAGATCGAATCATTTCGATCGATCTAGAAAATGTTGGATTGATCGAACTTGGTAAATTCTTTTGGATAAGGACAAAGGCTTGGATCCATCTTGAATTGTTTAGATCGATGAACTTTCGATCAATCGAAGAAATTATGAGATCGATCGAACATGTTGAATTTCTATACTTTGCTTCATTTAACTTCCACTTTGCTCCTTTCTTCCATTCAGCTTGAGTTAACTTCTTTAATGCTCTTATTTCGCTGAATTGACTTTTTTTTGGGATAAGCACCTAAAAAGGGCAATAACACAAAATTAGAATAAAACGGAAAAGTAAGATAGATAAAGGTTCTAGAATACCTTATCTTAAGGGGTTTAAATGCGCACTTTTCAGCGCTCATCACACCCACAAACTTAAATATTGCTAGTCCCTAGCAATGAACTATGAAGTAAAAGAATGAAATGAACATCTATATAACTATGAACTAGAAAATAATAAATGGATAACGCCACTTTCGTAGGGAACACGATTGCATTTAACATATGCAACAAGCCTTTTAAACCCTTAGGTTACCCCTAGTGGATGAATGAAGTCTCGAGAGGGTTTCCAGAAATGATACCCACAAACATTAAGCTCATTCTCACTAAAGAGACACCAATATTGCAAACAAGCATTAAGAGAAAACTACCTCAAGTATACAAAATTTTAACCATTTCCAAGCAATCTCCCAAAATTTCAACATCAAGCAAGCAAGTATGGTCCTTCACACATCAAGAAAATGATCATGCAAATCAAAACAACTCTAGAATCCTTTTTGAGTGGACCGGCATCAAATATGTTGCTATCTAAGCCAACTAAAGAAATGATCACATCATTACCCTCAAACTAGCACACAAATCTAGTACCGATCATCAAGACAAAGAGTGAACCTTTTATTAAAGCTTCATTGTTCTAGGTGCGCTTACTCTTTTCAGTCGATTTTTTTTTTTTTTTAAATCCTAAGGATCAAAGACGGAAGTATAGTGCAATGTGTTGATCTATTAAGTTTTCTAGCGATCCATGAGGTCGAGCGTTAGGTCAATGACTCCCAAACCAGACGACTTTAGGGCACTAGGTATTCAAAAAGCTCTAAGGAGTTACAAGCTCAAATCAACTAGGCTACAAATCAAAACAACCTCCATCTAATCATTTCCTACTTCTCACATTTTGGGAGAAATCCTCACTTTTTTTATTTACTTTTGTAACAACTTTTTTTTTTTTTTTTTTTTTTTTCACAATTTATAAACCTAGAGTTTGGGCCCTCCACCTTTCGCCACGAGAAATTCAGTGCTTGATGAGGCTAGAATCCCGGCTACTTAATGAAAAGGGTTTGTTATCCACTTTTATCAAGATGAAAGCTTTCAATGCACTACTAGCTTAATTGAGATATAACCAATTCAATAATCAAAAAAGCATGTACCCCACAAATGAATGCTAGTGTGCACCTGTGCTATTGTAGAATCCTAGAGTGAATCTCAAAATAATCACAAAATCAAGATGATGTGGACCACAAATGCAAGCAAGATATCAATCTTTCGAAAAATTTACTCCTAAATGGCATCCACAAGGCATACAAGGAGTATTGGACTCTAAAGTCAAGTAATTTTTAAATTTTAAGTAATATAGTCCTCAAAAGATCAAAATCACAGGTAGCATCAATCTCAAATACACAAGTCATGCTCAAAATTTTAAAATTTTGAATTGAAAGCAAATACTGTAAACAATACCCATTACCCCCAAACTTAAATGGCACAGTGTCCTCAATGTGTAAAGAGAACAAAGGAGAGAGTATACCAGTGCGGTTATGGCAAGGAATGGCCGGGACAGAAGTATCCAAAGTGGGTGGTATAACCCCCCCAAACTTGGAATTAACTGTGGTCCTGAAAAATTGGCACTGGGAGAAAAGCTGATCAGATAACAAAGGGGATAAGAATGATGCACAGTGGACATGCAAGTGTAAATGGGATAATAAATAAACTAATAAGAGAGAAAAAGGGTGGTCCTAAAAAATTCGGGCAGCACTATCTCACTGAAGTCATTGGGATGCACCTGATGATGGAATCAGTCACAGACAGATATATCAATAGAAGAATACGACATCCAAAAGATCATGCATAAAATAGGAAAATAAAAGCAGTATATGGTATATCACAGTAATAGGGCCGACAGACTGGCTGCAAAAATATTACAATAGTATGAAAAGAGCAGTAATATATCACAGATATAATGGAATAATGAAAGAGAGGAATAGAGATCAGGCAGATGAGGTAGGGCGAGTGGGGCGTGATCCTCTGATATCTCTGGATATGCCCTGCAGCGCAGCTCAGACATCGGAGTGGAGAGATGTCATATCTGACTGAAAAGAGACAATTGCGTCTTCTAAGGCCTGGATACGCTCTCCAAAGCCGGGTATCAGTACTGGAGCCTCAGGTACCACTGGATCATGAAACTGTGGTACATCCTGAGCCTACTCCTAGAAATGAAGTGGTGACCCTGCCAGAGAGTGATGTGGGATCTCCTCTGCTCGAGGCTCTCGCTTTAAGTTAATGTCCATATGAACTGCAGCCACCGGTACGTCCGCTGGTGGATCATCTACTACTGCTGTTGCCATCTCCTCCTCCTCAAGCTCCTCAGCTGCTAGAACAGCATCTTCCACCAAACTCTTGATAAGAGCATTATAGCTCTTATTCCACTCCTTCTTGCCATAATGGCAAGCTCCTGTCTCTGGATACTCATCTGGGTGGAAATGATAGTGCTGATCTCGAAGGATCTGAGTGATAAGATGTCCAAATGGGAGGAAAGTGGCTCGCATGGGCTTAGCCTTGCTGATGTAAGTCGAATACAATCTTATCATGACACTCCAATAGAGTGCCAGCATAGATACCCAGTGGCCTGTATAGAATGCATATAAAGCAACCAGAAAGTCTGAACTCCTCTGGATCTTGTGGCCTGCCATAAATACGTTTCAGAATAGTACTGAATCGTAGAACCAAAGGTCATCGAGCAAATAAGTCCGGGTGGTGAAAGTCTCGCCATCTGCATAATGGCCAATCAGTGCCATGGCTATGTCTGCGTAAGATGGCCTCCACTCCAAGATAGGATAATAAACATCAGGAGGGCAAACATGCGGGCATCGAGAAGCTCTAGCAAGAATATCAACTATGATCCAGATGGCGTGGCCATCAATAGTAGTGTGTAGCTCTGATAGGTTACTCGGGGCCGGCTGGAGGTTTAGGTAGAACAACCGAACAAGCCGCAGGTAAACTGGATAGGTGACAGGGGCCAAAATAGCTGAAATACCCCTTCGGTCAATATCATCGTAAGCGGACCGGGTCAAGAGATACCAGGAGAAGAAAATAATATCAAATACTGACTCATGCTACACCTCAAAGCGTGAGTATCTCCTGATAGGTCTGTCGCGGTCCTGGCCTGGCTGTGCCGGTGGTGGTAAAGGAGAAGGTATATGCGCAGCCTCAATTGAAAAAGATGATGCAGAAGCTGAAGGCTGTAGTCTAGAGTTAGCTGATGGGGACTGAGCTGGATCTGCCTCTAACTACTCTAACTGCTCAGGCTGTTTAGCCTGCTCAACCTACTCTGGAGCTGGTTCTGGAATGGGGTCCTGAACATAAGATGGTCCTGCCTGCTCCTCTACTCGCTGCCTCACTCAGCGTGGATAATGCCTACGGGCAACAGTCTTTACCCTAGCCATGGCCTGCAAAATAGAAAGAAACACACTTGCAAGCACAGTATATAGAAACATGTATGTTAAATAAGATAGGCAACTCAGAATAATAATCATGAATCTATGCAAGTGATGACGTAGCCGAATAAACAGTGACCAAGTGAAACATGCTAAACAATATAAGTATAGAATGCATCTAATGTGGAAGACACAGGCATTGGGCATAAATAAGATAGCATGGAACACAAAAGATGGTGTGTGAAGTGTATAGGCAAATCTGTGAGGTTTGATCGATCAGGAAAATATGAGATCGATCTTTACCAGATCGATCTGAGAAAAATAGAGATCGATCGAACTCTGCTAAGAATGCAAACAGTCACAAATCTGTGACGTGGATGGCACGGGGGCACTCGAGCAAGTTCGTGGGTCCCACAATTCCTCAACAACACACAAATAAGCACTTGTTTGGGCACGTGACCCTCCAAATCAATTTGGAATCAAATATATACACAAATATATACATATATATATATACACACACATGTGTCATCAACTCAAAAATTGCAAGAATCAAACATTGGAAGCTCAGATCTAACATGGCAACATCAAAAATATATAATTGAAACTCAAAAATGGAAATGAAACACAACTTACCCAAGTTAGCGAGAGAAGTGGATTGAAGGAGAGAGAGATGAGAGAGAGAGATTCGAGGCTCGAGAAGCTCGCCGGAGACAAGCCGGAGGTTGGGAAGAAAGGGTTTGTAGTGGCGAGAGAGATGAGGGTCTGAGATCGATTTACAAATCGATCAAAATTACCATAGGGTTTTATTTTAAAAACTCGTCCCGACAAGTTTGATCAATCTGGAAAAATCTTAAATCGATCAAACATAAATTGATCTTAAAGGAACACAGATTGATCTATGCTTCGAAATAATTAGGTATTTTTGAATTTTTTTTTTTTTGGATAATAAAATTAATAAAAATCTTTTGGAATTTTTTTGAAAATATTTTTTTTAAGATAAAAATAAAAACAAAAACAAAAATAAAAATAAAAGATAAATAAAAATATTTTTAGATTTTTGAAAATTTTCCTAAAATTAAAAAAATTAAAAATATTTTTGAAATTTTTGAGAATAAAATGAAATAAACTAAAAAATTCAATATATATATATATATATATTTTGGGATTTTTACTAAATTAAAGTTCAAAATTCAAAAGAATAGTCAAATCAAAGTCAATAAAGGGGGTACAGATCGATCAATACAAGATCGATCTGAAAGATACTTCGATCAATCGAACAAGTGAAAACCTACAGATAAGTTTAAATGATGCACAGAGAGGCCTTTTTCATGGATCTAAAAAAAATTTATAAGTGTAGAGTGAAGATCGATCCAAGAAAATGTTGGATCGATCTAGGAACTTTTAGATCAATCCAAAGAAATTTTTGATTGATACACAGAGAGCTGATTTATGCAGGAAAATTTCGATCAATGGAACAGAGAAATGATTGGATGCAGGAAGGGATGTTCGATCGATCGAACTTATTTTGAGATCGATCGAACAGAAACAAAATGACTCTTTTCAAAATGAAAGTGCATGCATTCTCAATCATAGTTCCTATCAATGTGTATAAACCCCAAAACATATCTAGACGACACAAGAAATGAAAAGTAAAATAGAAATGAGGGAGGAATAGGGTTGTAAACCCTACGAAGCATTTACTAGTCTTTAACGTCTCTAGCAAGACGTTGGGCTCTTTTAGCCCGGATCAAATATCTTGGTATGCAACCCCTCCTTGACGGGGTGAATAGATTTTTGAATCCCTCCCAACAAATTGCTCCGTAAGGAACTCATTGGATTTGATTCAAATGACATTAACGGTCCTTGGTTAAAACAACTCTTGGGCTTCCATGCCCTTGGAACACTTGACTTCAATGCAACTTTCTATGATTTCAAGTTGGTAGACAAACCATGAAAATGTTCAACATCAAGTAAAGACTTAACTTCATCAAATTCACGTTTTACACAATCCTCTATAACACACACTTCTTCATATTGGTCCATTGAATTCGAGGTTGGATTAAAAAATGTTTAACTTCACTTTCATATGCCCAAATGAGATTTTCATTATCCCTGTCCTACAATTAATGTTAGCATTTGAAGTTGCCAAGAAAGGACGGCCAAGGAAAACTGGAATTTGGCTCTTGGGATTTGGAACCGGTTCCGTGTCTATAACAACAAAATCGACCGGGAAGAAGAACTTATCAATTTTAATCAAAACATCCTCAATGATACCCCTAGGCTTTTTGATTGATCGGTCGGCAAGTTGTAAAATTACCAATGTCAGTTTGAAGTCTCCTAAGCCCAATTTGACATATACTGAGTATGGAAGAAGGTTAACACTTGCTCCTAAGTCTAAGAGAGCCTGATTGATGACATGGTCACCAATAATGCAAGAAGTAGTAGGTGAACCGGGGTCTTTAAACATTGGGAGAGTGTTATGTTGCAAAATAGAGCTCACTTGCTCGGTCAAGACCACTTTTCTTGGTGCTTAGCTTTTATTCTTCCTTTTTTGGGTGCAAAGATCTTTTAAGAACTTGGCATAAGCCAGAATTTGCTTAATTGCATCCAAAAGTGGAAAATTAATCTTCACTTGCCTAGACATTTCAATGATTTCATTGGTCTTGGTTTTTTGTTTATCAAGATAAATGGATCCTTTCAAGGCATCCGGAAATGGAGCTCTTGGCTCAAAAGCTTTTTCAAAATCTTTCTTTGAAACGTCAACAACAAAAGAATTTTTCATGTCCTTTTTCAAATCATGCTTTGATTCATCTTTTAAATCATTTTTCAATGCTTTCTCAATATGATGATCATGCACATGCAATGAAGGAGGAATAAAATGTGAAACGGGATGGGTGTCAACTTTTGGTTGCACCGATTCACTCTCTTCATTAGAGATACCTACTTGGTTGTCCACAATCTTCCCACTTCTCAAGGTTGTCACCGCATTGACATGCTCAATTGTGGGACCTTCCGATAAGGAATGAGTCTCCACAACACATTGTTGCTTTGGTGGGGCATTCAAAGGCATTTTCCCTTTCTCTCTAGCATTTAGAGTACTAGCTATTTACCCTACTTGGGTTTCTAGCTTAGCAATGGATTGAGAGTAAGAATGAAGCAATTGAGTGTTCGCCTCTAAAGTGCCTAAAGCGGTCAAAACTTTTTCTTCAAAAGCAGGACTCCTATAGTTTCCTTGAGAATAAGATTAATTTGGGAAATGAGAATTTGAAAATTGGTTTCCCTGTGATTGATATGATGATGATCTAAAACCTTGAGAACCTTGGCCTTGCATTGGAGGCGGAACATACTTTCCTTGAAAACCACCTTGGGGAGGGTTTGAGACTTCCCCTTGGCTTTTTCAAGAAAAGTTTGGATGGTTCCTCCATCCGGGATTATAATGATTGCCATAGGGATTATTCCCTTGGTTAGCAAAAATGGCATTTGCTTGCTCATAGTTGTCATTTTGCACATGTCCATTGGGATAATTGGAAGTAGAATGTAACACACTAGAACAAGTCATACATGATTCATTAGATGCACGATGATGAACATGATTAGGGGAGGAAGATATTTGATTCGCTGAAGTTTGGTTGATAAAAAATTGATCAAACCTTTGAGATAAGGATTTCATCTCGGCAGCTATATCATTGGAGTTGTCAACTTGATACAAGCCAACATTCTTCCTTCCACCTAGATTTCTACCATTTTTAGAAGACAGAGATCTATGCATGGAATTTTCACTCATACTTTCATACAATTGCCACACATTATTTTCATACTTATCAAGATAAGAACTACCCATAGATGCATCAACCATACCCTTGTGATTATCCGGTAAACTTTTAAAGAAATATTGAACTAATTGCCACTTAGGTATGTCATGATGTGGGCACTTCCTAAGCAAGTCATTAACTCTTTCCTATGCCTCATGAAACATTTCCCCATCCTCCTAAGAAAATTCTCTAATTGAAGTTCTCATGGCATTGGTCTTTGATACCGGGTAGTACTTCTTCAAGAACTCTTGTTGCATTTCTGCCCAAGAAGTTATCGAAAAAGGCCTAAGATTGTTAAACCAATATTTTGCCTTGTCTTTAATGGTAAAAGGAAAAATTTTGAGTCTTAACACTTCTTCTGGTATGTTCGTGTATTTCACGGTGGAACACACTTTAAGAAACTCATCCAAATGCTTATAGGGTTCTTCACTTGGAAGTCCATGATAGTTAGGAAGCATTTGAATGGTTTGTTATTTGATTTCATAGTGATGTGCTCTAAATGGAGGCAATTGAATGCAAGTGGGTGCATTATATTCATTAGGCACATAATGGTCTCTTAAAGTAAAAGGGGGATTTACAACCGGTGGTGCTACTCGAACACCGTGGTTAGCTTGAACCATAAGAGGTTGTGGAGCAAAGATTGGTTGAGGCATTCCCAATGGAATTTGGTCTTGTTGTTGTGGTGGAATAAATGTTCTAGGCATGCCTAATGGTACTTGGATGTTTTCATGATACACATTAGGGTGGAGGATACCTTGTTAGTCTATATAACCAAGGTCCTCCACATGGTCATTATTTTGCTCCTCTATTGATGAAATTGTGTGATGAGAACTACCTCTTCCCCTAGGATTACGAACAACCGATTCAAGATGAAAATTAAGAGGGACAAGAGTATGATTCAATAACCTACGACCGTGCATGCACTAGCAAAAATAATAATATGAAATAAGTAAGTAACAAACACTTCGCCCCCACAACAAATCAACAAATCTTCACATACAATGATCCCATACTGCCATGCTTAAACAATATGCAAAGAAAAGTAAATTGCCTGCACGTGAGCTCACGATCTATCTAAGAAATGAAAAACAAGCCTCCACGCGGGTTGACGATTTAACTAAAGCTTAAGTTAGAAAGATCTCACAAAGGGTCCCTAAACAACTTTAATATATTTTTTAACTTCCTACCCTTGCCTTGCTTTGAATTTTTTTTAGATTTTTAGTCCTTTTTGCCTTGCTTAGCTCCTTGCTTTGAATTCTCCTTTGCTCAACTTCCCTCACTCAATGCACCTAGTCAATCAAGAACAAACACAATAAGTAACTAAGAAGAAAATAAAGAAAAGATACGATCAATATAGTACTAATTCCTATTTGTTTCTAAAACATGGCTTGGCAATTAAATCCCCGGCAACAGCGCCAAAAACTTGGTGGTGTTTAAGCCGCGGTTCACCAACAGTTTGAAAAGATGTTGAACTAAGAGTGTGAGTGTGCAATGCGGCCAAGTTTTAAATTTGTAAAAGCCACTACTACCTCTAATTAAAAATACAGCTAGGGTGAGTAAGGATCGTCCCAAGGGATTATAGGTGTTTTTGCAATGGAAACAATATATAGGGTTAGTAGGTCGAGTGATCAAAGATTGGTTGGATTGATTGATTAAGCTATTATGCAAATGAAATTAAAGTAAACAAAATTCCATGATCAATAAAGTAGAGAAAGAGATAAAGGGGAGGACTTGGGGTACGAGAGCTCACCACTAAGCTTGACTTCACTGGACATTAACAATTGTATATTAATGGGGAAATTGATTTGTAACTTGTGTGTGTGTGTAACATTAATTGAAACTAGGCATGGATGACAAATAAGCATAGATTGTCAAGCCAAATTAAATAGAAAGCACAACTTATCAACTGAGACCAAAATCCACTCAATGAAACCACAATTTATGCACACACAACTATCTGGAAACATACACCTAATGCATTCATAAGTATGGGACACCAAGGAACAAGAGTAGATTGCCCACCTATCTATGAATTTAATGCAACTACACTACATCTACACTAAAGACATGAAATTAAACTAAGTAAGCTAAAGGTGTGGTACAATCCATCAAGAAACAAGTGTGAACCATCAAATAAATTGCAAGAGTGTTCAATTAAGCTCTATGTTTTGACCATCTCTAGATTAACTTCATCCATATACACATAGACATGCATAAACTCCACTAAATCTAGGGAAAAGCACACGAGTCATCCATTCTAGCATACATAGACATATGGTTAGAAGCAGATAATCAATTAAAAGCATTAATCTATATATATCAAGTAAAAACCACAAGATATATATATATAATATCCAAGATCAAAACATTGTTACAAATAAATCTCTAAAAATATACAAAGAACTAAGTCTAGGAAGCAAACTAAGGGGCTACTCTAGCCCCAAGTAGATGTCTAACCACTCATTGAAGTAGTCATCTAACCCTTAAGGGCTATCTCCATGGTAGGAATGACCTCCTTCTTGATAGAAACCCTAGAAGAATGGAAGAACTCCCCAAAAATGTGTAAAGCTCTTTAATCTCTAGCCTCCTCTCCAAGATAAGAGAAAATGCAAGTTATTTTGAATGTTACAAGTTATCATGTAAAAATGGCTCAAAATCCTTATACAGGTAGGTCAAGTGTCACACCCAATAGTTTGGGCTCGTACACCAAGGTCCCTCCAATGATTGCACTATGAGCCAACTTTTAATGAGCTGGAATCTATTTTTTTTTCGGACTTGAGGAAGTTCGATCGATCGAACTGTGTTGAGATCGATCGAACTTGGCTGAGATCCATCGAATGCTGCAGAGATGGATTATCCTTAGCGGCGTCTTTTTGAATAAAGACAAATCTCTGTGATATTTTGGGATATTTTTGAGAAAAAGACAAAAGTGGTAAGTGGGTGGTAGGTATGGATAAGATCAAATCATTTCAATCAATCTGGAAAATATTGGATCGATCGAACTTGGTGGATTCTTTTGGATAAGGACAAAGACTTGGATCCATCTTAAATTGTTTAGATCGATGAACTTTCGATCGATCGAAGAAATTCTGAGATCGATCGAACATGCTGAATTTTCACACTTTGCTTCATTTAGCTTCCACTTTGCTCATTTCTTTCATTCAGCTTGAGTTAACTTCTTTAATGTTTTTATTTCGCTTAATTGACTTATTTTTTAGATAAGCACCTGAAAAGGGCAATAATACAAAATTAGAATAAAACGGGAAAGTAAGATAGATAAAGGTCCTAGAATAACTTAGCTTAAGGGGTTTAAATGCGTACTTTTCAGCGCTCATCATATTGTAAGTATCATAACTCTTGGAAACATGCTACTAATAACTGTATTGTTCTACAAGGTGTGTTGCAAAAAGCTATTGATGAAGGTACATTAAAATTCCCAGAGAAAACCCTAGAAGCAATAAAAGGTGGATACCAATCCATTCTTTACAATTACGTCGACTAATATGATTAGCTTAGCTAAGCGAGAAAACTTGGCAGGAGGCCAAGAAGGGTTTAGATGAGTCTCTCTCATCAAATGTGACACTAGAAAAAATGGTAGACCTGCAGAGACAACTAAGGGAGGCATAATTAGCATTGATAGACCATGGTTGTTGCCTAAATTGTAAGGGGCAGAAGAAAGCCAAAGAAGGGCAAATGACAAACCAGCCAAAAAAGAAAGGAATCTTTGAAAGACTTACCTTTCCAAATAAGCCCAGTGAAGATCTTCGGCAGGGTAATACCAGCCAAAGTCACTTGAAGACAGATAATCAGGATCGGCAAGAATATATTTCTAGCCAATTCCATACACAAAATCGGCATCCCAGTTTTAAATGACATGCACTAGTCCAATATGAAATTTAGGTACAAAAGGGAGCCGAGTCACATAAAGTACGAGCTGTACGGCCGATGACAGATATGGCCAAGGATAGTTGGACCCGAGTCAATCACTCAAAATTCCCTAAGGTTCAACAACGTACGAATAGAGGCCCTACTTGATCTTAGAAATGGAGGGAACAAAGGAGAGGGCCGAGGAAAAAAGGAAAGGTGAAAAGGTAAGCCATGAAAAGTCTGCTGGGAGGTCAATACTCCGGAGAAATATCAACCTGCTAGGGTTAAAGAATATCAACCAAAGTGGCCCGACGCAGGAATGAGTTTAAAATACAGTTTGGTCGTTTCCTAGATGAAATATCTTGTAATATAGCGTTTGTATTACCAGTAATGTTCCAGGACCATCAGTATCGACTACTGATACTGAGAAAGAGGAAGAAGCAGAGGGAAAAGATAGTGCCGAGGAGGATAAAACTCAGCCGATTCAGAAGTTATCCATTCTTTCTTCAGAATCGACAGAAAATGTAGTTTTTAAGAAACCTCTATTAACAATGACTCAGCAATTGAGGCCTTTGTATATGAAAGTATAGGTAGAAGGCCAACCTATTAACCGAGTCTTGGTAGACAATGGCTCGATTCTGAATGTAATCCCAGTTAATACATTAAAGAAACTTGGCAAGAGTATGGAAGATGTTATTTCTACCGATGTAGCAATCTGTGGATTCAATGGAGGTTTAACCAGAACTAAAGGAAATTTTCCTTTGGAAGTTAAGATTGGAGGAAGAACAACTTCACGGCATTTTTTATTGTTAAATCCACGGCCTCATATAATTTATTACTAGGCCGTGACTGGATCCATCCGAATATGTGCATTCCATTATCATTACACTAGATGTTGATTTTTTGGGATGGAGACAAGGTCAAAATAATAAATGCCGATGATAAGCATTTGTGGCTAAAGTTTATTCGGCATATGCTATTTTGTATAATGAAGAATGTGTTCCTATTGGATTTGTAGGAACAGGAGCCGATGGGAAACTCGTATCGGCAACTATGAGAAGAAGTCTTGCCGATAGAGACATCGGCAAATTACATCAGGAAAACTCTAGGCCAAAGGTAGAATTCCCTCTGCTGGCTAAAATTGAAGAAGACGTTGTTAATGAAAGCCAAATTTAAAAAAGAAGCAGCTTGGCAGCAGGCCTTCAGGGCTGCTTGCATTAGGTTACAAGCTTATATAACTGAAAAACGGCTAGAAAAATAAGCAAAAGTAGAAACAGGACTTTCGGCTAGTTTTACCGAAGTTGTACAAATTGATAATGAAAAGTTAGATGCTATTCAATTAGAAGACTTGGAATTGGCACCAGCAAAGCTCGATGACCTCAAAGTAGAAACTCAAGATCAATTAATGGAGATAAACCTAGGTACTGATACAGAACCTAGGCCAACCTACATTAGTGCATTGTTAGAGCCAGAATTACAAGATGAGTTGATCAGTATGTTGAGGGAATACAACAACTATTTTACCTGGAATTATGAAGAAATGTAGGGTTTATCTAGAGATCTAGTAGAACATCAACTGGCCATTAAAGATGGATTCAAACCATATAAACAACCACCTCACCGAATGTCTCAAGAGGTGGTAGATAAAGTCAAGGTAGAAATCGAACGACTGTTGGATGTTGGTTTCATTCGAACTATAAGGTATGTTCAGTGGTTATTAAATGTAGTTCCTGTTATTAAGAAGAATGACAAGTTACGCATATATGTTGATTTTCAAAACATAAACTCGGTCACTGTAAAAGATGAATATCCTATGCCGATAACCGATCAATTAATTGATGCGGCTACCAAACATGAAATCATGTCTTTTATGGATGGACACTCAGGCTATAATCAAATTTATATTGCCGATGAGGATATCTCAAAGACAGCTTTTAGATGTCTAGGATTGATTGGGACTTTTGAATGGGTAGTAATGCCTTTTGGATTGAAGAATGTTGGTGCTACATATAAGCAAAATCTATGAATTTTATTTTTCATGATATGCTCGATAAGTTTATGGAAGTATATATCGATGATGTGGTGGTGAAGTCTTCAACAAAAAAGGAACGTTTGGTCCTTTTCAAAGCATCTTTTGAGAGAATGAGGACTCATAAGCTGAAGATGAATCCAATTAAATTTGTTTTTGATGTATCGCCAGGAATCTTTTTGTGTTTCTTGGTATATCAGAGGGGCATCGAGGTTGATAGGAAATAAGCCAAGGCTATTATTGATGTTAGTGCGCCGAGAAGCAAGAAACAATTACAGAGGTTACTTGGTCAAGTGAGTTACCTCAGGCAATTTATTACCAATACAGCTGGTAAATTACATGTATTTTTTCCTTTACTTAAGCTAAAACCTATGGAATAATTCAAATAGGATGACACACACCAAAGGGCATTTGAACATATCAAGAAATACTTATCTAGCCCTCCTATAATGATGCCACCAAGGAAAAACTGGCCGATGAAGTTATATTTATCGGCTGCTGAAGAATCCATCGGAAGTATGTTAGCACAAGAAAACGAAGCAGGGAGTGAACAAGCAATATATTATCTCAGTCGAGTCTTAACCCCAGTTGAGTGTAGATATACGTCGATTGAGAAATTATGCTTGGCTTTGTACTTTGCAGCAATGAAATTAAGAGTATATATGTTACTTGTTTTGGTTTATATTGTTTGTCAAATAGTTTTTATAAAGTATATGCTATTAAAGCCATTAATCACAGGCCAGACCGGCAAATGGGCATTGGCATTGATGGAATTCAACTTTGCCTATGTTACACAAAAGGCGATTAAAGGAAGGGCGTTGGCAGATTTCCTTGCTGATCACCCCTCACCAGAGATCAAATCCCAAGTGTTTGATGAACTTGACTCGGTAGCTATATTCATGACCCCTTGAACTTTAATATTCGATGGGTCTAGTACCAGCGAAGGCTCGGGAGTTGGTATATCCATAATATCCCCAGTGGGGAACCAAATTTCGTTTTATTTCTTTTTAGATTTTAGGTGCTTAAATAATCAAGTTGAGTATGAAGCATTAATTATCAATTTGAAAATTTTACTGGAGATGGCAATCAAGAAGTCCACATTGTGCGGGATTCAAGTCTAGTAATTAATCAGATCTTAGAAGATTTTAGGTGTTCAAATTAGCAATTAAGTCCATTTCATTGATTGGTAACTCAATTGGTCAACCAATTTCACAGTGTGACTTTAGAGTATCGACCAAGAGCCATGAATAAAATAGCTAATGATTTAGCCCAAACTGCTTCTGGGATCAGAGTTCCAAATGGCATGAAAGAAAGGATAATGAAAATTACACGCCGATCACTTCCATCGGCTGAGGTAATAAATCAAGTCATGGAAGAAGTCTTTGCCACTGATGTTGCCGAGTTAGATGATGATGATTGGTAGATTCCTTATATTTTGTTCCTAAAATGTCCAACTCCGTCAACCGATCAAAAATTAAAAAGAAATGCAGTCGATTATGTACTTATTGATGGAGA
Organism: Cornus florida; assembly: GCF_030987335.1. Classification (NCBI taxonomy): domain Eukaryota; kingdom Viridiplantae; phylum Streptophyta; class Magnoliopsida; order Cornales; family Cornaceae; genus Cornus; species Cornus florida. The sequence goes on along the minus strand of NW_026775577.1, from coordinate 51,497,908 downwards.
TCTTTATAGAAGATCAGCTGATGATGGTTTGCTATTTGAATATATTAGCAAGTTTAAAGGTTTAAAGATTATGGTGGAGGCACATGAAGGGATGTGTAGAGCTCACCAAGTAGACATAAAAATGAGATGGTTGATCCGTCGATATGGATACTATCGGCCTAGAATGAGAAAAGATTGCATGAACTATGCAAAAGGTTGCACAAATTGTCAAAAGCATGGCCAATGCAGTGGGTTCTAGCAATATAGATACTGCTATTGGTTAAACCACGGCCTTTTAGAGGTTGGGCCATGACCTAATCGGCAAGATTAATCCTCCTTTATTAAAGGGTCATCACTGGATTATCTTAGCTATCGATTATTTTACCAAGTGGGTAGAAGCCGAGGAATATGTATCGGTAACTCAAAACACTGTTATACAGTTTTTAGAGCGACACATCTTTCACCGATTTGGTTTGCCAGAAACAATTGTTGCCGATAATGGATCTGTGTTCAGAAGAGGAGATGTATTACAATTCGGCCGTAATATGCAGGTAAAAATGTTAACCTTAACTCCTTATTATGCTCAAGGGAATGGTTAAGCAGAAGTATCAAACAAAATTGTGATTGAGATTATCGAGAAGATGATCAAAGATAAACTGAAAAGATGGCATGAAACCTTTTTAGAAGCCTTGTGGGCTTATAGAAACTCGAAGCGAACAAGTATAGGAACTACTCCTTATCGGCTAACATTTGGTCATGATGCAGTGTTATCGATGGTGTTAAATGTAAAATCGGCAAGAGTAGCTTTGTAACACAGTTTAATATCTGTCTGATAAGCGCCGAATATTGTATATTCAAGCGCCCTAAATTGCTTTAGTAAAGTCCGTTGTATGTTAATTTATGTAGATTATCTTCATTTCTATGTTTTTATGTATTTTCAGGTCCTTTTGCCAAAAAGGAGCAAAAATAAGACTTTGTGGATTTTAGACCATCAAAAGGGCAGATTGCTTCACGAGATCAGCAGTGGAGTCAGGACTTTGCTTGCCATTTTGACCGAGAAAGCTCAAGAACTGGACTTCCATCATAACATGAAAGATTTATAGCTCTGAATTAGCTTTCTAAATCTTCAAATGGTTCATCATTCGGAGCTCGGAGCAGAGAGTTATGGCCTTGTTACCAGAGGTGCGCAGAACTGCCTGGCAGCACTGAAGTACTGCCTTTCTCCCCATTTTCGACCAACCAGACTTGAGATTTGGGTCTTCATCAAAACATGAAGTTTTTAAAGATCTTAATCAGCTCTCCAAATCTTTAAACGGTTCATCATTCGAAGTTCGGAGCGCAAAGTTATGGCCATTTCATCAAAGTAGGTCTGGGCGGAGCAAGTGAAGCATGGAGCTTTTTACACTAAATTCGAGTGCTCGAGGCCCTATTTCGAGCACTCGAAATTTGGGAAGTTTGCTCCACGAGATAGCCCACTTGTGCTCTGAAATTTCTAATTTTGGATGGCCCTCTTTTATGAGGTGGTTGGGGATGTTTTTGGAGGAGAGAGAGAGCCTAGTTTGGTGGTAGATAAGAGGGATAAGAGCCACACATTTCATAAGCTTGATTCTACAAGATTAGAGGAGAGAGAAGAGAGCAAAAAAGGTGTGTTCTTGGAGCTAGAAGAGGGGAGCTCGAAAATGGAGGTCAAGGCTTTGCTTCCTCCTTCCTCTAGTGCATCAATGGGTAACTAAACCTCCATCTAGGGAGGTGATGAAGCTCTACCTTGTAAGCATGTCTAGTTTTTGATTTATTTTGGGGAATGAAATGTATATTTGGCTAGTTCCATGGTCTAGAGCATGTTACAAATTGTAATGAAGATTTTGAATGTTTGAATGACTATGTTGATTTACATACTCTTGTCTTAGATTATTTAATATCATAGTTGTATGGCTTATAGTTTCATAGTGACAATGGAACTAAGATTATGGAACGGTTTTAATGGCAAGGTTTTGAGTAGTTTGTTAATCCATAGCTTAAGAATTTCTTTTGATGAGTTAATCTTGTGACTTGATATCATGTGCTTCCACCAATTGATTAATTGTTTGACAATCTCTAGCTTAGTGAGCATGTCTAGGGTTGCATCTTAGTTTAGGTAACTCAACCATATGAAGCTTTGATAGGTTGTTCTTACTCTTTAATTAATTGAATATCTTGAAGATATTATAGTAATCATGTATTATTATATATCAAGGTCATTTCTACATTAATTCCCCAAATCAATCATATAATTAGCTTGTGTAGAGGTTTGGAGTGGACTCACTTCCCTAGACTTCCTTCTCTAAATCTTCTCTTTTAATCTCCTTCAATTTATTGTTTTATGCATTCTGAATTTGTAGTTTAGTGACAAACAAAACAAACCCTCTATGAACACCCCTTATCACTCTAAAATGACTCTAGACACTTAGGTTGCCATAGATTAGCGCAGTCCCAGTGGTTCGACTTACCCGACCAATAGCCCTATTTTACAATGATTCGTGCTATTGCGAAGGTTGATGTTAGTTAATCAACCGATCAATTTTTGGCGCCGTTGCCGGGGATTGCAAACGGTTTAGCGACCAAGGTTCTAGGGTTAATTTTAGTTTGATTGTGAATACTGTGTTTTGTGAATATTTCTTGTGTGGTTTAACCATTTTTGTGTTGTAAGATTCTAGGGACTCGAAACTCGTCGTGGGAACGCTAGCAAATTGTAAGTCTAGAGGCCCCCAGGTAAGTCTCGTGACTTCTAGTTTCGCATTGTGAATATTGTGTATGTGTTTAATTTAGTTGTGAAGCCCTTGTAGAGGCTATTATCTTGTTTAATTTCATGTACAAGGATCGGTCCTTGTCGTGGCCATTTATTTTCTGTCTTGATAATTGAGGAGAAAGGGAACATCGTATGTTGAGTTGATGATAAAGATTTGTTGTGATGATGTTGTTGTGAATTGTTGATGTTTGGCCATAGATCACTCTCTCTACCCACAATTAATTCACCCATTGATATCAATTCTCTTGAAAGAACTCTTAGACGTAACCCTAGGGAATCCACTCAAATAAGAGATCTTGAAACTGAATTTAATACAATGGTCGGTAATGAAGAAAACTTGGGAAATCAAGGGGTTAATAATGATAGGGCTGAAATTCTGAATGTAGAACCAATGACTCTTAGAGATCACTTCAACCCTACCACCTATGCTTCCCCTTCTTGCATAGTGATGCCAAACATCGATGCAGCTCAATATGAGATCAAGTCTAGTACCATTCAAATGCTTCCATCATTTCATGACTTTGATAATGAGGATCCATATAAACATCTTGATGAATTTCTCGAAATCTGTTCAACCATCCGATTGAGAGGTTTTTCGAACAATGCACTCCACCTTCATCTCTTCCCGTTCTCTTTAAAGGATAGGGCAAAATATTGGTTGAACTCACTTGCTTCCAATTCCATCACTTCTTGGGCTCAACTGCAACAAGAATTCCTTAAGAAGTATTATCCGGTGAGTAAAACCAACCAAATGAGGCGTTCCATTCTTAGCTTTTCTCAAACTGATGGAGAACAACTCCATGAGACTTGGGAAAGGCTACAAGACCTTCTTCGGAAATGTCCTCATCATTTGATTCCAAAATGGTAATTAGTGCAAGCTTTCTATGCTGGCTTGACCGAACCCCATAGATTCATGGTTGACTCTTCTTGTGGTGGGATGTTCATGTCCAAGAATACGGATGAGGCTTGAACCTTACTTGAGAATTTAAGCGAAAATTCACTTCAACATAATTCTCGTAGGGCTCCGGCCTCAACCAATGCAAAGAACACCAACCTTTCTCAACCAAAATCAATAAGGGAGGAATCATCTCAAGTGGATGCCATAGCTCATAAATTCTACCAATTAATGGCACCACATCTCTCTCCTTCATTGTCTCAAAACTCGGCAAGTTCGGTATATGCCTCATGTAATAGTCCATTTCATCTCTCGGAAGATTGCCCCACACCGGAGCAATTTTCCAATCCCAACCAAGAGCAAGCTAATGCCATGTTCTCACGGCCCGAGAACAATCCATATTCCAACACCTACAATCCGGGTTGGCGAGATCATCCGAATTTCTCGTGGCGGCAACAAGCCCCACAAAATTCCCAATTCCAAAACCAAGGGCAGCAAAATCAGGCCTCTTCTCAATATCAAGGTAGACCATTTCAAGCCTCTTCAAGCTACCGTCCTCCTTACAATCCAAATGTTTCCAATCAGCCTCCTGTGTATCCAACCGATGAGATAGTAGCTGCAACCAAGCAAATGATGGAATCATTAAACAAGCAAATAATGGATTCCAACAAGCAACTCTTAACATCCTTGCAGCCTACTCTCCAAATGGTTCACTCTCATACTCAATCCATAGCTAAGCTCGAAAATTAAGTGGGCCAAATAGCTAACTCGGTGAACCAATTGCTTCAAAGAGATAAAGGAAAGCTCCCTGCTCAACCATTTGAGAATCCTAGAGGGATTCATGTGATTGACGAAACCCCTCCTCCGAGTGGGCCGACTCATGAGCAAGTTCAAACAATCACTACCCTTCGGAGTGGTAGAGTGGTTGACAACAAGGTTGATGGAGACAAAGATGAACAAGATCCTCCTCGAAAAAATCCAAATTCAAGCTCTTCCAATCAAAATCCAAGCTCTTTTTGTCCAAATACCATTCACGGCAAGCCCATACATGGCACCCCAAATGTGAAAACTTCTTATGAGCCAAAAGCTCCGTTTCCTCAACGTCTCCAAGAGTCGACACATTTTGGGATAAAAATTGCAAAATTCAAGACATGTGGGAAGTTTTCAAGCAAGTAAAGATAAACTTGCCCTTCTTGGATGCTATCAAGCAAATCCCTCCCTATGCAAATTTCTCAAGGATTTGTGCACTCAAAAGCGGACTTCCAAAAATCATTTGCCAAAGAAAGTAAGACTAACTGAGAATTTGAGTGCGATCATTCAACATAGTGCTCCTCCAAAGTATAAGGATCCGGGGCGCCCCAACTATCTCGTATGTCATTGGTGACAACAAGATAGAAAGGGCCCTCCTTGACTTGGGCGCTAGTGTCAATTTGATCCCATACTCGGTTTACTTACAACTTGGGTTAGGAGATCTAAAGCCAACTCCGATAGTGTTGCAATTTGCTGATCGATCTATTAAGCAACCACGGGGAATTATTGAAGATGTGATCATAAAAGTGGACAAATTTTACTTCCCGGTAGACTTCGTGGTTCTTGATACGGAACCAGTCCATGATCCAAGAAAACACATTCCCATAATTCCCGGACGTCCTTTTCTAGCTACAGCTAATGCTTCCATTAACTGTAGATCCGGATTGATGGATATCTCTTTTGGGAATATGAATGTTAAGTTCAATATCTTTAATGCTGTGCAACTTCCTTCAGATGACAATGAGTGTTTTGCAATCACTATTGCTGATGAACACATTCAAAATCCAATCCCACCTCCTTCAACGGAGGATCCCCTACATGCTTGCTTGGTCCCTTTTGATTTTGAGGATTTTGGTGTGGACAAATCCATTCGGGAAGTCAACTCCATGCTTGATATTCCATCACCATTTTCCTCTCCTTTATGGGAAGCACCAAATCCATCTCTATCTTGGGATTGTCCATCTCCTTCCATTTCTTCACCGGAGTTACCTCAACATTTTGAAGGTGAACCACCGGACAAGGGTAAGGAGAATGTTGACAAGTTGCTGGAAATTCTTCCAATCATTCCGGCCCAATCTAGAATCATTGTCCATGATACTCAACCTATGAACAAACCATTTGAGTACAATGAGGTATATGACTTGGAGATTGCAAATATGAAAGGTCATGATCCTCTCATTGTTAGTCAAGACAGTGACATTCAACAAGCTTCCATAATCTCGAACAAGCAACACCTTTGCTTAAATCTAAAAATAAAAGAAATGAGATTAAAAGCGATGCTCAAATCCTCTAAGGCCAAACTTGTTTCTCTTCGGAAGGATCAATATCCCTCACCATTCATTGATCCAAGTTTGAGACCATATGAAGAAGGCAAGTTGCATACGGAGCGTTAAGGATCCATCTCTCCAATGGATCCCGATCCTGGTTCGTCTAGCTATCGACATTAAATTTAGCAAAGCAAGGGAAGAAATTCTTTCGATGTTCCAAGCTTCCTTACCTTCTCAAATTGCTCGTGCCTTGAAATTTTCTGGGAAATGGTTTAGAAAAGCCAAAAATTTGATTTTTCTGAAATGGTCTTCAGTTGTATTCCGCAATTTTAGACTGGCCTCTTAGACCTTCTCAGCTCTAATTTTCATTCCCGGAAATTTCCATCGCTTTCTAGCAATTTCATAAGATCTTTGGCATGCAACTCATGTGTACAACCTCTCATTTTCAATGCATTGTTGGATCATGGTTCCCCAAAATTTTTCATGCTTTGGAATGGAATGAATTTGCAAGGTTTAAAAATTTTCTCCTACATTCATCCATGCATTTGAAGAGACCAAATCCCATCCATGCATTGAAGAGATGTTCCAAGGCTTGAAAATTTTCTCAAAATCATCCATGCATTGGAAAGGTGTTACATTTTGAAAAATTTTCCAATTTGATCCATGCATTAGAAAGAAGTTGAAAAGTTTTCCAACTTTATCTCAAAATCATCCATGCATTGGATTGGAATAATGTGCGAAGTTTCAAATTTTCCATGCATGGCTTGAATTTAGGACTGACATGCAAATTTTCAAAAATTCTTTATGCATAAAAATTTCATTTTTGAGAATTCCATCCATTTTGCATCATGTTGCAATGTTTTAAGCTTCAAAATTTATTTTTTTGAAAAATTCCATCCCTTTTGCATCATGTTGCAAAAGTTTAAAAATTTTCTTAAACTCATCCATGCATTGTGTGTAGTGCAAAGTTTGAAAATTTTTCATCCATGCATTGGAATGGAATGAATTTGCATAGTTTAAAATTTTTCTTCAGAAATTTCAGTAATGCTTTGTGTGATGTTGTAAAAGTTGGAAATTTTTCCACGCAATTGAAATTCATGCATGCATCATTAAAGAAAAAAAATTTTCTATAAAAAAATTTTCCATGAAAAATTTCCATTTTTCCATCCATGCAAAGTTCTTAAAATTCAATCCATGTATAGGAAAAATACATGCATTCATGCAATGCATAAGACTAAAAAAAATATATATAGAGAGTTCAAAATCCATGCATCCATGCATAAATTTTCAATCAAGTTGAAAGTTCATCCATGCAATATTGCATTTTTGCATGCATAGACACCTTGCTTGAATGCATTCCATTCATTTTTATGTTGCATGCATTTCTATGTTGCATGCATTCCATGCATTTCTTTGTTGCAATCTTACATGATGGATGGATGGTTGGAAGCACCATGCATGGCAATCCATCAAATGCATTCATCCATGCACTCAAAATGCAACCATGCAATCCATCAATGCAAGATCATCCATGCATTCAAGTTGGCTGAAACATTCAATCTCCATGTGCCAATTCATTTCCAAGCTACTGAGCCAAATTCGTGCACTCCAAATTCCAATTTGAGTGCTCCAAATTCTTCAACCCACAATGCTGAGCCTACTGCCTTCATTTAGAGCACTCTAGCTACCATTTGGATTGCTCCAAACTTCTCCACCATCATTCCGAGGCTGCTGGTTGTATTTCGAGCACTCTAATTCCATTTTAGAGTGCTCTAAATGTGAACCAATCTCATCCAAAGCTCACTGCCCAATTTTGGAGCACTCTAAGTTCCATTTGGATTGCTCCAAATTTTCAACCCAACTTCCACAGCTACTGCCTTAGAATTGAGCACTCGAAGTCCAAGCTTCGAGTGCTCGAAGCTTCACCATTTCCTTAGCCTACTCGCTGCCTAATTGTTGAGCACTCTAGATCCCTTGTGGAGTGCTCGAAAATTGCATTCCTCTCCTCTCCAACCAAAGCTCCCACAACCAAAACCAACTTCCATCTCTCGGCATATCTCTCAAGCCTCCATAACCACCACCTTCACCACCCATGAACCATACCAACCTACTGCCCTAACCCAACCTATACCAAACAAACAAACCATACCTCACAACCATCTCTCTCTCAAAAACTAACCAACCTTCCTCAACTTGCATGCACCTCACAACCAACATACAACACCACCCACCCTCTCATCGACCCACATCTCTCTCAAACCAACCAGCTCTCGGCATCAACCATCTTCCCCATCTCCCTCACCTGCAAACCACCAAATCAACCTCAACCCCACACACCACCCTCCTCCCTCTCGGCTTCTCACTCTCGGCCACCTCAACTCCAACCCACCAACCTCTCACCATGCATGCCCTCAAGCACACCACCCACACCCATGACACCTCCATGCATGCACACCATGCAAGCCACCACCATCCCTCATCAACTCTCTCTCATTCCATAACCCACCATCACCAATCTAAACCCCTTCAACCTTTCCCTCACTTACTGCCAAGACTTCGAGCACTCGAAGTCCCATTTCGAGTGCTCGAAGTGTGAAGCACAATACACCATCCTCACATTCTGAGCCCTCGCAACCAACCTCCCAACCTCATGCATCTCCTTCCTCTCGGCTTCTCTCCATTCCCTTCACTCCCTCGGCATCAAACACCAAACCAACCTTCCTCATCTCATTTCTCTCTCTCCACAGCACAACCACCCCCTCAACACCATGCACACACCACCCCCTCAACACCATGCACACACCACCCCCAAGCAACCAACCCCACAACCTCATCTCCATAAACCATGCATGCATTTCAACACCACCCCATCAACCACAAACCAACCTCTCGCAGCCAACCATGCAAACCAACTTCTCTCTCTTCCACCATCCTTCCCCTCAACCCTAACATCAACCAACCAAACCCACAACCCAACACCACCATGCTCGGGCACCCCTCCTGCATGCACACATCTCTCGGCATCTTCCACCATTTGTCTTCCTACAGAAATTAATAGTACTAATAATAATAATAATACTAAATAAATAAATAAATTTTTTGGCATTATTTTGTTTTGCATTTTACGGTTGTGGCTAATGTCAGCATTTGTCTTTTGTTTGGATTTTTTATCTTGCACTAAAATTTAGGTTAGTGTTTTAATTTCTGTTTTGGTTTTTCTTACGAGACCTATGCTTTTACCTGTGTACATTAGTTGTGTTTTGATAGGTCTTCATATCCAAGTTTGGGGACGCCGTTGCGCACTCACATGGCTGAACATCTACGTCGTCGTCACTCCACTTGGTATTATTGTTCCTTTCCCCCCTTTTTGCTCTTATTCTGATTTACTTGTCTTCTCACATTGAGGACAATGTGATATTCAAGTTTGGGGGTGCATTTATGCATTTTTGGTTTCATAATTTTTGCTAAGCAATGATAGTATAACTTGACACTTGTCGGAGATGAAGCATATGTTTAATACCTTGTGTATAGAAGCAATTGACATTTTTGAAAATAAAGAAAAATTTGAGTTGAAATGATCATGTAGATTCAAATTAGTCTGTATAAATGTCTCAATTTAATTCTCGCTGGATTTGACACTCTTTTAAGCTTCACAATGCACAGATGCACATTGGAAACTTAACTGTGAGGTATGCAACTTGATTGACCTTGACCTTGGCCTAGTTAATCTGATTTGATGAACCTAATGGATGAACACTTTTGGCATGAATCTAAAAAAAAAAAAAAAAAAACTGAGAAAGAAAGAAAAAAAATGACCAGTTGACGTTCGTAGCCTTTCCAACTCGAGCTATTAAGCCCTAGGAGTGTCTCTACACTTAGCACCCTAAAGCCGTCTGGTTTGGGAGTTGTTGGCCTAACGCTTGCTACAAGGGTTGGTTAGAAAGCTTAAAGGACTTAAACATTGCACGGTCATTCAAAAACAAAATTGTAATAAACATAGTTCGTTGGAGTTCGTAGGCTTTCCAACTTGAGCTATTAAGCCCTATGGAGTGTCTCTACACTTAACACCCTAAAGCCATCTGGTTTGGGAGTTGTTGGCCTAACGCTTGCTATATAGGTTGGTTAGAAAGCTTAAGGGACTTCAGCATTGCACAACCATTCTATGTTTCGCTTATGAGTTACAATAAATTGTCAACAAGCAACAAAAGTTGTCTTGTAAATAAAATCATGCCTTAGGGACCTCATTTAAAGGGGAATTCAATGATTTGAAAACTTGTGCTTTGGAATTGGAAAAGAAAGTAAAAGCCGCATGTTGAGAATCCAATTCACTTTCACTGAAGCTAGAGTTGATTTCCATTCAAGAGATGATAATTGAGTTATTTATATAGACTTTGATGTTGATGCATGTATGTGGAAATGTATTTAGCCAATTTTTGTATCAATGCTTCATATATGCAAGGTAGTTTTCCCAATGACCCCATCTCCAGTTTTTGTCTGTTTCAAGTTGTATTTGAGCTATGTATCTATCTCATTTTACCATGGATGATATTTTTGTAGTAGCATGCCCATGGTTGTCTTTTCATTAAGTTTTTCATTGTAGTTTTGCTAAGGAACTAGCAAAATGTAAGTTTGGGGGTGTGATAAGCGCCAAATATTGTATATTCAAGCGCCCTAAATTGCATTAGTAAAGTCCGTTGCATGTTAATTTATGTAGATTATCTTCATTTCTATGTTTTTATGTATTTTCAGGTCCTTTTGCCAAAAAGGAGCAAAAATAAGACTTTGTGGATTTTAGACCATCAAAAGGGCAGATTGCTTCACGAGATCAGCAGTGGAGTCAGGACTTTGCTCGCCATTTTGACCCAGAAAGCTCGATAACTGGACTTCCATCATAACATGAAAGATTTAGAGCTCTGAATTAGCTTTCTAAATCTTCAAACGGTTCATCATTCGGAGCTTGGAGCAGAGAGTTATGGCCTTGTTACCAGAGGTACGCAGAACTGCCTGGCAGCACTGAAGTACTGCCTTTCTCCCCATTTTTGACCAACCAGACTTGAGATTTGGGTCTTCATCAAAACATGAAGTTTTTAAAGCTCTTAATCAGCTCTCCAAATCTTTAAACGGTTCATCATTCGGAGTTCGGAATACAAAGTTATGGCCATTTCATCAAAGTAGGTCTGGGCGGAGCAAGTGAAGCATGGAGCTTTTTACACTAAATTCGAGTGCTCGAGGCCCTATTTCGAGCACTCGAAATTTGGGCAGTTTGCTCCACGAGACAGCCCACTTGTGCTCTGAAATTTCTAATTTTGGATGGCCCTCTTTTATGAGGTGGTTGGGGATGTTTTTGGAGGAGAGAGAGAGCCTAGTTTGGTGGTAGATAAGAGGGATAAGAGCCACACATTTCATAAGCTTGATTCTACAAGATTAGAGGGGAGAGAAGAGAGCAAAAAAGGTGTGTTCTTGGAGCTAGAATAGGGGAGCTCGAAAATGGAGGTCAAGGCTTTGCTTCCTCCTTCCTCTAGTGCATCAATGGGTAACTAAACCTCCATCTAGGGAGGTGATGAAGCTCTACCTTGTAAGCATGTCTAGTTTTTGATTTATTTTGGGGAATGAAATGTATATTTGGCTAGTTCCATGGTCTAGAGCATGTTACAAATTGTAATGAAGATTTTGAATGTTTGAATGACTATGTTGATTTACATACTCTTGTCTTAGATTATTTAATATCATAGTTGTATGGCTTATAGTTTCATAGTGACAATGGAACTAAGATTATGGAACGGTTTTAATGGCAAGGTTTTGAGTAGTTTGTTAATCCATAGCTTAAGAATTTCTTTTGATGAGTTAATCTTGTGACTTGATATCATGTGCTTCCACCAATTGATTAATTGTTTGACAATCTCTAGCTTAGTGAGCATGTCTAGGGTTGCATCTTAGTTTAGGTAACTCAACCATGTGAAGCTTTGATAGGTTGTTCTTACTCTTTAATTAATTGAATTTCTTGAAGATATTATAGTAGTCATGTATTATTATATATCAAGGTCATTTCTACATTAATTCCCCAAATCAATCATATAATTAGCTTGTGTAGAGGTTTGGAGTGGACTCACTTCCCTAGACTTCCTTCTCTAAATCTTCTCTTTTAATCTCCTTCAATTTATTGTTTTATGCATTCTGAATTTGTAGTTTAGTGACAAACAAAACAAACCCTCTATGAACACCCCTTATCACTCTAAAATGACTCTAGACACTTAGGTTGCCATAGATTAGCGCAGTCCCAGTGGTTCGACTTACCCGACCAATAGCCCTATTTTACAATGATTCGTGCTATTGCGAAGGTTGATGTTAGTTGATCAACCGATCACTGTCGATTACAACGAGGCTATGTTTGCCGAGTTAGAAGACTTGGATGAAGTACAGAAGTTTGCTTTGGACCACCTTATGGTTCACAAAGCAAAAGTGATGAAAGCTTATAACAAAAGGGTGAAGTTTAAGTTATTTGCAAAAGGTGATATGGTGTAGTAAACAATCCTTCCACCTAGAAAGATTGATAGAATGTATAGTAAATGGTCCCCTACTTGGAAGGGACCACATTTGGTGCACCAAGTATTGTATGGAGGCGTTTACAAGTTGAAAGATTTAGATGGCAAAGTGCATGAAAGGCCAATAAATGGAAGGTATTTAAAAAATATCAACCCATTATTTTTGAACTTATGGAAGAAAAGAAATCCTCTAAGTCAAGTATAGAGGGTGGGTGTTTAGCCTAAGCCATTTATGTTAGTTGTTTGCAAATGTGTAAATTCAATTGATTAAGCAAATAAAACCATTATGCAGTTTAAGGTTCAAAACATTATTATCGCAAATTGTTCAGAAAACCATATTACAGGCCCATAATTGTAATTGTTCAAAAAACCATAATTGTTTAAGATTGGCTAAAATTCTTGTGAAAATCTTCAAATTTGGCCTTGAAATCTGCCCACGAGGCCCGGGATTGGTTAAGTTTGATTTCTGCCTACTTTTTGGATTGTTCCAACCTCGGCATTTGAGCCTGCAGTGCTTTAAACTTGGGAGCAGCAACTTCTGCCTACATCTTCAACTCTGCCACTTTGTTGCCGAGTTGGGTTTTATCTAATTGTAGCTGAGCAAGTTCAGCCTGGAGCTTTTTTTCTCTGGCATCCAACTTGGCAGCTTCTTTCTTCAAGGACAGATGTAGTTCTTTTCCCATCTTCAGTGTTTAGGAAAGCTTTTCCTTTTCCTCGCGCTGCATAGAGCAATGGTTGAAGGTTTGGGTCGATTCAGCATAGGCGGTGGTAATAGAAGGGACTTGAAGTTTGAAATTCTTGAAAAAGGCTTGATTACTCAAGGAGAATCCTGGGTAGCTGCTTAGGAAGGAAAGTGTCTCGGTCAAGTCTTCTTTGAAAGAAGGTGTTAGAGACACATCTTGTTGCAACATCTGGGATAATATTTGAACAGCTTTAATCACTTCCAAAGGATTTCAGTGGTTTTTTAGTTGGCACTATAGGGGGTTCTAGATCTATCTGGTCAAATACAGAATAAAATAGGGAGTCCTAGCTGGTAAATGGTGAATTTGGTTTGGTATTTGTTGGATCAGTAAGGGGAGCAAAGTTTTTTGGCACCTATAATAAGCAAATTAGATTATTATGTAGTTCAAGAGGTATATAATTCAGTACAAGGTATAATTTCTACCTCATTAGAATCTCCAACTTGTTCAACAATGGAAGTTGTTGCTAGGTGTTGGGATGAAGCAAGAGAAATGGTCCTTATAGGGGAGAAATGATCTTGTTCAACAGATAATTCAATTTTGTCTTCTTTAGCACCACTTTCTTGACTTAATTTCTGTTCTGACTGGGGTATAGCTTCCTGCAAAACAAAAATTGATTTAATTCAACTTTAATATGAAAGGATATTACAAGAGTAGTTGAAGGTAGTTATACCTTGGGAGTATCAGTGGAGACTTGCATTTTCTTGGTTACAGTTCCTTTTTCATCTGTTTCTTTATCAATAAGCACAAAGTTCTTTTGGCTCTTTGTTTCTTTCCTTCCAATAGTTTTGATATTCTTCCTTTTCTTTTGTCCCTATTTAGAAGATTTATTAGAAAGCTGACATGAAATAATTACTATCAACATAATATTTGGTTAACTTACTTTCGGAGTTGATAATGGGGGTATGCTCAAAATAGGAACATAAGGATCCAGGGGAGTATCTTTTGCATCAGTTTGAGTTGCCATTTCAGGTACAGTAAAGGGCACACCTGTAGTTAAAATAGAAATGAATATCATGACAAGGAGATATGGGTATTAATTACAAAACCAAGAAGACTGCAACTTACTTTGCCAAGAGCGAGACTTGCAGGAGCTGTAGAAGGTGGTTGACTTGTTGATTTAATTGGTCTACTGTCTAGTAGAGGAGGTGTTATAAGAATAATAGGTGAAATGGTCTCTCCACCTTGAAAACACAAGGATATGAACTTGTACAATCTAAAATGGGTATGAACCAGTTGGGTGGACTATTTTTGTCCTGGTAAAACTGATATACGCTGATCACCATTCTTCAAAGTTTGGATCTGTATAAGGTTCTGCTACAAATTCTTTGTATTGGAAATCTTGTAGGGACTGTTGGAACTTGTTGGTCACATCTCTGATTTGATCAATATTTGAGAGTTTTACTCTTTTGTGATAGTTCTTGTTGTATGAAAAATGAGGTGGCACAAGAATCAATTGGGTTAAACCAAATTGTCTTGCCAATTGTGAAGGGTTGTAAAATTCTATCCCAGTTAGGCTTTTTGCAATGTAGGGTGCAACAGTGTTACAAGAAATGTCCCTTGCAATTAAAAAATGGCCCCATGAATTTTTATAAGCCTTTACTTGCTCGGTTGAAGACTCGGCAGTAGGAGAAAATAGCCAAGAGGGGGCCAATCGGCAGTTAGCAAAAGGAAAAAATTGAGAACGGGTTTGGTTGGTACACTGATGATAGGAAAAATGAAAACAATCTAGGAAGGATTGATCTTTGGGTTTAGCTCTGACATAACCAAAAGATATTAAAGGGTCATTCGCTGTAAGTTGAATGGTGGGTGATGTGATACCCTTCGATTCTAGAGCCACGGATGATCAAGTCCGAGCCCAGATTCGAGGGATACAAAACAATTAAGTATATAAATAAGCATAGAATATAAGAAAAATAAAGAATAAAGAAAAAAAAATAAGCTGAAAGAAATCTAAATAATAGATCCTCGAAATATTAATAAAATAATCCAATATTTCAAAACCTCCAATATTAATACAACTTGGGAATCCATCTAGTGGACCCCTTATAATAACCCATCTGTAAAAAAAAACTAAAATAAAATCCAAAGTTAAAACATGAAGAGAAGTCTTACGTAGTCGGAAGAGTAAGTTGTTGCCCAAGTATTGACTCTAGAGGGGGGGTGAATAGAGTCTATGGCAACCAATGGCCAATTTTCAGATTTGTAAATTTTACTAAAACCTTCTAACAATTATGCAATAATCAATATATAGGCATAAGCAATTAATAGCATAAATGTAAAGGAGATAAGGGAAGAGAGATTTGCAAACATTCACACGGCGATTTTAGCGAGGTTCAGAAACTCCTACTCCTCTGCTCAAGACCCCTCTTGAGACTTCCCAATGCACTATGGCACCTCCTTATGGGTGGAGAGCAAACCTTGATTAGAAGCAACTCCTAGCTTCTCCTTGCTAAGAGACAACCTCTTTTACTCTTCCTTTGGGTTACACTAACCCTTACAAATATGAAGCTAGTTTGCTTTTTCTTCCTTGGGCCACACCAGCCCTTACAAGTTAAAGATCAGATTTGTTGCATACAAATATATCTCTCAAAAATTGATATGCAAATATTAGCTCACAACTAGAGTATAAATTAATAAATTGAAGCTCAATACTCTATGAATGATATGGGATGAGAGAGTATGATATGAATGAAGAACAAAAGCTCTAATGATGCTAAAAGATGTCTCTCAAGTGTAGCAACATTAAATCCCGAAGTCCCCTTACTCTATTTATAGAGTTTCAACAGCTAATTCAAAAATAGAGCTGTTATGCACGGGTTTCAAGGCAAAATAGCAGTTCAGATTTGAATCTGCGTTGGTTCGGTCGATCGGTCGTTAGAAATAGTTTAAGGTTGGCTATCACTCTTTATTTCGGTAGACCAAAATGATTTACCCTTTTGTTTCGGTCGTCTGAAATACCTTCATCCTTTGATCCAAAACTCTATGTTAGAATCGGTTGTCCGATTCATATTGCCTACGCATTTCGGTTTGCTGAAATGAAACTGCTGCTTCAGAAGTTTTGTTCTAAGTTGACTGATGAGATAGTTGTTCTAAGTAAATGTCTTTACAGTAATTATATGTCTATTTACTTTTAGTTTACAATGTAAATAAGGAAGAACCCCTCATTTGGTTCAATAAAAAATACTAGAAAATTGAAATCCAACTAAATCAAAATGTAGAAATTCAGTTTTAGTACAAGTTTGGATTTTCGACAATTTTGGTAAAAATGAATCCTTATATAGACCAATGTAGACTTGGTCAAAAATTCTGATAAAATCAGTTTAGGCTAGTTGAAGTATGAAGAGTTATTACCGAGAAAAATTATTCTGAAATAATCATTATTTCAAAAATCCATTTTTCACACTTAGCCAAAAATACAGTTTTTCATGACGCGCATTCTGGGGTCCTAGTGTCCGTTACCAACTCATGGTAATGAAGGCTTCTCATGCCTTAATTGTTGACCAATACGAATTATATGATTGATGTGCATGGTCTTAGCATTTCTAGCACAAGTGATGAGTTCTTTCAAACCTTATGCAAGCTTGAACTAACTCACTCTTTAGCAATGATTTCATGTGCAATTATATATGAATGAAGTGCATAGTCTATTGCTAATATATATAGGAACATATGAATGATGATATGATATGCATGGTCTTATAGAGATGAACTTCAAATGGATTCATAAATACTTTAACATTGAATCCTAAACACTCACCATCCTATCTACTCCTTTCTCCACGCTTTGTCCATGATCGTGTAGGCTTTTAGGTAGTCTTGTTCTCTTCCTTTCTTTGAGTTGCCTTCTTGCTCGTTGTAGTCCAAGCTATCTTTCGATGGACTTTGCATTTGTTTATTTGAAACTTCATTTTTTTATATCCATTGATTTCCTTGATGTGATATTGAATAATGGAATACTTGGAATGATCTTTCATGCTTCATTGAGGTTATCCTTTGAATGTGAATAATCTATAACACTCAATGTAAACATTAGTCCTTAAACACCATCAATGGTTTGTTATCATCAAAACCTTTAGATTGTCCCTGGATGAAATCCTTAAGGTCAACAATCTCCCCTTTTTTGATGATGACAAAACATTGATGTGTTCATAAGCAAGTGTAGTAGCATTTCAAAAATGCTCCCCCTATCAAAGTGCATTCAATGAACATAATGTTATAAAATAGCATGATTGTATATTCTTCATGAATTGTACACATTAACATGCATATAAGATAATTTTTCTTTTCAAGAGATTTCTACAAATCTCCCCCTATCAGCATGCTTTTATTAAACGATATGATAACATAATGGTAAGTAACATGAAGCATTTGATCCAACAATTAGAGGCATCTTCCCCCTTAATAAAATAGCATTTTACACATCACATTGCACATCACACTTTTCTCCCCTTTTGTCATCACAAAAAAGTGGGAGGCCTAAACAACTTCATTAAGTATTTATCATTAAGCATAGTTAAGTGCATTAATAATTGGCCGTATAGTGGTAATGACTATAATATGCTTTGGAGTACAATATATAAGCAATTATATCATAAGATACCAATTTCATTGATAACATGAGTTCAATAGATTATAAAGGTTCATGACATATACAAAAGTATACATAAAACATAAACCAAGGATAAAATATAAACTCAATTAGGCAAAAGTATACAAAAGTATACATAATAAACCGTAACAAAAAAAAAAAAAAAAAGGAAGCATGAATTAGAGTAAGCCAAAAGGCAAATATTTTTGTAGAGGCAAACCTAAGAAGTTAAGTGTGCTTCAATCCTAATATATTTTTCGCATTTGATATTTTCAAAAATGAAGGAAAATTAATCAAAATCATGAAAACTCATGGGTGTGAATATAATGACCAACAAGTCATTTGTAGCATGCTTGACAATTTTCAAAATAATTTAATTTGGCATAACAAGTCATGCAATATTCTTTTATAAGAGATTACCAATAATCTCTCCTTATGAGTATGCTTCCATTTACATCATATATCAAGTATTGTGGATATGTGAGATAATGTAATAAAGCAACGATATATGGAATGAGCCATTGATGCCAAAGTATATGATTAAATGATCAAAATCTTACAAGGTATGAAACATATCGAGCATATATGCAAGTAGTGGCATTACTCCTAGTCATATGTAATAAATTTCCAATTATGCAAAAACATATTTTCTTTAACATATATGATTAGAAATAATTGGCTACATGATTTTCCATGTGGATTAGCTCAATATTTCTCTTATTCATATTTCTCAAGAGGTGATGTCAAGATGTTTCATGAATTGTATAGAATAAGGCATTGATACCAAAATGTCTTCTTTAAAAGATGTAGTGAGAGATTGGCTACATGATTCTTTATATGGATGAGCTCAATATCTCTTTTAGACACATTCTTTAAGAAAAGATTGTAGGAATATCACATGAATTTTTAGAGTGCTCAAGATGGATACATTAAATGAATTAGCACTTGTGATATCACATTAGTCATCTAAGATAGAACAAAAATGTTCTTTAAGAATCATAATCCCAAGATTAACGTGTCAAATAAATATATGAATTTTAATTTTCATGACACTTGAGGAGTTTTAAACCTTAGAAGAACTCA
Organism: Cornus florida; assembly: GCF_030987335.1. NCBI lineage: Eukaryota > Viridiplantae > Streptophyta > Magnoliopsida > Cornales > Cornaceae > Cornus > Cornus florida. The sequence continues at coordinate 51,478,996 of NW_026775577.1, read as the reverse complement.
AGTTTACTAATCATGCCAATTTCAAATCATTTTGCATGCTAGTGGTAAACTTCTTTGCATAAATCATAAATGTTGATTCAAGAATAACATAAAAGTGCAACCAACATATTTTCATTAATGGTTCTGAAAACACAAATATATCAATTATGTCAAAAACCATAATTCATAAGAAATTCACTAAATCCTTTCAAAATGAGCTCTAAGAGCTTATTTAAAAATGCATAAAGCAATTAATAATTTTAAACATGTTGTTCAAAATTTTTGCATTTCATGTCTGGGTGATTTTTCTTCAAAAGACTTTTTAGATATGAAGTCAATAAGTCATGCATTTGATAAAAGTCATTTCATGTTTTGCATGTAACATTCTTATTATTTTAAATCAAAGTCACATGTGCTTAAAATCATATATTGAAGGCATTTTTTTTTATTGAACTCTTGGGAACATATTATAGCTTAATTACCAATAATGACACACAATGCATGTTATGATGTAGATTTTAAAACCCTTCAAGTACTGGTGCTGCATACACATCGGTCGATCGAAATGACTTTATTGGTTGGCCGGTTTACATTCTTGAAGCAATTTTGATTTGCTTATTTTGGTCGCCCGGATTGGAGTTTCGGTCTGCCGAAATAGCTATTTTGGTCGTCCGATTTTAGCTTAGGTTGACCGGTTTGTGCAAGAATGCAAAACCAGTAAATTTACTCATGGTAATAAAACTTGAATTTCCAAATTTCACCTAATCATCTTCTAGTTCAAACGATTTCATTTTATATGTTATGGATGCCAAGAGAATGTAAATGAAGCATTGAAAATCACAAAGGCACATAAATGACTTTTTAGATATAGCTATTTTAAAACAAATCCAAATGAAGTAACTTTTGGATTTTCCTTGATGGCATGCAATTTCCAAATACCTTTCACAAATTTAGTCTTAGGAGTCCCTTAACTAAAATCTTTGAAACGATTGACAACAAGTTCATGCTAGCATGTCTAAGTCATCTAATCCAAGACAAGCTACTTTAACATAAATATTTTTGCAACAAGTAGCATTCATGTCAAGATTACCAACCACATTAATTATGCCATGTAATACCCCTAATTTTAAAAGGATAGTTCTGGAATTTATTTAAATGTTTAATTGTGTTTTTAGTTTATTTAGTTGGTTATTTGTAGTTGTTGTGTTTGTTTGTTTATTTAAATTGTTATTTAGTTAAATTTTTGTTTTGCTTTAATTGCTTAAATTGACTATTTGTTTTATTTTAAATTGGTTGTTTATGTTAGTTAGTATTTATTTGAATTAAGTTAAATGTTTTATTTATTAAATTAGGGTTTTATCAGTTTAGGGAAGCCACGTATTTAGCTGACTTATTTTTTTTCTGTCTAGTAATAGGATTAGGGTTTAATTGCACCTAGGTTTAGTTGGCCTATATATATATCTGTATAAGACTGCCAAGGGTTTAGAACCCTAACCACACGTATTAGAGGCAGAAGTATCAGGGGAGTTAGGAGAAGGTAGTTCGCCGGAAAACTTAGAAGAAAGACACTGAGATTTCTGAACTGAGTCTCACAGGCAAGTTTTATAACTAGCTCTACCTCTTTGACCTGTGTTCTTTACATCCCTAACATAATCTCAGGATGAAATAAGGATTAAAACAAATCTGGTTCGCATGCTTGCATTGTTTAATAAACATATGTTTATGATCTGTTAGATTATTTGTTTTACAGTGTTGTTGTTTTACTGTTTAGTTTTACTTAATTCATGATTTTAAGGATGTCAATTGATGGATTAAGAATTTTAATAGTTCTAAAACATAATGGGAAATCTTAAAATTAATCTGGGAGGCAGGGCTAGATACCTGAAACAGTATGTGTTCTTGTATGGATTTTAATCCACTTAGGAGCTGTTTTGTGTAACTCTTGTTCCAATTGAATTCAATTAATGAATGATGAATTTAAATTACTATGGAATACCCTAGGATTTAGTTTTAAATCAACAAGAAACTTGGGTTGGAAGAACAAAGTTGCCGGAGTTGGAGAAGAAGTTGAACAGTATGATTTCTTTTAGGTGCATGTTAATCGTTTTTAAATTATTTTGTTTAACTCTTGTTCCCACTGAATGTGATTATTAATCAAGGAAGTTAATTAACTTTTGAACACCCAAGGACTTAATTTTAATCAACAAGAAATTTGGTTTGGAGGATCAACACAGCCGGACACCGCCGGAATTAGAAAAACGACGCACAGGGGAAGGAGCCTGCTCTATTTCAAGTAGAGTAGGCTCAATTAAAAAGTGGAGCAGGCTCTACTTTGTAGTGGAGGCGGCTCTACTTGGTAGTGGAGGCGGCTCCACTTTTGGGTGGAGCCGGCTCTTTTGTGGGTTTTCATTTTTTTTGGTTTTCTGCGAGACTACTAGCTACTGCGAGACTACTAGTTAATATAAATTTCAAGTAGAGTAGGCTCAATTAAAAAGTGGAGCAGGCTCTACTTTGTAGTGGAGCCGGCTCTACTTGGTAGTGGAGGCGGCTCTACTTGGTAGTGGAGGCGGCTCCACTTTTGGGTGGAGCCGGCTCTTTTGTGGGTTTTCATTTTTTTTGGTTTTCTGCGAGACTACTAGCTACTGTGCTTGGGTTAATGGGTTTCCAGGGGCAACTGAGAGTTTAATTAGAGGTTCTCAGTGATATTTAAATTCTACTAAAACTTCAGAAGGCATGAAAATACATATTATACCATAGAAGGTTAGTAGAAGGGACGTTATGAAACTGTTAAGAAAGTTTACATGGTTGCATTGTACGGATGATTCAAGTTGTTTAATTTTAATTTAGCAATTGAATTAAGAGTTTGATATGTAAATCATATAACAGGGGTATGGGATTAAGCCTATTAACTAATATAAATTTAGTTAATACTTAATAAGGAACTAGTTGATGGTTACCAAAACAATTGTTTATGTCAACTTGTGGGATGTTGTGGAGTAATTACAAGTAAGCATGTAGATACTGTTAATGTTATTATTATGCTTATTGTGAGTTACAGGATGGTTATATTTATTCTCTGCATTTAAAATTTGTTAGAGAATCAGGTACTGGATGTATTGAACGAGCATGCTAGTTAAACATTCTTGTTATGCTTATGATTGGGTATGTTGATATTGATATGTTATGCTGTCATATATATATTATCAATTCTGGATGGATGTTTTTGTATGCACCGGTATGGGACGGTGACATACTAGGGGGATTAGCTTAAAAATGCTAAGTCCTACCTACTCTGGAATAAGGGATGGATTAACTACAAAAGTTAAGTCCTATCTGTCTTCTGTGTCAGATCAATAAATAATTGAGTGACACTTTGGTTTGGAATGGAATTTAAATATATTTTTATGATGCCACGATATGAGCCTGAGTCTCAGAGTCGTTGGTTAAGGAGCGTATATGCATTGGGATGCATAGCTGGCTATGATGGTTGGATGTGTACCCTGCTAGGACTAGGTAGTCATGCCCACCTTTGGGTGCGCTTTCGCATGGTGCCTACTAGTCAGGTTGAGACGGGCCTGTAGTCCAGTGAGAGTCCTATAGTGTGATTATATATATATATTTATCTATGGACTATTAGCTATTGTTGGATTGGTTAGGATGTACATGCGTATCGGGTCTCTACTTGGGTAGTTGTAGTATAGAACTTGCATGTGGGCTTGACCCACTCATCATTTTTCAGGTATCGGATATTTCCAGTCTAGATCTTGTTCGTGCTGAGCAGGGACGATCTTCCATTCTACCGATGACGTAGGACTTCTTTCTAAATATTAGATTTGGATTTTATTTTTAGTTTTTACTTTCATTCAGTTTGGGATTTTTATTAGGGGTCCACTAGAGATGGATTCCCGAGTTGTTAAACTGATGGAGTTTTGGATTATCAGATTCTAAGTATTTAATTATAAAGGATTTTACTTTTAGTTTCTTCCAACTTAAACTTTATTTATTAAATTCATTTTGTCATCTGTGTTCGCTTTAAAAATATTAATTGTTTGATATTCCCTCGGATCTGTGCTCGGACTTGATCACCCGTGGCTCTAGAATCGAGGGGTATCACATGCCATGACTAGATATAGAAATGATAATATAGTCTTTATCACATAGCACAATTAAGTCACATTTAAGCTTATCAACTAAAAGCACATTTGCGATGAAGAAGGGGATTTTTACCTAAATAAATAATTCCATTAGCTTTGGCATGGTTTCTCAATGTAGTGCACCCTTTATCCTTTTGATGTTGGGAGGAATTCATAACTTGATTTCTCTTAAAGTGCTTTCGCCATCCATATTTGTATTTCCACTTGTTCTTGAGTGAAATGGATTTTGAATCTACAAGCATACTCAAGTGGCGGTCTTTGGTACCCAATACTTTTAGGGTCATCATTAGTTAGTACACATTTTGAAGGTTCATTTTGGAGCATGATTCAATACAAGGCATAAATGTGGTACTCTCTTTGATTAACACGCATCAAACAAAATTAGAATTTTAAATGTCTCTAGCATGCTAGTGCATTTGTCAATTCAGTAACTATATGTTTAGGTTACATACAACTTAATGAACCAATATGAAATGAGTAATAATTGAGCGGCATAACATAATTTCATATATGGATCATAATGTAATTCCATGTGCATTTTCTATGATCACATTCAAGAATTGACAAGAAGAACAAGATTCTTCCTAAGTAGGCAAAAATAAATTAAGTTGCCTCTTTTTGAAATTCTTAAAAGATTAAACAATTAAGGAAGAACTTTTCTTTCCAAAAAAATAAGGCTTGTACTTTCAAAGAGTGTTAGCTCATTTAGAAAGTAAGTTCATTCTCAAGACTTACACTTTTAAAGCAATTTTATCTACTTCTAAGTGTAGTTCATCAAATGTAATTTCAAGAAACTCATTTAAATGTAATACATGAATAAAAATATTTTCAGTCAATAAACCATGCAATAAAAAATTTGCATAAACAATGAGTACTTGGAGAATGAAGATAAGAATTCCATAATCAATAGCATATTATCATAGTCTTCATTTCTCTAGTGTAATACATTTAAGGACTCCTCATATGTGATGATCAAAATCTTAAGGATTTGATTTCATTTAGTAATAATTTATTGATCATAAATGATTCTAACATGCCAAAAGAGTCGAGCAATAAAAAATTTCTATATAGTATACCAATGACCATGCTTTTGTAGTTGTTCCAATTGTAATGCTCCTTTACTTTAAGAGTGAAGAATTTGAAATATTTCTTACATCCCATGTTAAACAACCATTATCAAGAAGCCATTTCTCCTTCGCTGATGAAAAATCCTTCAAGCAACCCTACAAGGTAAACTTAGGAAATCTTCGTTTTGTACCCAAATTTTCTTGGGTCCGTAAATGTTAGGCACAAAAGTTCTTTTTGGAACCTAAATCTTCTTGATCATTTTCTTCTTTCTAAATGGACAATTGTAAATTTTGTGTCCCAACTTTCTATAGTAATTCCATTTAGAGTAATGAAAATAGCTTTTGACAAAAGAATCATTTATGACTTTCTCTTTTTCAATAAACATGCATCTTTATTGTAAGGATCATGTCTTATCCCATTTTTGAAAAAGACATTTCTTTGATCACTAAGCATAGTATTCAAGTTTTCTTTTTCTTTGGTGAACTTTGTTAAAGTGTTATTTTGATCATCAATGACTTCATTTGAAAAATTATTTTCGAAAACACAATCAATTGATGCTGATCCTTTATACAACACATTATCTTTTTTCTTTTTCAAAGAATCATTTTCTATTTGAACTTTTTCATGTCTTTGAGAGATATCATGATTTTCCTTTTTAAGAGAAGCACATTTTTCAAGCAATTTTTCTAGCACACCATGTAACTCTTTAAATGCATCATGCAAGACATTATGCTCATCAGCTAACTCATTATAGGAAGCATTTAAATCAAAAGAATCATGGTTGGAATTTACCTCATCTTTGTCGGCAATGAGACAAAAAGCAATATCTTCATTATGCTCAACCATATCTTTGATGTCATTTGCTTCTTTGCTAGAAGCTTGGAAAGTTTCACTCTTCCTTTGAATTGCTTCATTTTCTTCACTATAAGAAGATAAGTAAGTTCTAACAAGATCATTCACATGATTAGTAATGTTAGTAGAGCTAAAATTCATCTCATTATTTGAACCATTGTCATTCATGCTACAAAATTCATTTTCATTGATAAGCATGTATAAATTTGATTCCTCAACATTATAAGTGTTACCATAGAATATCTCAAGTGAGTTCTAAATTTCTTTTGCCGTTTTACAATTTTCAATTCTATTGAACTCATTTTTGTTCAATGCACAATAAAGATTATTTATGGCTTTACCATTGCATTGAATTAATCTATGGTCATTTGCATCCCATTCTTTCTCTTCTTTAAGAACCATTGTCTTTTTTACTTCTTTCATGGGAATAAATGGTCCATTAACTATGGAAAGTCAAATTCTATAGTCTATGGATTGAAGAAAGTCTATCATTATACATTTCTAATAGCTATAGTTGGTTCCATCAAATATTGGAGGTCTATCAATACATTGTCTTTATAGGTGTGTGAATATGCCATTGTTGGCCATGATCGTACTCTAAGACGGTTAAATCTTTTTAATTAGAATTAGGCTCTGATACCAATTGTTACACAAGTATTGACTCTAGATGAGGGTGAATAGAGTATATGGCAAACAATGGCCAATTTTCGAATTTACAAATGTTACTAAAACCTTCTAACAATTATGCAATAATCAATATATAGGTATAAACAATTAATAACATAAATGTAAAGGAGATAAGGGAAGAGAGATTTGCAAACATTCACACGACGATTTTAGCGAGGTTCGGAAACTCCTACTCCTCGGCTCAAAACCCCTCTTGAGACTTCCTAATCCACTATGGCACCTCCTTACGAGTGGAGAGAAAACCTTGATTAGAAGCAACTCCTTACTTCTCCTTGCTAAAAGGCAGCCTCTCTTAGTCTTCATTTGGGTTACACTAACCCTTACAAATATGACGCTAGCTTGCTTCTTCTTCCTTTGGCCACACCAGCCCTTACAAGTTGAAGATCAGATTTATTGCGTACAAATATATCTCTCAAAGATTGATATGCAACTATTAGCTCACAACTAGAGTATAAATGAATAAATTAAAACTCAATACTCTATGAATAATATGGGATGAGAGAGTATGATATGAATAAAGAACAAAAACTTTTATGATGCTAGAAGATGTCTCTCAAGTGTAGCAACATTAAATCCCGAAGTCCCCTTACTCTATTTATAGAGTTTTAGCAGTTGATTCAAAAATAGAGCTGTTGTGCATGGGTTTCAAGGCAAAATAGCCGTTCAGATTTGAATCTGTGTTGGTTCGGTCGACCGAAATGAAACACCATTGTGTTTCGGTCGTCCAAAACAGTTTAAGGTTGGCTATCACTCTTTATTTTGGTAGACCGAAATGATTTACCCTTTTGTTTCGGTCGTCCGAAATACCTTCATCCTTTGATCCAAAACTCTCTGTTATAATCGATCGTCTGATTCATATTGCCTATGCATTTCGGTCTGCCTAAATGAAACTGCTACTTCATAAGTTTTGTTCTAAGTTAACAGATGAGATAGTTTTTCCACAGGACATCTGCATATACCTTATTTTCATTGAAAATATTTAAGTAAATGTCTTTACAGTATTTATATGTCCATTTAATTTAAGTTTACAATATAAATAAAGAAGTACCCCCCATTTGGATTTAATAAAAAATACTCGAAAATTAAAATTCAACTAAATCAAAATGTAGAAATTCAGTTTTAGTACAAGTTTGGATTTTTGAAAGTTTTGGTAAAAATGAATCCTTATATAGACTAATGTAGACTTGGTAAAAAATTCTAATAAAATCAGTTTAGGCTAGTTGAAGCATGAAGAGTTATTACCGAGAAAAATTATTTTGAAATAATCATTATTTCAAAAATCCATTTTTCACACTTAGCCAAAAACACAGTTTCACATTTTGGGGTCCTAGTGTCCGTTACCTACTCATAGTAATAAAGGCTTCTCATGCCTTAATTGTTGACCAATATGAATTATATGATTGATGTGCATGGTCTTAGCATTTCTAGCACAAGTGATGAGTTCTTTCAAAGCTTATGCAAGCTTGAACTAACTCACTCTTTAGCAATAATTTCATGTGCAATTATATATGAATGAAGTGCATAGTCTATTGCTATTATATATAGGAACATATAAATGATGATATGATATGTATAGTCCTATAGAGATGAGCTTCAAATGGATTCATAAATACTTTAACATTGAATCCTAAACACTCACTATCCTATCTATCCTTTTCTTCACGCTTTGTCCATGATCGTATAGGCTTTTAGGTAGATTTGCTTTCTTCCTTTCTTTGAGTTGCTTTCTTGCTCATTGTAGTCCAAGCTATTTTTCGATGGACTTTGCGTTTACTTATTTGAAACTTCATGTCTTCTTAGTATCAATTGCATTCCTTGATGTGATCTTAAATAATGGAATACTTGGAATGATCTTTCATGCTTTATTAAGGTCATCCTTTGAATGTAAATAATCTATAACACTCAATGTAAACATTAGTCCTTAAACACCATTAATGGTTTCTTATCATCAAAACCTTTAGATTGTCCTTAGATGAAATCCTTAAGGTCAACATGAGTGACTATCTTTGCTCGGCACAAACAAGCTCTAAGACTGGAACTATCGGACACTTGAAAAATAATAGTGGGTCAGGCTTACGAACAAATTCTACTCTGCTACAATCCAAACAGAGACCCGATACGCATATACATCCTAAACAACTCAACAATAGCTAAATATTCCATATATATACACACACACACACACACACACACACACACACACACACACACACTATAGGACGCTCACTGGACTATAGGTCTTAACCTGAATAGAATGCAATATGCAAATCGCACGTAAAGTGGGCATGTGTACCTAGACCTACCAGGGCACCCAGATGTCTACTATATCTAGTTATCCATCCTAGGCAATATACGCGCCCTAACCATGATCCTGAGACTCAAGCTCATATCATGGCACCATAATCATATATATATAAATCCATCCAAAACCAAGGTATATCATTCAAATGTTCATTGACTTGACACAAGTATAAGTAGGATTTACCTTTTATAATTAATCCATTCCCTTATAATAAAATAGGCAGGATTTAGCGTTTTGAACTAATCCATCCCAAATATGTCACCGTCCCATACCGGTGCATATAATCCACAAAATCCATTAATTAATAAAACAAAATAAAGTGGTTCATCAATTAAAATCCAGAGAATGATATAATGAAAATCAGATAAAAACTGAGCACATTATATTGTAATAATCAAGAGTATATTCATATAAATTCATTTAACTTGTTAACAATAGTAAGCAATTAAATCATTTAGTCAATAATCAACTTGCAAATTTACTGTTGATTTTCATGTTGTTCGATTCCTTAGCATATTAAAGTAAATCATGCTTCCAAGTATTTTTATATCTCTATAACAGTTATTTAAATCATTTATAGCAACTTAAACAACTTAGAAATACTCTAAATAGCCAAACAGAACCCAATTACGGAAGAAGAAGAAAAAAAAAAAAAAAAATTCAGGAAGGGAGTCGCCTCCCTACCACACAGAGCAGGCTCCCCCTTAAAGGGAGCCGCCTCTAATCCATGGGAGCCGGCTCTCTCCCTGTTAACATTTATCGTTCTCATCTCCGGCGACTTCCAACCATTTCGTTCCTATCTGTTAAGATCTCTAATGGTCCTAACTAAGTCCCAGATTATTCTAGAAATTACCCAAATCCATTATGCATTATTAACACCAATTAAAAACAAGTATTCATGTAAGAAAAATTCACGATAAATCAATTAAAATTTCATTAACACACATACTGTTCTAATCTGATTCAACATGCATATAAGATCAATTTAAAGTCTAATTACTCCTGAATTGTTTTAGGCATGTAAAGAACACGAAGCCTAAGGGAGAGAGTTAGAAGAAGAACTTGCCTTTGAGATTTCGGATAAAAACCTCAACGTCATCTTCTTCGATTTTCCAGTAACCTTTGACTATTTTCAACTCCTCTGTTGCCCTTGGTTCAACCCACGAACAACACCCCTTCTTCCTCTCCTTGGTTCAGCCTTGGTTCTTGGCTAATCCTTCTCGTCCTCCTCTCTCCGTTCTTTCACAAACTCTCTGTTCTTTCTCTCTGCCTCCACTGTTACGTGAATAGGGTTCTCAAACCCTTGGTAAACACAACTTTACATATATATAATATAGGCTAACCCTAATCCCAATTCAATATTAAATCGACTATCTTAAGGGAAAAGAAAAATATATATATATATATATATATAATTACATGTACATATAATGTCCTATACGTGATAATCAAATATATACATATAATTTATAATTATATATATATATATATATATAACCTACTAACCTAAAATCACTATTATTAGCATTAATAATAAATAATTAATAATAATAATAATACTCTATCCTTATATATTTATACACTCAAATATATATACAACCATCCATATATGAGTATCTATCCGTACCCATAATCAACTCCCATTCATGTAGTCCATGCAACCTAACTGTTGGTCCATTACTACTATCTATTTTAAAAAATCCTTTTAAAATAAAAATAAAAATAACACATTTAAACGACAAATAAATTCATGAAAGCAAACATACTATTTAAGAATAAATCAAATACATAATTACTTCAATACTTCAATTACCATATAAACATACAATTTAAATTAAAATAAATAATCCAATCAAACAATTAAACAATTAAATAATTAACCAAATAGCCAAATAATCAAATAATGAATTTAAAAATGCAATAAAATCAGAAAATAAATATCGAGACTATCCTTTTAAAATTAGGGGTATTACATATTCCCACCTAACAAAATGAATTCCGTCCTCGGAATTCGCTCTTACTTCTTCCATTATTTCTGAAAACTGCGAGCGAATAGCATCCTCCTGTTCCCAAGTAGACTCAGCCTTATTATGGTGACTCCACTGGACACGCACTAAAGGTATAACCTTATTGCGAAGAATCTGATCCCGATGATCGACAATACAACATGGTGGCTCCATATTTGTTGCATCCGGCTGCAACTCAATCTCACCAACATCGATATGCTGATAACAATCCTTATTTCGCAGAAATTGTTGCAACATGGAAACATGAAACACATTGTGTATACGATTCAAATGGTCTAGAAGTGCTAATCGATAAGCCACAGCTCCAACTCGATCCGTAATCATGAATGGATCGACAAACCGCGGTGATAACTTCCCTTTCTTCCCAAAGCGCATTACTCATTTCATAACAAACACTTTGAGTAGAACCTGATCCCCAACCTGAAATTCTAATGCACGAGTACGACGATCGGCATAACTCTTCTGCCTACTCTGGCCAGTGCGCATGTGATCCCTAATAAGAGCAATCTTTTCAGAAGTATTCTTAATGAATTCAGGACCCAAAAACATGCTCTCTCCAACCTCTATCCAACAAATAGGAGATCGACATGGTCGGTCGTATAATGCCACAAACGGTGCCATACCAATAGTCTTCTGGAAGTTATTATTATACGCGAACTCCACAAGTGGCAAATAATTCTCCGAGTGGCATTTGAAATCAAGAACACAAGAACAAAGCATATCCTCCATGATCTGATACACCCTCTCAGTCTGTTCATCAGTTTGAGGATGGTAAGCAGTGCTAAGATGTAAATCTGTACCCAAAGCCTTCTAAAAACTCTTGCAAAATCCTGACACAAAGCTCGAATCCCTGTCCGATATAATAGATAACGGAATGCTATGTAACTTCACAACCTCAATAATGTAAAGTCTCGCCAACTACTCCGATATGAAATCAGTGCGAATAATCAAGAAATGAGCTGATTTAGTTAACCTATCAACGATGACCCAAATGAAATTGTGATCCTTGAATGAATTAGGCAACCCCTCCACAAAATCCATAGAAATGCTCTCTCACTTCCACTTTGGTATAAGTAGTGGCTGTAGAGATCCTAGCGGCCTCTGATGATCGATCTTGACCATCTGACAGGTACTACATAGAGAGATAAAAATAGCAATGTCCTTCTTCATACCTGCCCACCAAAACTGCCTCTTCATATCCTGATACATTTGTATCCTCTCGGATGAACAGAAAACTCAAAATGATGAGTCTCAGTCATCACATTCTTCTTTAAATCGTCAGCAGAAGGTATTACTAAACGCCTTTTCTACCTTAAATTACAATTAGTCCCAACATAGTAAAATGGAACTTCCTCAGAAGCTATCTCTACAACTTTGTCAATACACTGCTGATCCGTGAGTTGTATCTTCAGATGCTTGTGAATGATAGAAGGTGTAACTACCATGCAAGCCATAAAAGCATCAGACAACTCATCAATAGTCTTCAAAGCATTCCACTCAGTAGTGAATAAAGCAGAAAGACTCACATAGGGTTGACAACTGAGTGCATTTGCCACCACATTCGCTTTCCTTAGATGATACTGTATAGAGAAATGATAGTCTTTCATAAACTCTAACCATCTGTGCTGTCTCATATTCAGTTCCCGCTGAGTGAACAAATACTGCAGACTCTTGTGATCACTAAATAATCTGAAGGACTCTCCCAACAGATAATGCTTCCAAATGCGTAAGGCAAAGACCACAGTTGCCAACTCCAAATCATGTGTTGGATAATTAAGCTTATGAGGCTTAAGTTTATGAGACCCATACAAAATTGGTCGTTCCTCCTACATCAAAACATACCTAAGACCTTACAAAGAAGCACCTGTGTAAACCAGATATTTTATCCCGCTCTGTGGAGTAGACAGAACCGATGCAGAAGTCAACTTGTTCTTTAGCTCATCAAAAGCTTTCTGACAATATTCATCCCACACGAACCGTACAACCTTTTTAATCAAACGAGTGAGTGGTTCCGCTATCTTTGAGAACCCCTGAATGAACCTATGATAATATCCTGCCAACTCGAGGAAACTCCGAATCTCGGTAGGTGAAGTAGGCTATCCCCACTCTACCACAGCTGAAAGCTTGGCTGGATCTACCGTTATTCCCCTTTTTGACACTATGTGACCCAGAAATTTCACTTCCTACTGCCATAATTCACATTTCTCGAACTTGGCATATAACCAGTGCTCACGAAGCTTCTGCAACACTGTGCGAAGATGTCTAGCATGATCGTCCTCTGACTTAGAATAGATTAAGATATCATCAATGAAAACAATGACAAATTGATCTAAATAAGCCCTAAAGACTCTGTTCATTAAATCCATGAAGACTGCTAGTGCTTTAGTCAATCCGAAAGACATGACACGAAATTCATAAGATCCATATCTAGTGAGAAATGCTATCGTAGGAACATCCTGCTCCCTAACCCGAAGTTGATGATATCCAAAACGCAGATCAATTTTAGAGAAGTATGTAGCTCCCTTCAACTGATCAAAAAGATCATCAATCTTAGGCAAAGGGTACTTATTACGAATAGTAACCTTGTTCAACTCTCTGTAATCTATACACAGGTGGAGGGAACTGTGATACCCCTCGATTCTAGAGCCACGGGTGATCAAATCCGAGCATAGATCCGAGGGATACCAGACAATTAATATGTAAACAAGTAGGAATACAAAAAGAATTTAGAATAAAATAATAAAGGTTGAAAAGAATTCTAAATATTAATCCTCAAATCGTTAAAACTAATAAAATCCAAACTTTCCAATATCCGTACAACTCGGGAATCCATCTAGTGGACCTTCAATAAAACCTAATGGAAAGTAAAGTACCGAAACAAAAACCAAAACTAAAACATGAAAAGTAATCCTATGTAGTCGGAGGAATGAGTGACTGTATTTGCTCAGCACGATCAAGCTCTAAGCCTGGAATTAATGAACACCTGAAAAATAAGAGTGGGTTAGGACCACTAGCAAGTTCTACTCTACTACAATCCATACAAAGACCCGATACACATATACATCATAGATAACTCAGCAATAACTAAAGTAGTCCATATAGATATAAATACACACTATAGGACGCTCACTAGCCCACAGGCCTGTCTCAACCTAAGTAGAAGATAATATGCAAATCACACATAACGTGGGCATGTATACCTAGACCTACCAGGGAATCAGTAACTAGGTTCAGTTATCCATCCTAGGTGATATACGCACCCTAACCATGATCCTGAGACTCAAGCTCATATCATGGTGTCATAAGTATATATAAATAATTTATCAAAAGCAAGGTATGTCATTCAACTGTTTATTAACCTGACATAAATATAAGTAGGACTTAACTTTTATAGTTAATCCAACTTATTTTAGAATAGTTAGGACTTAGTGTTTTGAACTAATCCGTCCCCAGAATAGGTAGGACTTAGTGTTTTGAACTAATCCGTCCCTAATATGCCACCGTCCCATACCGGTGCATATACATATATATAAGTAGGACTTAACTTTTATAGATAATCCAACTTATTTCAGAATAGGTAGGACTTAGTATTTTGAACTAATCCATCCCTAGTATGCCACCGTCCCATACCGGTGTATACAATTCACAAATCAAATAATTGACCAAACAGGAATAAATAACTTATCAACCATATTCCAAAATAAGCATAAATAAAGTCTAATATGTATATGACCATATTATGCATCCAATATAAGATTTAAAAATCATGTTTCAGTCCTTTAAATTGCTAAAATAAGGCTAAGCATTTAAATCCTCTAAACAGTCCAATAATTGATGCAATTTATAATAAATTAAAACATCAATTAGTCCAATCCAAGCATAATTATTTTCAGATAATCAACTACACTTATAACACTGTTGAAACATGATTAAACGCTATTAAATCATGTACAGAAGAATTGCAAAATTTCTGTAAGCAAATAAATCAACTAATCGATATTCAACATGTAAGCTTTCTCTTTAACTTCATGTTGCTCCATTCCTTAATACATTAATGTAAAAATGCTTCCAAATATTTTTATATGTCCGAAACAATTATTCAGATCATTAATTGCGATTTAAATAACTTCGGAATGCCCCAAACGGCCAAACAGAACCTTAAAAACCAACTTCTACACGTTCCAGCGCAAGAGCAGGCTCTCAATCTTTGAGAGCCAGCTCTTTCTTCATGGGAGCCGGCTCCCCACATGTGGGAGCCGATTCTATGGTGTTGGGAGTCGGCTCCCTCCATGTGGGAGCTGGCTCTCTCCATGTGGGAGCTGGCTCCCTCCTTTAGAGAGCCAGCTCTCTCTCCCTAAGAGTCGTATCTTCAACTCTGTTCATCTTCTTCGCCTCCAGTAATGTTCAGAGTCTTTGTATTTTTTTTTATTAATATTCTTAGGGTTCAATCTCTGTCCCAAATTAATTCTAAGAAACTTTCATGCATCAATGACATGAATTTAAACATAAGTTTATAATCAACGAAAACCAAATTCAATTAAAAACATCCATCAACCATAAAATAGTTTAATTCAATGCAGTTAAATTCAATTCAAACATGCTAAAAAAAAAGTATTTTAGCATCAATTTAATCCCTGGAGACTACCTAAGCATGCAAAGAACACAGGTCAAAGGGAATGAGTTAGAATAGGAACTTGCCTTCGGTTTCAGTTTTGAAATCTTAAACCACCGATCTCTGAGTTTTTTCGACAAATTCCTAGACTGCCGTTCAACACCTCCGTTGCTCTTGGTTCAATTCAGAAGTAATCCCTTCCTTCCTCCTTGAGCCTCCCTAGTTTTCTCTCAAGTCTCTCTCTGTTTTCCTCTCAAGTCTCCCTCTATTTTCCTCTCAAGTTTTAATGTACGTGAATAGGGTTTTCCAACCCTAGACAGACGTATATGGTTATATTTATAGGCTTAGGAAAACACAGACCCTAATACGAATTATATTGAGAGATGGAGAAAATAATAAATTCTATAACTAAGTCGGCTATACCAAATACGTGACTGTCTAAAGGAATGCA
This sequence comes from Cornus florida, assembly GCF_030987335.1. NCBI lineage: Eukaryota > Viridiplantae > Streptophyta > Magnoliopsida > Cornales > Cornaceae > Cornus > Cornus florida. Next base: position 51,462,864 of record NW_026775577.1, on the reverse strand, counting down.
AAACCCTAATTAAACAATTAATGAAAACAAACAATTAAATTTTCACATAAGCATACATTAATAAAAACAAATAATTTAATTAAATAAAAATAATTAAACAAATAATTCAATTAAATAAAAAATAATTTAAACAAATAAGCAAATAAACATATAAACAAATAAAATACAATAAAACCATTAATTAAAATGCTGAGACTATCCTTTTAAAATTATGGGTATTACATGAACCATCTTTCTTCTTCACAAACAAAACTGGTGCTCCCTAAGGTGAAGTACTCCTAAGAATAAAACCCTAACTAAGCAATTGCTGAATTTGATCCCTCAGCTCGCGCATCTCCACTGGTGCCATCCTGTATGGTGCTCTAGCAATAGGCGTAGTGCTTGGAGCTAAGTCAATCACAAAGTCTATTTCTCGACTAGGTGGTAACCCTGGAATCTTTTGAAAAACATCCAAAAATTCCTATACAATTGGTATGCTCTCCAGTGACATAGTAATCTCCTCCTTAGTCTCCTTCTCCATATAGAACAAATAAGTGTTAGTAACCCCGTTAGAACGTGGCATAGCGACCACTTACATATTCTGACCAGGTATGGTGAATACAATAGACCTATCATAACAATTAACTTGGGCATGGTAGTGAGATAACCAATCCATCATAAGTATCACATCATAAGTGTATATGTCCAGGACCAATAAATTGGTTAGAAATCTGAGTTTACCAATATCTAGTGTCATAGGCCCATCACTCTCACGTAAAATGGCGGTATCGCCTATTGGTGTAGAAATACAATGAGGTCTATCGCAAACTTGCGTCGTCATACCAGATAATGCAACAAATGATTTAGACACGAATGAATGTGTATCACCCGTGTCAAATAGAACATAACCCTATGTATCATGAATAAGAAACATACCCTCAACAGCCTGAGGTGCCTAAACATCCTGTGGCATGGGGTTGCACTCCCTGCCATAATGCAACTGCTGCGGTGCCTATTCCTGAGGCTGTGGCGGTGCTGGTAATGCTGAATATGTCTGTCCCTGAATCCGTGGAATCTATGGAGTGGGTAAAGGTAATGGTGCTTTGTCCCTACTGCACATGTTGTCCCTATCCCTGTCTTGCTCGAGGACACTGCTTAGAAGTGTGTCCAAGCTCTCCACAAGTAAGCAAGTACCCATGAAAGTACCAAATGGCCTCCTCTGTTGGTTAGCCTGTGGCTGATTCCGTCCTGCCTGTGGTCCCCTATTCTGCTACCTCTGAATAGGTGCCCTTTCTCTGTGAGCATCTGAACCACCCTTGTGTTTCTTCCAAGACTGCTGTCCTTGGAATATGCTCTTATCATTATGTCGGTGTCCATTGCCATTCCCTTTCTCAGCTGATTGATTAGCAGAGTCCCTGTCACCCTTCTTCTTACCCCTAGCCTGTCTGAAGTCCACGGTCAACTGATACTGCTATAAAGCTGCGTCTACCACCTGAGCATAAGTAGTGTAGGCTGGACTACCTGTAATAGCTCGCTTAATAGAGCACATTAGTCCTTTAGTGAAACTATTACGTTTCTTCTCCTCTGTATCTACCTACTCTGGAGCAAAAAGAGATAAGGGCGTGAACTGCTGCTCATACTCTGCCACTATCATGTTTCCCTGATCTAGATTAAGGAACTCTGTCTTCATAGCTATTCTGACTGCATATGGAAAGTACTTCTCATTGAAACGAGCACTGAACTGATCATAAGTCAATGAAGTCATCTCCTCTGCAGTGGTAACTGACTCCCACCACTATAGTACATCTCCGACTAGTTTGAAGGTAGCAAGCATCTGCTTCTGACCCTCTGTGCACTAAACCATGCGAAGATGTCGTTTGATATCCTTCTTCCAGTGGTGAACTACTTTTGCATCAGTGGAGCCTGAGAACTCAGGTGGGCTCCCCTTTGTAAAAGAACTCCTAGCTTTTTCTTAAGGATCAGTCTAAACCACTAGTGCTGGTATAGGTGCCAGCTGTACCTGTGGCTGATTCCGAAGTGTAGCTGTTACACCTGCTTCTATAGCCCGAGTAATAAGGTCATTAAGATGAGGAAGATACTCTGGATCTCTGCTCTGATCCTGAGTCTGCTGAACTGCCTCATGTTCTACGTGCACCTGACCACCATTATCCTGAAACCCAGGCAACTGTTGCTCTTCCTCCATTAGCTGACGCTATAAGAGATCTTACTGCCTACGTGCCGCTTCCCTTCGCTACCTATTTCTTTGATTGTTCCGTCTGGTTCTAGCGTTAACCATTCTGTTAGCATAGAAAAACAAACATCAGTACGATTTTAAACGAACCATAAAGGAATGCAACGAATCCTAAACTTAAGCTCTATATAAGAGAATATGCTACGCGGAAGTCTTATTACGAAATAACCCTAGAGACACTTGAACCTGGAGTGCTCTGATACCAACTGTGATACTCCTCGATTCTAGAGCCACGGGTGATCAAGTCCGAGCCCAGATCCGAGGGATACCAAACAATTAAGTATATAAACAAACTTAGAATACAAGAAAAATAAAAAATAAAGAAAAAAAAATAAGTTGCAAGAAATCTAAATAATAAATTCTCGAAATATTAATAAAATAATCCAATATTTCAAAATCTCCAATATTAATACAACTCGGGAATCCATCTAGTGAACCCCTTATAATAACCCATCTGTTAAAAAAACTAAAATAAAATCCAAAGCTAAAGCATGAAGAGAAGTCCTATGTAGTTGGAAGAGTGAGTGACTGTCTCTGCTCGGCACGAACAAGCTCTAAGACTGGAACTGTCGGACACCTAAAAAGTAATAGTGGGTTAGGCCAACGAACAAGTTCTACTCTACTATAATCCAAACAGAGACCTGATACGCATATACATCCTAAACAACTCAACAATAGCTAAATATTCTATATATATATATACACACACACTATAGGACGCTCACTAGACTATAGGTCTGTCTCAACCTGAATAGAAGGCAATATGCAAATCGCACGTACAGGGGGCATGTGTACCTACACCTACCAGGGCACCCAGATGTGTACTATATCTAGTTATGCATCCTAGGCAATATATCTGCCCTAACCATGATTCTGAGACTCAAGCTCATATTATGGCACCACAATCATATATATATATATATACATATATATATATATATATATATATATATATATATAAATCCATCCAAAACCAAGGTATATCGTTCAACTGTTCATTGACCTGACACAAGTATAAGTAGGATTTACCTTTTATAATTAATCCATTCCCTTATAATAGAATAAGTAGGACTTAGCGTTTTGAACTAATCCATCCTTAATATGCCACCGTCCTATACTGGTGCATATAATCTACAAAATCCATTAATTGATAAAACAAAATAAAGTGGTTCATCAATTAAAATCCAGATAATGATATAATGAAAATTAGATAAAAACTGAGCACATTATATTGTAATAATCAAGAGTATATTCATATAAATCCATTTAACTTGCTAGCACAATAGTAAACAATTAAATCATTTAGTCAATAATCAACCTACAAATTTACTGTTGATCTTCATGTTGTTCAATTCCTTAGCATATTAAAGTAAATCATGCTTCCAAGTATTTTTATATCTCTATAACAGTTATTTAAATCATTCATAGCAACTTAAACAACTTAGAAATACTCCAAATAGCCAAACAGAACCCAATTACGAAAAAAAACAAAAACAAAATTCAGGAAGGGAGCCGCCTCCTTCCATCATAGAGCCGGCTCCCTTTGTAAGGGAGTTGCCTCCCTACCACACAGAGCCGGCTCCCCCTTAAGGGGAGCCGCCTTTACTCCATGGGAGCCGCCTCCCTCCAAGAGGGAGCAGGCTCTCTCCCTGTTAACATCCATCGTTCTCATCTCCGGCGACTTCCAACCTTTCCATTCCTCTCTGTTAAGATCTCTAATGGTCTTAACTAAGTCCCAGATTATTCCAAAAATTACCCAAATCCATTATGCATTATTAACACAAATTAAAAACAAGTATTCATGCAAGAAAAATTCACGATCAAGCAATTAAAATTTCATTAACACACATACTATTCTAATTTGATTCAACATGCATATAAGATCAATTTAAAGTCTAATTACTCCTGGAATTGTTTAGGCATGTAAAGAACACGAAGCCTATGGGAGAGAGTTAGAAGAAGAACTTGCCTTTGAGATTTCGGATAAAAATCTCAACGTCGTCTTCTTAGATTTTTCGGCAACCCTTGACTGTTTTCAACTCCTCTGTTGCCCTTGGTTCAACCCACGAACAACACTCTTTCTTCCTCTCCTTGGTTCAGCCTTGGTTCTTGGCCAATCCTTCTCATCCTCCTCTCTCCGTTTTCTCACAAACTCTCTGTTCTTTCTCTTTGCCTCCAATGTTACGTGAATAGGGTTCTCAGACCCTTGGCAGACATAACTTTACATAGATATAATATAGGCTAACCCTAATCCCAATTCAATATTAAGTCGGCTATCTTAAGGGAAAAGAAAATAAAAGAAAATATAATTACATATACATATAATGTCCTATACGTGATAATCAAATATATACATATAATTTATATATATATATATATAAAACCTACTAACCTAAAATCACTATTATTAGCATTAATAATAAATAATTGTTAATAATAATAATACTCTATCCTTATATACTTATATACTCAAATATATATTCAACCATCCATATATGGGTATTTATCCGCACCCATAATCAACTCACATTCAAGTAGTCCATGCAACCTAACTGTTGGTCCATCGCTACTATCTATTTAAAAAAATCCTTTTAAAATAAAAATAAAAATAACACATTTAAACAACAAATAAATTCATGAAAGCAAACATACTATTTAAGAATAAATCAAATAAACAATTACTTCAATACTTCAATTACCACATAAGCATACAATTTAAATTAAAACAAATAATCCAATCAAATAATTAAACAATTAACCAAATAGCCAAATAATCAAATAATGAATTTAAAAATATAATAAAACCAGAAAATAAATACTAAGACTATTCTTTTAAAATTAGGGGTATTACAAGTGATAATTCAAGGAAGTATGCACGTAACCAAAATTGATAAAGCCAAAACAGTCCTCTAGACCAAGAATGTTTGACACAATGAGGTCTGATAGACCTTTATATAATGATGCCAAGAGGAAAGGAGCCAAAGCCATTGACCTACCCTTGGACAAAGTTATGGCTAATTGAGTAAGGTTCTTGGTAATTTGAATGACAGGAGCACACAACAAGTGTCTACATAACCACAACAGCAAAAATCCTATGTGTGCTTGTTCATCCACTTCGGTCCCAAAATTACCAATCATTTCTTTAAAAAAAGGGCCGTAAGATTGAATGTGAGGTTTTGACCCTTCTTCTTCTGGAAAGTTAAAGGTTATCTCTAAATCCTGAAGGAGATAATTGATGTCATCTCCCCCAGGCTTAAGACCTGTTAAAAAACATACATCCCGAAGAGCACGGGACTTCATCCCATAATGCAAGTGCAGTGAATTAGTCGTGGGTGACTAGAAGTGCAGAGATGCAAAAAATAGTGGCCTATCTAGAGTCAAAGGAAGCTTACTGAGTTTGATGATATCAAATATACCCATACATTTCCATAGGTCTCCTTTAGCTGCAGTCACACGATCCACCCAATCATTCCATTGAAGCATGGGAGGATGCCAGTTTCTAATTGAAAGCGATGGTCTTTCGCTTTCAATAGTTTGATAAATCGGTTTGGAAAAAGGAAAATTTTCTTCCCCTTGAGGGTAAAAAAAGGACAACGATAGAGGAGATCGATTGGTAAACGCTAGGTCAAGGACCTTAACGTCATTTGCCAGGTCAATTATAGTCGTAGTATCAATTTCAGAAGCTTTTAGGGTTTTAATTGCTTTTTTATCATTTGCGTATGAGAGGTGGATTCTGGTACGGGGGTTTCTAAGGTAAGCCCAACATGTTGTTTTTATGTTTTAGAAGACACGATGAAGAAGGAAAGGAGTTTTTGGATTGATGAAGAAAAGGAAAGTTGCAGGGAGAGGTATGCAATATAGAGTTTGATACAATGAGAGTTTGGTGTATAATGGGCAATTGAAGCGTGTATCAGTGAAAGACGAAGAGTTTATAGCAGAATTAATGATTAATTAAGTGGGGATGGAATCGACATTTTTTGGAAATTGAAACTATGATGAAAATTGGGAGGTTATATGGTGTATATGCTATTACGGTACAATGGGTGTTATTTGAATTTTGGAAGCCTAAGCCCCAAACGGCAACCAAAATTGGGGGGCATTGTTGACACCCATTTTGGTAAATGCTTGGTTAGTGACATGGCAGTTGTTTTGGGCTGGTAGTTGGTTTGGGCTAAAGATCATTATTGGGTTACATGGATCAAACAATGGGCTTGGACTATAATTGGGATAGCCACGTGGCGGTTGATGATGTGTTAAAGGAGGACTATATTTTGCATGGATTAAAATTGCATGCAAGGGCGCTACAGATAAAGTTATTTTGAATATTTTGAGGTAACCAATGGATAGTAATCATATTGCTAATAGATATCGATTAGTTCATTTTAGTTGAATGCTGATAGTTATTTCTATGATTAGTTTATTTTGAATTTACCGTTAGTTGTGTGATAGAGTTGTAATGTAATTAGAATACTTATCTGTAGGAATTAGTTTACGTATTATTCTATAAATAATTATAGAGGCATGCTGTGCTAGAGGTCCAGGACCCTCAGAATCTTTTTATTAATGTTATTGCTTTCTTAAGCTCTTCCCCCATATAGCAACCTATCTCTCTTTCTCTTAATCTCATTCTCTCTATCTTCTTCTATATCTATATCTTCTTCCCTTTCTATTATCTCAAATCGTTACTATTTTACTCACTGATTGAAAGTTCTTTTAATTAAGGCAATCCTGAACTCATAAGAGGAGTTTACTTGTTCTCTTTTTCTTCGCATTGCCTGAAAGTCAATATTCTCAAAGGGATTACAGTTGACAATACACATTCGAACCATACAATTGGTTCTGGCATGTCCGCACACATCAAATTTTAGCGTCAACATGTGAGTGAATATGATTTTAATCTGAATCCAATATAACTTTATATGTGAGTAAATATGATTTTAAACTAAATCTGATTTGATCCGAATCTGAGCTAAATAGGATATGAATTGAAACATTCAATCAGATAATCCGTTAACAATTCAAATCCAATAATTCACTAAATTAACAAATTGGATATGAATTTGATTCATTCGATTGAAAGAGAGGCCTATTTGTATCTGTATATCAGTGTTTCATAGGAAATGGGTCAAGAAAAAACAATCAAACCCGAACAAAACCCAAACCCGAACTGGTAGCCCAAAGAGACAAACAAGCCCTCGCCGTATAGGACAGTACTAGTAAATTACAATTATCGTTTGGGAGAAATCTTTCGCAAAGAGCAAGCAAGAGCGAGAAAATTCGCAGAGAGCGAGAAAATGAAGCCCCAAACCCTAGTTAGGCAGCTCAAAATGAGGAAGATAGTGACTGACACGGTGCCTAAAGATGAATATATCGTATATGTTCATCCAGAGAGCAAGAAGATATACGAGCAAATGATGGCAGAGATAAGGGAACAAGATACAATCATGAACAGATTGAAGGTGATATCACTGAGCTTCGCTGATTCTACGGGTAAAATGGTGGAGAGGGTCAAAGAGAGGGTGTTTGGAGACAGGCTGAGGCAGACTGCTGAAGCCAAACAGAAGCAGAAGGAGAGGGACATCATGCTCGTACACACTTATCTCATGCTCAAGGACCTTGTCCATGGAATTGGAGATGAAGATCAAGCAAGGAAGGAACCGCCTGCTAGCAATGTCAAACAAACGGAAGCGTCACGGACTGAGGGGACTGATCGATCAAACCATTAGCTAGGTCTCTACTAGTTCATGGTAAACCCTTACCTAGAACCAAGTTTTGATTCATTTTTGTGCTTTTTTCCTTTTTTTAATTTGCTTTTGAAATAGTATTGAATAATTAGGGCTTTTTTAGCTGTTGCTTGCTGGAGATACATTTATGGTGTATATGTTGGGGGATTGGAGTATTTTTAATTTATAATAATATTTAAGTAATCATAAAAAAAATGTAATATAGTAAAATAATGTAACCATACAGGAATATAAATTGCGTAATTCAAACATTATAATATAATATATCTGTACATAAACTATCACTGAAAATAAATAGATTAAATGGAGAGTAAATAAACTTCTGGCTTGTGTAATGGAGAGGCAAGATACGTGTCTGTTATGACAAAGGCTTACCAATCTAGTGGTTTATAGCCTACTACATGCCCCTAGCCAAACCGATGGCTATCGATCACCCTTTCATATTTATTCACATTTCTTTTGGTAAATAACAGTAAGAACTTTTACTATTGACGCTAAAATCGGCTCCTTAGATCCGATTCTAAATTGATGTAATGCGGGCGTGCCAGAACCAATATTGTGGTTCGAGTGTGAGTTGTCGACTGCAGTCTCTTTGAGAATATTGACTATCAGGCGATGCGAGGAGAAAAAGAACAAATATAACTCCTCTTTGAGTTCTAATTGCCTTAATTAAAAAGGACTTTATCAGTAAATAATATATAGTAATAATTTGAGAATAGAAAGGGGAGAGAAATAGATATAGAAAGTGATACGGAGAAGAGATAGAGAGAGAGATATATAGGGAGAGAAATAGAACGAGATTGAAATAGAGAGGGAGAGAGATAGAGATAGCAAGGATGTTATATAAGGAAAGAGCTTGAGAAAACAACAATAATAATTAAAAGATTCTGAGGGTGCTGGACCTCGTTCTTAGCATGCCCCTTTGTTTATTTATATAAATTATTTGTAAAGCAAATACCTAATTACTTTACAACTCTATCACATAACTAAACGTAAATTCAAATAAAATTAATCCTATAGATAAACATCCTATTTTATTTCATATTAGCCAAATCTGTCGATTTAGGGTTCTTTCAAGATTTTCAGATAGTTTGCCGATATTGCCAGCCTATAAACCAATTAAGGATTTGCCCATTTATAGTCCAAGCCCAATTGCCAAAAAGGGTGTCAACAATGCCCCCAATTTCAAGCCCATTGTTGACACCCTTTTTGGTAATTGGGCTTGAATTACAAGTGGGCTTGAAATGCAATGACGCGGTGATAGCTTGGCTATAATGGAAGGTTCAGTTTTGTATATGGGCCGATGATGTGGATATATTTTGGCTGAATGGAGTTGTATTTTTCAACGTGGAATTCAAGTTGTATGCAAAGATGGGAAGAATATTTTGAATAAATAATGGATAAAGATCATTGTTTTAGGACTTATCTTTTGTTTAGTATTAGTTGCATAATCAAGTAGGATGTTTATCTATAAGATTAGATTTTATTTGAAATTAGTATTTAGTTATTTGATAGAGTTTGATGTATTTAGAATGCTTATGCATAAGAGTTTGTTTTATGAATTTTTCTATAAATAAGCATCCTCAGAATCATTATATTATTTTGTTTGCTTTCTCAAGCTCCTTTCTTTATATAGCATCTTTGCCATTTCTATCTCTCTCCCTCTCTATTTCAGTCTCGTTCTATTTCTCTCCCTATCTCTTCTCCCTATCACTTTGTATATCTATTTCTCTCCCATTTCTATTATCAAATTATTACTATATATTATTCACTGATAAAGTCCTTTTAATTAAGGCAATTAGAACTCAAAGAGGAGTTATATTTGTTCTCTTTTTCCTCGCATCGCCTGATAGTCAATATTCTCAAAGAGACAGCAGCTGATAATTCACACTCGAACCACAGTATTGGTTTTGGTACACCCGTATTACATCAATTTAGAATCAAATCTAAGGAGCCGATTTTAGCGTCAACATTTTTGGCATGCCAAGTGGAACCCCACTAGGTGAGTGATTTATGATAAAAAATATGCAGTCGGCTTCTCAGCCGATGAACCAGTATTTTAACTAGCCATATGGTTGGCTAGATGATTATCGGCAGATGCCAACAGCAGTCGATTATCGGCATGTTCTAGCAGCCGTCGATTATCAGCATGTTCCAGCCGCCGATTATCGGCAGACGCCAACAGTCGATTATCGGCAAACGCCAATAGTTGATTATCGGCAGACGCCAACAGTCGCTGATTATCGGCATGCTCCAGTAGTTGATTATCGGCAGATGCCAACAGTTGATTATCGGCGAGTGGCAAACCAGTCACCAACAGCCGATTATCGGCAAGTGGTAAATCAGCATGCTGTATCACAACCTCCGGTACTCGGGGAGCAGCCGATGGCCAATTAGTCATATGGTTGGCCTGAAAGTGATTAGCGACTAGCATCCAATTATCGGCAGGTGAATTAGGAGATTAAAGCAATTATGGCTCAGATTTCAGCCCTATGGGTCAAGATAGCTCAAGGGCAAAGACGTCCTCAACCGCTAGTAAATCACCAGCAAAATCAGAATGTGCAACGCCAACTGATGTAGCTAATTCCTCCTTTAAGAGATCAGCGACAGGGGGGCAATCAGAACCAAGGTAGGGTTAATTCATTAATACCACCGGCGGCTGCCGGGGGGCACATAATTGCAAATCCACAACGGGAATGGGTTGATCCGTATCCTCCGCTTTAGCTTGATGATAGGGCGCTGATTTTAACCCTAATCCAGGCCGAGGTAGCTCAAGGGTGTAGACGTCCTCAGCCCGTGTACAAGAAACCATACCCTGACCAGGTGGTAAATCAGTATGTCACCCCTGTATCACAACCTCCATTACATGAGGGGCTGCCGATAACTGGTACAGAAATTGGCCAGCCTTGCTGATTTCGGCAGAAAATTTTACCAGAAAATCGGTAGCAAAGTTTGCCAGAAAATTATCAGTCACCGACTGCCGATTATCGGCGAGTTCCAACAGTTGAGTATCAGCAGGTTGCTCCTGTAAATCAAATCGGAAAGATAGAGCAAACCCAACTTGCTTCCATTCAACATGGTTGCCATGAATGGAAGGGTACAAATCGGCTAAAAGCAAAGTGGCCTATGTACTTTTATTTTTTATTTTTATTTATTTTTATTTTTACAATGAATAATTTCTACAAATAAACGTAAATTCAAATAAAACTAATCCTATAGATAAACATCCTACTTGATTAAAAACTCCATGACCTAAACAACTGCATATTTAAATTAAATTATCCTACAGATAACTATTAGCAACTACAAACCTTGCCCAACTAATTCAAATACTTTAACCACATTTACATGCCATTTGAATCCACGATAAAAATATATATCCCCATTTCCGTCCAAATCACAGCCACGTCATTGCCCAATAATACTGCCGAATGTTCCATTTCAGTCCAAGCTTACTGCCACGTCACTTGCCCACGTGTCACATTATCCCCAAATTGGTTGACATGTCATTGATACAAAATTTACCAAAAAGGGTGTCAACATTTACAAACTTTTATTATGTTTGATTTATATAAAAACCGAACAGTATACAACAAGAAGTATTTGTATCCAGGTTTTTGAGTTCTATATTGTTCCAAACTACCAGTTACTATTTTAGATTCTGTATGTTTGGTTTTGGACAATACCAATATGCATAATATAGTTGAGGATTTAAGTCTCTACAAGAGTATTGTGGGAGTTATTTGCCAAAATTGAAAAGGGCTAACCGACTAACCCAGTGCGCCAAGCTTCTGCCACGGCCTCCAGGACACAATGGAGCAGCCTTACCATTGTGCCAAGGCGCGCCCTCATTTGCCAGAACAAGAATGAAAAAATAAAAGCTTTTGCATTGTTTGTATGTAGTTCGATGTAGTGAGGAGTCATGTTTGCACAATGGTCCCACAGTGAGTATAGGACCTGGTGGACACTCGAGCTGTCACAGAGGAGTAAAGAAGAGGACGAGGAGCTATTTGAGTCATCTCTTGCAGAGGTTAGAGGTTTCTAGGTTGAACAAGTTTCTGTATTCTGTCTTAGCTTTCTCTGTGACTCTTAAAGTCTCAGTTCTCAGGGTTGGTGAATACCCTTAATGGAGCATCAAGTGCTCTTTATATACTGTTTTGGTGAAGGGTAAAGACCTTTGGTCAACCATAATCACTTCCAGATAAAAGGAGTGAAAGGATGATTGGGAGAGGTCTTTAGGGATTAGGTAGGACAATCCCATGGCTCAATGGCAGCTTGTTAGATTGACAAGAGGTTTTCCTAAGTAGTTAGGTTATGGTCCCTCCTCTTTTAGAGATCACTCCTCTTCTTATTTTGTGATAGGCTAGACGACAACGTCGATGCCTCTAGCGAATCCTCAGGGCTCAACCGCCAAGCCAACACTCCCAGGGTCCCTCTGAAGGGATGAATCTTCCCTTGAGGTCTTCCTGGCTAGAATTAAGAAGGTCATCTTGTATTTTACGTTCGAGGTTTACAACTCCTTGGGGGTCTTAAGCCGATCGCTAAGGTTTATCTATCGGGAGGAGTTCTTCAGGGCTTTGAGGTTTATCCGTTGAGTGGAGCTCCTCGGAAAATTTCCCTTTGAGGTTCATCCTATGGGAGACTTATCCATCAGGAGGAGTTTCTCATGGTGGGCTCGAGGTTTATTTGTAGAGAGGAACTCCTTGTAAAAGAATTTATTTAACGCCTTGCAGGAGAGGCGAGGGGATCCCCTTTGGAGCTTCAATGCTTCCCAAATATGCCAGTTCTTTTTCTGTGGGCACCATCTGGAATACTGGAGGTCATGCCTACATGCCAAATGTATTTTTTCACTTAACTTTTCTTTCTTCTCTTATGTGAAGTTTAGTTTGAATGTTTTAATTTCTGAACTCCAGTACTTCACGGTTTGGTTAAAGAAAAGTAATATCAAAATATTACACCATAGAATCATAGATTTAATCATTAATTACCAACATTAAGTCACCAACATTTGTCATACATGACACATCATAATCTCCATAGTTTTAGAGGAGAATTTAAAAAGAGCATAGACACTAGGAATCACATATTGTTTTGTGATTATAATTTAGAATTCATTTTCTCCATCTCTTTCCCTTTCTCAGAATTCAAGAGGTAACTCCATTTGACCTTAATTTAACTCGTGAAGTTTGAGAACAAAACTGTTTGATTTTTCCAGCTATAGATTGCATTTATATACTTGTTCTATAGGTGCCTTCATATTGAAAAATATTCGAGTTCTTGTTTGAACCATCGGTTCTATTCAGTTAATATACACTCAAGATTGTGAAGATATATATTTGTGTCTGCCAAGAACATGTCAATTTCACTTGAAGCTCTGGCAATGGCAGCTGCTAACCATCTTGGGCCCAGTACAGACATCAAAGAATGGGAACGCTTCAACTTGGAGCCACCACCCTATTTATTAGCTGAAGAATAAGAGGAAGAAGTCCAGAGGGAGAGAGTAAATAAGAATGGCTTTCGTAATAGTTTTCAGACGATGATGAAGATGGTGCTAATTAGGATGATGAAGTAGCTGTAGGATACAATCGAAAAGCGGGTTTTGGGAAGAGTTATAGATAAGACATTGCAGAGTCCCACAATATGGGCGTTTGGGAAGGCTGAGATCAACCCAGCAGCAAGTAGGACCCATTGTTGGGTTGATCTCAGCCCTATTAGTTTACCGCGGAATACATGTCACTAGATAGGATTTTGAATCCATTGCGGAGCCTAAGGAGAATACATGTCACTAGATAGGACTTTGACCCCATTGCGGACCCTAAGGTGAATAGGATGATCGTTGATGAATTCCATAATAAGGCTATTGGTGATCCTAAGAAAGGTGAGAAAAAATAAAAAAGAAAAGAGACTTGAAGACATCAACAATTCCACTAATAATTAAATTTTTGCATATATACTCCAAATTGACATTTGGAGCCTATTTGCATTCTTCTTTTGTCCTCAATTTATTTATTATTATATCAGTTCACTCTGTTAACTATATGGTACTTGCCAGTAACTACCACCACATATCTGCATCCTTTGAAACTTATATATAATAGGTCTTGAATATCGAAATGTAATTTTCTATTTATAATTATAAGATCATAGTATAACTGTAAGAAAAAAATATAACAGGGTCCAAATACTTAAATTCACTCAGGAAACAAAAAATTGCGATATTATAGAAATATTTTGTCGAATTTACTCTTAATTTATATAAATGCAATTTAACTCAACTTGTTTTGCATAATTTTTTAGTACGTGAATATTAGTAATATAAGACGTGACAAAGATTATTGTTTTAAATTTACATATTTTAATTTTTATATATTTCTACTCTGAAACAGTATATATTGTTGTGTTCTTATTGTAACCATATATAATTTTTAAACAAATTTATCCATGCACAGGAGGGGAAAAATAAAAAGAAAGAAAGAAGAACTAGTGAACCCGAAACACTAGAAATATCCGTGTATTGGGTGGAAATATATTTTTATGGTAAACACAATGTGCCTAATTACACTGTCATCATTATTTCTTCACTTGCATCTATAAATATTCATTTCACATTCATTTTTTTTACTGAGTTTGTATTCATTCCTTAAGGGGTAATGATAAATTTTTTTTGAATTCGAACCCTCTGAACACTCATAAGCTCCTTCTGGAACACCAGCTGCAGTGGGCCTCACAGGGAGCTTGTGAGTTCAGAATGATTGAATTCAGACCCCCAAACAGTTCCTTTTGTCAAGTTCGCAAACATGCTTCCTAATAGGCTCGTTAAGACTAGGTCATGACTTATTTATTAACACTCGTTTGTATTTATAACACGTGTCCTCTTTATTATTATTATTATTTGCCAAAATTGAAAAGGGCTAACCGACAAACCCAGTGCGCCAAGCTTCTGCCACTGCCTCCAGGACACAATGGAGTAGCCTTACCATTGTGCCAAGGTGCGCCCTCATTTGCCAGAACCAGAATGAAAAAATAAATAGCTTTTGCATTGTTTGTATGCAGTTCGATGTGGTGAGGGAGTCATGTTTGCACAATGGTCCCACAGTGAGTATAGGACCTTGGGACACTCGAGCTGTCAAGGAGGAGTAAAGAAGAGGACGAGGAGCTATTTGAGCATCTCTTGCAGTGGTTTGAGGTTTCTAGGTTGAAAAAGTTTCTGTATTCTGTCTTAGCTTTCTCTGTGAGTCTTAAAGTCTCAATTCTCAGGGTTGGTGAATGCCCTTAATGGAGCATCAAGTGCTCTTTATATACTGTTTTGGCAAAGGGTAAAGACCTTTGGTCGACCATAATCACTTCTGGATAAAAGGAGTGAAAGGATGATTGGGAGAGGTCTTTAGGGATTAGGTAGGACAATCCCATGGCTCAATGGCAGCTTGTTAGATTGACAAGAGGTTTTCCTAAGTAGTTAGGTTATGGTCCCTCCTCTTTTAGAGATCACTCCTCTTCTTATTTTGTGACAGGCTAGACGACAATGTCGATGCCTCTAGCGGATCCTCAGGGCTCAACCGCCAAGCCAACACTCCCAGGGTCCCTCTGAAGGGATGAATCTTCCCGGCTAGAATTAAGAAGGTCATCTTGTATTTTACCTCCGAGGTTTAGAACTCCTCGGAGATCTTAAGCCGATCGCTAAGGTTTATCTATCGGGAGGAGTTCTTCAGGGCTTTGACGTTTTTCTGTTGAGTGGAGCTCCTCGGAAAATTCCCCTTTGAGGTTCATCCTATGGGAGAGCTCCTTTAAGGTACCATAGTGAGACTTATCCATCAGGAGGAGTTTCTCATGGCGGGCTCGAGGTTTATTTGTAGAGAGGAACTCCTTGTAAAAGAATTTATTTAACACCTTGCAGGAGAGGCCGAGGGGATCCCCTTTGGAGCTTCAATGCTTCCCAAATATGCCAGTTCTTTTTCTGTGGGCACCATCTGGAAACAAAACTATCATCTAGTGTATTTACAACAGGATGACACATGTGCATGCACATGTGTACTCATACACACACACACATATATTTTTATTTGTACGTGAATACTGGAGGTCATGGACTAGGTACCTGCATGCATCAAATGTATTTTTTTCACTTATTTTTTCTTTCTTCTCTTATGAAGTTTATTCTGAACGTTTTAATTTCTGAACTCCAGTACTTCACGGTTTGGTTAAAGAAAAGTAATATCAAAATATTACACCATAGAATCATAGATTTAATTATTAATTACCAACATTAAGTCACCAGCATTTGTCATACATGACACATCATAATCTCCATAGTTTTAAAGGAGAATTTAAAAAGAGCATAGACACTAGGAATTACTTATTGTTTTTTGATTTTAATTCAGAATTCAATTTCTCCATCTCTTTCCCTTTCTCAGAATTCAAGAGGTAACTCCATTTGACCTTAATTTCACTCGTGAAGTTTGAGAACAAAACTGTTTGATTTTTCCAGCTATAGATTGCATTTATATACTTGTTCTATAGTTGCCTTCATATTGAAAAACATTCGAGTTCTTGTTTGAACCGTCGGTTCTATTCAGTTAATATACACTCAAGATTGTGAAGATATATATTTGTGTCTGCCAAGAACATGTCAGTTTCACTCGAAGCTCTGGCAATGGCAGCTGCTAACCATCTTGGGCCCAGTACAGACATCAAAGAATGGGAACGCCTCAACTTGGAGCCACCACCCTATTTATTAGCTGAAGAATAAGAGGAAGAAGCCCAGAGGGAGAGAGTTAATAAGATGGCTTTCCTAATAGTTTTCAGATGATGATGAAGATGGTGGCAATTAGGATGATGAAGTAACTGTAGGATACAATCGAAAAGCGGGTTTTGGGAAGAGTTATATAGATAAGACATTGCAGAGTCCCACAATAGGGGCGTTTGGGAAGGCTGAGATCAACCCAGCAGCAAGTAGGACCCATTGTTGGGTTGATCTCAGCCCTTTTAGTGTATCGTGGAATACATGTCACTAGATAGGATTTTGAATCCATTGCGGAGCCGAAGGGGAATACATGTCACTAGATAGGATTTTGACTCCATTGTGGAGCTTGAGGTGAATAGGATGATCGTTGATGAATTCCATAATAAGGCTATTGGTGATCCTAAGAAAGGAGAGAAAAAGAAAAAAGAAAAGAGACTTGAAGACATCAACAATTCCACTAATAATTAAATTTTTGCATATATACTCCAAATTGACATTTGGAGCCTATTTGCATTCTTCTTTTGTCCTCAATTTATTTATTATTATATCAGTTCACTCTGTTAACTATATGGTACTTGCCAGTAACTACCACCACATATCTGCATCCTTTGAAACTTATATTTAATAGGTCTTGAATATCGAAATGTAATTTTCTATTTATAATTATAAGATCATAGTATAATTGTAAGAAAAAAAATATAACAGGGTCCAAATACTTAAATTCACTCGGGAAACAAAAAATTGCGATATTATAGAAATATTTTGTCGAATTTACTCTTAATTTATATAAATGCAATGTAACTCAACTTGTATTGCATAAATTTTTAGTACGAGAGTATTCGTAATATAAGACGTGACAAAGATTGTTGTTTTAAATTTGCATATTTTTATTTTTATATATTTCTACCCTGAAACAGTATATATTGTTGTGTTCTTATTGTAACCATATGTATTTTTTAAACAAATTTATCCATGCACAGGAGGGGAAAAATAAAAAGAAAGAAGAAATAGTGATAGTGAAACACTAGAAATGTACGTGTATTGAGTCGAAAGATATTTTCATGGTAAACACAGGGTGCCTAAGTACACTGTCGTCATTATTTCTTCACTTGCATCTATAAAAATTCACTTCACGTTCACCTTTTTATTTTTATTTTTATTTTTATTTATTAGCACTCGTTTGTGTTTATAACACTTGTCCTCTTTATTGTTATTTTTTTGGGTATCGATTTCAGGCTCGAGTCCAAGGTCAAGTTCAGAATTGTTGGCTAAACGAGGGAATTCAGCGGTGTTTGAAGTTAACCATTTATATATTTTGGCTTTGTTGGGAGATTTCTATATTTTGAAACTATAATTCCACTGAAGTAATGATAAACAGATTGCAACGTCTTAAAAACATTTAATTTTAGTCATCTTGCTCTCAATACCATTTCTTAGTTATGTCAGATTCATTTTTGATATGTTTGGTCACGGAGTGTTATTGCTCCAAAGAAACATTGTTTCAGAATCAGAATTACTATTTTAGACCATATGTTATTAGAGTTTGGATGGTAGAGTCATGCCAGCAATCTGATACTTGTTAATCTGTACTTCCCTAGCCATAAATGTTTACGAGAAGTTGTCGGTTTCTTTTCCTCCTCCATTCAATCGAACAAAAAGAGAAAATGACACAATATCTTCTGTAGAGATGTCTAATCCATTCCTTATTCCCTCACTTTTTTTTTTTTTTTAATTGGTTGAAATATTCATTAACCAATTTTTGGTCGTCACTGCTATCACAATAAATTGTCATAGCTGACGTCATAATCACAGGATAGATATTAAGGAGAGTTCAATATGAGTACAGGCACAACAGGAATCAGATCACGAGAATATTGGTTTATGATTTTTGTTGAGAATTCAATCTCTCCCTCTCTCTCTCTATCGCAGAATTCAAAGGGCAACACATCTTGACCTTAGTTTAACCCGTGAAGTTTGAGAACAAATATGTTTGCACATACATACTTGTTCTATGAGTAGAAGTTCATAGGGAGAGAGTGAACAAGAATGGGTTTCCGAACACTCGGTTTCGTTCCGGATTTCAAGAACCAGTTGAGAAATGGTGATGAAGATCATGGTGGAGCAAGTGTAGGATGGTATTTAAAATTGGGTTTGGGAAGAATTGTAGAAATGGAGACATTGGGTTTGCTTGGGGTCAATACGGATGGTGTTGGTAAGTTGTAAATCAAGATGATGCTCAAGGCATCAACAAGTCCAGTAATGACTACTATTAGGGTCATTTTTTGTTCTCTGTTTTTAGGAATCAGAAGCAGCATTTCTGCTTTCTTTTTGTTCCAAAGAAAACGAAAAACATGGTTTGGTGATGTAAATTAAGATAGTTTTACAGAATTTCAAAACATAAAACAGAGAACACCACTAATATTTGGTGCCTAGTGCTGTTTTTACCCAATTAACTCTGTAACTTGTCTCTTTCTCTCTCTCTCACACACACATTGTGTATAATACTTGCAAAATATGAAATGGGAATGTGTGTGAGAAATGCTTCTCCCATACAAGAAACGAGATAAAAACATTGGAGTTAATATACTCCTAGTTTGACATTTGGATTTGAGCCCTTGGTTCTAAAAATGATTTTACAAGTGATCCAACTTCAGTTGGTTTTCTAACTTGAAAACAAAGATAAGCACATCGACATGCACTGAGATAGATTGAATTTACCACTCTAGCCTCCAAGTGGAAGATTGTTTAGGTTATAGAGCTTGATTATTAGTCGGATTACAGTTTGACTTTTGGCCTGAAAATGTCCGATCGGTTGGGCTTTGTTATTATGTGTAGAAATTAGTGGACCGGTCGCACTTTGCTAATATGTGTAGAAATTAGTTTTCTTGTTCGATTCTCTTTCTAAAAGGTTGCTAACTATATATTAGGTTTTGCGCACCCCGCAGGGTGTGTGTGAGCCAATCTTTTGAGTGAGATTGTGTTCTGCCGACGGCCACAACAGACCGAGAGAGAGTGTTCATAAAAATTACACAAATCCGTCCCCAAATGAAGGACTCTAATTAAAGGCTCGAGAGTTCAGTAGGGAGGTTTTGAACAAGAAGAATTTTTTTTTTTCTTCAAACTAATATAATAAACAAAAAATAACTCTCTCTCTCTCTCTCTCTCTCTCTCTCTCTATACATATATATATATATATAGTACAAATCAACTTGATGGCAAGATTCTTTCTTTTCATTATAATCCAATCCTCTCCATTAAGCAGATGCGACAAAGTAAATATAGTTCATCATTCCAAAATAAAGAGTGAGATAAGCACAGATTGTTTGGTAAATTTCACTGTTTCTTTGGGTCCATTGAAACACCATTCCCACACGCTTCAGCAGCAACTTTGCTTTCGCTAGAGAAACAATCCCTTGCTCGATTTCACCAAGCCACCTTCCTTATCCCATCTAGTCGATCAGTTTTATACAAATCCCTCCATCATTATTCTTAAGTTCCCCAACATTTCCCAACTCGGGTTCTTTCCTTCGTACTTCTCATGGAACAACGATTTCACCCCAAAAACATGAAGACAGACATTGATGCAAGCACCAATAGGCCATACATACAGTACACTGCAAGGCCAACAAAATTTCAAAAAACCCAATAGAGATCACACAAACTTATTGAGCATCTCCAAAACTGATTGATCCAATCCACTATTATTTGATAAATCCAATAAAAGGCTCTTAGTACATGAATCGGGAGAGAATCCCTTCTCAACCATTTCTTGAAGAAGTTGCATTGCCCTTACCGTCTCATTGTTTCGAAGAAATCCCTGGACAATTACCTTGGAAGTGCAACCACTCACTTCCATTTTCTCAAAATCAGGATGCAGTCCACTTTCTTCCATCTCTCGAAACAAGGCCATTGCCTCAGCAAGACATTGGTTTTTACACAATCCATTTAACAGAGTACAGTAGGTAATATGATTAGGATGTTGGTCACAGGCTCGCATCTCATTTAGAAGTTGTTGTGCAACTAGAGGGTTTCCTGCGTGGCAAAAACCACCTATAAGAGTGTTGTAAGTAATAGTATCAGGAACCAATCCCATCTGAGAAATTTCGTGAAACAGGCTTAGAGCCTCGCTCATTTTTCGCATCCTACAATATCCGTTAATCAAGATGTTATAGCTTTGAACATTAGGGGCACAACCCCTAGCAACCATCAAATCAAATATCTTCCTTGCCTGATGAAATTTGCTTTGCAAACAATAACCACCTATAAGAGTGTTGTAAGTAACAGTATCAGGAACCAATCCCATCTTAGAAATTTCTTGAAACAGTCTTAGAGCCTCACTCATTTTTTCGCATCCTACAATATCCATTAATCAAGATGGTATAGCTTTGAACATCACGTGCACAACCCCTAGCAACCATCAAATCAAATATCTTCCTTGCCTCAAGAAATTTGCTTTGCAGACAATAACCATTCACCAGTGTATTATAAGTTACTGTATTAGGCTCCTCACCTCTTTGAATCCTCATTTCAACTATTTCAAATGCTTCTACAACCTTCCCTTTCTTACAAAATGCATCCACCAATATATTGAAGGCTTGTACACTCAATTTGATTTTTCCGTTCGCCACTACATTCAACAATGTTGCAGCTTCTTCGCGCTGGTTTGAATTGCATAGGCCAAGAATTAAGGAGTTGTAAGTGACAAAATTCGGCAAAATGCCTTTAAGGATCATTTTCCAAGTGAAGTCAAAAGCCTCAGCTACCAATCTGTCCTTACAAAGGCTGTCAATGATGGTGCTATAAACAATGACATCAGTTTCCCAATTTCTCTCTTCCATCTTCTTAATCAACTCAATAGCTGCGCCGGTGTTCCTCGTTTTGCACATTTATAATCGTTCCGCAAGTAGTTGTATCAGGTTGAAATCCTTTTGCTGCCTGACTTATTTTATCCTCGCTGCAGAGTCCCCTCATCAAAGTGTTGAACATCACACAGTCCACTTCATAACCAAGCTTCAGAGTTCTCCCCAGAACAGAAAAACCAAAATCGACCCTGTGGAGGGAAAAAATCCCCTCTAATAAGATTACTCCACGTCATCACGGATGCAAATCTGTCTTTCAAAGGCCCGTCATGCTCAAGCCCAAATTGAATGTATTCTTAGCCCATGATCACTGTTATTTGCCCTCCAACCTTTATCCAGGCCGAATCAAAAGGTTATCAACCCGATTTGCTAATATCAACATCCGGCCCGTTATTCAAGCCCAGCCGGTTAAAGATATAGCCAGCCCAGTTATTCAAGATTGGACAAATCCTACAAGTTGAAGAATTTACCATAGAAGGAAGACTCTGCAATAGGAAGTTCTACACAAAGCAAGTTCTGCGCATGGAAAATTAAATAATGGAAAGAAATCTAATTGTAAAGAAAGTCATACATGGAAAGAATTGGAGGACAAGCAATGGGAGTCCTACCATAATTCTACTACTTTTTTTATGTATAAATAGAGGCCAAGACCTCTAATAAAAGGGATCTCAAGCGTCCAAGCAATTCTACGCTTTTCTATATACTGTTCTTGGTTATTTTTATTGCTGATTGAGTGAGTGAAATTTTGCACCTAGAGACCCGATTCAAATGGCAGTAACAATTCATCAATATGCCCAGAGTGTAACTGTCTGGCTCTACCATTTGAGGATTCCATTTGATGAAGTAAAGAAATTGCCGTGGTGTAATGTTTCATTCTTACAATGGCTCCTAACAATCGATTAAAACGCACAATTGAAGGAAGAGGTCGCATTTGAGACATTTCATCAAACAATGACAGTGCATCGTCAAGGTTGGTGAAATCAAATCGACTTGAGTAAAATAACACAATGCTTAAGAGAAGTTGTAGAATTACAGGTACCTTTCTGGAGAGAGAGAACACCACCATTTCTAAAATTTGTGGAGGCAATAACACTTCTTTTCATCATCTTTCAGCTCTCTGTGAGTGAAAACAAGTCACCTGAAGGCCGAAGCTGGTTGGGTTGGCTATTTTTGCTCAGACAAACTCCGAGCTTCTTCTAAACTTCCATACTTTGCAAACCCACAAAAATTTCCGTCAAATTCCTGTCGAATATCTCGCAAGCCTCACGAATCCAACCATTCCTAATATATCCAGAAACCATACAGTTCCAAGTCACCACATTCTTTTCGGCCATTTCATCAAACACGCGACATGCAGTCTTAACATCCCCACACTTGAAACTTCTTGTAATTTTTTTTAGAGAGATACAGAGGAGAGAGATATAGACGGGAGCGATTGCAAAGAGAAACTAAGATAGATTGTAGAGAGAGACAGGCGAGATTTTGTGCATTCGTTGAGAGAGGAGAGAGAGAACCAGTTCTTAAGCATGCCTAAAATACCTTCTAAACATTTATTTTAAAATATAAAATTATTCTTTTTTAATTAAAAAAATTCAGCAAAATAACGAATTCACACTAAAATTCCGTTTAGTTTAAGAATATAGATGAAATTCAATAAAATGGAGTACACCCGTAAAATATTAGTTTTATTGAAAACAATAATAAATTCCGCTCTCTTTTTATTTTTTGGTGAGTGGAAAAATTGCATAAAAGAGAAAAAAACACTATACAAATACACGTGGGACATATGCCAACCAACAATGAGAGGTGTACCGGCAATGGGCAAATAAAACCCAAAAAACAAGAGGCTTATAGCCCAAACAAAACTTAGAAACAAAAGGTATGTAGCCAGACAAAAGTCCAAACCGCAAGTTTAAAAAAAACCCACAAAGGCCCACTACTCCACGTCGAAACAAAAAGAGATTCAATCCATTAACTAAACATTTGAACTAACCCTAATCAATAGGAAAAGGCGGATCATCAACGAAACCGAAAGGAGATTTAAAACTATACTCTATTCTTTCTGCTATTTTTTTTTATTCCTCCTTTTTATCAAACCCACTCCATACAAAACCCTTGATTTCACCTAGTTGATGAAGGATTTGGATTAAAAGCTAGTTGAGAAAGTTGTTCTACACCTCAAGAAGATTCATTAATTGGATACCCAATACTTGCCTATGATATTCATAAAATTGCCTATTTATGGTACTTGCCTATGATATTTATGAATATTATGTGTTTAGAATTGAAATTGCTATGTTTTTATACATTTTGATGCTCTATTGCTTAATTGATCAAGTATGTGATCACAAGTTGAAATTGAGCCATGTATATGATTATTAAGCTTATATATATATATATGTACTTGCCTTGTCAACTTAAATGTATTAAACCTTGTACTTGTTGCCTAATTACACTTATCTTCCACATTGCCTATCAAATGTTTGACTAAATGCCTCAATGCATGTATGTGTTAGTTATAGCATGAATAGTTGATGGTGATAGATGATTATGTAGAAAAGAATCGCTAAGAATGCATAGTTCATTCAAGGCATTGGCATTTGTGAGTATTGGCCGGGTTGGTTGATCCAGGCGGCTAACTCAACCTAAATAGAGTACGTGCTGGGTAGGACTTTTATGGTTGAACTAACTAGGCCCTAAATGGTGATCAGTGAGAGGCCATGGATGGATAGTCAACTTTGCCTTGGTAAAGTTGGTTAGCGATTTTTGTGTGAGTTGTGTGAGTATTGGGCGGTGTTGGGATGGCATTTCATAGCATGACCTTTGAACATCGGCATTGATTACTATATTGCTTTCTGACTTGGTTTACGAAATTGTGCATGGTTTATGATTTATGTTTTCCCTCAAAGTATGATCCCTATTTCATTTTTATTCCTTTCTTTGGGTGCTAGCTCACGGGAGTTTAAAGTGTGTTTAGGCATTTCGTACTGAGCGAACGTCGCTCACTCCTTAATATTTTAAGAACATGGGAAAGAAGTGGTGAATGACACACATCCACAGGCATAGGCATGAATTAGTGAACCTTTTTACTCCTTTTTGTAACAAGGCTAATATAGATGAATGAACTTATTTTGTAACTTGATGTCTAGACTTTGTATATAGGACCATGATGGTCCCATCCTTGTAATCATATGCTTTTGGTCACACTTGTGTATTTTGGGAATGTATATAATGGCATTAGCATCAATTTGTACATGTAAGGTAATTGAACAGTTTGGAGGAATTCTATGGAAGCAAGTGTATCTATTTTGGTATTTTCATGTATATGAGAATGTACATGGTTTAATTTGATTACTTTGTGTATATATGAATTTTTAGTGGTATTTCAATCATCTATCTTGTGAGTTGGGACAGGTTTAGTATGGTCCAAATGACTAAATTGTATTTAAGATGGATAAAGTATATTAGAAGAGCAAATGATTAATTTATTTCCCTGATAGATCGTAAACTCCTTAAGAAATTAATCAGCAGTCCAATTTTAGTGTTCATCATAGACTTTGGTTTCGGGTAGCCCTCATAACTTGCCTTGTCTTGCGCGTGTGCATCGCCCTGCGCGGGTGCAAGCATGACACCGTACGATTGATCGTAGATCTCTTCCCATACATGTTTTAGGAACTTGCACCCGTCCTGGTACTTCACCCAAATCACATTGTAACCATCATTAATGATCGGTAGGCCTCTTCCCATACAAGTTATTGTTATATTTTATTTTCTTTCATAATTAATATTATCTTCTTTCTTTTTTTCCCTCGTCTATTTTAAACGAAGCTTAATGAGTTATGACCGACTTATTTTTGATATTTTGATATCCAGGTATTATTGCTCCAACGTGACATTGTTTTAGGAACCCAATTGCAATTTTAGATCAGATGCTACTAGGGTTTGGATAGTGAAGTCATGCCACCAGTATATGATATTTGCCCCCTCCCCTCTTCCTTAAAAATTGAGTTGAATGTTCCAACTCCACTTAACGAATTTTTAGTCATCGCTACTCTCACAATAAATTGTCATAGCTGACCTCAATATTTATAAGGAGAACTCAAAATAAGAATGAACACAACATAAATCAGATCACGAGAATGTCGATTTATGATTTTATTCAGAATTCAATCTTTCCCTCTTTCTGTATTTCAGAATTCAAGGGGCAACTCATTTTGACCTTAATCTACCCCGTGAAGTTTGAGAACAAAATTTTTTGACTTTTCGAGCTATAAATAGCATACATATAATAAACTTGTTTTATGTGTGTACCCACAAATTGAAAAACAATTCTGTGTTCCTATTTTTTGAACTACCAGCACAATTCAGCTAATACGTACATCTAAGCTTGTAAAGATATATAGAGCTGTATCTGCAAATTAGAAAATGTCAGTTTCACTTGAAGCTCTGGCAATGGCAGGTGCTAACTATGTTGAGTGGGGTATGGACATTGAAGAATGGGAACGTCTCGATTCCGAGACGCCACCCCATTTATTAGCTGAAGAACTTCAAGAAGAAGAACAAGTTGTTCAGATGGAGAGAGTGCACAGCAATGCGTTTCCGAACACTCGTTTTGTCATGCAAACCAAACCCTAATCATTATACACACTTAATATGGCCCAAATACGTTTATGTTATTTGGCTTATCTATGATCAGTTTTTTGCTTTGTGTTTTTAGGAATTAGAAGCGGCATTTCTGCTTTCTTTTTGTTCCAAAAAAACGAAAAGCATTGTTTGCTGATGTAAAAATAGTTGTACAGAATTTCAAAACATAAGGACACAATTTTCCAGGCTCACATTTGTGACAGTTCTATGCTCTCTCAATTTTGCATGGGTGGCTCTCATTCATTCTCGGAGTCAATTTTTTTTTTTTTTTTTTCAGGTTCATCTGTTGTTGGAATATAAAATATTTTTTTAGAAAATATATTTTATTTTTATTAAATATTAAAATTTAATTAAAATAACTTATTTAAATTATTTTATAAGTCCCATTAGATACACTTGATCTTAATCTCGACTTAAACTTTTGTCAGACATAAAAAAAATTAATTAATTCATATATATATATATATATATATATATATATTTATATTTAACGTTCATTCAGGTAAATCAAACACACCCATATGTGCCATTTAAGACTTCATGAATAGAACAAGAAATATCACTAGTGATCTAAGAAGGATAGGGATAAATATGAATATGGGATACAAATACGTCATAATATGGGTATAGCGATACTGTAAATCTTAAAAAATAATATACGGGTATAACATGATACCGCAATACAAAATTAATATCTTTTATTTTTATATATATAAAAAATTAATGTTTGGTCAATTTTAAAAAAATATTATGAATTTAATTGCAATTATTAATATAATATAGGAATTTGTTTCACAAGACATAAATAGAGTATCTCTAGTCATCACTTAATAAAATTTGATCTTTTCTTACCAATTATACTATGTAATTATTGTTGGAATAGGTGCATTTTAATGTTCAAACTTATTAAAAATATATTATGAAGTGCTTAAAAGTATTGGATACGCAGTCGAAATACCTAAAAAGTTTTTGAAAAAGTAATGGATACGTGGTAGAAATTAAAATATATATTTTAAAATTATGAATACGTTTAAAAAGTATTGAATACATATTCACGAGTATCCATAAAATATTAGTAATCGACATGTATCAAATACGAATACGTTGCTTTCCTAAAAATATCCATATTTACTACCTAGCGATACACTACAACTAAGTCCTATGGGGTTTGTTGGAGAGATAATTGATTTTAGAAATACTACCCTTTGTTTTGTTTCTATTTTTTACTTTTTATTTTTTATTTTTATTTATTTATTTTTTTGGTGATTTTAAATGATTTGTGCATTTCTTTAGATCATTAATGAATGGATCAAGCTTAATTTTGTAATATGCAGGAATTACTTGTAGAATCCACTATTATTATTATTCATACAGCTTATACATATTTTTTGGTTGGAATCCTCCAATTAACTTACTCTAGTATAGGATTCCTTTCAAAAACAAATAAAATAAAATTATGTCTTAATATCCAATGAATTAAATGCAATTCAATAAAAAAAGACAATATGATATTTTAAAGAAAAATAGTTTAGACATGAGAACATTTTTGTAACAAAATATGATAATCGGGGCATGTGTACAAAATATACTTCGAGTAGGGACCAAGCCAATGCAAGCTAGTGGGCACGTGCCCCCTGACCTAGCCCGCCCCGCCCTCTTTTAACTTTTTCTTTATTTTTTTTTTTGTACTTTTCAAATTCTTTTAATTTTTTTAAAAGAAAAAGTCAAATTTTCCTTTCTCAACCAAACTCTTTTTCTTTACAAAGTTTTTTCATTTTCCTTTCCTTTTTATTTTTCAACTTCTTAAAATTCTTAAGTTTAACTTATATTTGAATAATTTTCTTCTTTTTTTATATTTTATATACTAAGAGACTCTTGTAGCCAAGTGGTATTTTCTTTACCTTCCAAAATAGATGATGAAAGTTTGAATTTTCAAAGGAACAAAGTAAAATGTATCCTCCCGCCCCCCAACAAAAAAAAAAAAATCATTTTAAAATTCTAGCTCCGTCCCTCCCTTCAAGGGGCCATATGTAAATTTGAATATAGTTGTTGTTGTTGTATTTTTTTTAATTACCCTCCTATCAAAGTTTTGCCATACCAGCATTATTCCTTCTTATAGTATATATATATGAATTGGCAAAAGTGCAACCAAAAATTAAAGACTCCCACTCTAAAATCAGAAGAGGAGGTAAAGCCAAATAAGCAAAATCGTTTAATATTAGCCTTCAGTAATAAGCCACTTTCTCACGTTAGTCAATTGATTTTTATTTTATTTTTCTTTAACAAGGTAACGGTTGATTCATTTTCAGAATGATTTGCACTCGTAAGGTGCGTAGATAATGAGGGAGCTATGAGAAAATTAAACAAAGAAATTTTTTTCCCTTTAATAAACTATCCACTGTATACTCATTTTACTCTACTGATGGAAAGAATATTATTTTCTGAAACTAGCGCGCAACTAATTAGCCGTTAGATCATCATCTTAAGGTTCTTATTAAATTCGTGTACAACTTTTTCTTACTCGCCACACGTGTGTGTGTGTGTGTGTGTGTATATATATAATTGATGCATGCTTGCATTAGCAAAATATTCTTAGATTGCTCTTAAATGAGAGTGAGCCTTGATGTAATGAGAAGGTGGCTCCGGATGAATTCATGGAAGTAAATTAGTTCAAATAGTTTTTTTTTTTTACTTCACTAAGTAACAGTAAATTGGTTAAACTAGTGTTTTTTTGTTTTTCCCTTTCCTTACCTTTTGCAAACTAGAATGATACCGTTTTCTTTCTTTTGCTTCATAATTTATTCAAAATGAATAATTATTACTATATTTTCTTATCTTTCGTATCCTTTTTTTATCTTTTTATTTAAAATAAATAATTGTTACTGTATTTTCTTTTCTCTTGTAACTAATATTATATATATATTTTTCTTTTCGTTCACGAAGCTTTAGTTATATTAGATTCAATTTTTTTTTATATTTTATATTCTATATTCGATAGGTGGAGTCCAAGGTAACATTGTTTCGGAATCCTAATTGCTATAATACTTGTGAATCTGTACAGGTTTTCCACAAAACGCTCTCTCTTTTAAATTGAGTTGAATGTTCAACTTCAGCGAATTTTGAAAAACAATTCTGAGTTCACATATACCCACAAATTGAATATACTTGTTTTACATATACCCACAAGTATATTATATGTATGCAGTAGTTGAATGTTCAACTACTGCATACATATAATATACTTGTTTTACATATACCCACAAATTGAAAAACAATTCTGAGTTCACGTTTTTGAACTACCAGCACAATTCAGCTAATACATCTAAGATTGTGAAGTCTATATATATACATATATATATATATATATATTATATCCAATATGAGTAAAACTAGCACAACATTCCAAGGCGACAAAGAATGAGAAAGCAGACACATTAGTTGAGAATTGTACAAGAGTTCAGCTATGAAGTCACCCTAATCTCAGTTGACACTGTTGCATGATATAGTCCCTAAACCTATGGTATTCAACTATTTTGGCATATAATTTTGTTAAGAATGACCTTGCAGATATTCAGGGGGAAAAAAGAAAAAAGAAAAAAAAAAAAAATGACCTTGCAGATAAGCACAGATTGTTTGGTATATTTCAGTGTTTCTTTTGGACCATTGAAACACCATACCCAAACGCTTCAGCAGCAACTTTGCTTTCGCTCAAGAAACAATTCCTTGCTCGTTTTCACCGAGCCACCTTCCTTATCCCATCTAGTCCATCAGTTTTATACATATCACTCCGGCATTCTTCTTAAGTTCCCCAACATTACCCAACTGGGGTTCTTTCCTTCGTACTTCTCAAGGAACAATGATTTCACCCCAAAAACATGAAGACGACATTGATGCAAGCACCAATAGGCCATACATACAGCACACTGCAAGGCCAACAAAATATCAGAAAAGCCAATAGAGATCACATAAACTTATTGAGCATCTCCAAAACTGACTGATCCAATTCACTATTATTTGATAAATCCAATAAAAGGCTCATAGTACATGAATTGGCAGAGAACCTTCTCAGCCATTTCTTTAACAAGTTGCATTGCCCTTAACGTTTCATTGTTTCGTAAAAATCCCTGGACAATTACATTGTAAGTGCAAGCATTGGGAGAGCAACCACTCTCTTCCATTTTCTTGAGCAACGTGTTTGCTTCACTTAACAATCCTTTCTTACAGAGACCATTAATCATAATGGTATATGTGAGAATATCAGGCTGCAACCTTTTGGTGGAAAGACTACAAAAGAGTTCTCTTGCAGCTTTAACGTTCCCAGCTCTGCACATACCATCAATTAGGATACTGTAAGCCACAATACCAGGATGCAGTCTACTTTCTTCCATCTCTTGAAACAAAGCCATTGCCTTAGCAAGACATTGGTTTTTACACAATCCATCTAACAAAGTACCGTAGGTAATAAGATTAGGATGTTGGTCACAGGCTCACATCTCATTTAGAAGTTGTTGTGCAACTCGAGGATTTCCTGCATGGCAAAAACCACCAATAAGAGTGGTGTAAGCAACAGTATCAGGAACCAATCCCATTTGAGAAATTTCGTGAAACAGTCTTAGAGCCTCACTCATTATTCGCATCCTACAATATCCATTAGTCAAGATGTTATAGCTTTGAACATCAGGTGCACAACCCCTAGCAACCATCAAATCAAATATCTTCCTTGCCTCATGAAATTTGCTTTGCAAACAATAACCATCCACCAGTGTACTGTAAGTGACTGTATTAGGCTCCTCACCTCTTTGAATCATCTCTTCAACTATTTCTAATGCTTCTGCAACCTTTCCTTTCTTACAAAGTGCATCCACCAATATATTGAAGGTTCTTACATCTGGTTTGATTTTTTGGTTCACCATTTCATTCAACAATGTTGTAGCTTCTTTCCACTGGTTTGACTTGAATAGGCCACGGATAAAGGAGTTGTAAGTGACAACATTTGGTGAAATACTTTTACTGATCATTTCCGAAACGAGGTCAAAAGCCTCAGCTACCAATCTGTTCTTACAAAGATCGTCAATGATCGTGCTATAAGTAGTTGTATCAGGTTGAAATCCTTTTGCCACCATGTCATGAAACAACTTTATTGCCTGACTCATTTTATCCTCGCTGCAGAGTCCCCTTATCAAAGTGTTGAGCATCACGCAGTTCACTTCATAACCAAGCTTCAGAGTTCTCCCCAGAACAGAGAAACCGAAATCAACCCGATTCAAATGGCAGTAACAATTCATCAAGATGCCCAGAGTGTAACAGTTTGGCTCTACCATTCCTGAGGATTCCATTTAATGAAGTAAAGAAATTGCAGTGCTGAAATGTTTCATTCTCACAATGGCTCCTAACAATCGAGTAAAATGCACAATTGAAGGAAGAGGCCGCATTTGAGACATTTCATCAAACAGTGACAGTGCATCGTCAAGGTTAGTGAAATCAAATTCACTTTGATCTCTCAGAGACTTCATACACCGGGTTTGACTACTCGTACAGTGAGGTTTTTGTCTTTACCAGTTTGGGAATGAAACGAAGCCCTTAAATTGCCTCTAGCAAATGGATAATCAATGAAGAAAATAATACAATGCTTAAGAGAAGTTGTAGACTTACGGGTACCTTTCTGAAGAGAGAGAACACCACCATTTTTAAAATTTGTGGAGGAAATAAGTTTTCTTTTCATCATCTTTCAGCTGTGTGTGTCAGTGTGTGTGAAAACAAGTCACCTGAAGGGCGAATCTGGTTGGGTTGGCTACTTTTGCCGCAGACAAACTCCGAGCTTCTTCTAACTTTCCATACTTTGCAAACCCACAAAAAATTTCGTTCCTACTAGGCATAACATCGAATATCTCACCAGCATCACGAATTCTACCATTCCTAATATACCCAGAAATCATACAGTTCCAAGTCACCACATTCTTTTCTCGGGCATTTCATCAAACACACGACATGCAGTTTTAACATCCCCACACTTTCAAACAACTTGTAATTACATATTGGAACTCATGAACTGAATCAGTACGTAACATAAAGGGGGGTGAACCGGTGAAGGGTAGAGAGAGAGAGTGGGAGAGTAGAGAAATACAGACAAGAGGTATTTTAGACAGAAACAGACGAGAGAGATTGGGGAGAGCGACAACGAGATTTTGTGCATTAGGTGAGAGAGAAGATAAAGTGAGAACAGGGATTCTAACCGGTTCTTTAGAGGGTCTAATTCCAAACACTTATTTAAAAAAATACGTAATTATCCTTCTTAAATTAAATATAAAATTATTTAATAAATTCATCAAAATAACGATTCATTCTAAAATTATGTGTAATGAATATAGAGGAAATTTATTAAAAATGAGTACACCCGTAAAGTATTAGTTTTACTGAAAACATAATAAATTCCTCTCTTCTCTTATGTTCCGTTCTGTAGGAATGGAAAAAAATTAAATGGAATGAAATTAATGAAGCCTGAGACATCTTGGGAAAGAAATTAAACGTTTTTCTCTTTTGTCCGGTTAGTAAAAAACTGATTTGATTGGTAGTATAAAAGAAAAGATAAATTTTTAAGTTGTTTTCATCGTTAAACCCATTCCTTACTTTATTTATGAAATTTATTAAATATTTATGAAGGGTAATGTAATAATTTAAAACTTCTATAATAGGCTCTGTGATGTTTTCGATTTTTACCATTTTTTAATTTTCTGGAATTCAGTCGTTGTAGGGGTATTTTTGTCTTTTTTCGTTTTGCGTACCGGACACCGTAGAGTGTGCCGGTTATGTCCGAGAGTTGATTGGAGCATTTCATTGAGTCCAGGACTCTTTGAAATGCAAGGGTGGTCATTTTTGCATTTTTCTGTTTTTCAAGCCAGACGGTCCCGTGTGGGACCCGCTATCGTAATTGTTGCATCCAGGGAGTTTAGTTGGGTCCATTTACATCATATTTATTTTATTTAATGTGTTGTATAAGGTTGTGCATTATTTTATGTGTATATGTTTATATATGGTGCAAATTAAAGTAAAATAAAAAGGAAAAAAAGAAGAAGAAAATAGTGAGGCCCACTCTTCCTTTAATTTTAATGGTCAAGAGAACATTTCTAGTCTCTAATCTCTCTTCAGTCCTGCTGCTCTCTCTCATTTCCTCTCATACTTGCTTTTTCTTTTTCTTTTGCAATCAAATTTTGATCTTAGATTTCTCTTTCATTATTTGAAATTTTTAAGTGCCGTTTGCGACAAATTGAAGCCCACAATGAGATCTTCAAATCCATACCAGCAATTTCAGCTTTTGGCCACTCTAGGAAGTCAGAAAATTGAGACCCATTTTTAGGATTTGAAGTGAAAATTGGGACTACTTAGATTGAGGTAGGGGTTTCTAATTCCCAATTTCTTGTTCTTTTGTGAGTCAATTTCTTATTAATTGTTGCTAACTTGTTTAATTGAAGTTAATTAATACTAGAATGATTTTATTGTGGTGTATAAAGTTCTTGATTTTTATGTATTAATTGATGTGTATGAAAAACATGCTTAAGTATTGATTTCCTATGTCTATTGTATTATTAATTGCTAAAAATGATGTATGTAAGCATGTATAATTTTTTTACAATTTCTTGTGAAGCATGCCTTATTTAAATTGTTTGCCTTGAAAATGATATAATTGTTGTAATAAAAAGTTTGTGCTTATTCGTATTGATGGTATTATGTGAGAAGTATGCCTAAATGTTAATTTCAATGCCATGATGTTTATTATTTTCCTAGAAATTTCTATGAAGAAGTATGTTAAATTGTGAAGTGTAAACTTTCTTTATTTTTACTATTGGTGAAAGAAAAGGGGAAAGTGTTTTGAATTGAAAGTGAAAGGGATTTTTGGGAGAAGAAATTTTGATAAAATGGTTTTTATGAAAACCCGGACGCCGCTAGAGTACCAACGGTTTGTGGAGTTAATGTAACCTAGAGGGAACTAGGGAGATCGCCCTAGCGTGGTTGAGCTATCTGACCCCAAATGACGCTGCGGGGGTACCAAGAGTCAGGGATAGTAGTCAATCCTTCTCTCGGCGCTGAGGGGTTACCGAAGGGGGTTACATTAACGAGTTGAACAGTGAAGAATGGAAATGATTTTAAGTATGGGGAGCGACATTCATGGCATCACATATCATGGCACGACATTGTTATTTTGAAATTGGATTTGAAGTTGTATTCTTTCCCGACCTAGTATGATCCCAATTCTCAATTTCTATTTATTGTTTGGATTCATGGGGCTACAAGAGGTGGGTCTTAGGTGCTACCTACTGAGCAATTTGCTCACCCCATTACATTAACATTTTTTAGGACACGGAAGGCAGGTGGCGGACGACGCTCCTCCATAGGGTTCGATGGGTTAGTAGACCGTTTTGACATAATTTGTAGATATAATCTTATATTATTATTATTATTTATTTATTTG
The DNA here is from genome assembly GCF_030987335.1 of Cornus florida. NCBI lineage: Eukaryota > Viridiplantae > Streptophyta > Magnoliopsida > Cornales > Cornaceae > Cornus > Cornus florida. The sequence goes on along the minus strand of NW_026775577.1, from coordinate 51,428,180 downwards.
CTATTACTTATTCTTTATAAACTCGGAATGACACGTATAATATGTATTGATGCAAGAAAGAATAGTGTTATCCCTAGTTGACCTCAGGTCTGGTTAAGAACCCGGCTAACTGTTCGAACCTACGGGCTCGGGTCGTTACAAATTTGGTATCAGAGCAATGGTTCGAATACCATTAGGATTACGGGTAGAGGCCTACCTAGGATTGCATGGGAAGTTGAATTGCATGTTTATATGTTTATGTGCTAAGTGTTCAATTTTTTGAAAAGCATGCCTAATTGCTTACTTGCTTACCTGCTTAGGTGTTAATTACTTGTTGAATTAAAGCATGCTTAAGTATTTAATGATAAGTGACAATATTTATGAGATTAATTCTACGGTTAAATTTTTAAAGCATACTAAAATGACAAGGTTCCATTAGGAGTCTTTTCCCTAGAGACTGGTAATGGTGATAGGGTTTGATCTTAGGTGTCTTTCAGGACAGAAGTTCTCATTTTCTTGTACGGGCGAGAATTTGTGTTGTGTTTTCTCGGTGTAGTGAGTGGACTCTTGGGATGATGGATTAGTAGGGTAAGATGTGTGAGTCATGGGACCCTTTCGTGTAAGCAAAGTTGATTAGATGTCAAAGAACGTGAGGTGGTATGTAGTGTATGACTTATAAGGTTCAAGTGTTGTGCGGGTTGAGTAAAATTTGTATTTGGATTTTTATTTAGAGGTTCACTGATGTTTACAGTTGAGGGTTTGTCTCTTAGATTATCGTTTTGAGAGTATGGGTTGAGGTTGACCTTGAGTTGGCGACGAGATGAGTATGTTGCACTTTTGTTTTGATTTCCAGTGAGGAAGGTAGAAGTTTAGTGTGGTGATGTTTGGTGACCATAGAGTGTTAGTCACAGATTGTGTTAAGCCAGGATGAGGAGTGACCTTTTGGGCTTAGTAGTCTGTTCTATTTGATTTCTTTGTTTTATGGCCCTATGGGCGGGTGTGCGTGAGCGTGTGCAGGTGGCACCAGAAGGCTACCACACTGGGTGAGCTGCGGGCACACAACTTAGATGAAATCGATGTGGACATTCCATTGTGTTGGATGGTAATCGTAGCGATTGATTGGGAAATGATAGTGTTGGGGGTGTAAGAGTTGTACACCCTTTTGTTTGGTCGGATATGTCAGTTGTAGGTATGACTTAAGTGTCCAGTTAGATACCAATGAGGGACCATTGCTTTATAGTTGTCATAGAGTGTAGTTTATGTGGTTGATCGTTTGGGCGTGGTGTCTGTTATCCCTCTTAGGGATTGTTCCTGTAGCGTTGCTGCGTAGGATTTTTATTTTCTTATAGCGGGTTGTTGACTATGGTGTCGGGTACCACTAGTGATGTGTGTTTTCATGTCGAGTTAGCATCACTTTTGAATGAGCGGTTGGTAGTGGAGGCTTGTTGTTTCCAAGGGATTGGAGTTGTGTAGTTATTTTGGGAAGGATGATCATAGGGGGGGGGGGGATTAGTACTTGAGGTTCTCGTATTGGTTAGTAAGTCAGTTTAGGGGTGACCCCAATATTCGGGAAGGAAGTAGTGATTGACTTCATCGTCGGCGGTTTTAAGGGATTAGTTGGGTGTTGAGCATTCTGGATTTTTGTGCTCATTTTCATTTGAGGACTTGTCGGCATGGCATTATCGTATGGATGTTCTTTTCTAGTGGTAAATAGTGGTTATTATGGGGAGTAGCGAGAGTTATGTTTGTTCTTTTGTTACAATGATATTAACTTGAGGATGTTCAAAGAAAAAATAAAAAAAAATCCTTTGGTAGTGACTTGATGGTCTGATGGGATGATAGGGTTGAACGGTTATTGGAATGAGTGACAGTAGAGGTGTTATGGTGTCATGGTGTGATGTTTAATGCTGATGAGCATAATGGTTTGAGGTATGATCCGAATGTGGTTTGGGAATTATGAGCGTTGTTGTGTGCTGACAGGTATGTGATGGGATTATGTGCCAGTTGAGACGATTATGGACAGTTTAATCCATTGAGCCAGTGAGAGCGGTGTTACCACATAGGCATTTTTTTTCTTTTAACGAGTCAGTGGGTAATTATGACTGAGGTCACGGGTCTTGTGCGCACGGGGATCGAGGCAATGTCGCTTGGGTAGGTAAAGGTGAAGTGGATGGTAAAGAGTTGTTTTATGACGTAGAGGTGGTTGGTTGGGAGTGTAATACCCCTAATTTTAAAAGGATAGTCCTCGTATTTATTTAATTGTTTAAATTGCATGATAGTCCTGGTATTTATTAAATTGTTTAAATTGCATTTTTATTTATTTAGTTATTTATTTGCCTGTTTATGTGACTTAATTGCATTTCTATTTATTTATTTATTTAATTGCCTGTTATTTGACTTAATTGATGAAGTATTGTTTGAATTAATTGTATTATTTGAATTAGTTGCTTTATTGACGTGTAACTGTTTGACTATTTGTATTAATTAAATTAATGGTTTTAAATTGTTTTAATAGGTGTCTTTAATTGTGTTATTATAATTGTTTAGTTAGTTAGGGTTTTATTATTCACAATGTAGCCGACTTATAGGTGGAATTAGAATTAGGTTTTGTTTTAATTGAAGCCTATAAATACTTTAAGATACGTCTGCATAGGGTTACAAATAAACCCTATTCACGTATTGAGAGGCAGAGAGAGTTTTGAGAGAAAAACTGAGATAGGAAGGCTAGGGTTTGACCTAGACTAAGGTTGGACCAAGGAGGAGGAAGGGGTGGTTGTTGGTAGGTGAAACCAAGAGCAATAAAGGTGGAACAGCAGTCGGGGATTTCGTCGGAAAATTCAGAGACGGTGGTTTAGAGTTTCAAAACTGAAACTCAAGGCAAGTCTCTATTCTACTATTTCCCTTTAATTCATGTTCTGTGCATGCCTAGGTAGGCTCTAGGGATTAAATTAAAGCTTAAACACGTCTTATATGCATGTTTAAACATTATGTAATTTAATTGAATTAATCTGTTCAAAGTTTGCTTAAAAGTTCTATCTGAAATCTTGCTGCCGTTACTTAAAAAAAAACTTGTGTTCAGTTCAAGTCTTGGTTGTATAATATTGTCTTATGATCAATCTGGAACTAGGTTGGGACCTCAGAACATGTAATAAAATTCATACAGAGACTTCAAGGATTGTCGGAGGCGAGGAAGACAACAAAAAACGGACGACGGCTCTTAAGGGTGTGAGAGCAGGCTCCAAAAAGGGAGGGAGCCAGCTCCCACAAAGCAAGAGCCAGCTCTCTAGGGTTGAGAGACGGCTCTCAACAACCTAGAGCCGGCTCCTAAGGGTGGGGAGCCAACTCTCCTTGTTCTGGAGCAGGGTTTAATGTTTTAAGAGCCTGCATTCTCCTTAAAACGTATTAAAACAGGTTTTAAGGTCTGTTTGGGCTGAACTGGGTTTTCTAAGGCTGTTTAAATGGTACTGAATGGTGTAATTAATTGCTAGAGACTTATAAAAATTTTGGGAAGTAGGTTTATATTAAGATATTGAAGACTGAATTAACATAAGGTTAAACAAAGAACCTGTACGTGGAAGGTTGGGTAATTAACTTTTAATTGCTTATTGTTTTAGCAATTTGGTTTCTCTGCATGATCTTAAATTATGAATCATGTTTTCAGCTGTGTTATAAGCATATAGTTGTTTAAATATATGTATGCTTAGACGGAATTAACTGATGTTTAAATCTGCTGTATATTGCATCAGTTATGGTACTGTTTGGAGGAGTTAATTGCTTAGTCTTACTTTATCAACTTAAAGGAGTAAAATAGGATTTCTAAATCTTATATTGGATGCATAATTTGGTTATACACATGTTAGACTATATTTATGCTTATTTTGGGATGTGGTTGATGAATATTTATACTGTTTTGTCAACTATGTTAGCTGGAGGATTGTATGCATCGATATAGGATGGTGGCATACTAGGTATGGATTAGTTCAAATACTAAGTTCAACTTAATCTGGATTGAGGTATGGATTAACCATAGAGGTTAAGTCCAACCCATATTGGTGTCAGGTCAATAAATAATTGAATGACATAATTTGGTTTTCGGGATGGGTTGTTATACATATATCAGGCCACTATACCAGACGGATGATATTTTGTATTAGGAGGACACGAACTTTATATATTTATGATATGGTGCCATGGTATGAGCTTGAGTCTTAGGACCATGGTTGGAATGCATATATCGCCTATGATGGATAATTGGACAGAGGTGTTGTTCCCTGGTAGGTCTAGGTACACATGACCACATTATGTGCGATTTGCATGGTATCTCTACTCAGGCTGAGACAGACCTATTGGACTAGTGAGCGTCTTATAATGTGTACTTATATATATATGGACTACTCTAGATATTGTTGAGCTATCTAGGATGTATCTGCCTATCAGGTTTCTGTATGGATCGTAGTAGAATAGGATTTGCATGTGGGCCTTATCCACTCTCTTATTTTTTCAGGTGCTCTTCAGTTCCAGAGTTAGAGCTTGATCGTGCAGAGCAGATACAGACATTCATTCTTCCGACTACGTAGGACTGCTTTCTATATTTTTAGCTTTGGATTTTATTTCTAGTTTTTTACTTTATAGTTTGGGATATTATTAGGAGTCCACTAGATGGATTCCCGAGTTGTTAAATAATTGGAGGTTTTGGGTTAATGGATTTTAACAATTATATTTTGAGGATTTTGACTTTAGAATTCTTTCAGCCATTATTATTTATTCCTTATTATTTTGAATTGTATTCTGTGTTTGTTAAATATTAATTATTTGAGATTCTCTCGGGTTTGGGCCTGGGCTTGATCAACCCGTGTCTCGGATCTGAGGGGTATCACAGTTGGTATCAGAGCACTCCAGGTTCAGTGTCTCTAGGATTCTATCGTGTAAGACTTCCGCGTAGCACACTCTATTGTTTAGAGCTTAAGTTTAGGATTCGTTGTATTCCTTTACAGTTCGGTTTAATTGTACTGATGTCTGTCTTTCTGTGTTAACAGAATGGTTAATGTACAACCAGACGGAACAATCAGCGATGAAGGAAGTGGCTCGCAGGCAGCTTCAAGAGGATGATGGTCAATTTTATGGAGAGCAGGAGGACGTTCAGCAAACTCGGGATCAGGGAAGAGATCCAGAGTATCCTCCTCACATCAACGACCTCATCGCTCGGGCTATAGAAACTGGGGTAATAGCTGCACTTCGGAATCAACCTCAAGTACAGCCGGCATCGTTACCAGCGCCGGTGGTTCAGACTGATACTTGGGAGAAGGCCAGGAGTTCTTTCACAAAGGGGAGCCTACCTGAGTTCACAGGCTACACCGATATGAAAGCAACTCACCAGTAGAAACAAGACATCGAGCAACATCTTCGCTTGGTTTATTGCATGGAGGTACAGAAGTAGATGCTTACAACCTTCAAGCTGGTCGGGGATGCATTACAATGGTGGGAGTCAGTTACCACTGCAGAGGAGAGGATGACATTGACTTACGATCAGTTCAGTACTCGCTTTGATGAGAAGTACTTCCCTTATGTAGTTAGGGCAGTTATGAAGACAGAGTTTCTTAATCTGCAATAGGGGAACATGTCAGTGGCAGAGTATGAGCATCAGTTCACACGTTTATCTCTGTTTACTTCGGAGGAGGTGGATACGGAGGAGAAGAAGTGCAATAGTTTTGTTAAGGGACTGATATGGTCTATCAAGAGAGCTATTACAGGTAGTCCAGCCTATACTACTTATGCTCAGGTGGTAGACGCCGCTCTATAGCAGTATTAGTTGACTGTGGACTTCAGACAGGCCAAAGGTGAGAAGCGGGGTGACAGAGACTCTGCAAATCAGTCTGCTGAGAAAGGGAATGGCAACGGACACCGACAGAATGACAAAGGCAAATTCTAGGGACAACAGTCTTAGAAGAAGCACAGGGGTGGTTCGGATACGTACAGGGATGGGGCACCTATTCAGCGACAGCAGAATCGGGGACCACAGACAAGACAGGGTCAGTCACAGGCTAACCGACAGAGGAGGCCATTTGGTACTTTCCAGGGTAGTTACTACACTTATGGAGAGTATGGTCACACTTTCAGGCAGTGTCCTTAAGCAGGACAGGGATAGGGGTAACATGTGTAGCAGGGACAGAGGGCACCAGTACCTTTACCAGCTCCACAGGTTCCACGGATTAAGGGACATACATATCCGGCATTACCGGCACTGCCTTAGCCTCAGGGACAGGCACCGCAGTAGCTACATTATGGCAGGGTGTACAACCCCATGCCACAGGATATGCAGGCACCTCACACTGTTGAGGGTAAGTTTCTTATTCATGGTTTACATGGACGTGTTTTATTTAATACGAGTACTACACACTCATTTATAGCTAGATCTTTTGTTACTTTATCTGGGATGGTGACACGGGTTTGTGATAGACCTTAGGGTATTTTTACACCGTTGGGTGATACAGCCATTTTATATGAGAATGATGGGCCCGTGACACTAGATATTGGTAGACTCAGATTTCTAGCCAATCTATTGGTCCTGGACATACACACATATGATGTGATACTTGGGATTGATTGGTTGTCTCACTACCATGCCCAAGTTAATTATTTTGATAGGTCTATTGTGTTCACCATACCTGGTCAGGATATATATGTCGTCGCAATGCCATATTTTAATGGGGGCAATAGCACTTATTTATTCCATGTGGAGGAGGAAACAGGGGAGGAGGTTACTGGGTTATTGGATCACATACCAATTGTACAGGACTTTTTGGATGTTTTTTAGGAGATTCCAGGGTTGCCGCCTAGTCGCGAGATCGATTTTGTGATTGACCTAGCTCTAGGCACTACGCCTATTGCTAGGGCACCATATAGGATGGCACCAGTGGAGATGCGAGAGCTGAGGGGTCAGATTCAGTAATTACTCAATCAGGGTTTTATTCGTAGAAGTACTTCACCCTGGGGAGCACCAGTTCTGTTTGTGAAGAAGAAGGATGGTTCACTTCGGCTGTATATAGATTATAGGGAGTTAAACAAGGTTACTATTCGTAACAAGTATCCGTTACCCAGGATTGATGATCTTTTTGATTAGTTGAAGGGAGCTACGTACTTCTCTAAGATTGATCTGCGGTCTGGATATCATCAACTTCAGGTTCGGGAGCAGGATGTTCTGAGGACAGCGTTTCTCACTAGATATGGATCTTATGAGTTTCGTGTGATGCCGTTCGGGTTGACTAGTGCACCAGTGGTCTTTATGGATTTAATAAACAGAGTCTTCAGGGCTTATTTGGTTTAGTTTTTCATTGTTTTCATTGATGATATCTTGATCTACTCTAGGTCTGAGGACGATCATGCTAGTCATCTATGGATTGTGTTGGAAACGTTTCGTGAACACTAGTTATATGCCAAGTTCGAGAAATGTGAATTTTGGCAGCAGGAGGTGAAGTTTCTGGGTCACGTGGTGTCAAAAAGGGGAATAGTGGTGGATCCAGTCAAGGTTTCAACAGTGATTGAGTGGGGACAGCCTACTTCACCTACCGAGATTCGGAGTTTCCTTGGTTTGGCGGGATATTATCGTAGGTTCATCCAGGGGTTTTCTAAGATAGTGGGACCACTCACTCATTTGACTAAAAAAGGTGTACGGTTCGTGTGGGATGAACATTATCAGAAAGCTTTTGATGAGCTGAAGACTAAGTTGACTTCTGCACCAGTTTTGTCTACCCTACAGAGCGGGACAGAGTATCTTGTCTACACAGATGTTTCTTTGCCGGGGCTTGGATGTGTTTTGATGTAGGAGGAGCAACCGATTTTGTATGGATCTCGGAAGCTTAAGCCTCACGAGCTTAATTATCCAACAAATGATTTGGAGTTGGCAGCTATGGTCTTTGCCTTACGTATTTGGAGGCATTATCTGTTGGGTGAGTCATTCAGATTATTTTGTAACGACCCGAATTTTATTTAACCCAGTACGTCAGTGATAAATTGAATATTAACCAGTTAACAAATCCAGATGCGGAAGCAAGAAACAAGACAATGGTCTCCCAAGCCATAACACACTTCTAAGACCCTTTGATAACCTTCCATGAGGTCACGGAACCCAAATGAATAAGGTGCGGAAGCAACTTGAAAACAAGTCCATAGAGATGTACATTATCCGTAGGACACAAGAATGGACTTTGAAAGAGTTTCGAGGCTTAACGGAAACAAAACGAAGATAAGGGTATCAAAACCCCACGAAGGAATGACCAAGGGTAAAACTGTCATTTTACCCAAGGAGGAGGGAATTTAACTTTCAACAAGTTAAATTTGATAAAAAACATCCAAAAACAACCTTTGGTAACTTCAGATGAAGTCCCAAGGCCAAAGGAACTGAAATCCCGGATGAACCCTTTCCCGGTTCGAACCAAATCCGACACCCTCTCACTAAAGCAATGATATCTTGAGCTAGGAGAATAATCTTAACCTAAAATTGGTACCATTGGAAATCTTGTTTCGACGCAGTCAATTTAGACTCAAGAACGGACCAATTCGGAGTTAAAACGAAGAAGTTACGCCAGATTGAAATTGGAAGTCCAAAAATGAAAACCCTAGAAGACTTGAACCGGTTCAGCCTCCTTGAACCGGTTCAACATGGGCAGTATGCCCAAGTTGGACCAAAAGACACCTATTGAACTGGTTCAACCTAGGCAGAAACAGTAAATGCAGCAAAAACAGTGGAAAATGTAGAAAATGAGTTTGAGGCGCTGTTTTCAAGGTCAAGATGACATTTTTCAGAAAAATGTTGAGAAGAAACTCCACCTAAAATCACATTTTCTATATGACGAAGTCAAGAACGGAATTTATTCCCCAAAGAAAATTCCCAAAATGCCCTTGAACAAGATTTTTCAAAAAAAGTGTGAAACGAGTCCACCGGAGGCTTATTTCACCACGGAAGAGGTTTTTCATGAAAACGATCATTCACACAAATGTAAATAGTGATTTTGAGCACGCAGGAACAGTCCGCGGCTCTCGAAAATGGCTGAGTCAAAATCCGACCCCCCAACGGCCAAAAAGGCGAAATTGAACTTGAAACGAAAATTTTGAAAACCAAAATATACAAATGACTTGAAATGACCATTTGGCCCTTGGCCATACTTCATACATATGAAATAGGTCCTAGTGGATATGCCGTAACACATGTTACACCACCCGATTTGAAAATGAGCCCTTAAAGGCTTGAATTCTACTATTTAGCCCCAAAATGCAATACGTGAAATAAGAATACAAAAGTGGAAACAAAATGGTGTTTGGCCCTTGGCTACACCTCATACATGGTAAATGAATGGCAAATAATGAATTTCATACACAATGCACACTCCGATGCAAAAAGGACATGTTAAAACCCTAATTTTCATACTTTTCTCATTAAGGGCAAAGTTCTACATTTTTCAATATACATGGATTTCAAATAAAGTTCGGCCCTTGGCCACATATCATATATATAGAATGAGTATCAAAAAGTGTGCTTAAGCACATATTACAAGTCAAAGGTGAAAAATAACATTTCGACCTAATTACATAATACAACTCAGAAAGTGAACTCAAGCATGCTAACACTTGCATGTGAACAAGAAGACACTCAAATGAACTTTAATCCATCGAAACGATCCCGGGATATTGTGCATCCTACACCAAGGCATCTGTACCTGATAAAACCCCCAGTAACTTCGGGGTGAGTAAACAAGTTTACTCGTAGAGAATGAGCATGCTTCGACTCGATTTCTTACAGATTTTCAGACTGACATGTAATAGTTCAAAAGGGTCATGCCACCTAACGTCTATGCCAATGTGAGACTCATGAATCATCCTAAGCTACTTTAGGGTCTAAATCAACAAGAATCATGATATATAAACATATACGAGACGAATCAAGATTTGGAATAATCCAAAGAACACAACAAGAAGGGTGCTTGAACATAGATTTACATGAATTGAATTATCAATACAATTAAGCAAGGGTTGAAATAGTCTACACAACATGACAAGAAGGTACTAGAATACAAAGATCAAATTGTCAAGGCAATTTACATGATTGGAACATTCCAATTTAACAAGACAAGAAGTATACATGGATATAAGTTGACAAGAATTACATTATCAATGCAATTAACATGATTGGAGCATTCCAATTAACACGATAGGAGTAACACACGAAATCAAGAACAAGGCATAATATCTATGCAATTAAATAAGGATGGAACATTCCATGAAACACGAAATGAGTTATACATGAATCAAGAACAAGGCATAATATCTATGCAAGTAAACAAGATTGGAGCATTTCATATACACGACAAGTTTAAATCTTCAAGGAATAACAACTTGAAATTTAAAGAGTGAAATCAACCAATGTGGAAAACTCAGATATTGCCCGGATTAAAGCCGTACTCTTGAGATCACTTTAGGGCTACTAACCCATGGGTACCTTTCCCTTAGTGCGCACTATAATGTAGGAGGACATTCCCCCGTACTAGAACCAAATCCTAGCCATGTCAATTCTTGATTGATATCCCAAGTTCCAAAATCAACAAGTTGTGCAACCAAGATTGTATCAAAATACAAGAAATGCATTAACCACGTTTCATGCATAACCAAGATTTTGGAACACACAAGTCATGCCCTAAGTTCATCAACTATAATGGCATGTGAAATGTCAAGAAAACATAGTATGCATCTATATAGATTAGAACCAAAATATATAGCATAAGAAATCCATTGAAGTACATATTCCACAAGTATAAGATACATGACTCAATTACTTACTAAACAACACATGTGTAATCAAACCATTCCAAGACAATTGTACTAGTTCATTAACTACCTTAATGAGTTTAAGTCATAAGAAGTCTAGATACATGATGAAAAGCTAAAAGCTCATGAAATACAAGTCCAACATCAAGTTACAAGTTCATTTCATACGAGACACGACCATGTGATTTAAATTCCGTACAAAGGAAATAAACAAGTGTAAGTCTCAAAACTTATCAGATTATTCTCAATTGATACATGTGAAGGAACTTGTCAAGAAAAGCATGAATTCCAAGTTAGAAACTTAATCAAGACCAATAAGCTATTGAATGGATTTCAATTATTTCATTTAATTAAAATCTCTAGGTTTTGAAATTCATCTAAATGATCTCAAATTAATATATGTTATACAATGTGTCAAGACTTGATTTACTAGCACGATATAACTGATTTTCATGCAATGTACGGTCATGAGTATTAAACTTTAATACTAGAAAAATAATAAATGAAAAGTTTCAAAACTTAATCAAATATTCTAGATTTAATATATGAAAACTATATGACATGCATATCAAGAATATCAAGCCGGAATTCCAATGGAGTGAATAGTATACTCGGAGCAATTTAATTAATCAAATTAATTAAATATTACTAAATGTCAAAACATCTCCGATTACTCTCAAATTCACCTATGTTGAAGAGCATGATAGGGCCTAATATAATATGCTAACCCACATTGATTTCAAGCTAGTTAAGGCCACATGAATTAATCTTTCACTTAAGATAAATATTAAATAAAAGCTTCATTACTTATCCAAATGCTCTAAATTTAATATACGTCAATGATCATGTCAAGAGGTAGTATTTTATCATGCCACATGTTTAAAACAAACTATGGATAACCGGGAAAATCAAATCTCATTCAAGAAAATTAAATAATAAAATCTCTAGATTTTATATTTAAGCATGTAAACAAGTTGTATAAGCATCAATATCATGCTATATAACAAGAAAATAAATTATAACACCCCCTACCTCAATTCGAGATGAAATCTTAAAAGCCCACCGAAATAAAAGTGCTCTGAATCCGACGATACCAAAGGGTTTTGTTGGGGACAACACGATGCACAAGAATCCCCAAGAAGCCCCATGAAAATCACAACTTGACTTCAAACCCGAACTCAAAATTTGGTCAGAAATGGGTTCTAATAAGGGTGAAAGGTGCGCATCGTCAAGACAAGCATTAAACGTTAAGGCCTAAGAGTTTTCACTCGAGGGAAGTGGCCGAAAAATGAAGAAGAAGCATGGCAGCCCCTTGGCAGCCATGGCTGCCGGCCAAGAGAGAGGAGAGAGAGAAGAAAAATTCTGATTTTTCTCTTTAAGTCTCTTATTTATAGAAAAACCCTAAAAGTGCCCCGAAAGGGTCCCGCTGGGTCCGGAAAAGTGGATTTTGAGCAGAAGCGCTCAAATAGCAAAACTCCATGAACAAAAAAGATTTAAAATGAGAAAATATGAACAACAGAAGAAACGGCGTCAAAACCGAGTCCCGAGCAGAGAGATATGCCCCGAATAAGTTTGGCGGCAACTGGGGTCAGAAACTCTGAAACTAGAGAAAAATGACCAGAAGGAAATTCAAAGAGTATACGACTCGAGGAAATGTGAAAATAAATTCCGTACGAGGATCCAGACTCCAGACGAGTTATTTAGCAATAACTTTCGTTAATTGCACAATGGCCCCTCCAAAAAGGGTTAACTGCACTAATGACCCAGAATGAAAATATCTTCTAAAAATATTTTCTTAGAAACCCCTAAAATAAAATATCTTCAAAAGATATTTAAGAAAAACAGCACAAGAAAAGAAAATAATTCCAAAGAATTGTGCATCCATGCCCCTATGGACACCGGGAGCAACCAGAGTACTTTCTGACAAAAGTAAAGATACGTGTTTCATGGAAACCACTTCGAATGAAGACACGTGAAGTAAAAAACTAACTTCAAGCATGAAAAGTGAGGTTGTGCCAAAAAGTGACAAACGAAGAAAAGACGAAATACGGAAGAAGACGAAAAAGTGAATAGTGTCGAAAAACGAAAAATGTGGAAATGACTCGGTCCTTAAAGGAAGTTGTCAATCCGAACAAAAAGTCTCAGAAATCATTTCCAAGCACTCGAGATAACACTAACTGACAAAAAACAGAGCTCAGAAAAGAAAATTAAACGGAAAAAAATTTGTCCGTAAAATTTCAGAAAAAGGAAATGGAGTCAAATGACCGGGTCATTACATATTTAGTGGTCACAAGAGTCTGCAATATTTGTTCACTCAGCGGGAGTTGAATATGAGACAACGCAAATGGTGGGAGTTTGTAAAAGACTATCACTTCTCTATACAGTACCATCCTGGGAAAGTGAATGTGGTGGCGGATGCACTCAGTCGCCGACCTGTTGGTAGTCTTTCTGCTTTATTCACTACTGAGTGGAATGCTTTGAAAATGATGTATGAGTTGTCGGATGCTTTCATGGCTTGCATGGTAGTTACACCTTCTATCATTCACAAGGTTTTGAAGGCATAACTCACGGATCAGCAGTGCATTGACAAAGTTGCAGAGATAGCTTCCGGGGAGGTCCCATTTTACTATGTCGGGGCTGATAGAGGTTTGAGGTACAAAGGACGTTTAGTGGTACCTTCTGCTGATGATTTGAGGAAGGATGTGATGACTGAGAGTCATCATTTTGAGTTTTCTGTTCATCCAGGAGGAGACAAGATGTATCAGGATATGAAGCAGCAGTTTTGGTAGGCAGGTATAAAAAAGGACATTGCTATATTTGTCTCATGATGTAGTACTTGTCAGATGGTCAAGATTGATCATCAGAGGCCACCAGGAGTTCTACAGCCACTGCCAATACCGGAGTGGAAATGGGAGAGCATTTCTATGGATTTCGTGGAGGGAATGCCTAATTCTTTTAAGAATCACAATTCCATTTGGGTCATCATGGATCGATTGACCAAATCAGCTCATTTCTTGCCTATTCGCATTGACTTCACCTCGGAGCAGTTGGCGAGGCTTTATATTTCAGAGATTGTAAAGCTGCATGGAATTCCATTGTCTATTATATCGGACAGGGATTTGAGCTTTGTGTCAGGATTTTGGAAGAGTTTTTAGCAGGCTTTGGATACAGAGTTGCATCTTAGCACTTCTTATCATCCTCAGACTAATGGACAGACTGAGAGAATTAATCAGATTATGGAGGATATACTTCGGGCATGTGTTCTTGACTTCAAGGGCTACTGGGAGGATTATTTGCCACTTGTGAAGTTTGTTTATAACAATAGTTTCCAGAAGACTATTGGGATGGCACCATTTGAGGCATTATACGGCCAACCGTGTCGATCTCCTACGTGTTGGATGGAGGTTGGCGAGAGCAGATTCTTGGGTCCTTAGTTCCTTAAGGATACTTCTGAAAAGATTGCTCTTATTAGGGATCGCATGCGCACTGCCCAGAATAGGTAGAAGAGTTATGCCGATCGTTGCACACGTGCTTTGGAGTTTCAGGTTGGGGATGAAGTTCTACTCAAAGTGTCTCCTATGAAAGGAGTAATGCGCTTTGGGAAGAAAGGGAAGTTGCCTTTCGAGATTTGTCGGTCCATTCATGATTACGGATCGAGTTGGAGCTGTAGCTTATCGGTTGGCACTTCCGGATCATTTGGATCATGTGCATAATGTGTTTTATGTTGCAGAAATTTCTGCGAGATGAGGATCAGTATCAGTGTAACGACCCGGGTTTTGATTCAACTCGGTATTACAGTGATGAACAGAAGATTGACCCGTTAACGGATTTAGATGCGGAAGCAAGAAACAAGACAATGATCTCCCAAGGCATAACAAACCTCTAAGACTCTTTGATAACCTTCCATGAGGTCACGAAACCTGAAGGAACAAAGTGCGGAAGCAAAACAAGGACAAGGGTATGAAAACCCTACCGAAGGAAGGACCAAGGGTAAAATGGTCATTTTACCCTAAGAGGAAGGAATTTGACTTCCAACAAGTCCAATAAGATCATAAACATTCAAAAGTAACCTTTGGTAACTTCACATGAAGTCCCAAGGCCAAAGAAAGAGAAATCTCAAAAGAACCCTATCCCGGTTCGAACTAAAACTGACACCCACTCACTAAAATGAGGATATCTTGAGCTAAGAAAGGAATCTAAAAATAAAATTGGTACCATTGGAAATCTGACTTTGACGCGGTCAATTTAGACTCAAGAACGGACCAATTCGGAGTTAAAACGAAGAAGTTACATCAGTTTGAAGTTCGAAGTCCAAAACTGAAAACTCTGGAAGATTTGAACCAGTTCAACATTCTTGAACCGGTTCAACTTTGATAGTATGCCCAAGCTGAACCAAAATGACACCTTGAACTAGTTCAACTATTCTTGAACTGGTTCAACTTGAACATAATGCCAAAAATGCAATAGAAACAGTGTTTTAGTAGAAAAATGAGATTGGAGCACGATTTTCGAGGTCAATATGACATTTTTCGGAAACATGTCGTGAAGAAACTCCCCTTAAAATCACATTTTCTAAATGATGGAGTTGAGAACAAAATTTATTTCCCAAAGAAAATCCCTAAAATGCCCTTGGGCCGAGTTTTTCAATAAAAAGGTGAAATGAGTCCATAGGAGGCTCAAAACACAAACGAAAGGGTTTTTCATGGAAACGATCATTCACACAAATGTAAATGATGATTTTAAGTGTGCGGGAATGGTCCGCGGCTCCCGAAAATGGCCGAGTCAAAATTCGACCCCCCCAACGGCCAAAAAGGCAAAAATTAACTTGAAATGAGAAAAGTGAAAACCAAAATTATGAAATGGTCTCAAATGATTGTTTGGCCATTGGCCACACTTCTTACATGATTAATGAGACCCTATGAAAGAAGGAAAATGGAATTCCCACACCCGATGCAACCATGGTAAAACAATAACTTGGCATTTTTCAATATTTTCATAAAATTTCATGAAGTCGAAAATTACATGGGATACAAATTACATGTCATTGGCCTCCAGCCTCATCTCATACATGTCAAATACAATACAAAGGGTGTACTTATGTACACATTACATAAATGGAGTCAAATATACACATTTTGTCAAATAAAGCTACAAAAGGCATCTCATGTTAACATTTGCATGAAATGGAAACTTAAAAGCTACAAGTCATCCACGGAATGATCGACAAGCATCACGAACCAAGTCTTCGTACCTGAACAAATCCCCCAGTAACTTCGGGGTGAGTAAACAAGTTTACTCGTAAAGAATGAGCATGCATCAACTCGATTTCTTTAGAGATTTTTAGTACTAACATGATATAGTTCAAAAGGGATCATGCCACCTAACATCTATATCAAAGATTCGACTCAGGGATCATCCTAGGCTACCATGGAGCATAAGCAACAAGAATTATGATATATCTACATATATGAAGCAAGTCAAAATTGGGATAATCCAAAGAACACGACAAGAATAACGCATGGAATCAAGAACAAGGCATAATGTCTATGCAAGTAAACAAGATTGGGATATTCCAATTAACACGACGTGAAGTATACTTGAAATCAAGGACAAGGCATATGATCTATGCGATTAAACAAGGATGGGACATTCCATAAAACACGAAAAGAGATTATACATGAAGTCAAGAACAAGGCATAATATCTACGCAATTATACAAGGATGAAATATTTCATATAACACGAAAAGAGGTTATACATGAAATCAAGAACAAGGCATAATATCTATGTAATTTAACATGATTGGAACATTCCAAGTAACACGACAAGGAAAACACATGAATCCAAGAACACGGCATAATATCTATGCAGTTAATTAAGGATGGAACATTTCCTATAACACGAAGGGGTCTTAAAAATTCGAGGAATGCAACACTTGAAATCTAAAGAGTGAAATCAAACAATGTGGAAACTTGGATATCGCCCGGATTAAAACCGTACTCTTGGGATCACTTTAGGGTTATCAACCCAAGGGTACCTTCCCCATTGGGATCACTTTAGGGTTGTCAACCCAAGGGTACCTTCCCCTGTACTAGAACCAAGTCCTAGCCATGGCAATTCTTGATTGATATCCCAAGTCCCAAAATCAACAAGTTATGAAAGTCAAGATTATATTAAAATACAAGAAATGCATTAACCACGTTTCATGCACAACCAAGATTTTGGAACACACAAGTCATGCCCTAAGTTCATCAACTATAATGGCATTTGAAATGTCAAGAAAACATAGTATGCAGCTATATAGATTAGAACCAAGATATATAGCATAAGAAATCCATTGAAGTACATACACCACAAGTATAAGACAAATGATTCAATTACTTATTTAACAACACATGAGTAACTTAAATCATTCTAAGACAACCATGCTAGTTCATTAACTACCTTAATGAGATCAAGATACAAGGGGTCTAGATACATGATGAAAAGCTAAAAGCTTCATGAAATACAAGTCCAACATCAAGTTACAAGTTCATTTCATATAATATACGACCATGTGAATTAAGTCCCATACAAAGGAATAAATTAAATATAAGTTTCAAAACTTATCCGATTAATCTCAATTTGATACACGTGAAGGAACTTGTCAAGGAAATCATGAATACAAGGTTATAAACTTAAACTTAATCAAGTACAAGGGACCATTGAATGGATTTTAATTAACTTATTTAATTAAAGTCTCTAGATTTTGAAACTCATCCAATTAATCTCAAATTAATGTATGTTATACAACATGTCAAGACTTGATTTAAGGACACGATACGAGTACATTCCATGCAATGAATGGCCATGAGTATTAAACTTTAATACTAGAAAAATAATAAATGAAAAGTTTCAAAACTTAATCAAATATTCTAGATTTAATATATATGAAACTACATGACATGCATATCAAGAATATCAAGTCAGAATTCCAATGGAGTGAATAATACACTCGGAGCAATTTAATTAATCAAATTAATTAAATATTACTAGATTTCAAAACATCTCCGGTTACTCTCAAATTCACCTATGTTGAAGAGCATGCTAGGGCCTAATATAATATAATACACATTGATTTCAAACTAATTAAGGTCACATGATTTAATCTTTTACCTAAGATAAATATTAAATAAAATATTTGTTACTTGTCTAAATGATCTAGATTTAATATATGTCAATGATCATGTCAAGGGGTAATTTAATATCATGCTACATATTTAAACAAAGATATGAGCAACTGGGAAAATTAAATCTTACACAAAGAAATAATTAATTAAAAATTCTAGATTTGACATCCAAGCAAGTAAACAAGTAGTATAAGCATCCATAGCATGTAATATAGCAAGAATATAAACTATAACACCCCCTACTTCCATTTGAGATGAAAACCTCAAAGGCCCACAGAAATAAAAGTGCTCCGAATCCGATGATACCGAAGGGTTTTGTCAGGGACAATACGATGCACAAGAATCCCCAAGAAGCCCCATGAAAATCACAACTTGACTTCAAACCCGAACTCAAAATTTGGTCAGAAATGGATTCTGATAAGGGTGAAAGGTGCGCGTCGTCAAGACAAGCATTAAACGTTAAGGCCGAAGAGTTTTCACTCGAGGGAAGTGGCCGAAAAATGAAGAAGAAGCATGGCAGCCCATTGGCAGCCATGGCTGCCAGCCAAGAGAGAGGAGAGAGAGAAGAAAATCTGACTTTTCTTCTTAAGACCTCCTATTTATAGAAAAACCCTAAAAGTGCCCCAAAAGGGCCCCGCCGGGTCTGGAAAAGTGGATTTTGAGCAAACGCGCTCAAGTAGCAAAACTCGGTGAATGAAAAAGATTCTAAATGAGAAAACATGAAAAATGGAAGAAACGGCATCGAAAACTGAGTACCGAGCAGAGAGATATGCCCCGAACAAGTTCACCAGCAACAGGGGTCAAAAACTCTGAAACTGGAGAAATACGACCAGAACGGAATTCTAAGAGTACATGACTCAACGAAATGTGAAAATGAATCCTGTATGAGGATCCAGGCCCCAGACGAGGTATTTTTGCAATAACTTTCGTTAATTGCACAATGACCCCTCCAAAATTGCACTAATGCCCCAGAATGAAAATATCTTCTAAAAATATTTTCTTAAAAACCCCTGATATGAAATATCTTGAAAAGATATTTACGAAAAACATCCCAAGAAAAGAAAATAATTCTGAAGAATTGTGCATCCATGCCCCTATGGACACCGGGAGCAATCAGAGTACTTTCTTGTAAAAGTAAAGATACGTTTTTCATGGAAACCACTTAGAATGAAGGTACATGAAGTCAGAAATCAAATTGGAGCACGAAAAGTGAGGTTGTGCCAAAAACTGACAAACGGGGAAAAGATAGAATAGGAAAAAGGACGAAATAGGGAAAATGACAAAAAGTGAATAGTGTCCGAAAAGTGAAAATGCGGAAATGACTCGGTCCTCAAAGGAAGTTGTCAATCCGTATGAAAGAGTCTAGGAAACCATTTCCGAGCACTCAAGATGACACTATGAGATGAGAAATAGAACTCAGAAAGGAAAATTAAACGGAAAAAATTTATCCTTAAAATTTCAGAAAAAAGGAACGGGAGGAAAATGACCGGGTCATTACAATCAGTATATCGATGTTGGGGAGATTGAGTTATAGTCGGATGCATCATATTTGGAGCAACCGTGTTATATTGTCGACCGTCGGGATCAAATCCTTCGTAATAAGGTTATTCCTTTGGTGCGTGTTCAGTGGAGTCATCACAATGAGGCTGAATCCACTTGGGAACGGGAGGATGTCATTCGCTCACAGTTTCCTAATATATTGAAAGAAGGTAAGAGCGAATTCTGAGGACGGAATTTCTTTTGTTAGGGGGGAAGAATATAATATCCTTAATTTTAAACGGATAGTCCTGGTATTTATTTAATTGTTTAAATTGCATTTTTATTTATTTAGTTATTCATTGCCTGTTTATGTGACTTAATTGCATTTCTATTTATTTATTTATTTAATTACTTGTTATTTGACTTAATTGATGAAGTATTGTTTGAATTAATTGTATTATTTGAATTATTTGAATTAGTTGCTTTATTGACATGTAACTGTTTGATTATTTGTATTAATTAAATTAATGGTTTTAAATTGTTTTAATAGGTGTCTTTAATTGTGTTATTATAATTGTTTAGTTAGTTAGGGTTTTATTATTCACATTGTAGCCGACTTATAGGTGGAATTAGAATTAGGTTTTGTTTTAATTGAAGCCTATAAATACTTTAAGATACATCTGCATAGGGTTACAAATAAACCCTATTCACGTTTTGAGAGGCAGAGAGAGTTTTGAGAGAAAAACAGAGGTTGGAAGGCTAGGGTTTGATTTATACTAAGGTTGGACCAAGGAGGAGGAAGGGGTGGTTGGTCGTAGGTGAAACCAAGAGCAACAGAGGTGGAACAGCAGTTGTGGATTTCGTCGGAAAATTCAGAGACGGTGGTTTAGAGTTTCAAAACTGAAACTCAAAGCAAGTCTCTGTTCTACTCTTTCCCTTTAACTTGTGTTCTGTGCATGCCTAGGTAGGCTCCAGGGATTAAATTAAAGCTTAAACACGTCTTATATGCATGTTTAAACATTATGTAATTTCATTAAATTAATCTGTTCAGAGTTTGCTTAAAAGTTCTATCTGAAATCTTGCCGCCGTTGCTTAAAAAAAAACTTGTGTTCAGTTCAAGTCTTGGTTGTATAATATTGTCTTATGATCAATCTGGAACTAGGTTGGGACCTTAGAACATGTAATAAAATTCATACAGAGACTTCAAGGATTGCCGGAGGCGAGGAAGACAACAGAAAACGGACGACGTCACTTAAGGTTGTGAGAGCAGGCTCCAAAAAGGGAGGGAGCCAGCTCCAACAAAGCAAGATCCGGATCTCTAGGGTTGAGAGCCAGCTCTTAACAACCTAGAGCCAACTCCCAAGGGTGGGGAGCTGGCTCTCCTTGTTCTGGAGCAGGGTCTAATGTTTTGAGTGCCTACTCTCTCCTTAAAAACGTATTAAAACAGGTTTTAAGGTTTGCTTGGGCTGAACTGGGTTTTCTAAGGCTGTTTAAATGGTATTGAATGGTGTAATTAATTGCTAGAGACTTATAACAATGTTAGGAAGCAGGTTTATATTAAGATATTGAAGACTGAATTAACATAAGGTTAAACAAAGAACCTGTATGTGGAAGGTTGGGTAATTAACTTTTAATTGCTTACTGTTTTAGCAATTTGGTTTCTCTGCATGATCTTAAATTGTGAATCATGTTTTCAGCTATGTTATAAGCATTTAGTTGTTTAAATATATGTATACTTAGACGGAATTAACTGATGTTTAAATCTGCTGTATATTGCATCAGTTATGGTACTGTTTTGAGGAGTTAATTGCTTAGTCTTACTTTATCAACTTAAAGGAGTAGAATAGGATTTCTAAATCTTATATTGGATGCATAATTTGGTTATACACATGTTAGACTGTATTTATGCTTATTTTGGGATGTGTTTAAGGAATATTTATACTGTTTTGTCAACTATGTTAGTTGGAGGATTGTATGCATCGATATGGAACGGTGGCATACTAGGTATGGATTAGTTCAAATACTTAGTTCTACCTAATCTGGATTGAGGTATGGATTAACCATAAAGGTTAAGTCCAACCCATATTGGTGTCAGGTCAATAAATAATTGAATGACATAATTTGGTTTTCGGGATGGGTTGTTATACATATATCAGGCCATTATACCAGATGGATAATATTTTGTATTAGGAGGACATGAACTTTATATATTTATGATATGATGCCATGGTATGAGCTTGAGTCTCAGGACCATGGTTAGGATGCGTATATCACCTAGGATGGATAACTGGATAGAGTTGTTGTTCCCTGGTAGGTCTAGGTACACATGACCACATTACGTGCGATTTGCATGGTATTTCTACTCACAAACCTATTGGACTAGTGAGCATCCTATAGTGTGTACTTATACATATATGGACTACTCTAGATATTGTTGAGCTATTTAGGATGTATCTGCGTATCGGGTTTCTGTATGGATCGTAGTAAAATAGGACTTGCATGTGGGCCTGACCCACTCTCTTATTTTTTAGGTGCTTGTCAGTTCCAGAGTTAAAGCTTGATCATGTAGAGCAGATACAACTTTCTATATTTTTAGCTTTGGATTTTGTTTCTAGTTATTTAGTTTACAGTTTGGGATATTATTAGGGGTCTACTAGATGGATTCCCGAGTTGTTAAATAATTGTAGGTTTTGGATTAATGGATTTTAACAATTATTTTTTGAGGATTTTGACTTTAGAATTCTTTCCGCTATTATTTTTTATTCCATATTATTTCGAATTGTATTATGTGTTTATTAAATATTAATTATTTGATATTCTCTCGGATTTAGGCCTGGGCCTGATCAACCCGTGTCTCGGATCTGAGGAGTATCACAGGGAGTGACTGATTCTAGGTAGGATGGGACGCTGTGTCCGAAGGGCTGTGATTGTTTCTAGTATTGTATCTTTGTACTCGACAAAAGGGTGGTGTAGACCTGATTGGTTTGGGTTAGCACGGGTGTTGTAGAGTGCAGTATGCGAAATTTTGTGTTGATAGTGTGTGACGATCCGTTAGTGGCACGGTTGCCTAGAATTGAGGTCATAGTCCCATATGTGTTTCTAGTTGGTTCTCCTTCTTGTGTGTAAGGAGTTCATTTCTCTCAAGTGAAATTGAGTGTCCATGGTTGGACAATTAGTGAGTAGTGTGTAACAGGGTGTCGGTGCACTCAGGTACGAGTCATTAGTCTCTTGTGAATATGGGGTTTATTACCCTTTCTGTTTGTTCTAGTCCTAACAAAGGACGTCGTTTGTCGTATGTTTTGTCCTCCATCTAGGTGTTGTGTGCGTCCGCGGATGGATGGACCTGGGTATGGTTTGTTGCGCTGTTAAAGTTCACCGGTAAGATTTGGTTGAATAGGTTGACTCACTTCCATAGAGGGAGAAGGAGTCTTTGGTTTTGGTAGTGCTTGTTCTGAGAGTGTTTTTGACAGGTGGTGCGTGTGACGCGGGTTACCGAATAGGGATTGTATGTTTTCGGTGTCTGGTACTAGCGATGATGGCTAGGGAATGTGTCGTGAATCACAGTTTAAGGACAAGTAAGTGATGGGATATGAGTCATGTACATGGATGTTATTATAGGCATTTAATTCGAGCCGTGTCTTGAGGATAAGTGTCGATGTTGCTTTAAAATTTTGTGATTAAAGAAAGTGAATGTGTGATTCTATTGAGGAATAATAGGAATGATTAACTTTGGTTTTGAGGTTTCAGGTATGAGATAGTCGTATTATGTGTTTTGAAGAAGTAAGAATTGAACCGAATGATGTTATGGAGTCGTCTACCTGTGATCAATGTTTAGAAAAGATTAATGATCCTTATACTGGTTGATTATGACGTTTGGTGTCATGTCGCTTTTAGTTGCTATGATTGTGTGATTAAGGTATGATTGAGATTCTTAGAGCTGTTATATGATTGTATAGTTATTGAGGTTGTGTATAACAATGGATGGATACTTAGTGGATCTTATAGTTGTTTTATGGATTGTGTAACACTGTGTTTGAGGTTTGGACCTGAGGACAGGAACGACGTTTGTGTTGAGATAGGATCGATGATGAGTGGCCTGGCCAACCATTTCTCCTGAATCAATCCCTCTTTAACACGATGTCGGGTCAAAGGTCAACGATTATTTTAAGCTGTTATAAGTAGTGAAAGTATGGTATTGGGTGTTGTGTCAGTGTGAGGGTGTGGATTCAGGAAGTTGTCTCGGGTGACAAGGTGTGTTAGGTGAGACTAAGTGTCCAATCCGCTTGATTTTTAAAGATCTTGTTTTGATTTGAGTTCTGGGCACAGGATGGTACGCTTTAGTGGTTTGGTGACTCTTGATTATTTAGTTGTTGGGGGATTCATTATTTAGTTATCTTGAGGTTGATCAGTGTAATAATTGCTTGTTGGTGCGATCGGTGGTCGTTGTATGATTGTGTGATGGTGTAGCTGTGAGTTGGATGACGAGTATTGGTTGGACAGAGATGTGTAGATCTGAGTTTGGGCTTGATTGTGTGATGGATGAGGTTCTTTGTTTGGGGTCCAGTGTGTCTTTTGAAGGATGAGTTGTGATAGCATGTTGTCATGTTCAGGGGTTTTGTGACCATTCTTCTTTTGAGCCTTGTGTAGCGGTGTAGAGGGGACCAATGTTGGTTTTAAGTCGAGTGTAGAATTCAGCGGGTTTTTGTATGATGTTGTGAGTAATGAGTACCCTCATAGGGTAGTGATCATTGGGTTTTCTAGTGGAAGATTGTGATTGCCTGTTGGCGCCCGTGTCAAAGGCAATATGGTTGTTGAGTTCTTGTCTCGGGGTTTTGTAAGGTGTTCTCGGAAAGTGTGTGGTTATTGGCCTCCTTTTAAGGAGGGAAGATTTTGAGAACGAAATCTCTTTAAGGAGGGTAGATTGTGATGTTTCCGATTTTCACCATTTTCTAATTTTCTGGAATTCTATCGTTGTAGGGGCATTTTTGTCTTTTCCCGTTTTACGTACTGGATACCGTGGAGTGTACCGGTTATGTCCGAGAGTTGATTGGAGCATTTCATTGAGTCCAGGACTTTTTGAAATGCAAGGGTGGTCATTTTTGTATTTTTCTGTTTTTCGGGCTGGACGGTCCCGTATGGGATCCGCTACCGGAATTGTTACATCCGGGGAGTTTAGTTGGGTCCATTTACATCATATTTATTTTATTTAATGTGTTGTATAAGGTTGTGCATTATTTTATGTGTATATGTTTATATGTGGTGCAAATTAAAGTAAAAGAAAAAGGAAAATAAAAAGAAAATAGTGGGACCCACTCTTCCTTTAATTTTAATGGTCAAAAGACCATCTCTAGTCTCTAATCTCTCTTCAGTCCCGCTGCTCTCTCTCATTTCCTCTCAAACTTGCTTTTTCTTTTTCTTTTGTAATTAAAACTTTGATCTTAGATTTCTCTTTCATTATTTGGAATTTTTAAGTGCTGTTTGCGGCAAATTGAAGCCCACGACGAGATTTTCAAATCTATACCAGCAATTTCAGCTTTTGGCCACTCTAGGAAGTCCGAAAATTGAGACCCATTTTCAGGTTTTGAGGTGAAAATTGGGGTTTTTGGCTTAGATTGAGGTAAAGGTTTCTAATTCCCAATTTCTTGTTCTTTTGTGAGTCAATTTCTTGTTAATTGTTGCTAACTTGTTTAATTGATGTTAATTAATACTATAATGATTTTATTGTGGTGTATAAAGTTCTTGATTTTTATGTATTAATTGATGTGTATGAAAAACATGCTTAAGTGTTGATTTCCTATGTCTATTGTATTATTAATTGCTAGAAATGATGTATGTAAGTATGTATAATTTTTTTAGAATTTCTTGTGAAGCATGCCTTATTTAAATTGTTTGCCTTGAAAATGATATAATTGTTGTAATAAAAAGTTTGTGCTTATTCGTGTTGATGGTATTATGTGAGAAGCATGCCTAAATGTTTATTTCAATGCCATGGTGTTTATTATTTTCCTAAAAATTTCTATGAAGAAGCATGTTAAATTGTGAAGTGTAAACTTTCTTTATTTTTATACTATTGGTAAAATACATGGAATGCATCCATAGCATTGGGCATGAAAGAAAAGGGGAAAGTGTTTTAAAATGAAAGTGAAAGGGATTTTTGGGAGAAGAAATTTTGATAAAATGGTTTTTATAAAAACCCGGATGCCGCAGGGGTACCAACGGTCCGTGGAGTTAATGTAACCTAGAGGGAACTAGGGAGATCACCCTACCGTGGTTAAGCTATCTGGGCCCCAAATGACGCTGCGGGGGTACCAAGGGTTATGGATAGTAGTCAATCCTTCTCTCAGAGCTAAGGGGTTACCGAAGGGGGTTACATTAACGGGTTGAACAGTGAAGAATGGAAGTGAGTTTAAGTATGGGAAGCGACATTCATGGCATCACATATCATGGCACGGCATTGTTATTTTGAAATTGGATTTGATGTTATATTCTATCTAGGCCTAGTATGATCCCTATTCTCAATTTTTATTCATTATTTGGATTCACGGGGTTACAAGAGGTGGGTCTTAGGCGTTACCTACTGAGCAATTTGCTCACCCAATTACATTAACATTTTTTAGGACACGGAAGGCAGGTGGCGGACGACGCTCCTCCACAAGGTTCGATGGGTCAGTAGACCGTTTTGATATAATTTGTAGATATAATCTTATATTATTATTATTATTTATTTATTTGTTATTACTTATTCTTTATAAACCCGGAATGACACGTATAATATGTATTGACGTAAGAAAGAATAGTGTTATCCCTAGTTGACCTCGGGTCCGGTTAAGGACCCGGCTAACGGTTCGGACATACGGGTTCGAGTTATTACCAGCTCACTCATCTTCTCTCCTATCTTCCGTCCATGTTTGGGCGGATGAAAATTTGTGAAGGAGGCCTTCATATTATCCTTTTTTCCCTTATATCTTCTTTAAAAAATTAAGAGAATTTATTCATTCTTTCCTATTTTCCTTCCAACCCTCTTCTTTCTTTCCTATCGAACATAACTTTAGCAACTAAACGGAAAGTAGGTGTGAATTCCTTACTTTATTTATTTTTTCATGTTTTTTTTTTTTTAAATTCTATTTGTGTTATTGATATTTGGTTCAATGGAAATAAGAATTAATGAGCAAAAGGCCTTTTTTATTTTTTATAATGTAATTAGGAAATTTCCTTTTGAAATAAGAGTTTAGAGAGCATTTTAGAGTAACAATAATTTTTAGTGCATATATAATTAATTTACTTAATTCAACCGATGTGGAAAATAAAATTTTAAACAAGAAGTTTTAGCATGTTTGGAATAACACTTGCATCAAATAATTTGTACTTTGTAGTGTTTGCTCTTCATAGAAAATGCTTTATCTTAGGTTTAGCTTTCAAATCCCATAAATTATTGTGAAACAAAGCATTCACCATTCTTCAACTACATTCAACTCTACAACCAATTTGTAGTGTATTTTAGCTCCACATCGAGATGATAGACAAATGACACTAAGGAACCCACCTTTTTTTTTTCTTCATAATACACGTGTCCTTATAAGAATTTGAACCCTTGACATTCTACCTTGGATCCAAAATAGTTTATCCTCATCCATTGCAAGAGAATTTTCTCTCTATTTAGCTTGGTCGGAAGATTTCATAAGATTGGAGAGGTTCCAAAACTTTGAATCAACATACT
Source organism: Cornus florida (assembly GCF_030987335.1). NCBI lineage: Eukaryota > Viridiplantae > Streptophyta > Magnoliopsida > Cornales > Cornaceae > Cornus > Cornus florida. Next base: position 51,401,019 of record NW_026775577.1, on the reverse strand, counting down.
TGAGTTGAGAAACCAGATGAAACCATCACTAGGAACATGAGAACTAACTTTCAAGCCTTTGCTCCTAGCAATCCACCTATCCTCCCAAATGTTAATTCAGGTATCATTTCTCATTTCCGACTTCAAATCCTTTTTCAAAAAAGAGTAATGCTATCAAGGGAACCCTAATGACTCATCAACTATTTAACCAATGGATTGAAAGATATTAAATTATTTATTTGACTTTTCACTTTTTTTTTTTTTTTTTAAAATAGCAATTTCAATCAAGTGATTTGTAGGTGCAAAATTTTAACACCAGAACACTTAAGAGGAATAAAAATTATAACAAAGAAAATATCACTGAATTGAAATAAGTTTTATAGAAGAAAATCAAATAGTTGGACTCCATCCCTTTCTTTTCTCATTGATCCTTTCTTTATATGTTCATACAGAGCTTTTCTAGGGGCCGTTATTGGCGGTTTTGGATGTGGGCATTCATGGTCCCTTATTTCTTGTGATTTTCTTCATGACAGGCGTTATGGATTAGTTGAATGCACTTATCCTAGGCTGCGTTCTTCTGTTTGGGCTGACTTGAATGTTTGAGTGCCTTTCTTTGGTGGGCTTTCGACTGTATTAGGCTCTTGGGTTGGTTATTTTAATGATGGGCTATTCTTATTCTATGGATGCGTGGTGTGCTATAATTGGTGGGAAAATTTTTCTCCATACTTTGCCCCCAATTCCTTTTATGAATCAAATTTATGTAAGGAAGTCTAACTGTTTTTGGAAGTGGATGAATTTTCTGTGGCTGTTTCTATTCATCATTGTCATTTGGTTTTCCGAATTTTAGGGTATCGTGCTATTGCCCCTTCGTTATCTTCCTGGTAACTTTTTTATATTGAACTCCTATTACTGTGGTTGTCTGCACTCGTGAAAATATCTTGGTTAGAGAGCAAATCTGCCTGCTATTGCTCCAGTCTTCTCTCCGTTGTCAAGGTCAGTCACTTTCTCTTACTATCTTGTTCTCTTATTTCGTTCTCTCACCATGAGTCAAGAGAGCAGCGAATGTACTTATAGAGATCGGTCATCCAATTCTGAATCATGGACACCGGGGATGCCGGCAGTTAGTGGGAGTGTTTCGAGTCATGCCAAGGGCCCTATAGTTTTCCCCTCGGATGTTGTGGCGAGGAAGTCACTCTTTGCTGCACAATTGATAAAGAAAAATCGGATTCCCTCTGATGTTACTTTAATGAAGTACCCCCACGATTTGAATTTTAGCATTGACGAGGGTTTGAAAGAGGGCGAGATGCTTTTTTCCGCCGGGCACTTATTTACCTTTAGATTTTCCCTAAATTTTTTCTATCTCTGGGTTCTATCTGTATTGAATTTAGCCTATCTTTAGGTTAACCCTAATTTCTTCTAAATCCTTTCTTGCCTTTTGGCTTTGAATAAGGTTCGTGAACTGTCCTTAAATTTCGCTGATCTCTTCTTCTGTTATACATTAAATAGAATAAAAGGCGAAGAGGGTAGGTATCACATTCATTCTAGGATGGGTAGATCTCTTTTTACTGGTCTTAGCACCTCAGATGAAGAGTGGAAGGATATGATTGTCAAGGTAGGAGGGGCTTGGCGCTCCTTTTCTGCTCAGGATTTTCCTGTTCTGACGAGCTTTCATACTCCTTCCATCCCCACGTTCGATGATTTGGGTGAGTTTTCTTGCTTTGTTTGTATGGTTAAGCATTTGTGTTATATTTTTGACTTCTTGAGGTCATAAAACTGACTTTTTTCCTTCTAAATTTGCAAGCATCCAGTTTGACTACCTGCAGTCGAACGTTTAAAATAATGTCCCTTCTGCTCGGTTCTTACTCTTTTCTTCCCTTCTTGAGGCTATCTCCAGGGATTCCCACGTGATTGTTCCAAATCTCGAGGAGCTTATTGACCTTGACGCTTCTGATACTGAAGTTGATTCTGTTTCCCCTACTCATCTTTTGCTTTCTCAATCAGCTATAGAACTTCCAACCCCCAGGGCTCGTACCACAAAGAAAGAGAGGGAGGTGGCTGCTAAACTGCTGAAGGAGAGGAAAAACATTCTTGCTAAGGCTAATAAGGCCCTTACTCCTCAGAAACAGAAGGGGGTTTCCTCTTCCCTGGCCCCTAAGCGCTTACTGGCATTGGATGCCCTTGCTTTAAAGCGTCCCAAGCTTATAGTTGGGGCTTTTAAGGGCAAGGGTGCCCTAGTTATTGCCAAGAATGACACTGCTAGTGGTGACTTTGGGAGATCTACTGAAAAGTGGATTCCTGAGATGCTAAAGGCTGATGGTTCTTCCATTACCCTTGGTGACTCTGGAGCCAAGGATCCATAGGTTTTATTGGGTTTGGCCAGAGGGATGTGGCCACTTAGAGATGAGATTCTTTAACAGCAGATGAACATTGACGATCTTCTCTCCCTTGCTCCCCAATCTATCTATCATGGAGGTAACTCATTTAATCTTTTTCTCTAGCTTTTATCAGGTTTTCTGTATATGTAACATGTTTCCTCTTTATATAGCTTTTTTTTAATGCTTGCCCTTATGTAGAAACTTTCAATTGATTCTCTTCTGGCGAACCAATCTGCTGCTTTCCAGAAAAAGGTAGAGTCCTTGGAGACTTCCCTTGCGGATGCCAGGAGAGAGATTGCCTAGTAACAAAAATTGGTTGAATATTTTGACAAGAAGGCCAGCTGCAACTCGGAAAGGAAAATTCTGTGATCCAGACCTGCAAAGATGGAGGTTTGGAGATGTTTGCTCATTTTTCCCAAAGCGCCAACCTTCACTATGCCAAGGGATTTAGATTTGGCTTTGCCTAAGGCAGCTTACTTCGGAAGAGAGGGAATATAACAACGCTGATGAGCACGACGTCGAGCAAGGACTCCAAGCCATTGGGGAGTATGATGAGCCATCTACCAGGGCTAGTGAGATGGAATTTGCTGCTCTGTTAAAGGGCGAAAAGGCTTCAAACGTTTCGCCTCTTCTTCAATACCCATTAAGCTCCTTAGGTGTACCTACTCTGGCTGTTGATGCTTTTATTATCTGCAAAAAATTCCGTAGCTAGTACACAATATATTTGCTACGAAATAATTACGTAAAAATTATATTCATTAGTTACGGACAACTCTGTACACTACAACAAATAAGGGTTACAATGGCGGTCTAAACCACCGTTGTAAGGTACAAAAAACCCCGCTTTAAGTAAACGCTGAGTTTGAAGTCAGTATCAGCGATTGTATAAAACTGTCGGTGAAAGTTTAAGTAGCGGCGTTTTTCTCTGTCGGTGTATTTTAAGTAAACTGTCATTATAACTATATACTCCGGCACTTTGAAGCGCCGGTAATGTAGAGTTTTTTTTTTCTTTTTAGGGGCATTTGTAACCGCTGGTGTTAACATTATACTCCGGCATTTTGAAGCGCCGGTAATGTATAATTTTTTTTCTGTTAGGGGCATTTCAAAGTGCCATTTTTAACAGTATACTCCAGCACTTTGAAGGGCCGGTAATGTATAATTTTATTTTATTTTATTTTATTTTATTTTATTTTTTTTATTTTATTTTTTTTTATTTTTACTTTTGGAGGCGTTTTAAACCGTCGGTGTATTATAAGTGAACTGTAATTTTTTTCTTTTGGGGTGTTTTAAACCGCTGGTAATGTATTAATATTTTTTTTAAAAAATATTATTTTCTAGTTTAATTTACATATTAGCAAATATTTTATTTTATTCCCTATTCAATGAAATAAAATACAATTTACCAATCACAACATATCCAACAACTTAAATTTGATATGTAACTGAGGAGGCCCGAAGTGACATGGGCCGGATATGACCCGCGAACACGACATCCGGTCCGTGCAGATGGGTCAAGCCCATAGAGAGACACTGCCATATGGGCCGAACGCGAATAACCCATCAAAGATGACCAAAACTCACAGAGGAACGGGCCCAGATCTAGCAGTCCATTAATGTTTGTAAGTATCTATAAATAGGAGAAGTAATGGATAGAGGAGGGGGATTTTTTCTGTTGAAGTGTAAGAGTTCTAGAGAGAGAAAGGAAGAATGAATTTCTTGCATCTTCAATTGGCGCCGTCTGTGGGAAGCGTGGAAGATTGATTGATCATTGATCAATATTGCGTGGATTCAGACCAATTTGTGGAAACGAAACTCGATCTTTGGGAGTTGGATCCAGATTTGAGCGATTGTGACCTACTCTGGAGGAATTTTAGTTCCTGTTGCTTTGGCGGAAGTGGCTTCAGATCTACGCAAGAACGAGTTATTCGATTGTGGCAGTATCTGACAGATTTAGAATTCGGACAATTCAGATCTCGTCAACCGTAAGCATAATTCGGAGAATTCGAAACCAGATCTGAAAAATTCGCACTCACGAAGCTCAGATCTACTCACGAACTTGAGATTAATGCCTTTACTCCGTTCAGGAATAATGATAGGTGAAAGCTCCAATCCGATGGAGGCTGTCCAGCAAACGAAGCTTGAGGAGTTGATGAACTTGATCGAAGCTCTCAAAAAAGAGAATGCAGAATTGAAAGCTGGAATGCAACATCAGCATATACCCGCGGTTTCGCGTCCACTTCCGGCCGGTGAAGGAGGTGTTCAATCTAATATCGCACATCAAGGCGAGCAGGACGAGAACAATCAGTCAGCTCTCCACCGTGATGAAAGGAGGATGGATGATTTGCCGCCAAATGTTCGTCGAGTTGAGGATCACGAAGGATCGACTCACGTTGATCCACGACATGAGCAGATCAGACAGAACGAAGCCATGACCTTCGATCCGCATCGGGAAAGGTTCAACCGAGAGGAAGTAATAGAGGTTGATCACCGCCGAGTTGTGTCGCCTTGGCAAAGAGAGCTCATAGAGGAACGGTCGTTCGATCCGTCTTACCGGCCCTCCATGGCTACAATCACTCATCGCGGTTCGGAGAGCAGAACCGTAGCTCACAGAGCTACCGTTGGGCTCCAGAGAGAGAATGAAACACTCCGATCCGCGGCTCGGACGGTTGATTCACCATTCACTGATGAGATCCTGAATGCCCCGCATCTAAGGAAGTTTGCTATGCCAGTCTTTATTCTGTTTGACGGAACAACCGATCCGATCGATCATGTGTACCATATCCAGTTGAAGATGGCCCTGAATACGAAAAATGACTCTGTAATGTGCAAATGTTTCCCTACAAGCCTAGCTGGACCGGCGCTCAGCTGGTTCAAGAACTTGCCTAGGAGCTCCATTGATAGCTTCCGAAACCTGTGCGATCGGTTCATAAGCCAGTACTATGGGAACAAGTGTCCGCCGATGGACATCTCGAGCCTATTCACAATGAGACAGCACAAAGATGAACGTTTCCAGGCTTTTCTCACCAGGTTTAATCTCACTAAGAGTATGGTGATCGAATGCCACCCTTCTACAGCGGTTCAAGCCTTCAAGTTAGCCATGACACGTGGCACTCCGTTCCATACCAGTCTGGTAGTGAACACGCCGATGACTATGGATGAACTCAATGAAAGAGCCGATGGCTTTGTGCACCTAGAAGAAGAGGAGGCAGCCAATGCTCGGACAGCGTCGGTCGTGTCGACCGAGGAAAAGTCCAAGGCAAAGATCAGGCAGAAGCAGGCTCAGCTGCAACGTCAGACCTCCTGGAAGGTAGAAAAGAGGTCCAGGGAGGAAGAGCGGATCACTCCGCTGAAGGTCACTTTGGCGAGGCTATATCAGGAGAACAAAGATAAGTTTCATCCACCACTGCCAATTAGGTAACCCCTCGAACAGAGGGATCAGACTAAACATTGTGCTTTCCATTCCGATTTCGGTCATCAGACTAACGAATGCAGGAATTTGAGAAGGCAAGTGGAGATGTTGATAGCTAGAGGGGAGTTTGCGAGTTATGTTCAAGGCTCGGCGATAGAGCAGAATCGACCGATGGAGCAAGTAAAAAGGAGTCATAAATAAAGCTCCCACAATTCACAACCAGTTCGTATAATCAATGCTATCCACGGTCGACCCGAGCCCAGCGAAGATTCAGATGAGCTACTCCGAGCGCGCCTACGGCAGGCGCAGATGAAGAAAAGGGTCAGCAGTGTGAATACTCTGCACCAACAGATCACATCGATACAGATAAAGTTCGACAGGACAGACCTGCAGCGTGTTCAAGTCCCCCATGAAGACCCGTTGGTAGTTAGCTTGACAGTAGCGGACTGCCTGGTGCGCAGAGTTCTGATCGATCTCGGAAGTAGTGCGAATGTCATGCCGAGGGACACATTTGATCGGCTCGAGATTAAACCAAAGAGGCTTAAGCCCACTGGAAATCCCCTGTTAGGATTCGATGGCAAGAGGGTGGAGCCCGTCGGAATGGTGGAAGTAGAAGTTCAAGCTGCAGAACAAGCTCTTATGGAAACTTTTGTGGTTGTGGAGATTCACCCCTCGTACAATCTCCTGATGGGAAGAGGATGGATTCACAGAGTCCAAGGTGTACCCTCAACTCTGCATCAGGTCATGAGGTGCCTCGGACCCGATGGAAATAAGGTGATAGACATTCGTGGGGATCAGGTTGCAGCCAAAGAGTGTTATTTCGTCACACTAAAATATGCTGGGAAAGGGAAGGCGCCCGTCCGTTCGGCGAGCCCTAGATAGCAATTACAGGAACCTCCGCCCAAGCAGAATAGGGTGGAGGAGTCAGTTGACTTGACTGAAGAGCCCCTTCTGGATGTGTAGATCGATCAGTCCAGGCCAGAGCAAACTACCAGAGTAGGAGTAAGACTGACCAGGGAGGAGCAACAAGAGCTAATTGACTTCTTGTTTCATAATGCCGATGTATTTGCATGGAGTCACCTAGACATGCCTGGAATTAATCCCTCCGTATCCTGTCATTCCTTGAATGTGAATCCCAATTTCAAACCAGTAAAACAGAAGCAACGAAGATTTGCTCCAGAACGTAACCGAATCATAGCCGAGGAAGTTGATAGGCTGCTTGATGCGGGATTCATCAGAGAAGTGCACTACCCTGATTGGTTGTCCAACGTCGTTGTCGTGTAGAAGAAGAATGGGAAATGGCGAGTATGCATTGATTTCACCAATTTGAACAAAGCCTGTCCGAAGGATAGCTTCCCGCTGCCAAAGATTGATTAAATGGTGGATGCCACCACCGGGTATGAGCGTTTAACCTTTCTGGATGCTTATTCAGGTTATAATCAGATCCCTATGGACCCGGCGGATGAAGAAAAAACTTCTTTTGTAACCGAGCGAGGGACATACTGCTACAAAGTTATGCCTTTCGGACTAAAGAACGCGGGACCAACTTATCAAAGACTTATTAGCAAAATTTTCAAGGATCAAATAGGAAAGATTGTGGAAGCCTATATTGATGATATGGTGGTAAAGAGTAGGAAGAAGGATGATCATCTGAAACATCTGCAAGATGTATTTGATGTGCTGAGGCGATATGGGATGAGGCTCAATCCAACCAAGTGCTCGTTCGGTGTGAGTTCCGGTCAGTTTTTGGGACACGTGGTCAACCGCAGAGGCATCGAAGTTAGCCCCGCTCAAACAGAGGCTTTGATTAAGAATGTCGAGCCAAAGACGATCAGAGAGGTGCAAGCCCTCACAGGACGAATAGCTGCATTAAGTCGATTCATTTCTAAGTTGTCAGATCGCTGCAAGCCGTTCTTTGACACGATCCGGAGTTATGGAAGACAGGTCTGGGGAAATGAACAACGACAAGCATTGACCCATTTGAAGGAATATATGCAGAATCCACCAGTCCTGTCAGCCCTGGATCCAGAAGAAAAGTTATTTCTATATCTTGGAGAATCTAGTGTTGCGACAAGTGCCGTTCTGATTCGTTGCAAGGAAGGGGTGCAACACCCGGTATTTTATGTCAGTAAAGCAATGACCGAGGCAGAACGAAGATACTCGAAGGCCGAACGGGTGATACTTTCACTTGTAAATGCAAAAAGAAAGTTGAGGCATTATTTCGAATCCCACCCTATAGCTGTTCTAACAACTTTTCCAATTAGAGTGCTTATGCACAAGCCAGAACTCTCGGGCAGAATGACAAAGTGGGCCATAGAGTTAAGCTCATTTAACATAACGTATGAGCCGAGAACAGCTGTCAAAGGACAAGTGGTAGCTGATTTCCTGCTAGAATGTGACTCTGAGGATACGGAAGAAGACCTTAGATGCGGCTCTTGGAAACTTTATGTAGATGGCTCCTCTAACCAGATGGGGGCAGGAATTGGGGTTAAATTGCAAACCCCAAAGGGTACTTCTTTGAGTCAAGCACTCAGACTTGAGTTCCGAGCCACCAATAATGAAGCAGAATACGAGGCGTTGCTGAATGGGTTAAAGTTGGCCAGAGAGCTACAGGTCAGAAGTTTGACTGTTTATAGTGACTCACAGTTGATTGTTCGGAAGGTAAATGGTGAGTACGCGACCAAGGATGACACGATGGAGGCATATCATTCTGCCGTTCTGCATAAAGCCAAGGACTTTGCAAAGATTGAATTCATACAGTTACCGAGGGAACAGAACGCAGATGCGGACCGGTTAGCATGTAGTGCTTCGAGTTCTGGCGAGACATTGGCGAGGGTGATTCCAATAGGAATACTGACCCAGCCATCTATTTTTGAAGAACCTTTGGACTCTGACTCTTGGCAAGTCAATGTCATACAGTATGAACCGAGTTGGATTGACCCAATCATCACTTATATTCGAGATGGCGTTTTGCCTATGCAAAGGGATGAAGCTAGGAAAATAAAAAAGAATGCTGCAAAATACGCCATCGTGCATAACCAGCTGTACAGAAGGTCCTACTCTGGCCCATACTTGAAGTGTGTCACCCCCACAGAGTCGCAGCAGGTGTTGCGAGCTATTCATGAAGGCGTATATGGCAATCATTCTGGAGGAAGATCGTTAATGCATAAAGCAATGACACAAGGGTATTTCTGGCCGAACATGTCAAGAGATGCGGAGGAGTTCTCTCGAAGGTGCGATAAATGCCAACGGTATGGACCATTGATCCACCAACCACCTGAGGAATTGCACGTAATGGCCTCGCCATGGCCTTTCGCGCAATAGGGGATGGATGTGGTCGGTTCTCTGCCAATGGCAAGAGCTCAGAACAAGTATGTGCTACTGGCCACGGATTACTTCACTAAGTGGGTGGAAGCAGAACCATATCCAAGCGTGACTCAGACTCATGTGAGACGATTTATCTGGAGCAATATTATCTGCCGTTTCGGCGTTCCAAGGTCAATAGTCATGGATAATGGCACGAACCTCGACAGCAAGCAAGTAAGAGAGCTGCTGAAGGAGTATGGAATTAATCAGAAGTTGGCTGCAGTAAGTCATCCCCAGGCCAATGGACAAGCAGAAATTACAAACAGAACAATTTTCGCCTGCATTAAGAAGAAGTTGGAGGACCATAAAGGGAAGTGGTTGGATAAGCTCCCGAACGTCCTATGGGCTTACAGAACCACCCCAAGGCGGCCGACTGGGGAGAGCCCGTTTACAATGGCGTATGGTACTGAGGCGGTTATACCGGTTGAGCACTTGGTCCCAACTATCAGAAGCTTAGCATGGAGTTGAAATCAGAATGACAGAATGTTAAGATTGAACCTCGATATGATAGACGAAAAGAGGGACGCTGCAGCAATAAGGTTAGCATCATACCAGCAAGTATTGGCGAATAGTCACAACAAAAGAGTGAAACACAGAGATTTTGCCCCTGGCAATCTGGTTCTGAAAAGAAAGGTGGGGATAGTTAAAAAAATGATGCCACCCTGGGAAGGCCCATACAGAATTACAGAGGTCATATGGAAGGGAGCATATACATTAGAGACCATGGCGGGAAGGTTGGTCAGCAAGCCCTGGAATGCTACGTCTCTGAAGAGGTACTATCAATAAAAGCTAAGTTTCAGTTTTGTTGGGTGTTGTTTGTTTTCAATCAAGTACGTATAAATGTGCAAATTCCTGAGATTTATAAAAATAGCTTTCCTTTTCAAAGGGTTTTAAAAAATGAAAAGCCAAGTGGCAAGTGGCATTCTAGCCGAGCGCCAGGCACTGAAGCAAGATAAGTGGCAGCTGGCACCATAAGCCGAACGCCAGACACTTGCTAAAAAACGAAAAGCCAAGTGGCAAGTGGCATTTTAGCCGAGCGTCAGGCACTTAAGCAAGATAAGTGGCAGCTGGCACCATAAGCCGAACGCCAGGCACTTGCTAAAAAATAAAAAGCCAAGTGGCAGGTGGCATTCTAGCCGAGCGCCAGGCACTTAAGCAAGATAAGTGGCAGTTGGCACCATAAGCCGAACGCCAGGCACTTGCTAAAAAATGAAAAGCCAATTGGCAAGTGGCATTCTAGTCGAGCGCCAGGCACTTAAGCAAGATAAGTGGCAGCTGGCACTAAAAGCCGAACGCCAGGCACTTGCTAAAAAATGAAAAGCCAAGTGGCAAGTGGCATTCTAGCTGAGTGCCAGGCACTTAAGCAAGATAAGTGGCAGCTGGCACCATAAGCCGAACGCCAGACACTTGCCAAAAACACGCACACGACAAAATTAATATGAAAAAATATTGAAAATGGGTTTGAACAGAGCGTAGCACAAAGAAAAAAGAGAAAAAAGAGTTTTATCATCTCATTCATAATAAACATTGAAGTTACAAAAAGTAAAGTATTCAAGTCACATAGTTACAAAAGAGTATGGAATCGAAGAGTCTGGAGGAGTCCTAGCTAGCTGCCTCAGTACCGACAGCCTCCTGGTTGTGCTGATCCGCCTCCTCGTTCCCGTCAGCCATCTCACCCTCACGAGGTGGGGAATCAAGATGAATAACAGAGTCGTTCTGCTGGGGGCCAACGTCAGCAGTGACTATAGGAGATACCACAGTTGACGAATGAAGAGTGGTTAGAGGCTGAACGGTAGGAGGAGCTGTAGTGATCCTGGAGGAAGCAATCTCCTGACATTCATCAAATATGTGCTCGGCTTCGGTGGGTTCTGGGTCAACATAGACCCCCAGAGGGTCAATCCCTAAATCCTTATCAATCTCATCCGGAGTTGAGCTGGCCTGGCCCTCAGCCGGAACTCGGTCGGAGAAACCATCTCGGAATCCCTGAGCATATCTAAGAGCTCTAACTCTTGAGAACCGAGCATGAAGAGCCAGCATTCCACCATTCACTCTGCTGATGGTATCGATCAGAGCATTGCGCTCGTCCAGAGCTCTTTTCTCAAAAGCCATCCGAGCAGATTGTTCATCAGCCAGAAGGCACTGAAGTTCTGCCTTTTCGTCTCTGATTGAATCACGTTCAGTCTGCCAGACACTCTTCTCAAGCTGGAGGGCATCTTTCTCATCCTGAAGAGAGTCGTTTTCCTTCTTCAGAACATCTCTTTCTTTTTCGGTTTCTTCAAGCCGAGCCAATATCTCGGTATTCTTGCTGGCAAGAAGGTCGTTTTCCTTATTAGCCACATCTAGGCTATCAGAGAACTTACGGGCCCTAGCGTTCCCCATTTCCACCTGTTTCTGCATAGCCATCATACCGAACAAAGTCTACATAGATATACATGAATACTGGTTAAACCGATCGCCTGGTCGGACGAAGGCAAGAGCAAATAGTATGAGAGGATTCATGAGTTAGAAAATAAAAGTCACCTCCATGGCAGATTGGGGAAAGCGGCTAAACACATCCTTTTGGGACAGACCCTTTGCCGCCTCAAGGTCTTTCGGAGTCCACATGCTCCTATAATACGCCATGGCTGTCTGGCCATCCTTTAACACGGTCTCGTTCGGCTTCACGAACGTCCTATCCGTTCGGGTGTACTGAGGAGCCCATGGTGGTAAAACAGGAATAGAAGGAGAAGCTGAAGCTGAAGTAGAGGCACCAGCTGCAACAGGCCCGGAGGGGGCAGGAGCTCTGACTGGGCGATGCAAGAGAGCGCTCGGCCCAGAGACTCGAGTCCTTCTTATAAGAGGTTCCTCCTCAAGGTTGACTCCACCATCAGGATGAGGCCTTTTGCCTCGTTCTTTGTCCCAAGCACCCCCAGCGGCAGCAGGGGTAGTAGTAATTTGTGGAGATGTGCTCGGGTTGGTATCAGGGGTGCTGACAACAGGATCAATAGCCACTGTACTCGGGATGGTGTCAGAGATGGTGGCTGAAGAAGAGGCTGATGCAGGAGAGGAGGTTGCTCCAGCAGCAGAAGTGGCTGGGGGAGAATTTTCGTCCTACCAAAGGAAGGAATCTGAAGCCTGCTCATGGTATAGTCGAGGGATGAGAGCGCTAGAAGGTTGTCTGAAGTGAGGAGGTCTGAGCAAGAAGGAATATCGTTCAGAACGTATTTCTTCAAGTAATTACTCCTATCCCTGCAAACACTGTAGCTCAAGTCATCACAAGGTATGCCTAAGGAGCGACATAAGAAAGTACAAAAGCGAGGAACACATGTTTCGCATGGACAATCGTTTTTAGGAGATTTGAATTTCTTATACGAGGAGACAGAACAGACGCCAAAGGCGCTCGGGATTGGGTAATCCTCTACAGCCGGCGAAGACCAGGCCCCACTAACACCCACAATGTTATCCCTCCAACCCTTTTCAAATTTGATTGTATCCGTACATATGGACATCTTGTCGATCGGGTAGAGGTGGTAGAATGGCTCGTCAGTTCGGATCTTACTAACCTTATAGCAAAGAAGAAGATCTATGAGGTCAAGGTCCAGACTTCTGTCACGAATCAACAGTAACATAACGGATATGATTCTAAAGAAATTGGGGTTTACCTGCAGGGGGGATATCCCCAGTCTATTGAAAACATAGTTAAAGAAGGGATGCAGAGGGAACCTAATGACATTCAGTTGAAGGTTTGTAAATAAAACCTCGCCGGGAAGAAGGCCGGCACTGGTCATAATATTAACATCCTTAGGGCAAACCCTAACTTGGATGTTGTCAAGAAGTCTAAGTCTCATACGAAGAACATCTAGATCTACAACCATGGTGGAAGCGATTGAAGGGTCTAAAAGGGTAAAAAGAAGTCTGCCGAAAGTAAAAAGGAACAAAACTAACCTCTGGGGTAGAAAACAACAAAGAGCACTGCAAGATCGCTGGAAGAATGACTCTTGAAGAATTTCACCGGATGAAATTTAGCACTGTTCTAAAAAGATGAGCGAGAGATTTGACTGATGATGGAGACGATAAAAAGGCATGAAGTGGCATTCTAGAGCCTTATAAAGGCGAAGTGGACCCGAGGGCCGAAGCGTCAGGGAGGCGAGAAATTTATCGAACCCCGGAACATTGATTCCGGATCTGACCGTCCGTTCCCCCATAAGGGTTTCTCGAGCCGTCAACATCATGATGAGACGCCTTTAATAATTACCCCCTTATTAAACAAGGAGTAATTATGGAGGCAGTTGAGGAGGCCTGAAGTGACATGGGCCGGATATGACCCGCGAACACGACATCCGGTCCGTGCAGATGGGTCAAGCCCATAGAGAGACACTGCCATATGGGCCGAACGCGAATAGCCCATCAAAGATGACCAAAACTCACAGAGGAACGGGCCCAGATCTAGCAGTCCATTAATGTTTGTAAGTATCTATAAATAGGAGAAGTAATGGATAGAGGAGGGGGATTTTTTCTGTTGAAGTGTAAGAGTTCTAGAGAGAGAAAGGAAGAATGAATTTCTTACATCTTCAGTAACATAGAACAAAGTTACATTAAAATTCAATAACATCCTATAACATATAAGTTTTGTTTCAAAATGTCAAGTGCTAATAAAATGTTCAAAAGGAAACACCAAAATCTAATAAAGCTTCAAAAGGAAATCATTCAAAATAAAACATCAACATTTCATTGAGAATTTGAGTGAGACTATGCAAGGGTCTTGAGAATTAATGGTTCAATTTCATCTCTTGTCTTGCTTCAAATTGCCCTACATACATTTTAAATAAAAGCCATTAAACAAAGAATAATAATTAAGACAATTAAATTGATGGTTAAAATAAAATGATAATTAAAATCTATAGTGCTCACCAAGGATGAAATTCCATGACCAAAAATAAAATTTAAGGATCACCAAGTGTAGTTGAGGAGTCAGTGACGACGGCCGTTCCAATACACCAAACTGAATGTAGTGAATGGTTCAAGAAAAGCCTTTTATGTCAAATTTAAATTTATAAAAACCACTACCAACACTACTACTAACGTAGCAAGAGTGAGTAGGGATCGTCCCAAGGGATTATACGTGTTGGAATTTCAACTTCGACTCTAGCGTACCAAATGATTGCAAAAGAGAGTTGGGTTGGTTGATTAAGCTAAATTGAATTCAACTAAATAAAATAATATGAAGTAAACAAGAGAGAGAGAGAGATCTTGGGGTGCAGAGATCACCACCAAGCAATACTTTTCCAAACCATAATCAAGTGACTAATGAGGGAAATGAATGTGTTGCAACAATGTTGTGTGTGTAAAAGACATTCAATTGGTAAGGGTGACTCAACAAATGCAAATTGTCTCAATCAACATGTGTGAGGCCACAATACATCTATTGGTAGAGGAATATATTGTCTAAACATCATGTGAAGATAACAAAATAACAATTCAAGTCATTGATCATTTCATTAAGCTCATAGTCCAAGCAATCCATAAGGATGACTTAGTTAAACATGCATTATCTAAACATCATGTGAGAGATACAAAATATCTATTGGGAGAGGAATAAATTGTCTAAACACATGCGAAAGATACAACATATCATAACTAGTCATTAATCCTTCATTAAGCTCAAAATCCACATACAACACAATATTAGAGCATATGCTTCTTGCATTCAAAAGTATGGAACATCAAAGAACAAGCATGAATTGTTTCCCCAACTAACACTACACTTCTTAAAAGAGAAGCACAATCCATCAAGGAATAAGTATGAACCATCTAGAGACATAAATTCAGCAAAGGCCAAGGTTGGATCTATCGAGAAGTACTGTGATCGATCATAGATGTTCGATCGATCGAACTCTAAGTTGGATCGATTGAACTTTTCAGCTGCACAACTTGATTCCTTTTTGCTCCTTTCTTTCTCCACTCTGCTCCCTCCTTTGGTTTATCTCAGGATTGCTTCAATTAAGCTCTTATTTGGCTGAGTTAGCTTAATTTTGGGATTAGTGCCTGAAAATATAAATAACACGTAGTAAGTCTAAAACGGCAAAGTAAGATAGATAAAGGTACTAGAATGCTTAAGCTTAACGGGTTTAAATGCGCACTTTTCAGTGCTCATCAGTCGGGTACCTTCACAATAAAATATAACTTTATTATGCACCTTCATAATAGAATATAATTATAAATATATTCGGACTTATAATATTTATATAATTAAATGTTTACAAGGGTGCAATAACAAAATTATTTACCTGTACATTAGAATTTTGATGTTCAATATAACGCAAAATCATAGCCATTTTTGCATTCAAAGCTTTATATTTTTCATCATACTCAGCACGTATCTTTTCCACTTTCTCATTCATTTCTGCACGAGCAACACATGCCTCCTCCTCTGCTTGTGAGGTCCTCCTTATCAGCTCCGCTTTACTAGGAGATGGCCCCAAAGACTAGTAGATGTAGGTCCCAAGCCATACATCCGAACACGACCCTTCTTTCTTCTCCCCTAACTTGGGCATAAAAATCGTGGGGTGAAGGTTCATCTGGGTTAGAAGGCTAAGTTGCAACAAACACTTCTTCTAGTTGTGTCTGCATACATAGAATGGATAAGGAAACATAAAAAGATATAAAAATCAAATATAATAAATTTTAATACTCATATTTTACACTTAATCAAACTAGGAAATAAAGAATTGATGGTCTAAAAAAATACTTACAATCATTTTGGCAGCATATCCATCATTAGCTTTGCCATCCTTCTTGCTCTTATGTGTTGCGCAAAATAGTTGAGCACAAGTTGACGCCTTCCCTGATTCCAACTTCAACTGTGTTTTTTTTTTAATATATATATATATATATCTAATTATAATTATACCGTAATGATGTATAACAAATTGTGTGACATACAAGTGATTAACTTCATAAAAAATCCAACTTAACCTTTTCAGCCTTCCGCACAAAACTCATTGTCCCAGTTGTGTGCAGCATTGTTTGCTTATAGAGCGATTTACTTCATTTTGTTGGCTTTGTTTCTAAAACAAAGGAATAAGAAGGTATATATTAGCTCTTGAATTGTAAACACACACACACACACTATACATATATATATATATATATATATATATGTAACACTACTGGATAGTTCTAATGAGCTAATTAGATTATTCCTTATTTTTAAACAAATGTTATATATGTTACAGGTTAAGTGAACACTAACTATGAAAAAATCAGTAGGATGTCTAACAACTAAATGATTCAACATTCTCAAAATTAAAGAGTGCACCATAAAATTCAAGGATTGATTTCAGACATCCAGTTCCGAAAAACAAATATGCTAGAAAACAAAATGAAAAAAAAATTGTTGCATTGTTGCAAACATACCCAACACTGAACATGCAAATACACTTTAAATCACTGTCCTCTATCTAGCTTCTCATTTCAACAAAAATGTTTTTGTACAAACTTTTGATTTATAGAAAGGAAATGTTTTTGTATTTAACCCGGCCACATAGGTGACCAGGGCAAAGAAGATGGAAGACCCTCATGCTAAAACTCAGTTTAACTCTTGGGCACTTTTTCACTCTAGTTGCATTACATATTCATATATGGTTATGAAAAAACAGATCAATTCTATGAGCTTTGACCATCTTAGTTGGGTATATTTTTCCAAATGATTCAGATTATATTATTATTATTTTTTATTTTGCAACTGTAAATTAGTAGATTAAAATTAAATGCTAAAATCACCAATTTAATAATTTTGAATAGGACTTGTATGTTGACCACGATTGTCTATTTATTATATAAGTACATGTTACAAGGGTATCTAACAACCCATTTATATGAAGAATTAAAAGCTAAAATTTTAAGTATGTTTTAAGATTAATCTGATCCTCTTTTCTATCATTGTTGGGCATGTTGCAATGGTATCCAATAACTACTTGGTGAGTAGTGAACCTTGAAGCCAATTTTCGTTGAATTTCATACATTTTTTTTAATACTACCAATCCTTGCAAGCCTATTGGGTTTGTAGTCTATTTGTACTTCAACCATTTGGACAAGGTCCAACGCTTAGTATTTTAATTGGTGAGGAAAATATCTTTGAATTGTACTTGGTTTTTAAGCAAAGATAAACACTAACAAGAGAAAGAATCCTGCCATAGAAATTCTTACATTATTTGATTATTGGTTGCCAATGACTAGTTTTAATTGCTGCAGACAAAGTGAACAGGTAACTAACTACCTGATTCTTTTTCTGTATCAGTAAGTGTAGGAGTTCGCAAAGATGGGACTGGTTAGTAGGAAGAAGGGGGCTTGAGATAGACAGAAAAATACGCACGAGTTGGAAAGTGGGAGAGGAGAGAAATTTTGATGGTCGTCAATAGAAGTTTCTCCCAGAGGTAGCATGAGAGAGTCTATATATGAGGTCCTCTGTATTATACTGTGCTTTGCATATTTTTGCCTTTTTTCCTGAACTATAAAGCTCATCCTTAGTGGATTCAATAAATGCCTTAGATGGTCTAAGTCAGTTCCACCAATGGAAAGTCAAAAACACCCTCCATGAGAACATACTGATGCTTGCATGATCTGAAGCAATAGGCCACTAGCAGATGTGGTATTTCATGCACAATCACCTCTAGCAATGCAAAATATATACGGAGTGAGTGTTGAGGTAAACCTCAACCTCAACCTCAACCTCAACCAAGTACTACATAATAGTCACAACCATAACTTTGAAACTTGGAATTCAAAACCTGCTGCTATATTCAGCCTCAACTTAACATTAACTAAGGACTCCAGACCCTAAAACCATTTATATCTTCTTTAACCATAAAACAAAATATCAACAAAACTGAATCAACCCATCTAATTTCTAAAAATCCATACATTTAATTAACAACGGCAGATGAAAAAAAACCGCCGGTGAAAATGATATTGTTGTAGTGGTAGTTAATAAGCTATACATTTACTAAGAACTATTTTCATGGAAAATACATTTATTAACTACGGAAAATTCTGTAGTTAATAAGCTATACATTTATGAAATATTTTCGTGGAAAATACATTTATTACCTACAGAAAATTCTGTAGTTAATGGTTAGTGTATTTTCTACTAAATAAATTTTTGTAGAAAATAACGTAGTATTTGTTACGACATAATTTTTCATAGTATTAAACAGTTAACATTGGTGTTTGTTTCCATGACCCAGGCTACGAAATATTTTTGTAAGAAAAAAGTTTTTTGCTATGAAATTTGGACAATTTACTATGAAAGTTTTCGTAGCTAAAAACCTAATTTGTTGCAATGTTTAGATATTCACATAATAGGCTTGCATTTTTTATTTTTTTATTTTTGTTTCGGCCACTTTTTTCAAGCCTGCAATTTGGACTTTAAGTAAATCGCCACAGTTCTAGTATGGTTGAGGTATTTGCTAATGGTAGTCCTCTACAAGAAAATGTTTCGTAAGACTCCTCACTTCTTCTTATATGAAGCAAAGCATGCTTGTTATTTTGAAGAATTTAATGTCTATTCAATGTGCATTCTTTTTTGTTCATGACACAACAACAAAATTTGTTTACAATTAAGGAGAAGTGACAAGCCTCAAGCAACGTCTACTTGTGGCTAGACTATACAACAATTCCATAATATCCTTATCAAAGGCTTCATTAGTGTAGAGTTCTACTTCCAATTGTGTATGTGTGCTTACAATTAAGTTTTCTTTGCTAAATATTTAACTATTTAGTTTTCTCGTTCAATTATTTGTTATATCAGACATTTAAGATATGCTAATGCACTGATCGAGATACTAAATTATTCCCGTCAAATCTGTTTGTAGGAATTAGCATTGGAGTAATTCTTGGTAGGTGATTTATTGCATTTTTGCTTTCACAGCAAGACACATTAAAATGTATCATTTTGAATTCCTTTTATATCTCAACCTAGTTAGATGTTTTAACTGTTTTAGATTAGTAAATGTATTCAATTTATGAAGGATGTAAATGCATTAATCAATCTGGAATAGTTTTATGAGGGGAGTAATTGAAGTAACTTGTGTGTCTTCTTGTAACAACCCAAATCCAATGGATCCGAGTTTTTAACGGGCGGTGATCTGATTCTCGATTCTTAACCAAACCTAAGGACAACTAGGGGTATAACGGTCATTTTATACCAAGGGTGGAGGATGAGTTGACTCTAAATAAGCCAAATGGAGTTCTTTCTAATCACATTGACCAACTAACCCCATTCCATAAGGTTTCGGTGACTGTGGTCATGGACTCATGGTTTCCCATAATTACCTATTCCCAGTATAGAAGAATTCATGAGTTGGTCCCACTTCAAAGGTCATAAATCTTTGTGTACTTAGAATTTTAGAATGAGGTTAATATCTTGGAAAGATGACTTCAAGGCGGTCAGTTTGAGCACAAGAATGACCCTATTTAGGTTTATAACGAATGAGATATGGTTGTTTCAATCTGGGACTCGAAACTTGAGAATTATCAAATGGGGGGTTCGTTCGAATGCCCCAAAGCCATTTTTCACATCATTATGGAGTAAGGGTGCATTTGAATGCAATAGGGGTGCATTTGAAAGCCCATGGGAAGAAATTTTTTCAACAAAAAATGCCTATTTTTCAACGATGTAATCCCCGAAATCAACTTTAGCCATTTAGACCCTTCGAAGCCTGTCCCAACTCACATTAAGAATGCAATGAAACATCATTTGCAAGCATATACAAGAATTTTACAACAATGATTCATTTATATTCATAGATCATCATCTATCCAATTGAATTACATAGTCAAAATATTCTACTTTGTTTCACATGAACAAGGTAACATTGGAGTCATTATATACATATCCAAAGCATAAATGGCTAGTCAAAGGAATAAGGTTACAATGTTAAGACCCCCATGGTCTCATTCACAACATTTAAACAACAAGATACAAAAGAATAAGACTAGAGATAGTATCTTCATCCTACACTACAAAATGGAGTCAAAAGAGGTCACTAGCCCACGTCTAAGATTGTAGGGGTACGTCGTCCACTATTTCCTACCCGTGTCCAGAAAATGTTAAATATAGGGGTGAGCGACACTCAGTAGAGAATGCCTAAATAGAATCTTCTTAAGTCGAGTAAATAAAACACATATCAAGTAGTAAGAAATGAAGCAAGGAAAAAGATTATGCACAGGAACAATAGGATACATTTTAGGTTACCATGAAAGTAATGTGTTATGAAAGCCGCACATCACACACACATCCCCATTTCCATACACTTGTGCTGAAATCGTGCTAACTTGCGGACTTTGGGTACCTCTCGCCGTCCCTAGGAGAAATTTGCTGTCATCCTTGGCACGGGGTACCTTTCCACTGCCATTTGGGGCCCGAGTCATTAAATTACTCATGGGGTACCTCCCGTTCCCCTATTAGCCAACTAGAACCACCAAGTATGAGGCGCTCTCCTCAATACCGGGTTTTAAAAACTTTCTCACAAACTTCGACAAATCATCAATTTTCACCCTCACACACACTTACACTGAGATGGATGATGACTTGAAAACGGAACTCATCATGCTTGGATTACTTATACTTTTCATAATTTCACAATTCCAATGAGGAAATAGATATGTTAGTAACTACACTTGACAAGAGTTAATTCAAATAAGAATTTTATCGAACATTTAGCATGCTGTGCATATGGTGACTCAATTTCAAGGCAAGACAACACCAATTTATCACATATATAGAAGATGATATTCCTCAATTTGTATGTAGAGAAGTACAATTAACACATTTCAAGCATACAAGTAACATAAATCCTCATTTAAACATCACTTATGCAACAATCTCAACCCAAGGAGTCACATGGCTCTAATTATACAAGTATCATCACATTATAATAGACAAACAGAGGAGAAGAATCGCCACTTTGCTTCATATTCATTCAGTCAAAATATAGATACAAAATACAGGAAATTCAAAGCAGTTAGTTACAAGTCCAAAGCTAACTCCTATAAATAAGATAAAATTCAAACTTTAAAATATATACAACAGCTTTGAGAGATATATGAGGTTGACTTGACTCTTATCTATTATGCCCCCTCAAGTTGGAGGTCGGTTGAAGACTCCAATCTTGCTTTTTAAAGAAAAAATCGTGTTTGTGGAAGAGCGTTAGTGAGTGCATCTGCAAGTTGGTCTTCACTGGATATATGAGCAATACGAAGGATTCCGAATTGAACTTGATCACGGACGAAATGAAAGTCAATAGCCACATGCTTCATCCGCGAATGGAAAACTGGATTGGAGCAGACATAAGTGGTCCTGATATTGTTACAATAAATTACAGGAGACCGAGAAAGAGAAACACCAAGCTCGGTTAAGAGAGAGCACACCCAATTGAGTTCTATAGCTGTATTCGCAACGGATCAATACTTAGCCTCAGTGGTTGAATGTGAAACAACACGTTGCTTTTTGGAACTCCAGGAAATTGGATTTCGACCGAGATAGACAATATAAGCACCAGTAGAAGAAAAGTTTTCTTTGTTCCCACCCCAATCTGCATCAGAAAAAATATGTAAAGAGAGTAGTGAATCACGGTAGAGAAGTTTTCGTCATTAATCATACCACAGAGATAACGAAGAAGCTGTTTAATAAGAACCTAATGATTTGTGGTTGGTTGATGCATGTACTGTGACAATTTATTGATGACAAAAGCTATGTTTGGCCGTGTGAGCAATAAGTATTGCAAGCTACCAACAACTGCTCGATATTCAAGGGGATCTGAAAAAGAGGAACCTGAACATAAAGTGATTGGAGCACTGGTAGGTAGAGGTGTGATAACAGGTTTGGCGTCAAGCATTTTGGTGCGAACGAGAAGATCCAAAATGTACCGTCATTAAGAGAGCAAAAGACCATGAGTATTTGGTATAACTTCCATGCCTAAGAAATATGATAGCAGCCCAAGATCTTTAATTGAAAATTGCTGAGATAACAAAGTTACAAATTTTTTAACCAAGGAATCATTGTCACCAGTAAGAATAATGTCATCTACATAAACTAGAAGATACATAAGGTGACCACCAGTTTTGAGAACAAAAAGAGAAGTATCAGTATGAGAATTCTGAAATCCAGAAGTAAGAAGAAATTTGCGAAGCTCATGGTACCAGGCTCGTGGAGCTTGCTTGAGCCCATAAATTGCTTTTCTAAGCTTGCAAACATAAGATGGATAGTCAGGATCAACAAGGTGGTTGTGACATATAGATATGGTCAGAAAGATGGCCTTACAAGAATGCGTTGTTGACATCAAGTTAGCGGAGAGACCACCCACAACTAACAGCGAGGCTAAGAACAAGACGAACTATAGTAGGCTTAATCACAGGACTAAATGTATCATGATAGTCAACTCCTGGGTGTTGGTGAAAGCCTTTTGCAACCTAACGTGCTTTGTACCTGTCAATAGAACCATCAGAATTACGTTTAGTGTGAAAGATCCACTTACAACCAACAATATTGTGGCTAGAAACAGAGGGTACTAGCTCCCATGTTCCATTCCGAACAAGAGCATCATATTCTTTAGATATGGCCCGACGCCATTTCGGATCTTTGAGGGCTTGGGTAGCGGTGGTTAGTTCAATTTCAGCGGTGTTGGATAATTGTGTGGAGAGATTTAATTTTTGAACAGGTTTGCGGATATTGTTTTTGGCTCGGGTAGTCATTGTGTGTATGGGATGTGGTTTAGAGGTAGAGGGTGTGGATATGGATACGGGTATAGGTTGCGGATTGGGTTATGGTAGGGTAATGGTTGAATGTGATGGTTGAGGTAGTGTGTTATGGCTGAGGGTAATGTTTTGGTAGAAAGTGATGGTACCGCGCACTGGGGTTGCCCGAAAGGTTGCAAGTCCGATGGGGTGGCGTCTGGCAGTGAAGATGATGGTGGCAATGAAATAGTGATAGGGGGAGGAATCCAAGTGGATACAGTATCATGTTGTGGACAAGGAGATTGAGTGGAGAGTATATGAAAAGGGAACACAGACTCGACAAACTTGACATGCCTAGAGCCATAAGTTTTTGAAGTGGATGGATGAAAACAAAAGTATGCACTTTGAGTAAGAGAGTAGCCTAGAAAAACACATGATTTAGAACGAGCATCAAGTTTGTGGGAAGAATAAGGATGAAGCCAAGGATAACATAAACAACCAAAAATCCTAAGCTTTGAATAGTTTGGGGGTGTGCCAAAAAAATTTCAAAGGGCGAGGATAGATTAAGTGTTGGTGTTGGTATTTGACGACGGCCGTTCCAATACGCCAAACTAAATGTAGTGAATGTGTGGTTCAAGAAAAGCCTTTTATGTCAAATTTAAATTTATAAAAACCACTACCAACACCACTACTAACGTAGCAAGAGTGAGTAGGGATCGTCCCAAGGGATTATACGTGTTGGAATTTCAACTTCGACTCTAGCGTACCAAATGATTGCAAAAGAGAGTTGGGTTGGTTGATTACTTCTAGAAAAGAATTAATTAAAATGCAATAAAAATAAAACTAAGTAGAGATAGGGATTTAAGAGATGAGAAGAGAGGACTTAGGGTGTTGGAATCACCACTAAGCTCATGTAATTAACCACTTGCTTTCCATTAATGGGGAATACATTATTGTGAACAAAATTGGTTCGACTAGCAAAGGTGACTCAACAAGTGTATAATGTCTAAACAACATGTGAAAGGCTACAATATATCTATTGGAAGAGGAATATATTGTCTAGACAACATGTGAAGAGAACAAAATATCAAATCAAGTCATTAAACCTTTCATTAAGCTCATAGTCCAAATAATTCACAAGGATGACTTAATTAAACATGTATTGTCTAAACATCATGTGAGAGGCCACAATATATCTATTGGGAGAGGAATATATTGTCTAAACACATATGAATGATAAAATATATCATAACAAGTCATTAATCCTTCATTAAGCTCAAAATTCCATTACACAACAATATTAGAGCATATGCTTCTTGCATTCAAAAACATGGAACATCAAAGAACAAGCATGAATTGTCTCCCCCATCTAACACTACACTACAACTACACTACTAGCATGAAAATAAACTAAGGGACAGGTACAATCCACCAAGGAATAAGTATGAACCATCAAAAGACATAACAAGAGCATTCCATTAAGCACTAATGTCTAGCCATCACTAGATTCTCAATAAACCACACATAGACATGCAATTAATATAGAAAAACTAGTGTAGAGATCAATTCCCCAAATAATCACACATAAGACAACATGTAATTAAAATAGAGAATCAATGGAAGAATTAACCCATATGAATCATGCGAGACATAATTCCTAATTTAATCACACATAGACATGTAAATAAACTAGAGAATTAATAGGAAGAATTAGACCATAGAAATCATAGAAATATACCAAGATTCATGAAATTCACAAGGCTAGAACACTAATTACAACAATATATATAAAAATCCCCAAAAATAGAAATACAAGGGTTTAGATTACACAAGACTTAGGGCTCATCCAAGCCCTAAGTGTAGATCTAGTCAATCATGGAGGAGGTGGATGTAGTCATGGAATCAAGCTCCAAACATGGCTCCATCTTCTTCTTCCTCTTCTTCTTCTTCTTCTTTGAAACTCTAGAGATGGAGAGATAGTGGATTTAGAGATGTGTTCTTGAGATGTGCCTCCACTTCTCTCTTTTCTTCTAACCCTAATCTTTAACTTTTTTAGAGAAAAATTACAATCTAGAAAATAAAAATGATAAAAAGCCTAAAGAATCCTCTTTTACAAATGGGTCACTTCCCTTTATACAGAAGGTCCTTTTCTTAGTCACTAAGTCTAGAATATATGCCAAAAAATATCTAATCCCGTAACTTTTTGGTAGGTGAACTTTTGGGCGCGCACGGAAAAAGTGACAACTTGCTGCCAGCATGTCCAGTTCGATCGATCCAACTTATTTTCGATCGATCGAACTTATTTTTCGATCGATCCAACTTTTCTGATCGATCCAACTAAAAGTTCGATCGATCCAACTTTTTCTGCGATCTATCCAACTTTTTAGCTTTTCAGTATCAGCTTCTTTTTACTCCAAATCAGCCTCTTTTTGCTCCGGATCATCGCTAAGACTTAGTTTGACTCCAAAAAGGCCTTAAGAACTCATTTTTAGCTCATTTTAACATTATTGACCTGAAATAGATAAAAACACAAAGAAGTACTAAAACGGATAAATAAGATAGATAAAGGTCCTAGAATACTCAAGCTTAAGGGGTTTAAATGTGTACTTTTCAGCTCTCATCACACCCCCAAACTTAAATATTGCTAGTCCCTAGCAATAAACTACAAAGTCAAGAAAAGAAATGAACAACTAAACAACTGTGAACTAGAAAGCAATAAAATGATAGCGCCACTTTCGTAGGGAACACGATTGCATTTAGCATATGCAACAAGCCTTTTAAACCCCTAGGTTACCCCTAGTGGACGAGTGAAGTCTCGTGAGGGTTTCCAGAAATGATACCCACAAACATTAAGCTCATTCTTTCAAAAGAGGCACCAATATTACAAACAAGAATTGGGAGAAAACTACCTCAAGTATGCAATTTTTCAACCATTTCCAAGCAATCTCCCAAAATCTCAACATCAAACAAGCAAGCATGGTCCTCCACACGTCAAGAAAATGATCATGAAAATCGAAACAAGTCTAGAATCCTTGTGAGAGGTCCGGCATCAAGTGTGTTGCTATCTTAGCCAACTAGAGAAGTAATCACATCCTTACCCTTAAACTAGCACACAATTCTAGTACCGATCATCAAGATAAGAGAGTGGACCTTTTATTAAAGCTTTATTGTTCTAGGTGCGCTTATTCTTTTCACTCATTTTCTTCTTTTTTTTTTTTTTTAATTTTTTTATTGAGGACCAAAGATGGAAATATTATGCAATGTGTTGATCTCTTAAGCTTTCTAGAAGATTCATGTAGCGAGCTTTAGGTCAATGACTCCCAAACTAGATGGCTTTAGGGCATTAGGTGTTAAGACACCCCAACGGACTTACAAACTCAAATCAACTAGGCTACAAATCAAGACAACAACCATCTAATCATTTCCCACTTCTCGCCTTTTGGGAGAAGTCCTCACTTTTATTACTTTTGCAACTTTTTCTCTTTTTTTTTTTTTTTTTTTTTTTTTTTTTTTTTTTTTTTTTAATCAATTATTAACCTAGAGTTTGGGCCCTCCACCTTTTGACGCGAGAAGTTCACTGCTTAATGAGGCAAGAATCCCGGCTACTCAATGAAAAAGGGTTGTTATCCACCTTTATCAAGAATGAAAGCTTTCAATGCACTACTAGCCCAATTGGGATATAACCAATTCAATAATCAACAAAGCATGTATCCCACAAATGAATGCTAGTGTGCACCGGTGCTAGTGTAGAATCCTAGAATGAATCTCAAAACAATCACAAATTCAGAATGATGTGGACCACAAATGCAAGCAGGATATCAATCTTTTGAAAAATTTACTCCTAAATGGCATCCTCAAGGCATACAAGGAGTATTGGACTCTCAAGTCAAGCAATTTTTAAATTTTAAGCAATATAGTCCTCAAAAGATCAAAATCATAGCTAACATCAATCTCAAATCTCAATCATGCATTTAAAGCTCAAATTTTAAATAGAATGCAACAAGACACCTTACCCCCAAACTTAAACCGCACATTGTCCTCAATGTGCAATGAGAACAATGGAAAAAAAAAGTGGAAAGAGTATACCGTGGTGGTGTAGACATGAAACCCGGTTATGATCTAATTCGAAAGACGTCTCCCCCAAACTTGGAATCAACAACCTACTTGAATAACCACGCTAGCAAACTCACATCAAATATCAAATGGGATAAGAATAATCAAATCAAGCATTCTAAGGCAATGTAACACATGATGCAAGAGAGATATAAGATCAAGCCCTAACTAAAGCATAAAGTATGCATGACTACACATAAGGGCACAATGATGAATCTTTTTATATTTTTCATTTAATGAAAGCAAGTATATACAAAATGCAAGAAAAACAAAGAATAAAATGCATGAACAAAATATAAAAAGAAAATTAAATAAGGCAAAATGTAATGAAAGAATATGTTCAATGTAAGAAATGAAAAACAATATGTGCAATGCAAGAAATGAAAAGGGACATGTACAATGCAAAAAAAATGGAAAAAATATATACAATGCAAGTATATACAAAATTTTCTTACTTTTTTTTTTTTCATATATATATTTTTTTAATATATATGTGAAAACATGCAAAGAAAAATGAAAAATGTAAGAAATATGCAAAATGGGTGCTAAGTTTAACGTCTCTAGCAAGACGGAATGCTTTTTTGAAAAATCATCTTTTTTTATTATTATTTTTTTAGACAAAACAAATATGTACACAAACAAAAATAAAAAGACAAGTGAATAAAAATAAAAATAAAAATGCAAGAAGTAAAAATGTAAGGAAATAAAGAATGCAAATTTTTTTTTTTTTTTTTTGAAATTAAAAAATAAAGTTAAACAAAATATTTTTGAATTTTTGGAAATAAGATAAAAGGAAATAAAATAAAAGAAAAGAAATATTATTATTATTATTATTATTATTATTATTATTATATATATATATATATATTTTATTTTTAATACCAAGATAGAAGTAACTAAATAAAATAAAAGAAAATAAAAAATAAAATAAAAATAGAAATAGGAAAAAGTCAAAAAGTCAAAGGGTCAAAGCGGCAAAGCTGTGATCGATCGAAGATGAAGTTCGATTGATCCGAGATGAAATTCGATCGATCGAACATGTAAAATTTTGAAAAGTCCCGAGAGCATAATTTTTGAAAAATGGAGGAGGCCTGAAAATTTTTCTAAGTGTTGGGACTCATAATCGATCGAAAGGTAGTTCGATCGATCGAAATGGTTTACGATCGATCGAACTTTTGAAAATTTGGAGATCCCGAGAGCATGCATTTTGGAATTTGGATGCAGGTCCAAAATTTTTTCTAAGTGTTGGGACTCAAGTGGAGTTCGATCGATCGAATCCATAGTTGGATCGATCGAATAACAATTCGATCGATCGAAGGTGCTCTTGTGATCGATCGAACTGGCACCAAATGCCTAATTTTGAACTGAAAGTGCAGAAAATCCTATGCTAAGCCCCAATGATGGTAACAAGAATGAAAATTTGAAAAATAGATGGAAGAATGTACACAAGAATGAAAAATAAAAAGAAATGAGGGAGGAATAGAGTTGTGAAACTCTACGAATACTAGTGTTTAACGTCTCTAGCAAGACGTTAGGTCAACTCACTAATCAAATGAATCAAAAACTTGATATGAAACATCCTTATTGACCCTCTTTTCACTTTTCTCATTTAATGTCCCACTTATGACAATAAAATCATCCTCCAAAAGAATGACTTGAAAAGAAATAAAAGAGATGATATTGTTCCTTTCATCCACGGTCTTGAAAACAAAATCAATCATGGTTAGGCTTGCCTCTTTGTTGTGTTCTTGAAACACATTCAAATGATCATCCATATTGATAATTAGTGAGGCATTGTCTTTCAAAGACTCATTTGGATTAATAAGAAACACCCTTTCTTCATCTCTCTTCTCCTCCTCATAA
Organism: Cornus florida; assembly: GCF_030987335.1. Lineage (NCBI taxonomy): Eukaryota > Viridiplantae > Streptophyta > Magnoliopsida > Cornales > Cornaceae > Cornus > Cornus florida. The sequence goes on along the minus strand of NW_026775577.1, from coordinate 51,372,201 downwards.
ATTACTATTTCCTCACCTTCTAAGTAAGCTAAGGAGTCCATTAGAGAGTTTATTTCATTTTTAGAGCTTTTAAAGTCAAAACCACAATTTTTATACATTTCCAAAAGACACTCCTCAAGAGGGTCATTAGAGATAATAGAAGGAAGGCCCTCTTCAACAAGTTCCTCCTCCTTCTCTCCTACCTCAAGTGTGGTCAACATCTCCTCACTCTCTGGAGTAGCCATATCATAGATAAAATCATAATCAAAACAAGGAAAGTCCTCATTAATCATGTTATGTTCTATTGGATTAGCCACTAACTCACTTGCCACTTCCTCTTTTACACAAGATAGAGTGCTAGGCATTAGCTCACTTGTTTCATTCTCCTCACTCTTATCATCCTCATCTATATACATTGAAGTTCTTGCCATTTTTTCATTTGCCTCTTCCTCCTCCTCTTGATGAGAAAGAGTACTTACAATTTGCTCAACTTGAGCTTCTAAGTTGGCTAAAGTTTGAGAATGAGAATTAATAAGTGAAGTGTGTGAAATATGTACATAAAGTAAAGCTAACACTTTTTCTTCAAATCCGGGTGAGTACTTAGAAGGTGGTGGAATTGATTCATCATAAAATGGTGGTGGAGGGCAATAGTCATAAGAAGGATTAAATGAGTGATCAAGTCCATAATAAGATGATGCATGAAATGAATTGGACTCAATCTCATAAGGATTAAAATGTGATGGAGGAGCATAAGGTGAAGGGATGTAATTCCCCCCCAAACTTGGATCAAACAATTCCTCCTTTCACAATTAAAACCCAAATGCAAGAAAAAATTGGCCTCAACAAGGGCCTATGCTTGGACAAAAATTTAGCAATAAAATGAGCCTCAACAAGGGCTATCACAAGCATACAAAGAAGTGAAACAATTAAAATACAAGAGTGCCAAGAATTGCTCACAATGGTTCTTTAGCACTTCAACTCCAAATTTAGCTTTTAAGCTCCAATGATTGCTTTAAGTTCCAAAGTTCGCCTTCCTTGTAGTCAAGTACCTAATTGAACAAATAATAATGAGAATCAAGAGAAAAGAACACTATTGTCTAGTTTAATTCCAACAAAACCGTTAATCCCCGGCAACGGCGCAAAAATCTGACGACGGCCGTTCCAATACGCCAAACTAAATGTAGTGAATGTGTGGTTCAAGAAAAGCCTTTTATGTCAAATTTAAATTTATAAAAACCACTACCAACACCACTACTAACGTAGCAAGAGTGAGTAGGGATCGTCCCAAGGGATTATACGTGTTGGAATTTCAACTTCGACTCTAGCGTACCAAATAATTGCAAAAGAGAGTTAGGTTGGTTGATTACTTCTAGAAAAGAATTAATTAAAATGCAATAAAAATAAAACTAAGTAGAGATAGGGATTTAAGAGATGAGAAGAGAGGACTTAGGGTGTTGGAATCACCACTAAGCTCATGTAATTAACCACTTGCTTTCCATTAATGGGGAATACATTGTTGTGAACAAAATTGGTTCGACTAGCAAAGGTGACTCAACAAGTGTATAATGTCTAAACAACATGTGAAAGGCTACAATATATCTATTGGAAGAGGAATATATTGTCTAGACAACATGTGAAGAGAACAAAATATCAAATCAAGTCATTAAACCTTTCATTAAGCTCATAGTCCAAATAATTCACAAGGATGACTTAATTAAACATGTATTGTCTAAACATCATGTGAGAGGCCACAATATATCTATTGGGAGAGGAATATATTGTCTAAACACATGTGAAAGATACAATATATCATAACAAGTCATTAATCCTTCATTAAGCTCAAAATTCCATTACACAACAATATTAGAGCATATGCTTCTTGCATTCAAAAACATGGAACATCAAAGAACAAGCATGAATTGTCTCCCCCATCTAACACTACACTACAACTACACTACTAGCATGAAAATAAACTAAGGGACAGGTACAATCCACCAAGGAATAAGTATAAACCATCAAAAGACATAACAAGAGCATTCCATTAAGCACTAATGTCTAGCCATCACTAGATTCTTAATCAACCACACATAGACATGCAATTAATATAGAAAAACTAGTGTAGAGATCAATTCCCCAAATAATCACACATAAGACAACAAGTAATTAAAATAGAGAATCAATGGAAGAATTAACCCATATGAATCATGTGAGACATAATTCCTAATTTAGTCACACATAGACATGTAAATAAACTAGAGAATTAATAGGAAGAATTAGACCATAGAAATCATAGAAATATACCAAGATTCATGAAATTCACAAGGCTAGAACACTAATCACAACAATATATATATAAAAATCCCCAAAAATAGAAATACAAGGGTTTAGATTACACAAGACTTAGGGCTCATCCAAGCCCTAAGTGTAGATCTAGTCAATCATGGAGGAGGTGGATGTAGTCATGGAATCAAGCTCCAAACATGGCTCCATCTTCTTCTTCCTCTTCTTCTTCTTCTTCTTCTTTGAAACTCTAGAGATGGAGAGATAGTGGATTTAGAGATGTGTTCTTGAGATGTGCCTCCACTTCTCTCTTTTCTTCTAACCCTAATCTCTAACTTTTCTAGAGAAAAATTACAATCTAGAAAATAAAAATGATAAAAAGCCTAAAGAATCCTCTTTTACAAATGGGTCACTTCCCTTTATATAGAAGGTCCTTTTCTTAGTCACTAAGTCTAGAATATATGCCAAAAAAATCTAATCCCGCAACTTTTTGGTAGGTGAACTTTTGGGCGCGCACGGAAAAAGTGACAGCTTGCTGCCAGCATGTCCAGTTCGATCGATCCAACTTATTTTCGATCGATCCAACTTTTTTCGATCGATCCAACTTATTTTTTGATCGATCCAACTTTTCTGATCGATCCAACTAAAAGTTCGATCGATCCAACTTTTTCTGCGATCCATCCAACTTTTCAGCTTTTCAGTATCAGCTTCTTTTTGCTCCAAATCAGCCTCTTTTTGCTCCGGATCATCGCTAAGACTTAGTTTGACTCCAAAAAGGCCTTAAGAACTCATTTTTAGCCCATTTTAACATTATTGACCTGAAATAGATAAAAACACAAATAAGTACTAAAACGGATAAATAAGATAGATAAAGGTCCTAGAATACTCAAGCTTAAGGGGTTTAAATGTGTACTTTTCAGCTCTCATCAGTATTCTATTAATTAAGTAGACTGCAATAGTAAAGGATTGAGGCCAAAAAGTTAAAGGTAGTGAAGCATGAGTGAGTAGGGAGAGACCTGTTTCAACAATATGACGGTGTCTTCTTTCAGAGTAGCCATTATGTTCAGGAGTGTGTGGAGGAGTAGTGAGATGAGAAATTCCTTTGGTAGCAAGAAAATTGGCTAAAGCAATATATTCGCCACCATTATCTGAATAAAGTGTTTGAATTTTAAGTGTGAAGTGTTTTTCAACAATACCTTTAAATCTTACAAAGACATCTTTAACTTTAGATTTGTGTTTTAGAGTGTAAAACCAAATGTATTTAGTGAAGTGATCAACAAAGATGACATAATATTTAAAACCATCATGTGATAAAACAGGTGAAGTCCACACATTAGTGAAGATTAGTTGAAAAGGTTGTGAAAAAACAAGAGAGGAAGTAGAAAAAGATAGTTTATGGCTTTTATTGCATTGACAAACATTACATAAAAAATTGGAGGACAAAGAGGTAGATAAATCTAATTGATAATGAGAAACAGTGTGTTTTAAAATAGGAAATGTTGGATGTCCTAGTCTATGATGCCACTCAGATGAAGTTATCTTAATACTAGAAAATGTTAATAGGGGAGAAGTTTTTGGAGAAGAGACTGACCATTCATACACCCCATCTTTCATTTGACTCTTCAAAAGTATTGCCCCTGTGCGAAGTTACTTCACAATGAAAGAAAAGGGTAAGAATTTAATAGATACATGATTTGAAAGAAAAAATTGTGAGATGGAGATTAAATTTTTCTTCATGTTAGGTACACGAAGAACATTATTTAATGTAAAAGTAGTGCTAGGAGTTTTAAGAGAAGTGGAACCAGTGATGGGGAGACCCATGCCATCGCCAATTATGATGTCGTCGAAAACGGTGTAGGGTGTATGAAGGGATAGATTGCTCAAGTCGGCAGTGACGTGGTGAGAAGCACCACTGTCTAGTAGCCACGTTGGAGTGTTGGAAGAGTTGTTCGTAGCAAACTGTGTTTGAGGCTGCCATGGTGTCGGAGAGTTGATTATTGGAGCACTTGTGGTGGTGGATGGCTGAACTGGAACAAGGCGAAATGATGGACACTTTTTAGCTGTATGTCCTTGAATTCCATAGATTTGGCAGTGACCAAGATATGGATGAGGAGGAGGTCGGTTATTTCGACAGGAATTTGGCCCGGCATTGGATGATAAGGGGGAGCGATTGTTGTGGTTAGGCGACGGGCACCAGCTGATGCTATTATTTCCAGAAGGTGGTGGAGGACACCAATTATTGCCTACAGTATGAAAAACGCCAGCTAGAATTGGTGCGATTGGCAGGATTTGCTAATGCTGGAAAGTGACCAGGTTCTGATTTCTTTTCAGGAAGTGTTGCTTCAAAATTCAGAAGCTTCTCATGAAGCTCATCAAATGAAATGGTGGTGTCACGGGCTTGGACTGCACGCACCAATTCCTTATATTCATCACCAAGCTCATCAAGAATTTTCTCGGTGACATCTCCTTCTTCCATTGGTACTCCGAGTATAGTAAGCTCATCAGCACGAGCTTTCACTGTTTAAAGAAAATCTGTAACATTTTGAGAACCCTTGGTCAGATTTTTAAGATGACTTTTTACCTGTTTAATACGCCCTCGGGATGGCTTGGCATACGTGTTTGCCAGAATTTTCCATGCTTCCTGAGAGGTCTTTGCTCGACTAATAAATGGAATGATGGTGGGAGAAAGAGGTCCAACAAGAGCATTGAGTATTAACTGATCTTGTCGAATCCATATAATATGAGCAGGATTTGGAATGGTGGTGTTGTTCTGGGAAACAGTGGCTGTTGGACAAGGTTTTGATCCATCTATGTATCCTAGAAGATCATATCTAATAAAAAGGGTGTGAAATTGGAGTTTCAAGGAGATGTAGTTGCTGGTGGTGAGTTTAATTAGAGCTTGGGCTGATATGTTTATAGTGTAAACTATAATAATTCGTGTTAAGCCATTAATCACAAATTTACATGAATCCCATATCTTAGAACTTCATGATTTTCACATCTTTTATAATGCATAAATAAATACTAGTTAGATATAAATACCTCGATTCACGACATCAATTCTTGTTGAGATTAAGTCCAACGTCCAGATCCTTTGACCACGAACTAATTTGCAACTCTGATCAACAAGCAAAGGTGGAAACTAGTTTATCTCTCTTGGCCTTTTGCACACATAAAACTTTTACGTGTTGTTTCATTAATTGTATATAATTAATGGAGTATATACACTTTTATAAAGGCAGAGAGAGGACCAGTTTTCCTTATAGTAACATAATTCTATTTTTCATCAAAGTAAGGAATAAGAAAGGAAAACACTTCTCCAATAAGTAATTACCAAAAAGGTAATTATAAGTTGACCAAAAATAAATAATATTAATTGATATCTATTTACTTACCCACCAAGTAATATGTCACATGTCCAAATCATATGGGCCACAATTAAATAAATAATCTTACATTCTCCCACTTGGGCACATATGATAATTTCTGTAATGGTTTAGTAAAATAGTCAATAATGTGCACCATAAATCAGATTAACTCATTAAATTGGTCATCATAAATACTATGGTAAATGAATTACCAATGCGAGTCATGGCGGTTATATATCCTTAAATGACACAGTCCTTTCCATGTACCACAACACTAGTAATCTATTCAACGTAATCTATAAATGAGAAGTATCAATAATGATCTAACAATAATGTCTTTTCTAAGACTATTCCTATTACCACTTATTAAAGCAATACGTACATGTACATTAATTAATAGGATATATCAGAAACACATTTAATCAGCGCAAAATGTCAAATATATATAAGCACTATTTAAGCAATCCACAATTAAAAAATAATCATCATTGACTACATTTAAGACCCATTCTTTCAACATGTTCCATAAATGTCTTGGATGGTAGTCCATTCATTAATGGATTGCAATCATAAGTTGTGTGCTTATAATTACAATAGACATTCGTTATTTTTAAATATCTTCTTTAATGATAAAGTATTTCAACTTTAGAATACCTATCATTTTTCATACAAGAAGATCAACAATTGCAGCATAAATTTTCAGCAATCTGAAAATGGTACCCATAACTCCAAGTCCTGAAATAAATTCTGCAACCATAAATTATAGCCTCAAAGCATACTACAAATTAAAATTTCATAATAGACAAAGTAATCATAAATTACTTTGCACTTTTTCATAATATTGTTCCTACAACCTAATCTTCTAGAATTCTTTTAATATATGCTTTATGAGACAATTCTAAAAACAAATCAATGTGATCTATAATGAAATATTTCTATTCCTATACATAGGATGCCTCATCCATATATTTCATTTCAAAGTTCTTAGAGATAACTTTTAGTTTCATATAATAAACTAAGATCACTACTAATAAATAAAATATCAACAATATATAGAATCAAAAATATAAACTTACTCCCACTAACCTTCTAGTATATACACTGATCAACAGTATTTTTCTTAAAACCAAAAGAAATAATGGTATCATTAAACTTAATATACCATTTTTAGGAAGTTTGTTTAAATCCATATATTGACATCTTAAGTTTATAGACCATCAATTCTTTACCCTCTAATATGACGCCTTCAGGTTGTTCCATATGGACTTTCTTTTATAAACTCTCATTAATAAAAGTTGTATTCACATTCATTTAATGTAACTCTAAATCATAATAAGTTACTAATGCCATGATATTTTAAAAGATTCCTTCTTAGATACTAGAGAGAATGTTTCTTTATAATCTCTTCATTCATACCACTAATCCATTTAGTAAAATCATTACTGTTAATGGCTTGTGAATATGTAACCGGATTCGTATATATCTCACTATATATCAAAAACAAATTCTTGCAGATATATCATATAGTCATCCGGAATAGCAGATCTCCCTTCTCTTTGAGATCGTCTTAATGTTATTCCTTGTGATTCTTCTACAATCTATTCATTGGTGACAATCTCATTATAGAGCTGTTGATCATTCAATTGTTTTTCGTTGTTATACGGTTCAACAACTGAAGGAACAATTATTTCCTTAGAAGTTATGGGTAAAGACATTTGTACCCTAACTTTTGGAATGATCAAATTTTTATTTTTATCACTCCCACTGATTTCACCATTCTTAATGAATCTGTCATTACCGGTTTCAATAATTATCGTACTATGTTTAGGATAGTAAAACTTGTACCCTTTAGATTACTTAACATCCATAACATTATGGGTAACGAGAAATTACTTAACATACTCCTAACCAATTTCATAAGAGTACGATTACGCCTTACAGCTACACGCTTCTGCTGTGGCATGTATAGCAAAGTGTATTAAGCACAAATGCCATATATTTCAAGGAGTTTAACAAACGGTTAGAGTATTAACCCGTTTCATCATATTTTCCATAATATTCTCCACCTCTATATGACCTTATGATTTTCACTTTTCTATCTAATTGTTTTTCAACCTCATTTATGTATACTTTAAGAGTTCAAGAGTACCCACTGATTGAGATTTTTCATACAACAAATAGATATATCTATAATGTGAAAAATCAACTATAAAGGCGATAAAATACTTTTCTCCTCCAAAAAATGGAACATCAGAAGGTCTACAAATAATAATTTCAAGAAGTTATGTACTTATTGTGGCTCATTTCTTTGTGCGTTTAGTTTGTTTACCCTTAATACAATCTATACACACATCAAAATCAGTAAAGTTTAGATTCAGAAGAATCACATCCTTTACTAATTTTCCTAACCTTTCACTAGATATTGACCTAGTCTTTTATGCCAAAGACAAATTTTCTATTAATTGAGTTACGCTTAATTCTAACATTATGATACAAGATCAAAAGGATTTTAATAAATAAACCATCAAATTTGAATTTACATAAATCATCAACAATAATACCATAACTCATAAATTATAATTTCTTAAATAAATATCATTACCAAATTTAAATGAAAAACATTAACATAAAGTTTTTGAAATAAAATCAAATTATGGGAAATTGAATAAACATAAAAATTTTAAAATAATTTAAATAAAATCCATTGTCTAACATTAAACACAGTGTCACAACGGTTTCAACAAAACTTTTTCCCAATTATCATAAATAAGAAATTCTTATTTGAATTTGTGGTTTAGGCCATAAAAAATTCTTGCATCCATTAGAAACATAAATATTAATACTTAAGTCAACCTATCATGTATTAAAAAGAATTTCAATAAGTAATTCGTAATATACAAAAACCAAAAGCGTACTTTTCTTTTTCGAATCATTCTTTATATGTCATGTAATCTTTCTAAAAGTGTTAAATACATTAATGACATTTTTTCATTATTACATTCATTTCTTTTAGTAGATTGACTTAAATCTTTTTAATTTTGGGTGTTGCTCACTTAATGCCCTTTCAGGCTTATTCCCAAATTTCTTTCTAACTTCTTGAGTCATGAGATGAACTTAATGATTACTTGCTACTTAAGCCTTGTCTCCTCCTAAATTAACATAATAGTCAATTCATTCACTACCACTTGTCTTAATAGTGTTAATTCGAAATGACCCATACTGAATAAACAAGAAACTGAGAATAAATTGAATAAGAAAATTCTCATTCACAATCATCCATAAGGTTCTTAATTTTACAGCAACATTAGTCATCTAAAAATACGATCATACATGGTACGAGTACCAACAAAAAATGCATAGTAGTTATATCAATTAATAATTTTAGTTTTAGATATTTATCTACAATACGAAAACATTCTTATAATCAAATATTCCTTAGCACTATCACTATGGGGAACAATTATTCGCATAACCATAATGCTTAATCTGTTCGATCTCTCCCAAGCTTTATGGAGAATCTTTTATTCCTCACTGTTTTTTCCAGTAATAACAGTATGTTTCTCAATTTAAAATGTTAAATCAAGATTTAACACATCTAAATTTTAAACCGAACTTACTCATTCCATTATGAGAAGTTAGTTTTATCAAGAATCATAACAGATGTAGCATGCGAATTAAGGGATATAATAAAACAAACATGATAAGATAAAATACTCACAACAATAATACTTTGAGTTAACAACACGTATGTATAACTTAAAAATATAAATACAATGTATAACTATAGTACCCCTTTGGGTGACAACTATAAAATACTAATAATGATACTTATATGTATTTATATGTATACCTTTATTGGTGATGCATTTTTTTAATTAAACAGATAAATTACCTTTGGATATCCTATATCTACCCAATTAAAAAATACATACAATCCCTTAATATTCATTTAATCACTTGAAAATTAATTCCTTTTGAGGAATTATTTTTCATAATCAAATAAACTCAATATTCATGAATATCACAAAAAATAATAAGTATCATAATTCATGAAATATTGTAATTATGTTTACTACTAAAATTAATATTCATCAACCATTATGGTTAGGCCACTTTGGTAGCTACCAACATTTACATAATATGAATATTAAATTAGATAGTAACTAATTTATGATTAATTATGTCTAGTACAAAAATTAATATTCATCAATCATTATGATTAGGCCACTTTGGTAGCTACCAATCTTCACATAATGTGAATATTAAATTAGACAGAGATTAATTCATCATTAAGTTATATTTACTACTAAACTTAATATTCATCGACCATTATGGTTAGGCCACTTTGGTAGCTACTAACCCTCACATAATATGAATATTAAATTAGCTATTAACTAATTAATCATTAATTTACCCATTTAATATTATAAACACATACTCATACTGATCAATCCAAATTTAAGTAAGTTCGATCCCAGAAACTTAATAGTCCAAAAAATTAATATATGATATATCTGCAAGAATTTGTTTTTGATATATAGTGAGATATATACGGATCCGGTTACATATTCACAATATATCAAAAACAGATTCTTGCAGATATATCATATATTTTAGATAATTAAAAATAAAGTCTTTCATACTTTATACAATTCAAATCATGCACGAAGACCAATAATCCATTATGCATGAAATCAGTAATACTTTATACAATTCAAATCATGCACGAAGACCAATAATCCATTATGCATGAAATCAGTAATACAAATTGCATTGTTTGTCTATCTATAAACATTCTGCATCTTGCTTGAAGTATAATACAAACTGACGATTCACAATATGTACTGAAATTTATCATAATCCGTGAATAGCCCATGAGACTAATAAATAAATAAATAAACACATACAGTGTATATGTAATTCGAAAAGAAAAATTAATTACATAGTTATTTAATTTTACATTATTTTTTATACATATATTATTTATGCAAACTTTAGTGAAAAATAAAGAGTTCCTAAACCATTAGCTCTGATACCATATGTAAACTATAATAATTCGTGTTAAGCCATTAATCACAAATTTACATGAATCCCATATCTTAGAACTTCATGATTTTCATATCATTTATAATGCATAAATAAATACTAGTTAGATATAAATACCTCGATTCACGATATCAATTCTTGTTGAGATTAAGTCCAACGTCCAGATCTTTTGACCACGAACTAATCTGCAACTCTGATCAACAGGCAAAGGTGGAAACTGGTTTCTCTCTCTTGGCCTTTTGCACACATAAAACTTTTACGTGTTGTTTCATTAATTGTACATAATTGATGGAGTATATGCACTTTTATAACGGTAGAGAGAGGACCAGTTTTCCTTATAGTAACATAATTCTACTTTCTATCAAAGTAAGGAATAAGAAAGGAAAACACTTCTCCAATAAGTAATTACCATAAAGGTAATTATAAGTTGACCAAAAATAAATAATATTAATTGATATCTATTTACTTACCCACCAAGTAATATGTCACATGTCCAAATCATGTGGGCCACAATTAAATAAATAATCTTACATATAGAGATGAGGATGTTATTTGGTTCATTTGTGTTTTGAATGACAGGATTGGGAATCGTGGTGTTGTTTGTGGTCATGGTTGTGGTGGCTTAGGGAAGAACAACAGTAGCAATTTTAATCTTAAAATTGCTACTGATACCATAATAGACAAACAGAGGAGAAGAATCGCCACTTTGCTTCACCTTTATTCAGTCAATATATAGATACAAAATACAGGAAATTCAAAGCAGTTAGTTACAAGTCCAAAGCTAACTCCCATAACTAAGATATAATTCAAACTTTAAAATATATATAATAGCTTTGAGAGATATTTAGGGTTGACTTGACTCTTATCTATTACATAATCATACTTAAACTACGAAAAACAAGAATAATACTTACAACAACCTAAGAGTTCACAAGTAAGACAAACCCTACCTCACTTGCAAGCTAAGCCCTAGCCCCTTCAAATTTTAGTTTGCTCCTACGCCTTCAATATACACACCAAAATGTAGCTTTTGCCTTGTAGTTTAACTTTGTCAACTAACACCAAGCCCAAATCCTTAAGCAAATATATGAAATTGAGGATTTAAAGTAAGGAAGAATGAAGAAGATGAAAAAGAGGAGGAAAGTAGAGAGAGAAAGGGGGGATCCGAATGAAAGGAGGAGAGATGATGATACTTTTAAAGCTAAAAATGACTTCTAGCACATTCCACACTCTCTAAGTCAAAGTGGGTCCCACCGTGGACACTTAAGTCACCAAAATGCCTTTCTCATGCAACTCAATCTATTTCCATGCCATACAATTATCTAAAAACATAATTTCATATATAAATACACTAAATAAAAAAATAATGAAAATGTAATGGTGTGGAAATTTTCCCCGAGTATGAACTGGCCATGGTTCCACACGGGACCTCCCGAGCTTAAAAACTCAAAAATGACGAAATGACTCGTAATATATTTTTAAGAGTTCTTAAATTTAAAAAAATGCTCCAAATGAACTCCGGAACCCACGGGGCATGAAACTGATGCTCAAAAATAATAAATAAGAAAAAAAAAAAAGAAAATAATGAAAAATTCAAAAAAATAAAAAATAAAAATTCTAGAATCTCATACTTCGCATCATCTATCATACGTTAAACATGTTGAATTAATAGTTAGTAAATCAAGTTAATTAGATGGCTTTACATCGCTTTAGTAACGATTAATTTTTTAAAATTCACTTGCAAGATAGTGGTATAATGCTATCAATATAAGTATTAATGCTTTGTTCGGTAAGAAGGAATGAAGAGGGGTGGAAGGAAAATAGGAAGGAAGGAACAAATGATAATAGGATGGCTGAGTTATCCTTTCTCCTTCACAAACTTTCATTCGTCCAAAAATGGGCGGAAGAGAGGAGAGAAGACAAGTGGGCCTATTATATAAGTTCTAAATTACTGTATCATCCTTTATAAATACTCTATTTAATATATCCCACAAATAAAGTGATGGGTTTAATGGTAAAAATAACTTAAAAATCTCTATTTCCTTTTATCTTACCGATCAAAGTAAATTGTCAGTTTCTTCTCTTCTTTTCTATCCAACCGAACAAAAAGAGGGAACAACATAATTTCTTCTTTAGGAATGTGTCATTTATCCCTTCTTCTTTCCCTTCCATCCAATTTTTTTTCTTCCTATCGAACGAAGCATAAATGAATATTAAAGTAGATGTGTTTTGGACTAGCAACTTTCTTTTATTTTTTTCTCAACCTTGTTTTTTTTTTTTTTTTCTTTTTTTTTCTGTTTTTTTTTTCTTCTATGTATTAACTTTGTATTTAGTTTTTGTGGTTTATTGTATTTATCGTTTGATCACTTAATAGTTATTCATTTGTTATTGTAAATTAAATGACAATGGAGGGAGACAAAGATAAAATGAAAGTGGTATGGGACTTAAGGACACACAGGATTTTTGCTTCTGTAGAACACACGACGCCTAGCAATAAAGCCAGAACGCACTTTGAGCAAGTGAGGGCTTGCAAATATCCAAGTCACAATGGATGATTGCTAATGAGAGTTATCCGGGATATATTGTTGCACAACTAATGTTTGGATAAATATTTTGTTTTGTTTTATTAATGCTGAGGTGGAATTGGTGATTTTTTTATAAGCACAATGTACTATTTTTATATATGACATTTTTTCGTAATTTGATTATATTGAATGGTTTACTTGTATGGTGTTTATGGAATAGCTATATAAAAAATAAAAAAATATAAAACTGTTTAACTACTTTATGTTGGCTAAACGGTCCATAAAAACACTTTATTTGAGGGCAAAATAGTTATTTAAGTAATAGAAGAGCTTCTGCAAATGTCCTGCCAAACAGGTAAAAAAAAAACTTCTAACATTAAAAACTTTTCTAAAATACACTTTCAAACACTAACGCATAAGCTAAATAGAAGTACTGGGTTCTGATTCTCTTTTTCTCATGCATAAAAGAAGAAATAAAAGTTAGGCCAAACTAGTTAGGAAATTACTATTCTTTCAATTACCATTGCTTAAACATGGTAATTGAAAGAATAGTAATTTCCTAAAGTAGAGCAAAGACTTGTCAATTAGCCGTTAAATCATATCCTAAGGCCTAGTTTGGTAAAACTTTTGCATATATATATAAATTGGCTAAACTGAGAAACCGTCATATTACAACAACCGTCATATTACAAAATCGTTTAATATAGCTGTACACACAAATTTTGTTCTCTGCAAATAAAGACAAAATATGGGCAAAATAATTATTTATTAAATTAGAAATATTTGGAGTACAATCCTTTGTGATATCTTTTACAAATAGAATGGTCCTCTGATTCGATCTCCTTTTTGTTGTTGGTTGGATCCAAGGGATGCACGAGCTTGTTCTTGAATCACAGTGGAGTTTGATGAAGAACGGCACGTCTTTGGATGTGCTTGATGTTCTTCGCTTTTGGGTTTGGATTCTGAATTTGTGTCTCTGACTTTTGAGTCTCTGAATTTCTGAGTCTCTAGACTTCTGGACTTCTGAATCTTTGGATTTCTGGACTCTGAATTTGTGTCCCCCTTCCTTCTTCCTCCAAGTCTCTATTTATAAGTTTCTTGGATCCATAGGATGATGACATGTGTCATTTCCTGATAAGGATAAAATAATAACTGGGCCGGGCCGGTTATATTATAATAATTATCCATAAAAATAATTATTCCAAATATATTTTATAAAGAATAATTACCTTTATATTTAACCATCTGGGCTAGGCTAATTAAATAATTTAAGTGGACCAAACTTGGGCCAATTAAATAACTTAATTAAACATTAGGCCCATATTTAATGGGTCCATTTGTGAAAATCGAAGCCCACTAAAATTTTAGTGTCTACAAATTGCCCTCACTTCGAGTCCCAAGAGTGACAAGACTTGTCTCCTTTTTTCAAATGAGACTTGAAGTATCCAACTTTCCTCTTCTTTTTTTTTTTTTTTTAAATCCAATTTTGGATTAGAATTTGACTTTCCTATTTGAATTGAATTGTCTAAATCCCTATACAACTTGGAGGTATCTTGTTGCTCATATATACCCTCAATATTGTAAGGTTTGACATCAATTCTATTAATCTCTGAAGACTTGGCATATCACAACTTCTGAAGACTGTGTTGGATTGCAGCCTCTGCTTGAACACAAATAATTGGTATATTTTTTCCATCTTCTTTCTTCTTCTTCATCATTTTTTTTTTTCCTCTCCACACTTGCTGGAGAAATTATTATTTTTTTTTTATTTTTTTATTTCCTCTCCACGCTTGCTGGAGAAACTCTCTTTATTTATTTATTTATTTTATTTATTTATTTTTTACCCTCCACGCTTGTTGGAAATTTCTTTTTTTTCTTTTTTTTTTTTCTCTCTCCACGCTTGCTGGAGAAACTTTTTTTTTTTTTTTTTTTATTGATTTGTTTTTATTTTTTTTCCCTCTTTTTTTCTTCTTTCTCTTTCCTTTTTTTTTTTTTTCATGCGATCTTTTTTTCTCCTTTGCACGTTTTTTTTTTTTTTTTTTAGTCCGTAAGGACCGATTATTCCTTTGGAACGCAACTAGTCCGTAAGGACCAATTGTTCCTTCGGAACGCATCTAGTCCGTAAGAACCTATTGTTCTTTCGGAACGCAACTAGTCCGTAAGGACCCATTGTTCCTTCAGAACCAAAAATTTTCCATGCATGCCAATCCACACTTTTGATTTTTATTTTTATTTTTTTCCTTTTTTTTCCAAGTGCTAACCTTTTTTTTTTTTTTCAAAGGGGGGTGCTAGTTAACCATGGTGTTTTTCAAGAGGTTCAAGTCCCATACTATCACCATTTTGGAGCGAGAGAACACATTCTGAGAGGTCATGCCACCAGCATAGACAGTGTCGTCAGCAGCCACGAATCAATCCAGAGAGTAATTGACGACGGCCGTTCCTTGTACGCCAAAATTGATGTGTAGTGAATGTGCGGTTCAAGAAAAGCCTTTTGGGTCAAGTTTAAATTTATAAAAACCACTACCAACACTACTACTAACGTAGTAAGAGTAAGTAGGGATCATCCCAAGGGACTGTGAGGATCGAGCAATGTCTTGGAATCACAATTAGGGCTAGTAGGTCGAGTGATTAAACAATTGGTTGGTTGGTTGATTAAAGAACAACTAAATTAAACTAAGTAATACCAAAAGAGTGCAATTAAGAGTAAGTAAGAGAGAGAGAGAGAGAGAGAGAGAGAGAGAGAGAGATCTTGGGGTTTAGAGATCACCACCAAGCAATGCATTTCTATATCATTGACAAGTGATTAATGAGGGCAAATAGTGGGTTACAATATTGGTGTGTGTGTATTTGGTTAATTCAACAAACAAGGATGACTAGTTAAGCATGTATTATCTAAACATCATGTGAAAGGCACAATAAATCAAAACAAGTCATTAATCCTTTCATTAAGCTCACAATCCAAATACAACACAAGGATAGAGACATATGCTAATTGCATTCAAAAGCTTGAATCATCAAACAACAAGCATAAATTATCCTCCCATTTAATACTACACTATAACTACACTACATCTACACTACTAGCATGAAAATAAACTAGGGGAGAGACACAATCCATCAAGAGATAAGCATGAACCATCAAGAGAATCACAAAAGCATTCTTTTAAGCACAATGTTTTGACAATCTCTAAATCTATAGCATCAATACACATAGACATGCATCAATAACACAAAATCTAGAGATAAGCACATGACCATCTATTCTAGCATACATAGACATATGGATAGAATGAAATGACCAATTGGAAGCATTAAACCACATAAATCATTGAATAAACAAGATCTATATATATCAAAGTGTCAAAACATCAATTACAACACTAATCCCTCAATAATACACAAGATTAAGATATAAAAAGCATGCTTGGGGCTAACTCTAGCCCCAAAAGGATGTCTAGCCACTCATGGTGATGATGCTCCAACCCTTAAGGGCTAACTCCAAGGTTGAAATTTGCTCCTTGTTGATGAAAAGTCTCCAATGGTGTCTCTAGCCTTTTCCTCCTCTAAGCTTCCTCTCCAAGAGATGATATGAAAGTAATGTTGGCTCCCCTTGAAAAAGCAATCATTATCCTTATATAGGTGGATCAAAATGACACCCAAAATGAGCTGGGGTCATGCACACAATATTCCTTAATGATTGGATAAAGGACAGCTTTCAATGAGATGGAATTTTAACTTTTTCGCACTAGAAGAAGTTCGATCGATCGAAAATAAGTGAGATCGATCGAACTTAGGCTGGATCGATCTATCTGGCTGAGCTTTTTGGAAAAAGACAAATCCGATATATTTATGGGAAAAGGACAAAAGTGGTTAGTGGGTGCTATAGCTGTGGATAAGATTAATCATTTGAATAAGGACAAAAGTGTTCGATCGATCGAAGGATGGTGTTGGATCGATCAAAATTTTGGAACTTTATGCTTTTGGGTCAAGGCTTGGATCTATCTTGAAGTGCTGAGATCGATCATTGTTCGATGGATCGAACCTTGAACTTGGATCGATCGAACTTTGATGCTTGCCACCTTTGGCTTCATTTGCTTCCTTCTTTCTCCACTTTGCTCTTTCCTTTGATTAATCCCAGAATTGTTTCAATTAAGCTCTTATTTGGCTTAGTTAGCTTATTTTCGGGATAAGTGCCTGAAAATGAAAATAATACGAAATCAATCTAAAACGATAAAGTAAGATAGATAAAGGTACTAGAATGCCTAAGCTTAAGGAGTTTAAATACGAGTTTTTCAGTACTTATCACACCCCCAAACTTAAATATTGCTAGTCCCTAGCAATGAACTAGAAAGAAAAGGAATGAAATAAACAACTATACAAGTATGAATCTAGAAAACAATAAATGGATAACGCCACTTTCGTAGGGAACACGATTGCATTTAGCATATGCAACAAGCCTTTTAAACCCCTAGGTTGCCCCTAGTGGACGAGTGAAGTCTCGTGAGGGTTTCCAGAAATGGTACTCACAAACATTAAGCTCATTCTTTCAAAAGAGGTACCAATATTGCAAACAAGTATTAGGAGAAAACTACCTCAAGTATGCAATTTTTCTACCCTTTCTAAGCAATCTCCCAAAATTTCAACATCAAGTAAGCAAGTATGGTCCTCCACACATCAAGAAAATGATCATGCAAATCAAAACAACTCTAAAATCCTTTTGAGTGGACCGGCATCAAATGTGTTGTTATCCAAGCCAACTAAAGAATTAATCACATCCTTACCCTCAAACTAGCACACAAATCTAGTACCGATCATCAAGACAAAAAGTGGACCTTTTATTAAAACTTTATTCATCTAGGTGTGCTTATTCTTTTCACTAATTCAAAAAAAAATTTTAATTTTTATTTTTTTATTATTTTTTTTATTGAGGATCAAAGATGGAAGTATAGTGCAATGTGTTGATCTATTAAGCTTTCTAGCGATTTATGAGGTCGAGCGTTAGGTCAATGACTCCCAAACCAGACAGCTTTAGGGCACTAGGTGTTCAAACACCCCTACAAACTTACAAGCTCAAATCAACTAGGTTACAAATCAAGACAACAACCATCTAATCATTTCCCACTTCTCACCATTTGGGTCAATGACTCCCAAACCAGATGTCCTCACTTTTTATTGCTTTTTTTTTTTTTTTTATAAACAAGTTCAATTATTAACCTAGAGTTTGGGCCCTTCACCTTTCGGCACGAGAAGTTCAGTGCTTGATGAGGCTAGAATCCCGGCTACTTAGTGAAAAGGGGTTGTTATCCACCTTTATCAAGAATGAAAGCTTTCAATGCACTACTAGCTCAATTGGGATATAACCAATTCAATAATTAACAAAGCATGTATCCCACAAATGAATGCTAGTGTGCGCTGGTGCTAGTGTAGAAGACTAGAGTGAATCTCAAAACAATCACAAAATCAAGATGATGTGGACCACAAATGCAAGTAAGATATCAATCTTTCGAAAAATTTACTCCTAAATGGCTTTTACAAGGCATACAAGGAGTATTAGCCTCTCAAGTCAAGCAATTTTTAAACTTTAAGCAATATAATTCTCAAAAGATCAAAATCATAGCTAGATATGAACCAATCATAGAAATATCCCTCAAATACACAAGTCATACTAAAAATTTGAATTTAAAACTAACACTGTAGAGCACCATTCCCCCCAAACTTAAATTGCACAATGTCCTCAATGTGCAAAGAGAATAAAGGAAAGAGTATACCAGTGCAACTAAGCAAGAATGATCGGGACTGAAGTATCCGAAGCCCCCCCCCCCCTCCCCCCCCCAAACTTAGGATAAACTGTGGTCCTGAAAATTGGCACTTGGATAAACTTATCAGATAACAAAGTCGGATAATCAGTGCACAGTGGTCATGCAAGTGTAAATGGGATAAATAGATAACGAAATGAGATAGGTATAAGGGTGGTCCTGGAAATTGGGTAGCACTCTCTCACTGAAGTCACTGTGATGCACCTGATGGAGTCAAATAGATAGATATAAGAATACAATCATATGACATCTATAGCAAAAATAAATATATAAAATAGAGAAAGTGTAGGTACAACAAAAATATCAAAGCCGACAGACCGGCTATAAAAATAATACAGTGACAATAATAAAGTATCAAAAGGAGAGAGGGATCATCAGATAGAAAGGACTAGGAGCTCAGGAAGATGAGGTAAGACGGGCAGGTCTGGCTCCGCGGATGTCTCTATATAAATCTCTGAACATGGTCACAACATCCATGCGGAAAGCAGCAAAATCAGCTCTGTGGGCTGTGAGGTCTGCTTGGATGGTGACAACAGCATCCTCGAGTGTCTGCAGACATACTCTAAAGCCGGGGGTCATATCTGGAGTCTCAGGCATAGATGAATCAGAAGAAAGCTTCGGAGTCTGCTCCTACTCATGAATGGGCGACCTGGCTGGAGAGTCCTGCTTTGCATCGTCTGTAGGGCGTTCTAAGTCGATGTCTAAATGCTTGTCAGCTGGATCAACTGGTGCGTCGTCCGCTGCGGGATGTGCTGCTACTGCCTCTGCATGGGCCTGTGCTACCGCCTCCTCCTCTAACTCTAGCTCTGCAGCCGCCAGTACGGCATGGACCTACAGGTGAGTGATAATAGCTCTGTAGCTCTTATCCCAGTCCTTCTTGAGGAAGTGACAGGAACCTCTCTCGGGGTGCTCCTGCGGGTGGATAGGATAGTGCTGGTCAATGAGAATCTGGGTGATGAGGTGGCTAAATGGAAGAGACTTGGCCCTTTCGGGCGCCTCTTTGCTGACATACTCATCGTAGAGCTTCCTCATCACACTCCAGATAAGCATAGGAATAGACACCCAGCGGCCGGTATAGAAGATGTACAGGGCTGCTAGATAGTCGCCCCGCCTCTGAATCTTGTGTCCCGCCATGTATATGTTCCGGTAGAGCACCAAATCTGTAAACCACAGCTCATCAGGCAAGAATGTCCGGGTGGCGAAGGTCTCGCCACCGGCATGGTGACCTGTGAGAAAAATCACCATATCGATGTAAGAAGGCCTGTGGAACCTGGGATATGTCTCCTGTAACTCGAGTGGGCACCGATGTGGACAGCGAGTCAAACGGGCCAGAGTATCCACTGTAATGGTGATCTCATAGCCATCGATAGAGGTGATGAGCTCGGCTGTAGTGCGCGGCGACGGTCAGAGGTTCTGGTAGAACAACCGTACCAGTCGCGGGTAGATCGGCTCTGTGACTGGGGTAAGAATAGCTGAGAGGCCCCGCTGAATGATGTCCTGATAGGCAGATCGAGTCAGCACTGATCTAGAGAAGAATGCGGTGTCGAATGCTGACTCGTGCTCGATAGTCATGTGTGCATATCGAGGTGTGAGTCTATCACGCTGTAGATGAGCTAGCTGAACAGGTGGAGCCGGCTGAGCTAGCTGCTCAGCGCCTCTATGCGATGGAGATGGTGATAGAGTGAATGCTGGATGAGCTGGTGACTGGGGTGGAGTAGGGTGTAATGGCTCCTCTGAATGAGAGGGCTACGTAGGCTCCCCAGTCCACTGTCAAACTCTCCTCTGTGTATGCTTGGGGCTAAGATCCCGGACATGAGATGGGCCAGCCCCGTCGTCAAGTCTGCGGCTGGAGCTATGACGGTGTCTACGTGCTACCGTCTTAACGTGAGCCATAGTCTGCAAATAGAAATTCAAAAGTTAGTGCCAGCATATATAGAATATAAAGCACAATATAGAAACATGCATGTCAAATAAGATAGACAAAACAAAATATCGCATGATTCAAAGCAAGTGGCAAAATATGAAACATGCTAAACAATGTGAGTATGAAATGCATCCAATGTGGAATATCACAAGCATTGGGCATTTATAAGGTAGCATGAACATAAGATAAGATGAATGAAGTGTGTATATGAGATCTGTGAAATTCGATCGATCAAAAAAAGAAATGAGATCGATCACAAAACTTGGATCGATCGAAGGTTGGATTGGATCGATCGAAGATTGAGTTGGATCAATCACAAAATTTCGATCGATCGAAAATTAGTTGGATCGATCACAAATCTTCGATCGATCAAAAATTTGTTCGATCGATCGAACAGTGCGACGATGAAACCTAACAGTCACAGATCTATGACTTTTGAAGCATGGGGCCCACACGAATGAGTTTGTGGGCCCTCCAACAATACAAATCAAGCTTAAATGCACTCCAAACGTGGCCCAAACGCCCAAATCTAACAAAATCTTCAAAATCTATGCACACATATACACACACACATATATATATATAGACATGGATGCTAAAGCTTTGAGAATGGAAGATTCAACATGAGAGCAACATGATTACGACATTTGAAACAAGTATTGATGCATGAAAGTTCAAATCTAGGGAAGGATGTCTTGGATCTTACCTCAAGAGGGTGAGAGAATGGAGAATGAACTGAGAAGATCTGAGATGAAGAAGATGGAGATGAACTGAGATTCGAGATGCTTGGATCTCGCCGGAGGAGTTGCCGGAGCTAGGAGAGATGATTCACAGTGAAGAGGGACGAGAGGCTAGGGTTTGGTAAGTGGGATTGATCCAAACTATCGATCTCAAGACCCTTGGATTTGTTTTTAAAAACATTTCCCGACTAGTTCGATCGATCGAAGATGAGTTGTGATCGATCGAACTTTGATGAACTCCTTTCAAAGTATTTTTGGATTTTTTTTTTTTTTTTTGAATAAAAATTTAAATTTAATTAATTAAAAACTAAATAAATTAAAATATTTTTGAAATTTTGAAAACTTGTTGAAAATTAAAACAAAATAAAATGATAGAAAATAGAATAAAATAAAAATGAAAATATTTTTGGATTTTTGAAAAGTTGAAAAGTCAAACTAAAGTTAAAACAATGAAATGAAGATTTGTGATCGATCGAAACAAGAGTTCAATCGATCAGACAAAGAGTAAAAATATGCAGGTTTTTGGTTCAAAAATTTGGCTAAGTGTTGGAACATGAGATCGATTGAACTGGAAAGTTGGATCGATCGAAGAACTTTCAGATCGATCTTAGAATGTTTCGAACGATCAGACAGAGAGCTGAAAATATGCAGGTTGATGCAGGCTCAAAATTTTTCTAAGTGTTGAGTCATGAGATTAATCAAACTTAAAAGTTGGATCGATCGAAAGTCTCTTCATAGATCTTGGAGTTGGTTCGAATGATGGGACAGAGAGGTGATTTGGATGCAGGTTTCTGCAGGTCGAAAAATTTTCTAAGTGCTGGATGTAGAGAAGAGTTTAATCGATCGAACTCAAGTTTGAGATCGATTGAACTTTGTTGAATGCTCAATAATGACATGAAAGCTTATGCAATCCTCACCAAAGTTCCTTGAAATGCATATGAACCAAAAACAAGTATCTAGACTTCGCAAGAAATAAAATGAAAGATAGAAATGGGGGAGGAATATGGTTTTGACACCCTACGAATGCTTTTGCTAGTCTTTAACATCTCTAGCAAGACATTG
This sequence comes from Cornus florida, assembly GCF_030987335.1. Lineage (NCBI taxonomy): Eukaryota > Viridiplantae > Streptophyta > Magnoliopsida > Cornales > Cornaceae > Cornus > Cornus florida. The sequence goes on along the minus strand of NW_026775577.1, from coordinate 51,349,461 downwards.
GGCTTTTTTAGCCCAAATCAAAGATCTTACAATGCATCATCTCCTTGTTGGGGTGATAGATGCTTTGAACTCCACCCAACAAATGGTTCTTTGAAGAACTTGTTGGACTAAGCTCAAAAGACGTCTCTGGTCCCTTGTCTATGCAATTACAACCTTTGGGCTTCCACGCCCTTTCAAAGCAAGAGTTTGAAACAAGACTTTTATGTGGCCAAATGAAATCTTCATTATCCCCGTCCTACAATTGATGTTGGCATTAGCGGTTGCCAAGAAAGGATGGCCAAGCATAACGGGAATTTGGCTCTTAGGATTGGGAACCGGTTCCATGTCTATGACAACAAAATCAACCGAGAAGAAGAATTTGTCAATCCTTATCAAAACATCCTCAATTATACCCCTAGGCTTCTTAATGGATCGGTCGGCAAGTTGCAAAACTACCGACGTCGGTTTCAATTCACCTAAGCCCAATTTGACATAAACCGAGTGTGGAAGAAGATTAACACTTGCTCCTAAGTCAAGAAGCACCCGATTAATGATATGATTCCCAATAATGCATGATGTAGTGGGTGAACCAGGGTCCTTAAACTTTGGAAGAGTGTTATGTTGCAAAATTGAGCTTACTTGCTCGGTCAAAACCACTTTTCTTGGTGCTTGGCTCTTGTTCTTCCGCTTTTGGGTGCACAAGTTTTTCAAGAATTTGGCATAAGCCGGAATTTGCTTGATTGCATCTAATAGTGGAAGATTAACTTTCACTTGCCTAAACATTTCCATGATTTCATTGGTTTTTGCCTTTTGCTTGTCTTTTGAAATGGATCCTTTTAAGGCATCCGGAAATAGAACCTTTGGTTCAAACACTTCTTCAAAATTTTCTTTTGAACTCTTTTCAACACAAAAAGTTTTCAAATCATATTTCAATAAAACCTTTTCAACATTCTTTTTCAAAACTTCTTTTTCAAATACATTTTTTAAAACTTTCTCATCTACAAGGTCATGTGTATGCAATGAAGGAGGAATAGGATGTGAAACGGGACGGGTGACAACTTGAGGTTGCACCGGTTCACTCTCTTCATTAGACACTCCAACTCGATTGTTAACAATCCTACCACTCCGCAAGGTAGTCACCGCATTAACATGTTCAATGGCGTGGCCTTCCGACGAGGAATGGGTTTCCACAACACATTGTTGCTTAGGTGGGGCATTTATAGGCATCTTTCCCTTCTCTCTTGCATTGAGAGTGCTTGCTATTTGTCCTACTTGGGTTTCTAGCTTTGCAATAGATTTAGAGTGACAATGAAGCAATTGAGTGTTAGCCACTAAAGTGCCCAAAGCATTTAAAACTTTCTCTTCAAAGGCGGGACTTCTAATATTACCTTGGGAAGAGGATTGGTTGGGAAAATGAGAATTAGCAAATTGACTCCCTTGCGATTGATAGGGTCTATAACCTTGGGATCCTTGGTTTTGAAGTGGAGGTGGAATGTACTTCCCTTGAAAACTGCCTTGGGAAGGGTTTGAGCCCTCTCCTTGGTTTTTCCAAGAGAAATTCGGATGATTCCTCCAACTTGGATTATAATGTGTACCATAAGGATTGTTCCCTTGGTTTACAAAAGCCACATTGACTTGTTCATTAGGTTCACTTTGCACTTGTCCATGAGGACAATGAGAAGTAGAATGAAGAACACTAGAACAAGTCATACATGTTTCATTTGATGCACAATGAGAATGGTTAGGGAAGGAAGATACTTGGTTCGCCGAGTTTTGGTTAATCAAAATTTGATCAAACCTTTGAGACAAAAACTTCATTTCGGCGGCTATTTCATTTGAATGTTTGACTTGATGTAAGTCAACACTCTTCCTACCTTGTGAATTTCTACCATTCTTGGATGATAGTGTTCTATGCAAAGAATTTTCACTCATACTTTTATAGAGACGCCACACGTCATCCTCATGCCTATCAATGTAAGAGCCACCCATGGAAGCATCAACCATACCCTTATAGTTGTCCGATAAGCTCTCAAAAAAGTATTGAACTAATTGCCATTTGGGCATGTCATGATGTGGACATTTCCTAAGCAATTCATTGAAGCGTTTGTGATACCCCCTGATTTCAGAACACGGGTTGATCAAGTCCGCGCACAAAATCATGGGATATCAAAACAATTAAAATATTTCAAACAAGCACAGAATACAAAGATGAACAATAAAGAATAAATAAACCGCTGAAGAAAACTAATAAATAAATATTAATTAATAATTCTCCAACAATTACAACTCGGGAATCCCGTAACTCAAAGACCCCTTAAATCATTATCCAATAGTCCAATACTACTTAAAAGTACACAAAATGAATAGATGAATGGCAGTCTCCCAGCTGCGGATTGTCAACCTTGAGACTGGAACCTCTAATAACCTGAAAAATAAATCGTGGGTTAAACCCTACGAGCAAGTTCTCTCTACCAGACCTCTGAAAACCAATAAACAGATCATCTCTGATCAAAACCAAACCTAATAAAGTTTTAACTTTAATAAAGCACGATATACATATCTATATATAATTATATATACTATACTAATCACATTCATTAATAGGTTTATTAAATTTCCGTACCTATTAAACAATAATTAAAATAATAATCATTCTTAGACCAATTCCCATTTTTTTAAAAAAAGAAATTAACTCCTTTAACCTTAATCACATCCTAGCCAGTTGTTTAATAATTTAAACAATAAATTATAATAAAAAGGATATTATATTTAATCCCAAAACACGATAATGATTTTAATTATTTAAATCACATATCCAAAATCTAAGTTTTGACAAATCATCTATGTCTCCACTAGTATTATTTTATTAATATGTATAAAATAATGCTTTAACATGTAAGTACTAGACTATTCTAAGTTAAGAATATCTAATCCTAATCCAACCTATACATACAATAACCATAGATGATATTTTAATCATCTAACATACAACAATATAATTATACTTTGGCAAATCAACCATGCCATTATACATATATTCATTTATATATTGGCAACTCAACCATGCCTCCTTAAGTATATTTATTTATACTTTAGCAATTCAACCATGCTTCCATAAATATATTTATTTATACATCGGCAAATCAACCATGCCTCCTTAAGTATATATTTATTTATACTTTTAATTAACAACCCATCCATACTTCCCACGTATGTATTTTATTCATACAAATAGGGCAATATATATAAATCTTTGGCAACTCATCCATGCCTATAATTCAACCATGTACCAAACCTTAAAATTTACCAACCAAATAATTCCTACATAGTAAAATTAACTTACAAACAAAACAACTCATACCTAGGCATTCCATGCATATCTTATGCATATAATTAATTTAATAACCAGCCTATCCATATATATCAAGTAAGAATAATAATTTAATTCTCTTAAGTGATATATACATATACCAATATATTATACAATATATATATATATACTTCATTCCATACTAATTACAAGTTAAATAAACCATATATATACATATATAATTAAATATATATATATATATATACTTCCTTCCATACAAAACATACATTAATTAATCCATATATATAAATTAATGTTTATATATATATATATATATATATATATATATATATATACACACACACACCTTATTCCATCATAAAATTATTAATTAATTATATATATGCAAATGAAATATAGTGGTGATACTCTATGGCTTTCCAAACACCAATAACACATCATCTGAGGGTTGATTGCAACACTAATAAGCTTAAAACTAATTCTGGAACATCACCGGACTCTACAGCAACTTTTCGGGACCCTAAACACCTCCGCACGCGCCCCCACGCGCTTCCACTAACTGACAAGCACGTCCACGCGCTAACACGCACCCTCACGCGCCTGATCCACTCTCGGCGTGTATTGGCAGCTGCTGGTTGGTTGTTTCGCTGCGGTCTCATGAGCCACGCCGCATCTGATCCTTCCTCGGTTAACCAGACCTAGTTAACGCTCCAGATCTGTTGTTCCGTAGGATTTGGTGCACCTCACCATACCTGATCACATGCCCATTGATCTAGCCGCATCAACAGCCAGATGCCCAAGTGCATCATATTCCCATGAGCCGCATCACACCAGATCAAACTACCTATATTAAATAAATCCTATGGCCTAGATTAGTGGTTCCACCAACTGACCATGTACCCAACCACACTGGATTACACACCAATTGATGCGCCACCAACCCAGGTTACACAGCAGCCTCCATTATATATATATGCCAAATATATATAAAATTTCCAACAAAATTTATAGAAAAGTAAACCAGGTAAATTCCTAAAAATACCACAAAAATTTCATAAAAATACAAAAAAATTCTAAAACTTCTATAAATCCTTAATAACCATCTTGGGTCATAAATTAAGCATATCAAAAAAAAATACAACCTATAGATTCAACCATAAAAATCTAAAATCTCAAAAATAAAATATAATAATTCATGTTTTAAATATTCCGTTCTAACCATCATTTAATCAATAAATTTAACCTAAAATTTTGATACTCAAGGTGAAATCCTTATGAGTTCTAAGAGGAAAGATAGAAAAAAACTCGCCTGAAGGTTTCGAAACGAAACCGACGCTTCAAGCTTTAATTGTCTCTTCCAATTCCGGCATCCTCTTTCTCAGATTCGGCTTCCTCCTTGTCAGTCCTCTCTTCTTCTCTTCCTCTAGCTCTCTTATTTTTCTAACGTGACAAACTTTTATTGATAAAACTTTAAGTGTATATTTATACACATTAATACCAAATCCTATACCAATAATGACTACTAAATAAAAGGAAACTAATAATCCTTAACTAATATATATATCTAGACACGCATATTTTATATAATATATATATATATGCATATTTCATTCCATAATTAATTATTAATTAATTAAATCATATATACATATATATATCCATAAACATATATCTATATATATATTCTTCCATAACACTAATTAATTAATTATATTTATAATTATACAAAAATGATTATTTAAATAATCACAAAACCATGGGCTTTATTAATTAACCCAATAAAGCTTCATTCAAGCCCAATACCATATCCTTTGGTCCAATTCCTTTAAGCCCAAATCTAATTAATATAAAATAATTAACTTAATTAAATTAAATCTAATAATTACAAATAATTAACAAACAATTCACACAAGCTTAAATACGCACAATTCAAATAAACAATTCACTCACGTCATCAAAACAAAACACCATATCAATTCAACAACTAAAATCACAAAATATATAAAAATAAAATAAAATCAATTAAACCCTAATTAAATCAAACAAATCAATTAAAAATAGAATAAAAGTAATTACTAAAACCCTTAAAATATCGGGGTATTACAGCGTTCCCATGCCTCATGAAACGTTTCTCCATCCCCATGTGAAAATTCTCGAATTGAGGTCCTCATGGCATTGGTCTTAGAAATCGGATAATACTTCTTCAAGAACTCTTGTTGCAATTCTGGCCAAGAAATGATTGAAAAAGGCCTAAGATTGTTAAACCAATACTTTACCTTGTCTTTTAAGGTGAATGGAAAAAGTTTGAATCTTAAAACCTCTTCCGTCATGTCCGTATATTTTACGGTGGAACATACTTCAAGAAACTCATTCAAATGCTTAAGGTTCTTCACTTGGAAGTCTATGATAGTTAGGAAGCATTTGAATGGTTTGTGACTTAATTTCATAATGATGTGCTCTAAATGGAAGCAATTGGATACATGTAGGTGCATTGTATTCATTAGGCACATAGTGATCTCTTAAAGCAAGAGGTAGATTAGCTACTTGAGGCACAACATGAACACCTTGGTTTTAAATTCCTTGATTATTGACGTGAGGTTGTGGAGCATACATTGGCCTTGGCATTCTATATGGAACTTGACCTTGTTGTTGTGGTAGTTGGTAGATGAATGGCCTAGGCATGCCTAATGGTACTTGTATGTTCTCATTGTGCACATTGGGATGAAGGATACCTTGTTGGTCTATGTGACCAATGTCCTCAACATGATTATCATTATGGTCATCCATTGAAAGATTGGCTCTATTTGACCTTCCTCTTCCCCTAGGATTACTAACGATACATTCAAGATGCAAATCAAGAGGGGCAAGAGTTGGTCTCAATGAACGACGCCCATACATGCATAATACAAAACACAACAAATACAAAGAATGACAAACACTATGCCTTCACAACATTGCAATTAGACTTCTTCCATAAATATTAAATTCATACTCCCATACTTTAACTCAATGATGCAAAACAATAAAAAATAAGCCTCCACGCGGACCGACGATTTAACTAAGGGATTGAGTAAAGAAAATCTCACAAAGGTCCTTTAGCCCTTTAACTCCAAATTTTAAAGTTTAGCTTAGCAAATTTTTTAAGTTTTTAGCATTTTTCCTTTCTTTGCTTGCTTGGATTGAATGCTCAATGGCTCCTTTGTTTGCTTCCTCTCCAACAATGTACCTTGTTAAATAAGAACAACACGATAAGTAACCAAAAAGAAAAATAAAAGTAAAGTAAAAACACGATCAAAAGAGTGCTAATCCTAATCAATTCCACAAATCTGACGTTACCAAATCTAATCAACAAATCCCCAGCGACGGCGCCAAAATTTGACAACGGCCGTTCCTTATACGCCAAAATTTATGTGTAGTGAATGTGCGGTTCAAGAAAAGCCTTTTGGGTTAAGTTTAAATTTATAAAAACCACTACCAACACTACTACTAACGTAGCAAAAGTGAGTAGGGATCGTCCCAAGGCACTGTGAGGATCAAGCAATGTCTTGGAATCACAATTAGGGCTAGTAGGTCGAGTGATCAAACAATTGGTTAGTTGGTTGATTAAAGAGCAACTAAATTAAACTAAGTAATAGCAAAAGAGTGCAATTAAGAGTAAGTAAGAGAGAGAGAGATCTTGGGGTTTAGAGATCACCACCAAGCAATGCATTTCTATATCATTGATAAGTGATTAATGAGGGCAAATAGTGGGTTGCAATATTGGTGTGTGTGTATTTGGTTGATTCAACAAGCAAGGATGACTAGTTAAGCATGTATTGTCTAAACATCATGTGAAAGGCACAATAAATCAAAACAAGTCATTAATCCTTTTATTAAGCTCACAATCCAAATACAACATAAGGATAAAGACATATGCTAATTGCATTCAAAAGCTTGGATCATCAAACAACAAGCATAAATTGTCCTCCCATTTAACACTACACTATAACTACACTACATCTACACTACTAGCATGAAAATAAACTAGGAGAGAGGCACAATCCATCAAGAGATAAGCATAAACCATCAAGAGAATCACAAAAGCATTCTTTTAAGTACAATGTTTTGACAATCTCTAAATCTATAGCATCAATACACATAGACATGCATCAATAACACAAAATCTAGAGATAAGCACATGAACATCTATTCTAGCATATATAGACATATGGATAGAATGAAATGACCAATTGGAAGCATTAAACCATATAAATCATTGAATAAACAAGATCTATATATATCAAAGTGTCAAAACATCAATTACAACACTAATCCCTCTATAATACACAAGATTAAGATATAGAAAGCATGCTTGGGGCTAACTCTAGCCCCAAGAGGATGTCTAGCCACTCATGGTGATGATGCTCCAACCCTCAAGGGCTAACTCCATGGTTGAAATCTGCTCCTTATTGATGAAGAGTCTCCAATGGTGTTTCTAGCCTCTTCCTCCTCTAAGCTTCCTCTCCAAGAGATGATATGAATGTAATGTTGGCTCCCCTTGAAAAAACAATCCTTATCCTTATATAGGTAGGTTAAAATGACAACCAAAATGAGCTGGGGTCGTGCACACAATATTCCCTAATGATTAGATAAAGGACAACTTTAATGAGATGGAATTTTAACTTTTTCGCACTGGAGGAAGTTCGATCGATCGAAAGTAAGTGAGATCGATCGAACTTAGGCTGGATCAATCCATCTAGCTGAGCTTTTTGGAAAAAGACAAATCCGAGATATTTATGGGAGATATTTATGGGAAAAGGATAAAAGTGGTTAGTGGGTGCTATAGCTGTAGATAGGATCAATCATTTGAATAAGGGCAAAAGTGTTCGATCGATCGAAGGATGGTGTTAGATCGATCGAACTTTTGGAACTTTATGCTTTTGGGTCAAGGCTTGGATCTATCTTGAAGTGTTGAGATCGATCATTGTTCGATCGATCGAACCTTGAACTTGGATCGATTGAACTTTGCTGCTTGCCACCTTTGGCTTCATTTGCTTCCTTCTTTCTCCACTTTGCTCTTTCTTTTGACTAATCCCAGAATTACTTCAATTAAGCTCTTATTTGGCTGAGTTAGCTTATTTTCGAGATAAATGCCTGAAAATGAAAATAATACGAAATCAATCTAAAACGGTAAAATAAAATAGATAAAGGTACTAGAATGCCTAAGTTTAAGGGGTTTAAATACGCACTTTTCAGTGCTCATCCGTAACGACAGATGCAGTCTTCATTAGCCACAGATCAAACATCAACCATTCAGAGAGTAATAATAGACTCCAAGAGGGCATACCCCCAGCATTGTTAGCCATCGCCAGAGCGTCGTCAGCAGCCACTAATCAATTCGGAGAGCAACGACGGATGTAGATACAGTCTTCATTAGCCACAAATCAGACATCAACCATTCAGAGAGTAAGAACAAACTCCAAGAGGTCATACCACCAGTATCGTTAGCCATTATTAATTTTGATGATGATTTCAAGCCGAAGCTTCGCCAAAAGATCTGACTCAGTGTGCAAGTTTTCATTTTGATTAATAAAAGCATCAAGAGTTTTATTTATTCCGCCGTTCACAGTTTAAACTTTTGCGGGCCAAGAGTAATACGAAGAATTTTTTTTTTTTTGGATGACTGAACTTGGAACAAACTTCCAAGCTGCCTACGTACCCTTATAGGGATCAAGTCAATGACGTAGTTCGGTTAAAAATAACTTCTTTTATTATTATTATTATTATTGGGGCCGTACACAGTTTTAGCTCATGCGGGCCAGGAGCATAGTGCAGTTTAAGCTCATACGACCAGGAGCATTGCTTTCATAGGTAGTAACGCTTCAGGAACTTGCCATTAATAGGCCCCACTCTTACTCCATCTTCATCAATAATAAGATATACGCCGTTAGTATAAACTTCACGAACAACATATGGTCCATCCCATTTGGATACAAATTTATTTCCCTTGTGATTCATGATAATTGGTCTACGAACAGCTAACACTAAGTCTTGAACTTGAAATGATTGAGACCGAACTTTCTTATTAAATGTTTTCGAAAGTCGAGCTTGATAACACTCCAGCTGTTGTTGAGCTTCTAATCTCTTCCCATTTAATGCTTCCAATTCTTAAAGACGTAAGATGACATTTTCTTCACTTGTAAGACCTTCTTGTATGGCTATCCTTAACGAAGGGATCTGTTGTTCCAACGAAAGAACCGCTTCCACGCCATAGACAAGAGAATACGAAATTGCTTGAGTAGGTGTACGAAGCGTAGTACGGTATGCCCACAATGCTTTTTCCATTCGCTCATGCCAATCTCTCTTAATATGGTTGACTATTTTCTTCAATAACTCACAAAGAGTTTTATTGAATGCTTCCGCGAGCCCATTTGCAGGGCATTGTACATGGAGGATTTACGTTTTTTGAAACCAAACTTCTCGCAAAGGTCAGTTACCCAATTGTTTTTGAAATTCGTCCCATTATCTAATGTATCGAGGGACACCATATCGATAAATAATGTTAGACTTAATGAAATCAACCACTGTTTCCTTTTTCACATATTTATAGGGTGCAGCTTCTGCCCATTTAGAAATATAATCAGTGGCAGCCAAGATATACAAGTAGCCCTTTGAAGACTTGTCTAGAGGACCAATTACATCTAATCCCCATGCATCAAATGGCCATGACGTCACAGTAGGGTGCAACGGTTCCCGTGGTTAGTGTATGAAGTTAGCATAGAATTGATAGGCTTGACACCTTTTCGCAGACTCCATGCAGTCCTTGACCATGGTGGGCCAATAATAACCCATTCTTTTGACACAAAAGTGAAGCTTTGGACCAGATTGATGGGCTCCACAAATCCCAGAATGTACTTCCTTCATTGCATGGGTTGCTTCGTCATTTCCAAGGCAGCGAAGGAAAAGACCCTCATATGAACGTCTATACAACGTATCATTGTAATAGATGAAACGAGGTGCTCGTCTTCGTATTTCAGTCTTGTGGCGTAGGTCTTCGAGAAGCTTTCCATGTTCCAGATGATCAATGATAGGGAGCTTCCAGTCTTCTTCCTCTTGTGTCTAACAAGAAACCAAATTACTTTCTCCACATTTATCTTCCAAGACTTGCGGCAAGACCCATCGTTGAAAAACAGGAACACCAACCAGGTCCTCATCAGTTAACGGCAATGTTGTAGCTAAATTTTCCAAAGCATCCGTTATCCGATTTTCTTTCCTCAGAATGTGTTCTAGCATGACACTATCAAACCATTTCAACAAACGAGAGGCATAACGATGGTACGACACTAGATCATCTTTCTTAACCTCATATTCTTGAAGAAGTTGTGTGATGGCCCAAGTTTTTCAACCCGGTGCGTCAGTGATTAACCGAAAGATGACCCGATAACGGATCCGAAATGCGGAAGCAACATTTCAAAAAAACAACAAAAAATTAATGAATTTAGACTCAAGAATCACTTGATTCGGAGTCTGGATGAAGAAGATATGGCTAACGGAAGAAGAAGGGGCAAAACGGTCAAAAAGGTGACAACCAAGAACATCTAACCGGTTACCAAGCCTTCCTAACCGGTTAGGAGACCAAAAATTTTGACCAAAACACTGCCCATACACGTGTAACCGGTTACGAAGCCCCTTCTTACCGTTTACATGTGAAGGAGGCAGAATGGGTAGCCCAAAAACTTGGCGGCAGGGGTTTTTCAGGAAAAAATGGAAATTTGAGGGCCTAGATGACATTTTCTGGAAAAACACAAAGAAGAAATCCCCCTCAAAATCGAGCTTTCTATGTGACTAACAAGAAAAATTAAAAAATACACACTGTGAAATGCCTAAAATGCCCTCCCAAGAAAACTGGTCCAGAGGGTCCAAAAAGCTGCTAAATGGAAAAATAGAAGCTGAACTTCGGGATCAATTTCCGATACCAAGACGACATTTTCTGGAAAAACACGAAGAATAAACCCCCCCTAAAATCACATTTTCTAAGTGACCATGTGAAAAACAGAATTTATTTCCCAAAGGAAATTTCCAAAATACCCTTAGGTCAGATTATGCAACAAAAGTGTAAAATGAGTCCGTAGGAGGCTCATTTCACCAAAAAAGAAGCTTTGCCCAGAAATGACCATGCATGCAAATGTAACATACCTAGTAAGATGTGCTACAATGGTCCATGGCCCAAAAATATGGCCGATGCAAAATATGACCCCCCCAACGGCCAAAATGCCAAAAATGTAATTTGGAATGAAAACTTGTAATTCAAAACTATGAAATGACTTCAAAATACCGTTTGGCCTTTGGCCACACCTCATACATGTTAAATGAATTCTAAATAACGAATTTCATACGCAATACACACTCCGGTGCAAAATAGCATACTAAAACGCATGAATTTCATATAATCTCATTAAGGGCAAAAATCAACATCCATGACATAAATGTGATTCTAAAAGAAGTTTGGCCCTTGGCCTCATGTCATATGCATAAAATGAGAATCAAAAGTGTGCTTAGGCACACATTACAAGTTTTGAATTAAATATACACATTTGACAATTAAGACTACAATTGGCATTCCGAGCCAACCTTCACAAAAATGGAAGTCTTCAAGTCCACAAGTCATCCAAGCACAATGGAAGTCTCAACTTTAATTCTTGTACCTAAAATATGCCCCAGTATCGTAGGGGTGAGTAACATAAAGCTACTCGTAGGAAATGACCATGCATCGACCTATATTTTACAAGTTTGCATGATTTAATTATTGTGGTTCATTTCACCTAACGTCTATGTCAAAGGTGAGACTCAAAGAGCATCCTAGCTACCTAAGATTATTTCTAGCATCAATCACCTCATTCATACAATTTTAGCAACATAGGGTCATGCTTACACAAAGTAACAACATAGGAGCATGCTTACACAAAGCAACAACATAAAGATTCTCAAAGTTATCAACTTGAAGTCTAAAATGCAACATCAACTAAATATAACAATTTAGCATAATTAGAATATCTAATACCACACATCAAGACATAGATTCTCTAGGTTATCAATTAGAAATCTAAAAGTGCGAAATCAACTAAATATATCAATTTAGTATGGATGTACTTAACAACATCAAAATCGCCAATAGACAAAACCACAAGTCAACAAGGTAAACATGATTGTCAACTTGGAATTGAATACGAAAACAAATAGTGGAAGACTTGGACATCACGCTCGGAATTCTGCCGAGACCTCAATGGTTATTCCGGGCACTAACCCGCAGGGAATACCACCCTAAGTGCGCACTATTTCAATGACTTAGAGGATTCACGTCCCCGTACTAGAGCCAAACCCTACCCATCTCAACTCAACAATGTTACAAGATTCCAAAATAAGTCAAATAAGTTCATAACTTATACATATTACTACTACATAGTAATAAATTAGCAATATAACTCTCAATTGTGCATAATAAGCATTTCATATCCATAATGTTACAAAATCACAATCCAACAATATATTCATATAGAAAATACTCTCATGAATATAAATTTAACAACAATGCTCTTCAATGCATATAACACAATCAAGTGAATACTTCACAAGTCTAAATCCATGATCTTAAAATAGAAGCACCTTCTATAACATTATTAAATCCATGGACAAACAAGATAAATTTAATTATATCAAAATAATTAAACTCTCTAGATTTCAAATTATTTCCAATTGGCCCCAATTTAATATATGCTAATAGACATATCATGGTCATTACATATATTCCCACAAAAGCTTCATTAGGCCCATGAAACCACAAAATTCGATTTTAATTAATTCTCTTAATTAAAGTCTTTAAATTTTCAAACTCAACCAAATGCTCTCAAATTAAAGTATGTTAACAAACATGCCAAAACTTAATTTAAAAGCATAATACAACTCAATTTCATGCAAGGTATGGCCATGAACTTTAATCTTTCACAAAAGATAAATATTAATTAAAAAGAACAATTCTTATTTAATTAATCAAATTTAATATATGTTAACCAACATGTTAAAAAAAGATTTTCTACCATGCCACAATTCAAATCAAAGTTATATATCATCATGAATTTTAAATCTTATACAAAGAATTAAAAATTACTAACTTTCTAGATTTGATACAAGGCACATATATAAGTTGTATAATCATTCTAAACACTCAATACAACACACATAAAAGCTTAAAACATTCCCTACCTCTATTTGAGATGAAATCACAAATCCCCACCAAAATAAATCGGCTCCGAATCCGACGAAACTCCTAGGTTTTGTCGGGGACAACACCACGAACATAAATCTCAAGGAAGCCCCATCAAAAACACAACTTGACTTCAAACCCGAACTCAAGAAATGGCTAAAACGAGATTCCAATCGGTTGGAATCAAAGGCCTCGCCGAGGGGAACAATAAACACTAAGGCATTAAGGTATTTCATTGAAGGGAAGAAGCTCAAAAGAAGAGAAAGAAGATGGCAGCCATGGCTGCCTCTAGATCCGGCCAAGAGAGAGGAGAGAGAGAGCAAAAATCTGATTTTTCACTTAAAGGCCCCTTATTTATAGAAAAACTCAAAAAATGTCCCGAACGGGCCCCGACGGGTCCGAAAAAGTGAAATCTGAGCAGACGCGATCAAACAGCAAAACTTTATGAACAAAAAAGATTTCAAATGAGAAAATATGAACAACGGAACAAACGGCGTCGAAAACTGAGCCCCGAGCAGAGAGTTATGCCCAAAACAAGTTTGGCGTAAACTTGGGCCAAAAACCCTGAAACTGGAAAACATCGTCCAGGAGGAAATTCTAATAGTCCACGACTCGACAAAATGTGAAAATGAATCCCATACGAGGATTCAGGCGCAAAATAAGGCATTAAGCAATAACTTTCATTAATTGCACAATGACCCTTCCAATAAGTGAAAACTGCGAAACTGCCCCAGAATGAAAATATTTTCCAAAAGATATTTTCTTAGATACCCCTGAAATAAATTATCTTTAAAAGATATTTATGAAAAACACCCCAAGAAAAGAAAAAGTTTCCAAAGAACTTTAGATTTATGCCCCTATGGACGCCGTGAGCAACCAGAGTACTTTCTCACGAAAGTAAAGATACGTATCTCATAGAAATCATTGGGAATGAAGATACGTGAAGTCAAAAACCAACTCCGAACACAAGAAGTGTGGTTACGCAAACAAAGTGACAAATGAGGAAAAGACGGAATAGGGAAAAAGAAAAAAAATGAATAGTGTCGAAAAACGAAAAATGTGGGAATGACTCGGTCCTCAGAGGAAGATCCACATAAAAGAGTCTCGGAAATCATTCCAGAGCACTCAAGATGACACTAATCGACAAGAAACCAAACTCAGAAGGGAAAAGACAACGGAAAAAATTTATCCGAAAAATCCAGGTCATTACAACCTTCCCACCTTAAAGGGATTTCATCTCCGAAGTCCAGCCCAATGAAACAGAAAGCAAAACCAAGATAACTACAGAATACATCTCCGAGTATCCCTCACAACGCGCTACACCAGCGACTTCGAAGCTGAAAGGAACACACAAACCATTGTCAATTGCACCCACGTGCTCATGACAAGACAACCCCTCATGAGAAAAGTGACCACATGGCCACACGACAAGTCTAAACTCACACAGAGAACCCAAGGTCAGATAAAAGAATGGAAAACAACAACCGTAAGTGTCCCTCCTGACAAATCATCATAAGGAACTAAAAACAACCACCAAAAGAACTCCAAGATAACCACATATCAAATCAGGGTACAAAACAAACACAACGTGGCAGTACGAATAGCGACCAAAACTCGCCCACGACGTACTCGAATATGTGGTAGCAATAACAGTATCTAGTACCCGCCCACACTTACTCGTCAGTAAGGTAGCATCGACGGCAACTAGTACTCACCCACAACGCACAACTTGTACGGTAGCATGACAGTATAAGGCACTAATTCATAACCTGCCCCCCACTAGGTCTACCCAAGAAACCTCTCGATACAAATGACATCAATGTCAAAAATGATCATTGCTAAAAGCACTACGAAGACCAACATTTTGTGAGAGTTGAGATATGGTCCAAAGATGTCTGGCCAGACCATCCTGGCCAATCCCAAAATTCTGACAACAATGCTATAGGTACCGCTATGCTTAAGGCCCCAAATCCTCAATACAGCAAAACCAACATCTCCAATGTCTCAAAATACCCCTATTAACAACATTAATCAGGAATCCAAAACCTGACAAGCAAATCAACGCCTACAGAAATCAAAATGAACCTCACAATAAGACATTTCATCGAAAGTCTTTCATATCTCCCTGAAACAGATCAACTATAAGACTACACTGTAATCAAACATCAGATCCGCATCCCTATCATGGATAACTAAATCCTTAAAATACAAATCCACCAAGTGGCACATACATCAAAATGCCAACAACCAAGGTCACAAGATGAATCTCTCAAAACCATGCTTGGCAACACCAAGCTAAATCAAAATTCTTCAATTTCTATCAATCCATAAACAACCACTGGAACTACAGTTCCTCAAAACTACGCCTAGCCATAACTAGGACGAGAAAACTCTACAAACAGTCATATCGAACAGCGATCCTTCAAAACTCCTCCTAAGAGTTAACAACATTAAGATTTCCAAAACTGAAACAAGTCTCCAAAAGACGTTCTCAAAAGAGCATCGAGTTCACCTCTCGAATCAAACGAATCCTCAATGGTATGGACACAAGTCCCTACAAAATGATCTCACACCAATCAACTCACTCTACGCACCACAGCCATCAACAACCACGGCAAAAACTCCCCAAGGGAAGACACGAAAGAAAGGGAACCACCAGTCCTAAAAAGGATAACTCTATGACTCCATCTCTGTAACAAAAGACAATAAGGCCAAAGACTTCACCCCCTATATGGAAGTAAGTCGACCAAAATCTAACAAATCCTCACCAAGGACTCAAGACAATGATGGTGACCCTCACAGATCAGTCAACCCCAAAACTGTACACAACGCAATAAAGAGAAGATACTCACTCCATATGAAGTCCCTTACTCGAACCAAACACAAAACCATTGTGGAAATTCGCATACACGCTACGTGCAACTGAGGGAAAACAAAAGGGAATACCAAACCTGGAAGTCATGCATATGACAAGGAATGCAACTACCAGAAAGAAAATCTACTCGCATAGGTAAAAATCAAAGATACATGCGGCACGTCTCCACGTAAGCACAAAAATCATGTCAGTAAAATACAGTAACAACATGGCATCTCTAAGCATATAAAGAATGCATGCTAATGCTGCACAACAAGAAGGAAAATGTGGATATACCTCCACCTACTCATGCATCAGAATATCATAAATCATACTACTAACATGATAGTAAACGAAACTGTATAAGTCAACATGATGCAACAATGAACCCTATGGACATCGTGTCCTAGAGTGTCTAAGAAAAAAAAGGACAATTCCTAGTCATAAACTGTCTCCAAAACCAATGCGACAACAACCTGTCTCAAAGCAAACGTGAGCCCTTACCACAACGGTAAGACT
This sequence comes from Cornus florida, assembly GCF_030987335.1. Classification (NCBI taxonomy): domain Eukaryota; kingdom Viridiplantae; phylum Streptophyta; class Magnoliopsida; order Cornales; family Cornaceae; genus Cornus; species Cornus florida. The sequence goes on along the minus strand of NW_026775577.1, from coordinate 51,332,538 downwards.
CTAACAATCCATCTTCGAATCTAGAGGTGACACTACAAGTGACATTAGCAGTGCAGTGCTCTCACTATCCGTAACATCAATCAATCGACTTGATCTCAAAAGCGTCATCACGCAAGAACTCCTCAAGGAAAATGGCAACTACAGCCATACTAATAACAACCAAATCAATCACTATGACTGATCTCCAAAACAACCATCATCATCATCGATCAAAAGGACAACGCCTATCAAAACAAAACCAACATTGATTCCATCCGAACTGTACTTGTAACTCGCCAGTGCGGTAGCATGACAGTGCCATGCACCCGCCCACAAACGTACCCACCCACAAAAAAAAACGCAAGTTCCAGAGGAATCATCATGAACAATCAAGGATCCTAAGAGGTCCATAACCTCATCATGGCCCAAAACTAATAAATCTACCACTACGGTAACGCCAAATGACTCATCTCACAAGAGCCTAAACAAAAGGTGACCATCCACCTACCTCAAAACTAATGTTAGGTCAATAACAACCTATACCACAACGAGACTGTGACAACAATCACCATCAACCTCAACTCGTGCCTCAATAACCAATCTCGTGTCATGCCAAATATGCAACACAATTATGCATATACAATTCTAATCTAGCATACTTCACATGTCATGCTCTTTACACTAGAATAAAACAATGCTAAACAAATGGCATACAACATGTAGCACGTAAGCACATAAACATGTTATCATAAAGCATATAAACACATAGAGCATGGCAACAAAAGCATGATATGCACCCAAAACCCGTCGTCCTAAGGTTTTCAAACCAAGGGACTCTGATACCACTTGTGATGGCCCAAGTTTTTCAACCCGGTATGTCAGTGATGAACCGAAAGATAACCCGATAACGGATCCGAAATGCGGAATCAACTTTTCAAAAATGGATAAGAATGCACCTAGGGGCAAAATTATCATTTCTAACTTAAAAGTGGGTGTCACCGAGCACACTATTAGAAAGACAACAAAAAATTAATGAATTTAGACTCAAGAATCACTTGATTCGGAGTCCGGATGAAGAAGATATGGCTAACGGAAGAAGAAAGGGCAAAACGGTCAAAAATGTGACAACCAAGAATATCTAACCGGTTACCAAGCCTTCCTAACCGGTTAGGAGACCAAAAAATTTGACCAAAACACTGCCCATGCACATGTAACCGGTTACGAAGCCCCTTCTAACCGTTTACATGTGAAGGAGGCAAAATGGGCAGCCCAAAAACCTGGCAGTAGGGGTTTTTCCAAAAAAAAAATGGAAATTGGAGGGCCTAGATGACATTTTCTGGAAAAACACAAAGAAGAAACCCCCCTCAAAATTGAGTTTTCTATGAGGCTAGAGAGAAAAAATTAAAAACTACATACTGTGAAATATCTAAAATGCCCTCCTAAGAAAACTGGTCCAGAGGGTCCAAAAAGTTGCTAAATGGAAAAACAGAAGCTGAACTTCGGGATTAATTTCCGATGCCAAGACGATATTTTCTGGAAAAACACGAAGAAGAAACCCCCCCTAAAATCACATTTTCTAAGTGACCATGTAAAGAATAGAATTTATTTCCCAAAGGAAATTTCCAAAATACCCTTAGGTCAGATTATGCAATAAAAGTGTAAAATGAGTCAGTAGGAGGCTCATTTCACCAACGAAGAAGCTTTACCCGGAAATGACCATGCATGCAAACATAACATACCTAGTAAGATGTGCTACAATGGTCCATGGCCCAAAAATATGGCCGATGCAAAATATGACCCCCCCAACGGCCAAAATGCCAAAAATGTAATTTGGAATGAAAACTTGGAATTCAAAACTATGAAATGACTTCAAAATACCGTTTGGCCTTTGGCCATACCTCATACATGTTAAATGAATTCTAGATAACGAATTTCATATGCAATACACGCTCCGGTGCAAAATAGCGTACTAAAACGCATGAATTTCATATAATCTCATTAAGGGCAAAAATCAACATCCATGACATAAATGTGATTCTAAAAGAAGTTTGGCCCTTGGCCTCATATCATATACATAAAATGAGAATCAAAAGTGTGCTTAGGCACACATTACAAGTTTCGAATCAAATATACACATTTGACAATTAAGACTATAATTGGCATTCCGAGCCAACCTTCACAAAAATGGAAGTCTTCAAGTCCACAAGTCATCCAAGCATAATGGAAGTCTCAACTTTAATTCTTGTACCTAAAATATGCCCCAGTATCGTAGGGGTGAGTAACATAAAGCTACTCGTAGGAAATGACCATGCATCGACTTACATTTTACAAGTTTGCATGATTTAATTATTGTGGTTCATTTCACCTAACGTCTATGTCAAAGGTGAGACTCAAGGAGCATCCTAGCTACCTAAGATTATTTCTAGCATCAATCACCTCATTCATACAATTTTAGCAACATAGGGTCATGCTTACACAAAGCAACAACATAGGAGCATGCTTACACAAAGCAACAACATAAAGATTCTCAAAGTTATCAACTTGAAGTTTAAAATGCAACATCAACTAAATATAACAATTTAGCATAATTAGAATATCTAATACCACACATCAAGACATAGATTCTCTAGGTTATCAACTAGAAAGCTAAAAGTGTGAAATCAACTAAATATATCAATTTAGTATGGATGTACTTAACAACATCAAAATCGCTAATAGCCAAAACCACAAGTCAACAAGGTAAACATGATTGTCAACTTGGAATTGAATACGAAAACAAATAGTGGAAGACTTGGACATCACGCTCGGAATTCTGCCGAGACCTCAATGGTTATTCCGGGCACTAACCCGCAGGGAAGACCACCCTAAGTGGGCACTATTTCAATAACTTAGAGGATTCACGTCCCCGTACTAGAGCCAAACCCTACCCATCTCGACTCAACAATGTTCCAAGATTCCAAAATAAGTCAAATAAGTTCATAACTTATACATATTATTACTACATAGTAACAAATTAGCAATATAACTCTCAATTGTGCATAATAAGCATTTCATATCCATAATGCTACAAAATCACAATCCAACAATATATTCGTATAGAAACATACTCTCATGAATATAAATTTAACAACAATGCCCTTCAATGCATATAACACAGTCAAGTGAATACTTCACAAGTCTAAATCCATGATCTTAAAATAGAAGCACCTTCTAAAACATGATTAAATCCATGGACAAACAAGATAAAATCTAATTACATCAAAATAATTAAACTTTCTAGATTTCAAATCATTTCCAATTGGCCCCAATTTAATATATGCTAATAGACATATCTGACCGGTCCTTTACATGGGTCGCGATACCAAGTCAAGCTTGAAGAGTTGTGAATTTAGGAGGTGGCCAAGTTTTACATTTATAGAAAGCCACTACTACCTTTCTCTATATAAAATATAGATAGGGCGAGTAGGGATCGTCCCAAGGGATTTGATGGTGTATCGAATTATGAAACTTTGGTAATTAGGGTTAGTAGGTCGAGTGATCACACAATTGATTGGTTGGTTGATTAAGCTAAATTGAATTCAACTAAATAAAATAATATGCAGTAAACAAGAGAGAGAGAGGTCTTGGGGTGTAGAGATCACCACCAAGCAATACTTTTCTATACTACTAACAAGTGATCAATTGAGGGTAATGGATGTGTTACAATATGATAAGGGTGTGTGTGCATTAGGTTGATTTAATTGGCAAGGATGACAAATCAAGCAAGTATTGTCTAAACATAATGTGAAGAGCACAATATATCTAAACAATAGAGCATATATTGTCTAGACAACATGGGGATAGCACAATAGATCAAAACAAGTCATTAATCCTTCATTAAGCTCACAATCCACATACAACACAATATTAGAGGAATATGTCATTTGGACTTACAAGCATGGAACATCAAACATCAAGAGTAGATTGTCCTCCCATCTAACATTACACTACCACTACACTAAATCTACACTACTAGCATGAAAATAAAGCTATCTAGACTAAGGGAGAGGCACAAACCAACAAGAATAGGCATAAACCATCAAATGAACCAAAATAGCATTCATTAAGCATATCATCTTGATAATCTCTAAATCTATAGCATCAATACACATAGACATGCATCAAAAACACTAAATCTAGGGATAAGCACATGAATATCCTACTCTAGCATACATAGACATATGGATAGAATAGAATAGTCAATTGGAAGCATTAAACCATACAAACCATGAAATAATCAAGATTTATATATACATGAATATCAAGATGTATCATACAACACTAATCCCTCAATAATACAAAAGATTAGAGTATAGAAAGCATGCTTGGGGCTAACTCTAGCCCCAAGAGGATGTCTAGCCACTTATGGTAGTGATGATCCAACCCTCAAGGGCTAACTCCATGGCTGCTCCTTGTTGGTGAAGATCTCCTCCAATGGTGCTCTAGCTTCCCTCCTTCCTCCTCTCCAAGAAGAGCCTCTAAGATCAATTTTCAATGTGTGACAAGAGACTCCCTCAAAAAGTGTATCATATTCCTTATATAGGTAGGTCAAATACACCCCATGATGAGCTGTGGTCGTGCAAGGCATATTCTCCAATGATTGGATGAAAGACGGAATAAATGAGCTGGACTTTAACTTTTTCTCGCTGGAGGAAGTTCGATCGATCGAACCTTAACTTGGATCGATCGAAAATGGGTTCGATCGACCAAACTGCATCTTGGATCGATCGAAGTGGTCTGACTCCTCCGGATAATGACAAGGCTGGGATATTTTCAAGATATTTATGGGGAAAAAGATAAAGGTGGTTGGTAGGCGTCCAACTGTGGATAAGATCAATCATTTGAATAGGACAAAATAGGGTTCGATCGATCGAACTTGGAATTTCAGCAAAGGCCAAGGTTGGATCTATCGAGAAGTACTGTGATCGATCATAGATGTTCGATCGATCGAACTCTAAGTTGGATCGATCGAACTTTTCAGCTGCACAACTTGATTCCTTTTTGCTCCTTTCTTTCTCCACTTTGCTCCCTCCTTTGGTTTATCTCAGGATTGCTTCAATTAAGCTCTTATTTGGCTGAGTTAGCTAAATTTTGGAATTAATGTCTGAAAATAGAAATAACACGTAATAAGTCTAAAACGGCAAAGTAAGATAGATAAAGGTACTAGAATGCTTAAGCTTAACGGGTTTAAATGCGCACTTTTCAGTGCTCATCACACCCCCAAACTTAAATATTACTAGTCCCTAGCAATGAACTAAGAAGTAAAGGAATGAAATAAACAACTATACAAGTATAAACTGGAAAGCAAGTAAAATTATAACACCATTTTCGTAGGGAACTCGATTGCATTTAGCATATGCAACAAGCCTTTTAAACCCCTAGGTTACCCTTAGTGGACGAGTAAAGTCTCGTGAGGGTTTCCAGAAATGGTACCCACAAACATTAAGCTCATTCTTTCAAAAGAGGCACCAATATTGCAAACAAGCATTGGGAGAAAACTACCTCAAGTATGCAATTTTTCAACCGTTTCTAAGCAATCTCCCAAAATTTCAATATCAAGCAAGCAAGTATGGTCCTCCACATATCAAGAAAATGATCATGAAAATCGAAACAAGTCTAGAATCCATGTGAGAGGTCCGGCATCAAGTGTGTTGCTATCTTAGCCAACTAGAGAAGTAATCACATCCTTACCCTCAAACTAGCACACAAATCTAGTACCGATCATCAAGATAAGAGAGTGGACCTTTTATTAAAGCTTTATTGTTCTAGGTGCGCTTATTCTTTTCACTCATTTTCTTCTTCTTTTTTCTTTTTTTTTTTATTGAGGATCAAAGATGGAAATATTGTGCAATGTGTTGATCTCTTAAGCTTTCTAGAAGATTCATGTAGCGAGCTTTAGGTCAATGACTCCCAAACCAGATGGCTTTAGGGCATTAGGTGTTAAGACACCCCAACGGACTTACAAACTCAAATCAACTAGGCTACAAATCAAGACAACAACCATCTAATCATTTCCCACTTCTCGTCTTTTGGGAGAAGTCCTCACTTTTATTGCTTTTGCAACTTCTTCTTCTTTTCTTTTTTTTTTTTTTAATCAATTATTAACCTAGAGTTTGGGCCCTCCACCTTTCGGCGCGAGAAGTTCACTACTTAATGAGGTAAGAATCCCGGCTACTAAATGAAAAGGGGTTGTTATCCACCTTTATCAAGAATGAAAGCTTTCAATGCACTACTAACCCAATTGGGATATAACCAATTCAATAATCAACAAAACATGTACCCCACAATTGAATGCTAGCGTGCGCCGGTGCTAGTGTAGAATCTTAGAATGAATCTCAAAACAATTACAGAATCAAGATAATGTGGACCACAAGTGCAAGCATGATATTAATTTTTTTTTTTTTTTTTTTTTTTTTGAAAAATTTACTCCTAAATGGCATTCAAAAGGCATACAAGGAGTATTGGACTCTCAAGTCAAGTAATTTTTAAATTTTAAGCAATATAGTCCTCAAAAGATCAAAATCATAGCTAGAAATGGACCAAGTATAGAAATATCCCTCAAATACACAAGACATACTCAAAATTTGAATTTTAAAGCAACACTGAAGCATACACCAATACCCCTAAACTTAAACTGCACATTGTCCTCAATGTGTGAAGAGAACAAAGGAAAGAGTATACCAGTGCTGTAGACATGAATGATCGGGATAGAAGTATCCAAAGTGGGTGGCATAGCCCCCCCAAACTTGGGACAAACTGTGGTCCTGAAAAGTTTGCACTCGGATAAACTCATTAGATAACAAGATAGGATAATCAGTGCACAGTGGACATGCAAGTGTAAAATGGGATAAATAGAGAATAGAGAGAGAGGTGTAAGAGTGGTCCTGAAAAATTGGGTAGCACTCTCTCACTGAAGTCACTGTGGTGTACCTGATGGAGTCAAACATACAAATATGAGATACTAAGAGACATCCATAATCAAAAAGCAATATATAGAGAATATAAAGTGCAGGTACATCAATAAAATAATAAAGCCGACAGACCGGCCGTAAAGTATAATACAGTAACAGTAACAGTATAATACAGATCCAGAATAAAAGAAATGAAAGCATAGAACAACTGGAAGTGGAGTCTCAGGAGGATCTGCGTGATGAGGTGTCCGAAGGGCAGGACCTTGGACCGCTTAGGGTCCTCCCTGGAAATGAAAGAATCATACAGCAACCTCATCACGCTCCAGATGAGGACTGGGATAGATACCCAGCAGCCCGTGTAAAAAGCGTAAAGAGCTGTCAAGTAGTCATGACGCCTCTGGATCTTGTGGCCCGCCATGTAAATGTTCTGGAAGATAACTGTGTCGATGAACCAGAGGTCGTCAGGCAAGAAGGTCCTGGTGGTGAATGTCTGACCACCGGCATGATGGCCTGTCAAGGAGACAGCCATGTCAGAAAATGAAGGCCTATGCAGCCTCGGGTATGTTTCTGCAAGCTCAGGTGGACACTGGTGTGGGCACCGGCAAGCACGGGCCAAAGTGTCAACTGTGATGACAATCTCGTGGCCGTCCACTGTAGTGATCATCTCCGCGGTAGATCGTGGCGAGGGCCAGAGATGCTGAAAGAATAGCCGCACCAGTCGCGGGTATACAAGGCCGGTGACTGGGGCAAGGATGGCTGAGAGGCCCCGCTGCATGATATCCTGATAGCCAGACCGGGTCAGGATAGACTCGAAGAAGTACTCAGTATCGAAGTACGACTCCTGAGCCACGGTCATGGCTGCATATCTCGGCAGCAACTGGTCACGGCGCTGAGCCGGTAGAGGTGGCTGCGATGATGGCATGGCGGCTACATCTGCCTGATGGCGCGCAAGAGAAGGTGATGGTGTGAAGGCTGGAGGAGCCTGGGATGTAAATGGCACGTGGTCAGCTCCCTCATCAGCCTCGTGGGATGGGGACTGAGGGGGAGTAGCCTGTGCGGGCTCCTCCTGAGCATGAGATGGCTCTGCAACCATCTCTATCCTAGGCCGTATATGTCTGCGGGGTCGCTGTGGCCCCGAAGATCGCCTGGCTACTGTCTTGAACCGTAGAGGCATGATCTGTAAAAAGACAAGAAAATTTCAATATGTAAGTCAGTGCCAGATATATAAGAATTTAAATGCATAATAGAAACATATATGTCAAATAAGATAGACAAAATATGGATGACATGAATCTATGATAATGATGAAATGTGAGTCATGCTAAGCAATGTAGGTATGAAATGCATCCAATGTGGAATATCACAGGCATTGTGCATATAAAGATAGCATGAAGATGACACAAGATGAATGGAGTGTGTATGTGTGATCTTTGAAAGCTCGATCGATCGAACTTTAAGTTCAATCGATCACCGAAAATTTTCGATCGAAGCATGAAAGTGCACAAGATTGGATCGATCGAAGGTAGTGAAATGAAGTTCACTACTTCGATCGATCCAAACACAAGTTCGATCGATCGAACTGTGCGAATGCCGAATTTGAAAAGTCGCAGATCTATGAGATCTAGAGTACGGGGCCCACACAAACGCGTTTGTGGGCCCATCTACACACCATTCATACAATTAACAACACCCAAACACTCCCCAACTTCAAATCAAATCAAAAACCTCCAATTTTGGTTTGGCCGAATGCATGTGTGTATGTATAGCATGTAATCATGAAATTGAAGCTTCAACAATGAATGATTCATACATATTGAACAGGATTTAACATAAACAATCAATAACATGCATCAATTTAAGCTTGGAATCAAGAAAATTGCATTCAGTTTACCTCTAAACCAAGAGAGATGAGATGAGAGAGAAGGGGCAAAGCCGCGATGAAAATGGAGCTTATCCTTGGCGGAATTGGCTCGCCGGAGATGGGGAAGATAATTGGGATGGAGGTTGGCCGGATTGAGCTTGAGATTGAGAGAAAGGGAGACTTAGGGTTAGGGTTTGTTTCGAGGTTGGATCGATCCAAGTGTATCGATCCAACTCGGTTTTATTTTAAAAACACGATATGCAGAGTTCGATCGATTGAACCTAGGTCTCCACTCTAAAAATTTTTTTTTTTTTTAATTTGAATTTTGAATTTTGAAAAATCAAAGGAAATTAAATTAATGAGATGCAAATTTCGATCGATTGAAGAAAGATTTCGATCGATCGAAGAGGATAAAGAATGTACAAGTTTAAGGGCTCAAGAGTTGACACGTGTTGGAACCTTGGATCGATCGAACTTGGAATTCGATCGATCGAACATGAAAAATTTTGAAAAGTCCCGAGAGCATACATTTTTGAAAAATGGATGAGGCCTGAAAATTTTTCTAAGTGTTGGGACTCATGATCGATCGAACCACATGTTAGATCGATCGAAAGATAGTTCGATCAATCGAAATGGTTTACGATCGATAGAACTTTCAAAAATTTGGAGATCCCGAGAGCATGCATTTTGGAATTTGGATGCAGGTCCAAATTTTTCTAAGTGTTGGGTGTAAAATGAGAGCTGGATCGATCGAACCAAAACTTGGATCGATTGAAATTATGCCTAAATGCTCAAAATGACTTGAATGCTCATGCAATCCCTTACTCAGTTCCTTCCAATGTATATGAACCACAAAAACAGTATCTAGACTTCGCAAGAATCAAAATGCAAGATAGAAATGAGGGAGGAATAGGGTTTTGACATCCTACGAATTTCGGTGCTAGTCTTTAACGTCTCTAGCAAGACCTAGGGTTCTTTTAACCCGGATCAAAGATCTTGCAATGCATCCCCTCCTTTTTGGGATAAGAGGTGTTTCGAGTCACTCCTAACAAATGGTTCTTGGAAGAACTTGTTGGGGTAAACTCAAAAGACGTCTTGAGTTCCTTGTCAAAACTTTCCTTGGGCTTCCACGCCCTTTCACAACAAGAGTTCGAAATCACTTTTCTTACATGCAATGCTAAAGATGAAGATGAAGGCTTTGAAACATTGTTCATACACAAAAGCTCATTCCTTTCACAAGCAAGATCATGATATTCCTCTACCACATTAACCTCTTCCTCATATTTGTCAAATGGATTGGGTGTGGGGTTAAAGATGTTCAACTTCACTCTCATGTGCCCAAAAGAAATCTTCATTATCCCCGTCCTACAATTTATGTTGGCATTTGAGGTTGCCAAGAAAGGACGGCCAAGGATAACCGGAATTTGGTTCTTTGGATTGGGCACCGGTTCCGTGTCAATGACGACAAAGTCAACCGGGAAGAAGAGCTTATCAATCTTAATCAACACATCCTCAATTATCCCCCTAGGCTTCTTAATGGATCGGTCGGCAAGTTGTAAAACCACCGACGTCGGTTTCAATTCACTTAGGCCCAATTTGACATAAACCGAATAGGGAAGAAGGTTAACACTAGCCCCTAAGTCAAGAAGTGTCCGGTTGATGACATGTTCACCAATGATACAAGATGTTGTAGGTGCACCGGGGTCCTTAAACTTTGGCAAAGTGTTGTGTTATAGAATGGAACTCACTTGTTCGGTTAAGACCACTTTCTTTGATGTTTGGCTCATGTTCTTCCGCTTTTGGGTGCATAAGTCCTTCAAGAATTTGGCATAAGCCAGAATTTGCTTAATTGCATCCAAAAGTGGAAGATTGACTTTGACTTGCCTAAACATATCCATTATCTCATTATTCTTGGTCTTTTGCCTTTCTTTTGAAATGGACCCTTTCAAGGCGTCCGGAAATGGAGCTTTTTCAAAAACTCTTTTAGCATTTTCTTTTAAAGAATTCTCAGTGTTGGACTTGTTCAATTCATTGGATTTCAAATCACTTTTCAAAGAAGAATCATGAATAACATTTTTCAAAGAACTTTTCTCAAACACATTTTTCAACACTGTTTTCAATGAATCTCTTTGGAAATCATCTTTCAACTCACAATTTGAAGGCTTCTCATTCTCAAGATCATGCACATGCAATGAAGGAGGAATAGTGTGTGGAACGGGACGGGTGACAACTTGAGGTTGTACCGGTTCACTCTCTTCATTAGGCATTCTAACTTGATTGTCTACTACCCTACCACTTCTCAAGATTGTTACCGCATTGACATGCTCAACATTATGCCCTTCCAATGAGGATTTGGTTTCTACAACACATTGTTGTTTGATTGGGGCATTCATGTGCATCTTTCCCTTCTCTCTAGCATTAAGTGTTTCAGCTATTTGCCCTACTTGAGTTTCTAGCTTGGCAATTGATTGAGAATGAGAATGCAACAATTGAGTATTTGCTTCTAGAGTGCACAAAGCATTTAAAACCTTTTCCTCAAAAGCGGAACCTCTAGAATTTCCTTGAGAATGTGATTGGTTAGGAAAATGAGAACTAGCAAATTGATTTCCTTGTGAGTTATATGGTCTTGAACCTTAGGATCCTTGGTTTTGAAGTGAAGGTGGAATGTATTTCCCTTGAAAACCGCCTTGGGAAGAGTTTGAGCCCTCCCCTTGGTTTTTCTAAGAAAAATTAGGATGATTCCTCCAACCGGGATTGTAATGGTTACCATAAGGATTGTTCCCTTGGTTCATAAATGTTGCATTAACTTGCTCAATGGGTTCATTTTGAATTTGTCCATGAGGACAATTAGAAGTAGAATGAAAAACACTAGAACAAGTCATACATGATTCATTTTGAGCTCTAGGAGAATGGTTAGGAAAGGAAGACACTTGATTCGCCAAGTTTTGATTGATCAATTGATCAAAATTTTGAGATAAAGACTTCATCTCGGTGGTTATATCATTTGAGTGGTCAACTTGATGCAAGCCAACACTCTTCCTACCTTGAGAATTTCTACCATTCCTAGATGACAATGTTCTATGCAAAGAGTTTTCACTCATGCTCTCATAAAGACGCCACACGTCTTCCTCTTGCCGGTCTATATAAGAACCTCCCATTGAAGCATCAACCATGCCTTTATAATTGTCCGATAAGCTTTCAAAGAAGAATTGGACCAATTGCCATTTAGGCATGTCATGGTGAGGACACTTCCTAAGCAATTCATTGAAGCGTTCCCATGCCTCGTGGAAAGTTTCTCCCTCTCCATGTGTGAATTCTCTAATGGCGGTTCTCATAGCATTGGTCTTAGAAACCGGATAGTACTTTTTCAAAAATTCTTATTGCATTTCTGCCCAAGAAGTTATAGAAAAAGGCCTAAAGTTGTTAAACCAATACTTCGCCTTATCTTTAAGGGTGAATGGAAAAAGTTTCAGCCTTAAAACTTCTTTCGGCATGTCCATGTATCGAACGGGAGAACAAACTTCAAGAAACTCATCCAAATGCTTGTAAGGTTCTTCACTAGGAAGTCCATGAAAGTTAGGTAGCATTTGGATAGTTTGTGCTTTAATCTCATAATAGTGTGCTCTAAATGGTGGCAATTGAATGCATGTGGGTGCATTATACTCATTAGGCACATAGTGATCTCTCAATGCGAGTGGTGGATTAGCAACTTGAGGTGCAACATGGACACCTTGGTTATATTGAGCTTGATTAATGATGGGGGGTTGTGGTGCATACATTGGCCTTGAAATTCCCATTAGAATTTGGCCTTGTTGTTGAGGAGGTTGATGAATGTATGGCCTAGGCATGCCTAATGGAACTTGCATATTATTATTTTGCACATTAGGATGAAGGATGCCTTGTTGGTCTATGTGACCAAGGTCTTCAACATGATCATCATTGAGAGCGTCCATTAGAAGATTGGTTCTATGTGAACTTCCTCTTCCCCTTGGATTCCTAATAGTGGATTCTAAATGCAAATCAAGAGGGACAATAGTAGGTCTCAATGAACGACGACCATGCATGCACAATGCAACACAAATAAGCAACTTTCTCAACAATGCAATTAAACTTCACAACCACAATTTTCAAATGCAATGTATATCAAATAAATGCCTCCACGTGGGCCCCCGATTTATCTAATGATGCTATGCAATGCCTCCATGTGGGCCCCCAATTTAACTAAGGAGATTGAGTAAGAAGGTCTCACAATAGTCCTTTAGCACTTCAACTCCAAAATTAAAAGCTTAGCTTAGCAATTTTACTTAACAATTTTTTATTTTAAGCATTTTTCCTTTGCTTTGCTTTGCTCCTTAGCTTGGAATTACTTTGCTAGCTCCTTGTTCAATGCACCTAGTCAATGGAGAACAAATTCAATAAGCAATCAAAAACAGAAAATAAAAAGTAAGTAAAGACACGATCAAAAGAGTACTAATCCTAATTGAATTTCACAATTCGACGTTGCCAATTTAAAGTCCCCGGCAACGGCGCCAAAAACTGACCGGTCCTTTACAAGGGTCGAGATACCAAGTCAAGCTTGAAGAGTTGTGAATTTAGGAGGTGGCCAAGTTTTACATTTATAGAAAGCCACTACTACCTTTCTCTATATAAAATATAGATAGGGCAAGTAGGGATCGTCCCAAGGGATTTGATGGTGTATCGAATTGTGAAACTATGGTAATTAGGGTTAGTAGGTCGAGTGATCACACAATTGATTGGTTGGTTGATTAAGCTAAATTGAATTCAACTAAATAAAATAATATGAAGTAAACAAGAGAGAGAGAGGTCTTGGGGTGTAGAGATCACCACCAAGCAATACTTTTCTATACTACTAACAAGTGATCAATTGAGGGTAATGGATGTGTTGCAATATGATAAGGGTGTGTGTGCATTAGGTTGATTCAATTGGTAAGGATGACAAATCAAGCAAGTATTGTCTAAACATCATGTGAAGAGCATAATATATCTAAACAATAGAGCATATATTGTCTAGACAACATGGGGATAGCACAATAGATCAAAACAAGTCATTAATCCTTCATTAAGCTCACAATCCACATACAACACAATATTAGAGGAATATGCCATTTGGACTCACAAGCATGGAACATCAAACATCAAGAGTAGATTGTCCTCCCATCTAACATTACACTACCATTGCACTAAATCTACACTACTAGCATGAAAATAAAGCTATCTAGACTAGGGGAGAGGCACAAACCATCAAGAATAGGCATAAACCATCAAATGAACCAAAATAGCATTCATTAAGCATATCATCTTGATAATCTCTAGATCTATAGCATCAATACACATAGACATGCATCAAAAACACTAAATCTAGGGATAAGCACATGAATATCCTACTCTAGCGTACATAGACATATGGATAGAATAGAATAGTCAATTGGAAGCATTAAACCATACAAACCATGAAATAATCAAGATTTATATATACATGAATATCAAGATGTATCATACAACACTAATCCCTCAATAATACACAAGATTAGAGTATAGAAAGCATGCTTGGGGCTAACTCTAGCCCCAAGAGGATGTCTAGCCACTCATGGTAGTGATGATCCAACCCTCAAGGGCTAACTCCATGGCTGCTCCTTGTTGGTGAAGATCTCCTCCAATGGTGCTCTAGCTTCCCTCCTTCCTCCTCTCCAAGAAGAGCCTCTAAGATCAATTTTCAATGTGTGACAAGAGACTCCCTCAAAAAGTGTATCATATTCCTTATATAGGTAGGTCAAATACACCCCATGATGACCTGTGGTCGTGCAAGGCATATTCTCCAATGATTGGATGAAGGACGGAATAAATGAACTGGACTTTAACTTTTTCTCGCTGGAGGTAGTTCGATCGATCGAACCTTAACTTGGATCGATCGAAAATGGGTTCGATCGATCGAACTGCATCTTGGATCGATCGAAGTGGTCTGACTCCTCTGGATAATGACAAGGCTGTGATATTTTCAAGATATTTATGGGGAAAAAGACAAAAGTGGTTGGTAGGCGTACAGCTGTGGATAAGATCAATCATTTGAATAGGATAAAATAGGGTTTGATCGATCGAAGGTGATGTTTGATCGATCGAACTTGGAATTTCAGCAAAGGCCAAGGTTGGATCTATCGAGAAGTATTGTGATCGATCATAGATGGTCGATCGATCGAACTCTAAGTTGGATCGATCGAACTTTTCAGCTGCACAACTTGATTCCTTTTTGCTCCTTTCTTTCTCCACTTTGCTCCCTCCTTTGGTTTATCTCAGGATTGCTTCAATTAAGCTCTTATTTGGCTGAGTTAGCTAAATTTTGGGATTAGTGCCTGAAAATATAAATAACACGTAATAAGTCTAAAACGGCAAAGTAAGATAGATAAAGGTACTAGAATGCTTAAGCTTAACGGGTTTAAATGCACACTTTTCAGTGCTCATCAATATCATGGTCATTACATATATTCCCACAAAAGCTTAATTAGGCCCATGAAACCACAAAATTAGATTTTAATTAATTCTCTTAATTAAAGTCTCTAAATTTTCAAACTCAACCAAATGCTCTCAAATTAAAGTATGTTAACAAACATGCCAAAACTTAATTTAGAAGTATAATACAACTCAATTTCATGCAAGGTACGGTCATGAACTTTAATCTTTCACAAAAGATAAATATTAATTAAAAAGAGCAATTCTTATTTAATTAATCAAATTTAATATATGTTAACCAACATGTTAAAAAAAGATTTTCTACCATGCCACAATTCAAATCAAAGTTATATATCATCATGAATTTTAAATCTTATACAAAGAATTAAAAATTACTAACTTTCTAGATTTGATACAAGGCACATATATAAGTTGTATAATCATGCTAAATACTCAATACAACACACACAAAAGCCTAAAATATTCCCTACCTCCATTTGAGATGAAATCTCAAATCCCCACCAAAATAAATCGGCTCCGAATCCGACGAAACTCCTAGGTTTTGTCAGGGACAACACCACGAACATGAATCCCAAGGAAGCCCCATCAAAAACACAACTTGACTTCAAACCCGAACTCAAGAAATGGCCAAAACGAGATTCCAATATGTTGGAATCGAAGGCCTCGCCGAGGGGAGCAATAAACACTAAGGCATTAAGGTATTTCATTGAAGGGAAGAAGCTCAAAAGAAGAGAGAAAAGATGGCAGCAATGGCTGCCTCTAGATCCGGCCAAGAGAGAGGAGAGAGAGAGTAAAAATCTGATTTTTCACTTAAAGGCCCCCTATTTATAGAAAAACTCAAAAAGTGTCCCGAACGGGCCCTGCCGAATCCGGAAAAGTGAAATCTGAGCAGACGAGCTGAAACGGCAAAAATCTATAAACAAAAAAGATTTCAAATGAGAAAATATGAACAACGGAAGAAACGGCGTTGAAAACTGAGTTCCGAGCAGAGAGTTATGCCCAAAACAAGTTTGGCACAAACTAGGGCCAGAGACCCTGAAACTGGAAAACATCGTCCAGAAGGAAATTCTAAGAGTCCATGACTCGATGAAATGTGAAAATGAATCCCATACGAGGATCCAAGTTTAAAACAAGGCATTGAGCAATAACTTTTATTAATTACACAATGACCCCTCCAAAAAGTGAAAACTGCGAAACTACCCCAGAATGAAAATATCTTCCAAAAGATATTTTCTTAGATACCCCTAAAATAAAATATCTTCAAAAGATATTTATGAAAAACACCCCAAGAAAAGAAAAAGTTTCCAAAGAACTTTGCATTTATGCCCCTATGGACACAGGAAGCAACCAGAGTACATTCTCACAAAAGTAAAGATACGTATCTCATAGAAATCATTGGGAATGAAGATACATGAAGTCAGAAACCAACTCCGAACACAAGAAGTGTGGTTACGCAAACAGAGTGACAAATTAGGAAAAGACGGAATAGGGAATAAGACAAAAAGTGAATAGTGTCGAAAAACGAAAAATGTGGGAATGACTCGGTCCTCAAAAGAAGTTGTCAATCCACAGAAAATAGTCTCAAAAATCATTCTAGAGCACTCGAGATGACACTAATCGACAAGAAACCAAACTCAGAAGGGAAAAAGACAACGGAAAAAATTTATCCGAAAAATTCGGGTCATTACAAGTTGGTTAATCACCAACTTAGAGTCTCCATATATTTCGAGATCCATGATCTTCATCTCATTTGCCATTTGATGGCCGATGATCAGGGCTTGATATTCAGCTACATTATTTGAGCAGTTTTCAGTGAGTGTAAAAGAGTATGGAATAACTTGTCTTTTTGGAGAGACAAACACTACTCCTGCTCCGGCTCCGTCTGCTCGTGCTGCCCCCATCGAAAAACATCATCCATGGAGGAAGGAGGTCCACAAGGAAGACTTCTTCATCAGGAAAATCTTCAGAAATTTCCCAATCGGCTGGAATAGGATGGTCAGCTAAGAAATCTGCCAGGACTTGTCCTTTCACTGCTTTTCGTGGCACATAAACAATTTCAAATTGTTGAACAAAATTGACCACCTTGCCAAGCGTCCGAAAAGGACCGATTAGACATGACATATTTAAGAGGATCAGTCCTTGCAAAAAGATGTATCGTATGAGCCAAGAAATAATGCCTCAATTTCTTAGAGGTGAAGACAAGTGCGAGGCATGTTTTTTCAATTGAAGGATAATTTCGCTTCGTCAGGGTGAGTCTGCGACTTAAGTAATACAATGTCTTTTCTTTATGTTCTTCATTATTCTGAGTAAGTAAGGCACCCAACGATTCTTCTTGCGCAGTAATGTAAAGTATGAGCGGCTTTCCAGGTACAGGTGCTCCCAATACCGGAGAATTGAGAAGGTACTTTTTGATACTATCAAAAGCATTTTGACAAGATTTGTCCTAGATGAATGGGGCGTCTTTCTTCATAAGTCGGTTAGAAGGCTGACAACAGCTAGCTAAATTTGAGATGAACCTACGAATGAACGCAAGTTGACTTTGTAAACTTCGAAACTCGTGTAAATTCTTTGGTGGCGGCATCTTTTGAATGGCCTCCACTTTATTAGGATCAATCTCAATACCACGATGACGTACAACGTATCCTAGGAATTTCCCTGAAGTCACACCAAATGCACATTTAAGAGGATTCATCTTGAGTTGAAATTTTCGAAGGTGATTAAAAACTGTACGTAGATCCTATAAATGATCCCTTCATTCTTTCGTCTTAACCACCAAGTCATCAATATAACATTCAACAATCTTATGGAGTATGTCATCGAAGATCCTTTGCATGGTGCGCTGGTATGTTGCTCCCGTATTTTTGAGTCCGAAAGGCATAACTTTGTAGCAATATATGCCTTTAGGAGTGCGAAAGGCAGTTAGTTCCTCATCTTTCGGAGTCATTCTTATTTCATTGTACCCAGAGTAATAATCCATGAATGAGAGAGCTTCATGCCCTATGGTTGCATCTACACTGAGTTCGGGGATGGGAAGAGGAAAATCATCTTTTAGGTATGCCTCATTCAAATCACGAAAGTCCACACAAATTCGAATCTGTCCATTTTTCTTCTTCACTGGAACAATGCTCGAAATTCATATTGGATATTTGACCTCACGAATAAATCCTACTTCAATCAATTTGTTGAGTTCTTCCTCTATCTCGGAACTAGCTCTGGACGGAAGAAACATTGAGACTACTTTATCGGACATGTCCCATGTTTGATAACAAGATTGTGCACTGCAATTTTAGGATCAAGATCGGGCATCTCTTTGTATGTCCAAGCGAAGACATCCTTGTACTCAGACAACAATTGAAAGTAATCATTTTCTTCTGAAGGGCTTAAGAATGCACTAATGAAAACTGGCCTGGGTTGATCATCAGTCCCTAAGTTGATTTCTTTGAGTTGATCAACGGTAGCCTGCCCCCCGTCTTCTAGTATTGGTGGAGCTTTCTCGATGTCATCTGGTTATTCAGAGTCAGGTTCCTCTTCAACAGTGATGTGGTATGAAGTAACATAAGATGATTCGCCAATGTCTTCTGTTTTATCCACTTCTTTTGCTTGATTAGTGAATATAACGGTTCGCCTTCAAGCTTTTAATGTAACATCATTGGTGACATCTACCTCTGTCTTACGTTTCATTCACGAGGGCACTAGGCTCCGAACTTCACTATTGTTCACCATGTCGATGTTAGTTTTCTCTGACTTTCCACTCTTGCTGCTTCTTAGTGGTGCATCATTAATAGTACCAATCCGATTAAATACTGACTTTCCAGATTGAGGTTGTGAAGATTTTCTTCCTTGGTCATGAAAGCTCATTCTGTCAAAAACAGAGGTACGAGGCAAACTATTGACATGAGAACTTGAGACATTTGACTTTTGGCTTGATAACCTGTTGAATACAGATGCTCAATCACATGGAGCTCCTATACGGTCGAAGACTAATTTTTGATGCATAGTCTGTTGGTCTTATTCATCTTTGACTTCTTCAAACCCAATGTAAAAAGTGTTTGACTTCTTATCCTTTTTTGTGATGTGAATTCGAAGTGGCTCAGAAAGTACGAAATCGATACCAGACTTGGGTGGAATGATTTTATGCCCTTGATCTTTCAACTTCTTCTGTGTCTCATTGAGGCCATGCATTTTCTCACCGGTGACCTCTGAATTTAGTTTTCCAAGGTTTGCAGGATTTGTAAAATCATACCCCGACTTAGCCATGAGTTAGTATGTTTTACGATCGAATCCTTCATCAGTCCTTTATTTTGGAAGTGATCCATGATTGACCAGAGATTGAGAAGGCCGCATGAACCCTTTTAATGGAGGCTTGGAAGGCGAAGACTTTTGAATCTTGGTGAGAGGAAGAGTTAACTCTCCTTTCAGCTTTTGCACATCTTCTTTTTCTTTGGTTTGTGACATCTTCAATTTAAATTCCTGCTTTCAATTATCTCAATGACAGGTAACTGCCCTTCTTGTCATTGAGATTTTGGAACATACTTTAAAATATTTGTCCGATGTGCTTTTATCGAGACCCCTCTCGTTTTAGCTACCTTTACAATGTCTGTCACTGAAACATCTAATGGATCACTTAACGCTTCTTTTGTTTTTGTAGATTGAACCTCTTGAACCTCTTGTGTAGATGGATGGCTTAGGATGGGCACTTCCGAAGGTGTATCATGATCGATATAGAACTTGGCATTAGCAAAATGAGATTCTGCTTCTATAAATGGTTTATGGTCCGCCACAACCGTTTGTACGCCATTCTTGTAGAATTTGAAGCACTGATGAAGAGTCAGAATAACACCATTACTATGTATCCAAGGCCTTCCCAACAACAAATTGTAGGACGTCTTTGCATCAATAACGTGGAATAAGGTTTCAGCTTGGAGCTCACCAATAATTAGTTTTGCCCGAATCACGCCAATAGCTCTTTGTCCTCCTTGGTTATAACCTTGAATAATCAAACGGCTACGAGATAACTCGTCGACTGTGATGCCGAGATTTTTCATCTTAAATTTTGGTATGAGATTCACCGCTGATCCACATCCACCATCAACAAGAATTCAAGTAACTCTTTGTTCTTTTATGTAACCGAAGACGAAAAGAGGACAATTATGCGGCTTCGAACCCAACTGAAGATCTTCGTCAGTGAAAATAATTGGTGCATAACATGAATCCAGCGTACCTTCGACTACTTCATCATCATTGGACTTTTCAATGATGGTTGCATCCTTTGCATGATTTTCCACAGTCTGGGCTTCATCTTGATCCTTGTTATTCTTACCATCAAGGCTCGTTTTAGTTGAAACCATGTAAGCTGTCACAACTTTGTCATCTAGATATCCTTCTGGAAAGAACTCTTGCAAAGTAATGGGCTTCTAGATCCTTTTACTTATAGAGGCATGTTTAGTTGACTGTGTCTTCTTGACCCATTTTCTGTTATGGACAGACTGCTTATAGTGATATAGAGGTTTCTTCTTCCTTTACCCCCTGTCAGAATAACTAGTCTGAAAAATGTCAGCTCATTGCTTCCGTGGTTTCTTTCTTGTTACCAGAGTCCATCCTTCTTCATCATCCTAAGGAAAGACCCTTCCAAAGGTTGAAACATCAAGTGCACTCCCTTTGCCAAGAGAGATGAGGATTGGTTCTAATGAGCCAAACTGGATGGTTGTGCAATATACCTCAGAAGTTGAAGGTTGAGAACGAGCACTCCCCACAATAGAGGTTGTCACAGTAGCAGTAGTATGATTTGGAGTTACAACTCCGTTCGTGTCCAACAAGATTTTTCCTTGTTTTGCCAGATTCATCACCACCTCCTTGAAGATAAAACACTTCTCAATTGGATAACTGACAATACGATGGTATTTGCAGTATTTTGGATCGTTGACACGTCCCATCTCTTAAGGGCGTTTGCATTCAGGAAGTTCTATAACTTTACTTTCGAGTAAACACTCCAAGATGCCAGGGATATCGGAATCGGGGAAGGGGTATTCCTTCTTCTCTAACTCCTTTAGCGTAGGACGCTATCTTTCCCTCTCTTGAAACTGGCGAGGCTTTTTATCATCTTTAATAAATATCTTGATTGGGGTGGTTAAGATAGCCATAGAATCTTTAGCAGCGGTCTTTGACGACTTATCGCCCTTCTTCCAGTCTTTCTTATCCTTGCGTGGTTCTATGGCTACGAGACTTTTGCCTTCATGGAATTTTATACCGATCTCCATGTTATGGGCACGCATAGCCAATTCTTCAAATGTACGAGGTTTTATACCTTACAAAATGTAAGGAAGGCCCTAATGCATTCCCTGCATACACAATTCCACAGTAGAGATTTCTGACAATCGGTCCTTGCAGTCAAGACTGAGTGCTCTCCACCGATTAATGTAGTCAATTATAGGCTCATCCTTCCATTGCTTCGTGTTAGTCAACTCTATCATACTAACAGTACGACGAGTGCTATAGAACCTATTCAAGAATTCTCGTTCCATTTGGTCCCAACTATCAATTGATTTTGACTTTAGGTCGGTGTACCACTCGAACGTGTTTCCTTTAAGGGAGCAGACAAACTGTTTAACTAATAAGTCCCCCTCTGTTCCGGCATTGTTGCAAGTCTCGACAAAATGGGCAATGTGTTGCTTAGGGTTACCTTTTCCGTCAAATTGTTGAATCTTCGGAGGTTGGTATCCTACATGCATCCTAATACTGTCGATTCTCCTTGTATAGGACTTTGAGTACCGTGTGCGGTAGAATTAGGATTCTCCGTCAGCATTATTGTGGAAGATGTAGGATTCCCAGATGGTGGTGGTGAGAAAGTTGCACGATTTCCAGTTGGCGGTGCTGTGGAAGATATAGGATGCCCAGATTGTACTGGTGATTCATCGAAGGTCTGAACTTCTAATTTGTTCATCAGCATAGCGATTTGTAAGTCCTTCTCTTCAACAATCTTTGTGAGGTTCTCAATGGCACGAGACATAGTTGCTAGTTGTTCCTCCACCGTGGCAGCTCCAGTCATCATAGCAGCAACCACATCTGAGTATGATAAGCCTTGAGAGTCAACATTTCTTGAAGTGATTGAATGCTCCAAAGTCTGACGTGGTGACTCTGGGGGTGAACCGACACTAGAGCCAGCATCATGGATGAAATGAGGTGAATTTGGTGGCGGAATCTCCTCTGGAACAACGTCGAGGTTCTTGACATGTTGGGTTTTCACGTTTGCCGGCTTTGCAGGAGTGGTTTTCACCAAGTCTTGTTGATGTTTAGATGACGTGATTGCCTGGGACTTGCTACGTGTCACAGGGCCCGCCAAGGTACTTCCATCACTTGATTTGGCCTTCGTGCCACTTTTCATGGTGGCTTTGGCGTCAACCTTTGCAGTAGCGATGTTCTTTTGGGCTTTTTTGTCTGTCGGAGTCTTAGGGGGAGCCATAGAATCTGACAGAGACGAACTTGATGGTAGGAGAAAGAGATGAGAGGCAAAGGAGGTCCCACTGAGCGTGCCCGAAATTTGTACACACAAATTTTGTTCTCCGCAAATAAAGACAAAATATAGGCAAAATAATAATTTATTAAATCAGAAATATTTGGAGTACAATCCTTTGTGATAACTTTTACAAATAGAATGGTCCTCTGATTCGATCTCCTTTTTGTTGTTGGTTGGATCCAAGGGATGTATAAGCTTGTTCTTGAATCACAGTGGAATTTGATAAAGAACGGCACATCTTTGGATGTGCTTGATGTTCTTCGCTTTTGGGTTTGGATTCTAAATTTGTGTCTCTGACTTCTGAGTCTCTGGATTTCTGAGTCTCTGGACTTCTGGACTTCTGACTCTCTGGATTTTTGGACTCTGAATTTATGTCCCCCTTCCTTCTTCCTCCAGGCCTCTATTTATAAGCTTCTTGGATCTATAGGATGTTATTTAGGATGATGTCGGGCCGGTTATATTATAAAAATTATCATTATAATATATTATAATTATTATAATATTATAATAATTATCCTTAAAATAACCAACAGGCCTGTGGCCTAGCGGTACAAGACTCCTACTTCCCAAAGAGAGGTCAGGAGTTCGAATCTCAGTAGAGGCAGTATGTGTGAGTTCCAACTAGGAAAAAAAAATATTCTTAAAAATAATTATTCCAAATATATTTTATTAGGAATAATTACCTTTATATTTAACCATCTAGGCTAGGCTAATTAAATAATTTAAGTGGACCAAACTTTGACCCATTAAATAACTTAATTAAACATTAGGCCCATAATTAACGGGTCTATTTATGAAAATCGAAACCCACTAAAATTTTAGTGTCTACAATAGCCTTTTAATTATTTGTTTGGCTTTTAGCTTTGGCTCTTCTTTTCATTTCAGAGCAGGAATCTTGAATTTTTAGTTGCTTGATGACTGCTTTCTTGAGGAGCAGAGTCCGAGCCTTCCTCCAGGCAATATGCCGGTTTCTCACTTTATCCAATAGGAGAATGGTAATGTACATTTTCTATAATATGTCGGTTTCTCACTTTAGCCAAGTGATTTTTATTTTATTTTTTTCTTTAGGAAGACAAAAACTGATTGATTTTCATAATGAATTGCTAGTACGGTATACGAAGAAGGAGCTATGACAAAATTAACCTCTATTTTATGCCTTTAATAAACCGTCCACTATTGTCATTTTACTCTATTGATAACCAAAGATAATTGAAAGAATAGTAATCTCCTAAAGTAGGGCAAAGAATTGTCAATTAACCAACAGACAATTCCTAAGTCTTCATCAGTGATGATCTACAACATACTCACTAGTCACCGCTGATATGGATTAATAATAAATTGACATGTGATCTTTAATTACCAAATCAAAAATAGTGGGTAGTTATTCACTTACTAACTCAGACGTAGTAATTTGATTACCATCTAAGATTTGGTAATTAAAATAAGACGTGTCTATTTATTATTAATTCACATTAGTGGTGAGTATATTGTAGATCATCACTAGTAAGGACCTAAGTATTGTCCCCGATAAATTAGCCGTTAGATCATCCCCTAAGGCTCCCCAGGTAGCAGTTGAATAGGATTCTCTATGTATAAATGACGCATGCTTGCATTAACAAAACATCCTGAGATTCCTCTTAAATGGGGGTGAGCTTTGATATAATGTAAAACTGGCTCCATTGTGATCTGGAGGTCGATCATGGGATCAAATCACATAAACAATCTCTCCCCATGCGGCGTTAAGGCTCCATCATGATAATAAATTAGTTAACTTTTAAAAAATAAATTTAAAAGACATTTGGGTCATGCCTTAACATTAGGACGTGATAATAAATTGGTTATGTGGCGACCTTGTGGGTAGATGTGCCATCGGCAGATACAAGTTAAGAGGCACTGGCAAGCTATCACAGCTACTGGTTTCACATTCCCATATCGCCTGAGTGAGGGAAAGATGAAGTCTTTATATGTGGTGGTGTTATCTTCAATTGGTATGAGGCATTTTGATGTAAAATTTAAGAGCAAAACTGTGCGGACTCGGATCCAAAACGATAATATATCATATCATGCAGTGAAATTGGATCCCCCTAACATTAGGGCATGATTTAAATAATTTATTTTCTTTCCTTTCTTTTATCCTTTCTGAACAAGAATGCTATATTTTCTTTTCTTTTGCTTCATAATTTATATAAACATGAGTAATTATTGCTATCTTTTTTTTCTCTCCCATACATGATATTATCATTTATTTTCTTTTCTCCCTTTTCTATTCAAATGAAGCCTTAGTTATGTCATATTCTTTTTTGATATTTTTTATATCCAGGTCATGACATGTTAGTCCAACATAACATTGTTTCAGAATCCTAATTGGTATGAGAATATGATACTTGTTAATCTGTCCAGGTTCTCCACAAAATTTTCTCTCTTATAAATTGACTTGAATGTTCAACTCTCACAATAATATTGTCACAGCTGACATCATAATCACAACAGGAATCAGATCACGAGAATGTTGATTTATTATTTATTTTATTACTGTCATTTTGACCTCAAATTAACCCGTGAAGTTTGAGAACAAAAATGTCTGACTTTTCGAGCTATATATATGTAGAGTGCATGCATACTTGTTTTACGTGTACCCACAAATTGAAAAACAAATAATTCCGAGTTCCTTTTTTTATGAACTACCAGCACAATTCAGCTAATACATCTCAGACTCTAAAGATATATAGAGTTGTATTTGCCAATTAAAAAATGTCAGTTTCACTTGAAGCTCTGGCAATGGCAGGTGCTAACTATGTCGAATGGGGTATGGACATTGAAGAATGGGAGCGTCGAGAGACGCCACCCCATTTATTAGCTGAAGAAGAAGAAGAAGTCCATTTGGAGAGAGTCAACAACAATGCGTTTCTGAACACTCCTTTCGTTCCGGATTTCACAAACCAGTTGAGAAATGATGATGATGATGAATATATTGGTGAAGAAAGTGTAGGATGGTATATAAAAATGGGTTGGTTGGGGTCAAAAGGGATGATTTTGGTGAGTTGTATAATAAGGGTGTTGATGATCCTAAGAAAGGAAATCAAAAGGGGGCTCAAGACATCAAGAAGTCCACTGATGACTACTTATTAGGGTTATTTGGCTTTTCTATGATCAGTTTTTTGTTTTATGTTTTTAGGAATCAGAAGCAGCACTTCTGCTTTCTTTTTTGTTCTAGAGAAAGCGAAAAACATCTTTTGGTGATGTAAAGATAGTTGTGCAGAATTTCAAAACATAAAAACACAATTGATATTTGATATATATATTTCAAGCTGACATTTGTAACTGTTCTATTGTCTCTTGTTTTTTTTGGGTAAGCAACTGTTCTATTGTCACATACTTTGTGTGTGGCTCTCATTCATTCAAAGACAGTCATTTTTTGTTCGTGTTTTCTTCGTAACTTATTGCAAATGTTTTGCAATCGTGATTCGGAGGCCCTAAATTTGTTTATATATATATATATATATATATATATATATATTTCTCTGTCATTCAGCTAAGTAAATCATACTATTAAGAGATATCACTAAAACTAAGTCATGTGTGGTTTGTTAGAGAGAGACTTGATTTAAGAAATACTACCTTTTTTTTGTTATTATTTATATATATATATATATATATATATTTGGTGATTTTAAATAATATGTGCATTACCTTTATATCATTAATGAATGGACCAAGCTTAATTTTGCAGTATACAGGCAATACTTGTAGAATCCTCTTATTATTATTATTATTATTTTATTTTATTTTTTTATACAGCTGATACATATTATTTGGTTGGAATCCTCCAACTAACTTAATCTAGTATAAGATCCTTTTCTTAAAAAATTAAATAAATAAATAAATTATGTCCCAAGTATACAATGAATCAAAGTGTAATTTAATTAAAATAAAATAAAAAGAAGAAAGACATTATTAAGGTCATTAAATGAAAAATAGCATTAGAGTCTTTTGCCACCAAATGTGATAGTACAGACTTATGCACAAAATATATTTTAAGGGGTTATATGCAAATTCGGACAAGGTGGATTTTTTTTAATTTTTAATTTTTTATTTTTTTAAATTTTTTTATTGTGCATATATGTTGAGAAGTAAAGGTATGTTAATATGTACTCCCTCCGTCACATAATAAATGTCATACTTTGAGAATAGTGACTCATAAGTAAATTAATGACTTTCCTTAAATACTCCCTCCGTATTATAATAAGTGTCATATTTTGGACACACAGTTTTCAAAATATGATATTTATTATCAATGGGCCAGTGACCTAGCGATATTAGTTTCTTACCTTCTTAAAAGAAGTCAGGAGTTTAAGTCTCAAAAGAGACGTGTGTATAAATGCCAACCAAAAATATATATATATAACACTTACTATGACACGAAAGAAGTACTTAAGGAAAGTCATTAGTTTTCGTCAAGCAATTTTCCTAGATGGCATCAAGTTTCATCAAAGCTTTAAACATTATAGAATTGTCATCATTAGTCATGGATGACATCATAAATTGTCATCATTTGTCAACATAAGACATAGGTTGACAAATATGGGGTCAAAAGCTTGAGCCTACAATTTTATTTTAATTTTAGATCATCTCTTAATTGTTAATTAAAATTTGTTGGTTACCTCTAGTCCAAGGCACTATCAGAATTCAAATTGAATCCAAGGGTTAAAAGTTAAATGCAGCACTCACAAAAGTAATCTCATGCATTCATTTAACGAGTTTCGGGAATATTGAGCATGTTTTTTGTTTTTGGTATTTTTGTTTTTGTCCGTTATTGTTGTAACAAGGAATAATAATAATAATAATAATAATAATGATAAAAACGCAATTGATAAAAATTATTTTGATTTGCATAGTGTCAAAAAATTCCTGAGTTTTATGTTTTTCTTGTTTGATTCAAAAAAAAAAATCCATTTTGATGTATTCAATAATGAATTTTTGAAAACTTTTCTTAAAAATCATAGTCTTAGTCAAAATAGAATGACACCCTTCCATTGACCGATCGAGAGACATTGGCCTCGCGTCAATCGATCAACATTTGACTCGAACAATTGAATACTTTAGCTCTACAAAACCTATTAGATCTCCCTGAATCTCGATCCCAGACCTTGGCTACTCTACACTCTGCCAAGAGTTTTAGTCCTAACCTTACACAAAAATACGATCAAGAGAATGTTGTTTTCATGATTTTGGTTCATATTCAACTTCTATCTCCCTCGGTTGTTTTTTTTTTTTTTTTTTTTCGGGACAAAGAAGGAGATATTATAGGATCAACAACATTTACAATTAAAGTAAAAATTTACCAATTCTTGTAGCCAAAAGGGGGAGGCTATGTGGTGAATGAAAGACTCGTTACATTTGAAGCATTAAAAATGTTGCCTAAGTTGGTGAGCTATTGCATTGCTTGCTCTCGGAGAAACTGGACTCAAACCATTGGACTCACAGGGCGTAGAAGTTCCTTGTTTTAAGGGGTTATATGCAAATTCTATTCTAACAAGGTGGAGTTTGTTAGAGTTGTGGCTCAAATTCTAGTGGAGAATTCTATTCTAGACAAGCGGAACATGTTGATTTTAAAGACCAAGTTGCGCTTAGGCAAAATGGTTGGATCAATGGTTGAAGAAGTGGAACTGGTTACGTTTTAGCATAACCAGTTGCGCTTGCCAGATATGTGCGAGAAATAGCTTCCTAATCAGTTTTGGAAACCAGAAGAGTTGAGAAAAAGGTTGAACATTTGGGGAAGACTTTGTACCTGCTATTTTTGAGTTGAAGATTAATATGGTAACTCCTTATAGGCAAATTGGGGAATATTTATCCAACAAGAAATTGGGTTTTGAAAACTCTATAAATAGATATGGGTGTGAGAGATATAGAAAAAGAGATGTAAGAGGTTTAAGGGTAAGTGTTGTGAAGAGAGGGAAAAGTATATGTAATTTCCGAGTGTATAGATGCGGCCTCAAAGAGATGATTAGTGAATGAGTGGGGTTTTGACATCTGGTTGTATATTCTCTTTCTTGATTAATAATAGTTAAATCTCTCTCTCCATGGACATAGCCCTAAAGTTGGGTGAACCATATAAAATATTGTGTTGTGTGCGGATGTGTATGATTGTTATCTCCATATATGCTTGTGTTGATGTGATGTGATGATACTTCCTGTGTGTGTAATGAATGAATGATTTAATTACTCTTAACAACATCTGACCGTTAAGTGAGTTGGAAGGAGTTAGGTATTCCCAACAACTAGTATCTGAGCCGATGGTAGGTCAGAGCCTGTGGTTGGTCCTGAAGATCAGTAGCAAAAAATTTGTGTGAAGTTTGTCAGAACAAAAGATGATCGTAAGGAGCTATGGAGATTCAATCAGAGTTGATGATGACACGAAGATATGAAGCAGATGGATAATGTGAAGCCCATGAGGAACATGTTTTGGGACAAGTCAAAGGATGCTAGTTTTTCAAGATGGAACGAAGGTGATAAGTGTGAAGCCCATGAGGAACAAGTTTTAGGAACAAGCCAGAGAATGAGTGCTAGTTCTTAAGATGGGGCAAATATGGTGTGAGGAATGAAGGGGTATGTTCTAACCCCGATAAAGAGTAAAGATGAGAGGTTTGTTGTTTTGAGCCAGAAAAGTAATTGATGAAATTGAGTTGATTTATTTACGTGAGCAATTGAACACCAATGGAATGGATAGAAAAGATTAAAGGAGAATAACGAAATTTGAAAAAATGTGGAGATTGTTAAAGTGCTTATCAATATTCATCATAGTGTTTTTGTTCGAGATGGAGCAATCTTCTGTTGAGGTGCAGCTATGAAGAAATATTCATTCAAGGTGGAGCTACGGAGAAGCATGTGAAGATAGAATTTTGAGCCAAGGTGGAGATTGTTAGAGTTATGGCTTAAATTCTAGTGGAGAATTCTTTTCTGGACAAGCGGAACAGATCACGTTGTAGCGGAACAGGTTGCGCTTGGACAAAATGGTTGGATCAATGGTTGAAGAAGTAGAACCAGTTGCGTTTTAGCAGAATCAATTGCACTTGCCTGATATGTGCGAGAAATAGCTTCCTAATCCGTTTTGGAAGCCAGAAGACTTAAGAAAGAGGCTGAAGATTTGGGAAAGAAGTTGTGTCTGCTATATATTGTAGAGTTGAAGACTGATATTGTAACTCCTTGTATGCAAGTTGAGGAATATTTGTCCAATAAGGAATTGAGTTTTGAAGACTATAAATAAAAATGAGTGTGAGAGGTATAGAGAGGAAGAGAAAAAATATGTAAGGGGTTTAAGGGTGAGTGTGGTGAAGAGAGGGAAGAGTATATGTAATTCTCAAGTGTATAGATTTAGCCTCAAAGAGATAATGAATCAGATAGTGGGGTTTTGACATTCAGTTGTATATGATCTTCCGTGATTTATAATAGTGAGATTTTTCTCTCCATAGACGCAACTCTAAAGTTGGGTAAACCATATAAAATAGTATTGTACGTAAATGTATATAATTGTTATCTCCATATATATTTATATTAATGTAACATAATGATACTTTCGTAATAAAAGAATAATTTAATTTTAAATAATCCACGATTGAGGAGGTAGAGGGAATTAATTATCCCCAACACGTATCCCTACGTGACATATTAACACGTCGCATGTTTGGTCACAAGTGGCATATTAACAAACGCATAGCATGTTTATCTCCGCAAACAATCATCCAATGATGTCTTTATCAGTAAACAAAAAGCACTTTAAAGTTACTCACAATAAGCAAGTAAACATCATGTAAAAAGATATTTTTCGTGACCAAATTTTAAAAATTTATTACAAATAAAATGATTTTTTTAATTATAAACATAAATGCCTCTTAACTATTAATAAACTTTTACACCAATTCTTCCATGAAAGAGTAATACTGAAATCACTTAAAGTTGAAAATTTAGTATCTAAAAAGAACAATTAATTGAAATTAATGCGAATCTTAAGAATCTAGCTTCAAGCAAGCCAAGAAGAAGAAAAAGTTAATTAAAACATAGACATTATTAGATTAATGCATCTAAAACAAGTAATTAGAGCGATTCATCTAAAACAAGGAATTAAAACATTGACATTATTCTTTTATTTATTTATTTTTATATCACTTTTGTGTGTGTGTAGGTCGTTAAACAAAAAGTTCGCTCAGTGTGATAGTCTATTAGTGCCTCGTATTTGCCCACGACACACCCGTTCACAAAATCGTCACAAATGTACAAATTTATAAATATAAATTAGAGAGAAAAAGAGAAGGGGGTGTGAAGTGTAGGAAAATATTTTCCTAATATTGAGAGTCATTCATCTTCTTCAATATCACTTTTGTGTCACAATTTGTCTTTAATGTCAGTTAATTCGGAGTAGATAGTTTTCTTTGTAAATAAAGTTCAATGATGTGTCCCACTATCTTTTTTATACCATGTCTAAAGATTATATAACAAAGCTTTTTTTTGTGTATACACGTGATCAAATCTCTTTTCGGGCTCCATAGTTAAAGACACGTACCTTTGTTTTTCTTTTTCTTTTTTTTTTAGGTAAAGGACACGTACCTTTGTTGATCCAACCATTCAATCTAAATTCTTTCTAGTTTTGTTAAACTATCCATTGCCCATGAACAATTTGATTTATCAAAATATAATGATATTAATTTAAAAACCATTTATATATTTATATATATATTTTCTTTGTATATATTAGTTGAGCAGCAGTACATGATGTGGTGTGAAATTCTTTACTTGTTATTTCGGGAAAGATGGCGTTAATTAGTCGCCTAATTAATAAAAGGCACAATTTTCGAGCAGGTATATTTGTATTTCAGTCTTTCTCTTCTTAATTTGTCACGATAAAAATAATGATAATAATAATAATAATTCTTCGTGAATAAAAAAATAAAAAAATAAAAAGAGGAAAGCTAAATTAAATCACTAGGGAATTGGTGAGCTCAACATGATGCATGATGTGCTGATGACATTCTTGAGAGGTTCAGTTTTCTGCAATGTATCTACACCTACCCTTACACATAATATATATATATATATATCAAATTATTACACAACGCTCCAAATTTTGAAGATTCAACCCAAAAAAAACACCAGAAATCACAATTTTTATGCGGACAATGTCATTACAGGTAACAACTATCACATCTTAACCGTTCTAATAAATGAACCCCACACCGGAAGTGGTTCACATGTAACAGTACCTTGAATAAAAGCCCTCTCCCACAAAGTTGTAAGAAAGGGTACCCCGGTAACGGAGATGATCGTGGAGAGACTGTTCGGAAATGTTTGTGAAGAGACTATTTCTGATTTCATACCCGTGATTTCTAGGTAAACATCATTTCCCCCTCTACTATGCATGTGCATGTAAATGATGCAAGATCAATAGAATCCTCTCAAATAGGCCATTGAGAGCGTAATTTAAAAGAAATACTTTGATCATGATAATATAAACAAAATCCAACAAAAATTGTTTGGTAAGCGTTTTGTTTTTACTTTTTTTGGTACAAAATAAGTGTTTTGAATAATAATCGAAAGCATGTTTGGTAATTTATTTTTTGCAAAATTTTTGAAAGGAAAAATGAAAAAACATATTTGATATAAAAAAATGTTGCAAGTTTAAATAAATATAATGGCTAGTTTAAAAAGTCATTTCACAGTTTTTCAAATTTTTTTTTTATTTATTATTTTTTGTACGGTTCATCACAACAATAACCATTGCTACAGTGTAAAAATACAATATTGGTATTTTCGACTTTTGAACACTAATAACAAAACATTTTGGTACTTTACAAAATAAAATATTTTATTACCAAAAGCTTTTTTTTCCACTGTTCACTGTTATAATATCCAACAAAAACAAAAACACCAAAAATAAAACTGTGTTCCAAACAAGCCCTAAAAAGTATTCTTACATATATATATTAGCGAGTTTGCGTCGTCATCACGGTGCATTGTGCTCTAATGTCATCAATTACACAATTCAATATATATATATATGCATCCTCAATGAACTCACATTGTGTAATTGATGACATTAGAGCACAATGCACCATGATGAGGACGCGAACTCTCACTAAGAGCGCCATCATCACATTGTAGATCAAACATATCATCAAGTAGACATGAAGCACCATAACAATCAATCTCTGTAAACACCATTTATTGGTAAACACTCTTGTATTAATTTTTTTCACAGTTAAAGGTCACTCATAAACTTTTCACCTGCAACACCCGTGTTTCTGTAAAGTGCAGTTAGAACTATTCCAAAGCATTTATAAATGCTCTACCATTGTCTGTTTCAAATCACTCCAAAAAAATTTAGATATTTAGCTTTCAGAAATATATATATCTATCTATATATACATATATATCGAGAGATTTTTCAACAAAGCCATGTCAATAGAAGCTCTTGCAATGGCAGGTGCCGACTATAACAAGTGCAGAATCAACCTAGAAGAAATGGAACAAAGAGACTTGGAGAAGACACCACAGTATCTTCTGGATGATCAAAGATCGAGAAATGAGATTGACAAGTTGATGGTAGACAATGGCGGGCAAAGATACATGGAAGCTTGCGTTAAAGCCGCTGTTTCAGTTAATGCCACCCCATTTTCTATGGCGCCAATCAGGAAAACTGCTGAGAAAACTGGGAGGGAAATGCTTTTAAAAGTCTGATAAAAATGGCTCATCTCTTCTCATCTTACCTGTGTTTCTCATTACACAGAAACTAAAGCAATGTAGTAAATCAGAATAAACACCAAGACAGCTAGAAATATCACAAAAATGTTAGAAGTGAGTACTTGTATAGATGAGATATGTTCGAATGTGAACTTCAAACTTTTTTCTTCACTTATAGCTGCAATTTACGGTACCAAATTCTGTCACTTTATAATTTAGCTTCGGACGTCATTAGCAGCCTATTTAAAATTCAAGTCTAATGACTGAATGGTTCAGTCACAAGGATGATAGACAACAATTTTTATCTACTGAGCTAATGATGATACAGGGTTAGCGTTCAAATCAATTTATCAGGAGAGTTTTCATTTAGTACACGCATGCAATATATTTCTTACATATAAATGATGTATCGATCAATCCAGAATTTTCTACAACGGCGCAAAATTTACTATAGACAGGTTGGCAGCAGCCATTGTTTCCAAAATATTGAGAATAAAGCTTCATGTGGAAGGGTCCATCCTATTCTGAGTTTCACGCATGCACACAAACACGCTAATAAGAAAATAAATGAGAATAACGGAAATGAACAAGAAGATAAGGAACTGGTATCAGCAATGCATCGCATATGAAGAAAATGAAGGAATGCTTCATATGTAATGCGTATACAATTATGCTTTATCAATCAAGCTAACCTATTGCAATAAAATTATATACTATCTAGTTCTAATTTTTCCCGTTACCTCATCTTCCACCAGACAACTCCATAGCATCTTGGTTGTAATTAGTATCTTCTTGCCAGTTGAATCTTCTCTGTAGCCTCTCATACTCTTGCTTACGGGTAACTTCAACATGCTGCCATTCTTCCCACCTCTCAGCCAGCCCTTCTCCTTCCAGCATCCGGACCACTTCTGACATTGCTGGACGCTCCTCTGGTGACGATTGGGTGCAGAGTAATGCTACCTGAATCACCATCTCCACTTCATTGATGTTGTAGTCACTATTTAGGTTGCCATCTACTATAGCATCCAGTCTTTTTTCCCTCTCCAACTTCTTGACCTTCAAGCAGACATGAGCAGAATTTAAGCAGTAGGTACACAAAAGTTGTATGACTAGAGAAGCTAGATACAATATAAAAAAAAGGACACGTGTGGCTATCGGAAACCACAGAAATTTTACATTTGACATTCAATTTCCAGAGTTTCTTATGCGCATGTTTGTCATGTCAAACGGATTACCACCAAAAGAATTTGGGAGAAATGTTTCCTTCTAAGGGATCTGAATGCAGGGCTTTGAACTCTTGAAGAATAAGTCTTAGGGAAGAGAAACACAGGTTAACTAAAATGCAAACCAAAATGAAAAAAAAAAAATTGTGGTTTCCTAACGCATGGGAAATCGGCTTGCAATACTTAAAGCTAGTATAGACGTTTATGTGACAAGAAAGTAAGATCTACATATTTTTGGACAAGTAATATTGATGCACTATTCCAAAGTAAATAAAAGACAGCTTAAAGCTTGGCCACTTCACACCCGAAGTTACAATCTTTTAAATCTTCCCTAGTAAGAATTATACTGCAATTGAGCACGAGCATTCACACAAACGCACACACACATAAGGCACATTCAAACCAATATATTAACCCAAGGTTATCTTACATGGTCAAGCAATAAAACATCATCTTCTTCTTCTAGGCGTGCAAAGTCTATAGCCCGTTGACCTGTTACAAGCTCCAGAAGCATAACCCCGTAACCAAAAACATCTGTCCTCTCTGAAGACTTCCCAGTGGACAAGTATTCAGGCGCTATGTGACCCATTGTCCCGCGAACTTGAGTTGTCACATTAGTCCTCCTCACATCCACCAACTTTGCCAGGCCAAAGTCACCAACAACTGCTTCAAAATCTTCATCTAGTAATACATTAGCAGCCTTGACATCCCTATGGATAATCTTGGGATTACAATGTTCATGAAGGTACTCCAGCCCACGTGCTGTGCCTATAGCCACTCTTTTTCTTGTAGACCAATCTAAAATGGGTTGCCCTGGTTTAAGCTCTGCATTCAGTGTTCAGGATTAGTCAAGCATACCACCAGAAATTTAAAACATCACCAAATTCACAGAAGAAAATTAGGCATTGAACTGAATAAGCTTCCTATTATGATTTCAGAAATAGTACCTTCTAAGAGGTGCACGTAATTCATAGTCCACAATGTATGATTATTTGAACAATTTTGCTTTGAGGATATGTAGTAAAGCATTAATTGAGAAAGTGTGGGTAGCATTTAAGCTGATGATAATGGTCATGATATGAGAACTGGTAAAGTCCATCATGCCAAGTGTTTCCAAAGAAATGCAAGTCCTCCTCTTTCGTTATTTAACTGTTATTAAATACCTTCGTCCGTGTATGTTAGAACAACCAAAAGAATAGAATTTGCATAGCTTAACAGCATTTTTCCAAGATGATGATCTAACTGATTCTTAGAGATTTGCTTTCATGGAAACTGAGGCATGATGACGTTTATAGTGTTGAAGAATTTAAATATTAAAGTTACACCATCTATGACAACTTAAGCTTTTAGAGTAAATGGTTGTTAACATGGTATCAGAGCAGGCAAGGTCTTGTTTTCAAACCTCACCGTCATCCTGATAATTAAAAAGGTAAATTACATTGACAACTCTTGAGGTTTGTTCTAATTACACATGGTGGTCGAAAATGGGCTACTTACACTGTCACCCCCTTAGAATTGGTGCATGTTCAATGAACCCCCTCCCAACCTTTGGCCATTATACCATACTGCCGCATGTGATGGCTCTACAGGACCCCAACTATAATAATTAGGTTCGTACTTGCCATTCACTTGTCTTAGGGAACAGCGTCAACTAGCTGTTAAAACAGTTATTAAATACTTATGTAAAGACTGAAGTGCCCTTTAGTTTTTTAAAAATACAAAATTACTAAAAAAATCTCACATTTCTCTGTGTGTGAAAAACTCCAAATCCTTTATTCCTACTTCATCATTTCAAAAAAACCTAATATATATATGTATATATTTGTGTATATCCATGGCCAAGGTTAGCTCAAACACTTGCTCCATGGCCAAGTTCATCTCTAATGTCTCAAAGACTTGTACCATCTGCGCAATTCCAACCTATGTTACATGGACTCTTCGAAAGTAGTGAAGTACCCATGTCAGACACAAATTGCTAGGACATGGATATGGGATATGTGTCCCGACACTTTTGGTTGGACATGTACTTAAAAAGCATATCCAATAATTCAATTTTATTATATTATACTTTAAAATGAGTTAATTGTCTATATTGAACACTTTGTTACATGCAAACTTTACTTTAGTCAAGAAAAAAAAATGAATATTTAGCAGTGTTGACGTGTCCTTTAGTTTGGAGATTTGAAATATCTAACACACGGATACAAACCTGTATCCGACACACGTATCCAAGTCCATGTAACACGAATTCCAACACAGCTAACAGGATATAAATAAACAAAATATCGAATCCAAAAATCTCCAGATCTAAGAACCAGCACCCAGTATGCATATACATATATATATACACAAACACGCATATACAATTCAAGAATACACAACAAATCCACCTGGTAGTAAATCAATATGGAAAAAACAACAATTACTATGTAGACATATGGTTTGATGGCAAATCTTTGCAAATGCTTCATGGTTTAGGTATGCCCAAGTTTATCAATAAAGATTTTGAAAGACCTCGTTGTATTTCCTCCATCAATGGTTCCCAAAAATAAAAGTCTAAATTTCAACCCAAGTAATATATCATCTTCAAGGATCTTCGCTATTATTCATTCCTTCTCACCTAGAATTATCAGTTTTAGATAATTTTCAACAAAAAGCAAAATAAAACAGGTAGTGAATCCCATTTCTCTCTCTTTCAGTACATGTAGTCATGTGTTCGCCTCCCTCAAACTTTTATAAACCGGTACCAACACCACCTAAGGATTCAATTGGCATTTCCATTCATTATTGCCTTGTATCAAATGGCATTTCCAAAAAGTGTAGCATAACGAAGAGAGATGACCCAAGAGTTCTCTCTCCTTTATGAGAGGGATTCGAAGAAAGGAACGCTTTGTTCTTTCAGTGAATCATCGGTGGAGGATTATTGA
Source organism: Cornus florida (assembly GCF_030987335.1). NCBI lineage: Eukaryota > Viridiplantae > Streptophyta > Magnoliopsida > Cornales > Cornaceae > Cornus > Cornus florida. The sequence continues at coordinate 51,294,868 of NW_026775577.1, read as the reverse complement.
TTGTTGAGGCTTGATTTTTATTTGGGTTAATTCTTTGGTGGTCACTGCCATTGATTTTGCAAGAAAATGCCAATGGGATTTGACCGGATATACAAGCTTTTGCCGACAGAGAGAATGGGGGAGGTGAGAGGGTGGGATTGCGTGAATTAAAATTATTGTAGGAGTATTTTTTTTCATTTAAAAAATAAGGGGAAAGTATGACATTTTATAAGTTTCTTTTAACGTCGTAAGCTTACTGACGTCAATAAGGGATCATAGTAATTAAGGTCATTTTACACTACCCAGTGTAATTTAGAGCAAACCTCTGGGGGTATCAGTGTTTTTTAACCTAATTAAAATTGAAACGCGTGTTAGACCAAAAGAAGGCCACATGTGAGGGGGCGTGTTGAAGGATTTAAATATTAAAGTTACACCCTCTCTAACAGCTTAAGCTTTTAGAGTAGATGGTTCATAACATAAGAGGAACCATTGTCAAGGATGTCGTCGAAAATAAGCTTTCCAGGGAAGAAGGCACTCTGCAGTTCCCCAATAAGAGTGTTTAGAATAGGCTTAAGCCTATTCGTAATATGGCCTTTGAAAATATCTTATAGGCAACATTACATAATGCAATAGGCCTAAACCGAGAAACTTTAGAGGAATAATTATTTTTGGGGAAAAGGACAATAACTGTGTGATTCAAGCTACTTAGCATAAAGCCAGAATGCAGGACACTGGAAGAATGAACTAAATCAGACTGTAGAATATCCCAGTCTCTTTGAAAGATGAAAGAGTTCAACCCGTCAACGTTAGAGGCTTTCAAAGGACCCATTTCCGTGACTGCAATTCTCAACTCTTCCCTAAGCTTCTAAAGGCGAATGTCACCAGCTACTGTTTATCAATCTTCAACTTCTTGAGCTTCATGCTACATGCTATGCCTCCTGGTGCAGCTTGACCTTCAAACCCAATTTCTTCACAACTTCTGCTGATACTAAATTATTCCAATTCTTAGCGTACATGGAGATCATACTATTTATCGACCTTCAACTTCTTGAGATCCATGCCACCCCATGCCTCTAGGTGTGGCTCAACCTTCAAACCTGATTTCCTCACACAACTTCATTACATTAAACTATGCCTCAAGGTGTGTGGCACCTTTAGAGATTGTAATATCTTCATTCGATGGAAAATCCAATCTCATATCCAACCCAAAAAATTGTCCAGTGTGCTCTTCCAAAAACATGCTCCCTTGCATAAGTAGGGTAAATTGCAAGTGAGCTTCTTGCTTGTAATTAGCCAGTTCAAAGTAGTGAGTCATAACATCTTCATGAGATCCCATGATCTAATGGCAAAAAATTATTTTGTTGGTATAACCTATATGAAAAAAGACTGCACATTCATCAGATGGTACCACCTAAAGAAACTTCTAAGCTCTGCAGCCAATCAAAAATTACTTCTGATTGTTATTTTCCAAAGTGATATACGCAGTGGATATTAGCGAGTGGTGACTCTGTACATTAATATACTATAAGCTATAAATATATACATAGGTGTCAGCACATGTATGTTTGACAAACTCTTATTCTCTCTTATGCTCCACTCTCTCCGTTTCTCTCTGCTAAAGATTTGTGATATAATAACAGAGCATATTGAACCCCAGCTTCAATCTTCCTAATCTTGTCTCCTTTTTCCCTTTTTCTCTTTCTTTTTCCTTCCTGTTCTATCAACCACCCAACAAGTTCTAATCCAGGTGCAGAGGTGTTAAAGCCGTAACAAGATCTGAAGAGCATTGCCAGTAGATTGTACAGACCTGCCCATATGTTGTAAGGACTTTTGTACAAGTGGGCCCACACATATAATTAGATTTGTAATCCTCGTTTAAATCTCTAGTTAAATCATTTTGGAGCTTTTAATGGGCCAAAACCCTATTATTAATTTCCAATACTTGGATTCAACTTGATTGTGCTGATAAACTTAAGTACCGCATTTAATTATAAGTATGACAGACACATATCCAACAGAAGCTTGAACCTTGTACTAAAGGAGTCATCACTCTAAGTTTAGGCAATTAGCGGTTTTATATCATAGGAAAATCAGAGAATGCAAGGGTGATGCTTATTACCAGCTGGGTTTTAGTACACAAAGTTAGTAGAAATAATTGGAGACAACAAAAATGAGTATGTGTATCGATAATCATATGTACCAAATATATATATGTACATATTGTGCTGAGCAAAACAAGGAAGAAGACTTCTAAAAGATGGTTACCAAAAATTTAGAATAGCACTATTTAACAACCCATAAGAAGAAGCTTAATAAATGGTAAAGAATATAGCAGTATTAGTATAGATTATAAAGTAGCGAGTTCAATCCTATCACTAAAATTATATGCAAAACTTAACTCCTAAGTTGAGTATTTAATTTTCTGGTGAAGGGCGTATCTAAGAAACAACCAATCAATTTTTTTTTTGATAAATAAAAAATTTTATAAAAAAACACTCCAAGGGGGAGCGGAACCCAAGAACAATACAAAAAGCCACTCAATCCTTCAAAGAGGCCAAAAAATCAACAATTTCCTCCAAAGATCTATGATCTCTCCCTAAAACCCAACAAAAAAGAGTGGAAATAATCGAGAATTTAAGCACCGAAATCGACATCGCCTTTCCTTCAAAATATCTCATATTCCTTTCAAGCCAAATGCACCACCATACACAAAGCGGTGTAGCCCTCCACGCATCCTGACTGTGAGTCCCCATAGGGCAACCTCTCCAAGCCTCAATCAACCCTCTTGTAGATCTAGGCATAACCCAATAAAGCCCAAATAAGCCAAGCATCAAATCCCAACACTCTCTAGCCACATAGCAATGAATGAGAAGGTGATCCACTGATTCCTCATTACGAAGGCACATAAAACAACGATTGATCACCACTTGGCTTCTCCTTCGCAAATTATCCTGGGTTAGGATCTTACCCATAACCGAAGACCACACAAAGAAAGCCACCTTGAGAGGAGCCTTGGAGCGCCAAACAGACTTCCAAGGAAAACGAACATCAGGATCAAATGAGAGACACTTGAAGAAGGACCTCACCTCAAAACGCCCATGAGAGTTTGCTACCCAAGACCAACAATCCGAATCCTCCTCCACAATCCTTTGGCGATAAAGCAACTCCAAGAAGCGAATGACCTCCTCGATCTCCCAATCCTAAAAGTGACGCTTGACACGAACATCCCAAACCAGTCTCCCATTATCAAGATGATAACAGTTGACCACCATGGCCTGCCTATCCGAAGCAATCCTGTAAAGCTGAGGAAAAGCGAGAGCGAGAGGAACATCTCCACACCACACATCCTCCCAGAAGCAAATCCTCCTCCCATCTCTAAGACGAAATCGAATGTGTTTAGAGAATTCATTGGTGCAGTATCGGTGTGTGTTCTTACCTATCAAAAAAATAAAAATAAAAATACCAAGATTATATGCATGTACATATAGGACATACATAAACTCAACTCAAGAAAACCTTGTCCCAACTATTTTGGTTTAGCTATGTGAATCATTTTTTCCTCAAGGCCATGACTCAGTTAGACGTTAACACATCTTTTTCTACCATCCAAAACCATGATAATCTTAGTGATGTAGGACAAAAGAACAGCCCCAAATAGTTGAAATAAATAAGAATTATCGCTGAATGTTCAAATGATAGGATTGGGGTTCAAGAGGTGTTGGTAGAAAGAAAAGATTGAAAACAACAAAAATTTATTAGAATCACAGCAATAGGGCCTAGGTATCACAACTCCTAGAGAAGGCCTCACACCCGCAAAATTTGTGAATCACTCACAAAGAAATCTCAAAGGATATTTTTTATTCATTCATTCACTCCATCATCAGAGTTACATAGTATCCCTTTTATAACAATTGATGACCCTTGGATTACCCCATAATCGAGGTAATCAATAGTTGACTCTAGAATAATAAAATTAATCACCCCATAATTGAGGTAATCAATATTTGACTCTAGGATTACTCCATAATTGAGGCAATCAATACTTGACCCTTAGATTACCCCATAATTGAGGTAATAAATACTGACCCAATAACATAATTAAAAGTTGACCAACACTCCCAATTATTCAAAACTCCCACATGGACCCATATTATCTAACCTATGCCAGCTCGAGTCTTAAAATCTAAAAGGCGCTAAAAGGAGGATTCTAAGATTCGAGTCGGCATAGGCTAGATAATATGGGTCCACATGGAGTTTTGAATAATTTGGAGCTTTGGTCGACTTTTATTTACTTTAACTATGCTATTAGGTAAGTATTGATAACCTCAATTATGGAGTAGTCCAAGGGTTAATTGATTGCCTCAATTATGGGGTAATCCTAAAGTCAAATATTGATTACCTCAATTATGGGGTGATTACATTTATTATGTTAGAGTCAAGTATTGATTGCCTAAATTAAGGGTAATGAAAGGGTCATAAGATGCTATAAAAAGGGTATAATATAATCTTGGTGAATCAATGAATGAATGAATAAAAAATATCCTTTGAGATTTCTTTGTGAGTGATTCACAAATTCTAAGGGTGTGGGCCTTCTCTAGGTCTGATACATAGGCCCTATTGGTGTGATTCCAATAGGTTTTTGTTGTTTTCAATCCTTACTTTCTACCAATGCCTCTTGAATCCCAATCCTATTCATTTGAACTTTCAGCCATAACTCTTATTTATTTCAACTATTCAAGGCTGCTTTTTTGTCCTACATCAATTTTTGGTATTAGAGCCTTAGTAGACATTATATTTACACGATCATGAAACGAAAGATTAGATAATAATCAAGAGATTGAGTTGTTGTCACATATTGTGGAACAACTTAAAGGGCTGAAAGCTCGATGCGATGAGATAGGAGCTCGAATTTCATGGCCTTTTAACAAATCGGTAGCTCTTGAACAAGGATCTGCATTTGGTACTAATGATGGCAGAAACCTCAAGCAACAACAGCCTTTACACTCCCAAAAAAGGTGTAATTTGAAGGCTGATCCACCACTCCATCCCGTGTTGGAATTTCCAAGAAATCCATTAGTGGTGAATCATCATGAGCCACATGATGTTGCTGGAGATGTTACAAAGAAGTTAAGTGATAGAACTCGCCGCACACAAACAACAACAATGCTGCCAAATGGTGGATCAAAACCATCTTTCTCTAATATGGCTGTTCTTGAAGGAAAGAGTATTATGGCTAGCAAGGTTAATGAGAACCTGCTTGACCATGGAACCTACAACACTGATGATCCAGAAAAGGATGAAGAGAATGTTCCATCCATCTCTATTGAGAGGCACATCCTTGCAGTCCCTAATGTTGAAGACGAAGATGGGCAGCTCACCTCTAATTTTCAGATGCAAGTTCGTTGTGGAAACCAAGCTCGGAAGCCTACTATTGATGGCGGTGGCTGCACACGTGGTCTCCATAGACACGGTTGAGCGCCTCAAGCTTTCGATCCAACCACATCCACAACCTATCAAAGTGGCTTGGATAGATGGTACTTCAATCCCAGAAGCTTTTGGGGGGCTCAGGGGAAGATATACTCAGTACCATGCTGCATAAAAAACATCTGAAGGCTGTTGGAGTAGAATTTCCACTCCCGTTGCTTACACCACAAATCCAGCCAGCGGTTCTCCCTGCTTCACCATCTGAGGAAGCTGCTATTCAAGCCTCTCTTCAGTTCAATGCTTCTGGACTCAGCTTGGCAGGGATTCTAAATGCTCAGGGACTAACGGATTGGTTAATGGAAATGCTTGGTGCCTTGGATGGTAAGAATCGTGAGGGCACAAAGCAAGAGGTGATTGTTGACTTTGTTGATCATTGTCATTCTCACCAAAATTTGTTGACCATGTTATGATACTTGTAAACAATACCGCAGATGAGGAGCTTCTATGCAAGAAATTTGCGTTGAATGATAACTTGCAGCGTGTTCTTTGCCAGCACATTAACATTGCAAAAAGAAACTCGAGTGTGGAAGTTGGAATGATAGAGATTGCAGTTGCACCTTTTGTGAACGTGAATCACGAGGATCACGAGTCAAGAGATGATTTTGTTCTTGGCTTGCCTAGAACTATTGTAGGACATGATGCTATATCTATCGTTGTGAATCGTTTTTCAGAAATGGCACATTTCCTCTTGTGTTCTAAGACTTCTAATGTTGTCTACATTGCCAAACATTTTTCCCAAGATGTTGTCCAACTTCATGGGTTGCACATCACAATTGTTTCTGATCGAGATGTGAAGTTTACGAGTTATTTTTGGCGCAAATTATCGAAGTGGCTGAATACAAGGCTAAAATTTTCTTGTTCTTTTCACCCACAAACTGATGGCCAAATTGAGGTTTCTAATCGCAGCTTGGGTGACTTGCTTTGTTGCCTTGTTGGTAACCATATTACTAGTTGGGACCAGATTCTTCCTATGGCTGAATATGCATAGAATAGTTCTGTAAAAAGGACCACCGGGCGCAGCCCCTTTGAAAATGATTCAGTACCTTTACTAATTGAGGCACGCCCTAGTGCTGAAGTTGATGCTTTTAGTAAGCATATCCAAGATATTCAAGTTGAAGTTCAAAGGAAGACCGGAGTCTTAGAATCCTCATTTTTGCGCCTTTTATACACCCTTAAAGATTTCTGCCATTGGTCTCCATCACTTAGTCTTCACCTTCTCCGAATATTAAGCTCAATGTGTACCAGGTCACTCACTCTTGCATAAAGATTATGCATATGAAATTATATTTAAACAAAAATAACAAAAAGAAAGAAAAGGAAAACGATAAATTTCTGAAAAACATCAAACAGCAGCCCATCTTGACATAAAACAGATGAATGAACTAATACCTCGAAGACGACAGGCAACACTTAAGTTCTGCATAAATGGATACACTAAAAGGCGTTCAGTTGGTGTTGTACAGAAACCAATCAGCCGTAATAGGTTCCTGTGAACAGCTACACTTATCATTTCAACTTCACTCTGGAACGCAGCATCTCCACCAGGACTGTCAAATTCACTTAAACGTTTCACAGCAACTTTGGTGTTATCTGAAAGCACTCCTTTATAAACTTTTCCAAAACCTCCCTGTCCAAGGACATTTTTCTCATTGAAGTTGTTTGTAGCTAGCTGTAATTCCCTCCATGCAAATCTTCTCAATTGGCCAAATGGAATTCTACGGTCAACTTCACCTAAGCACACTCAAAAAAATCCAACATCAAATTCCCAAAGCAATTGAAATAGCATATAAAGTCAAAACCTTAATTATATTCTAAGAACAATTCATGAAATAGCTACGGCTTAATACACCTGGACAAGATAAAAACTAAAAGTATCAAAGACAATGTAAACTAATAACCATACGCCATGTGGCGCCTATTAATGACAAAATAAGATAGAGTAGACTAAGGTAGTATGTACATATACATAGAAGACCTATAGATGCCCTGGTAAGAAGAGGGAGACTAATATGCATATAGAAGATAGGAGACAGATAGGTGACCAAGAATAACATGGGATGAATTTATTAGGAACAATTTTGAAAAAGCTAAATGTTATAGGATAAATGCTTGTAATAGAAAGGAATGATAAAAGATAATTTATGCGGCCGATCCCATACAATAAGGGGGGGATTAAGGCAAGAATGGCAATGACAAAGATGTGAAACCAACTAATTTAATTTCAAATGTCATGGTTACAATAAGCAATTCAATTAAAAAACACAAAAAATAAATGGTTTCTAGTTTCCTTTAAAAAAATGGTAAGTTTGCAGATATAAAACTATGAAAATCAAACTAATTGCAACATATTTTACATTCATTGATACTTTTTTTAGCAAAAACAAATATAAAAAATGTTTATGCTTTTAGATACTCCCTTGGCTTCTATAACCAGCCACTTTAAAGTTCAACTTTTCAGCACAAAGCATTAATGCAATGACCAATGCAGGAATTGCAGTAAATCAGAGTTGAACTCACAAGTTACTACAGATGCTCATCAATCTGAAAATAAATCAGTGTATATTACTATTACTTGAAACTGAGCCCCCTATTGGCTAAAATACCGAGCACTACACTCTTTACTTGACTAGGCCATTGTATAGGGTTACTCCTTGTTTGTATATAGTATAAACTGCACAACCAACAGAGTAGGTTTCTTTGCTTGATAACTAGTGTTGGCAAATATTCCAGGCAGATCCCCCCCTTCAGTCACTAATAGTCCCCCAGAATTTAGAAGCATTTCATGGAAGAGTTATATCAGGCATAAAAATAGTTAGTGATTTAATCTAATAACTTTATGGATCATAAATATGATCCACAAATCCTGCCTTATAATGTTGGAGTTGAGGCTTACTAATTCTGGCTCTGGTTCCTATATGTAAAGAATACATCATGAAACCCAAAGAAGAGGGATAACGGATCCATGGATTTCAAGTAGGCCTGTAAATATAACAGGATCAAACTGGATAAGGGTATATCGAAATATAGTCTTTTACTATATATTTTTCTCCAATCTAATTCAATGTTAAAATGGAGTAAAAAAATAGAGTTCAAAATGTTTTATACCTGTTTGTTATGTTATGAACTTATGATAGAATGGTGGGATAGAAACATTTATTTGTTTGTTATTTAGATTGGAGTTTTAATGATCTGATCATCTGTATTTGTCTTTGTCTGTCAGGTACTAATTGAACTCAGATGACAAGTAAATCGTCAAAACAAAATTCGATGTCAAATTCAACTAAACTGGTGGGGGGATTTGAACTCAAATTTTGCCTGTCCATTGAAATGATAAATTTTATTAACAGTAACATAATACCATGCCAACATAAAAGGAAGACCATAATCCTCCATCTAAAGTATCCTCTTTACGAGAAAACATAAAAAAATCTAAAAAATGAGTATTAGGGTTAAAAAACAATGCTTCTAGAAAATTATAGATAGAAAATTAACCTAGGAGTTGAACATGCTAGCATTAATAATACAATTAAAGGACAATCAAATGCAACACAAATGAAATTCTGAAAATTAAACAAGTTAAATCAAAAAATCTCTTGAGAACTTGCCAAAAGACAATTTCATATGACAAAAGTGTAATCTGTATTACATAAACAGCCTAAGCATGACATAGGGGAAAAAAACAGCCTAAGCATGAAGGAAACAGGGACTGTGTTACTACAACTAATGCAGTGAACCAAGAACAAAACAAGAATCACAACAGAAAAATAAACACGTCACACACAAAGAACACACAGATTTACATGGTTCAGCTTAAGTCTATGCCTACATCAACGGTGAAGCTCCGGCAAAAGATTTCACTATGCAAAAAATAGAAGATTACAAGTTTCGGCCCCCAAACCCTAGCTCCCACTCTCTTTGTACGATTTTCAGTGCTCTCTCATTATCCCACTCCAAACCCTAAACGCCCTTATATACTGGGCGACAAGAGAGCACTAAACATGGTCCACGACCTGCAAGTGAAAAAAAAAAAAACAGGTCAAAAAGTTTTCCTCTGGGCTTCCCCTGTACCCGGGCCAGAACAAAATGGACCACGACATCACACTAAGGTTTTAGTCACAGCATTAAATTGAAATAAGGACAATGGTTTAATCATAGTATCAGGTCCTCCCCTGATTTTCATGCCAAAGTTTTCTAAATCACTAGCAAACCCCTGAAAAGGAAGTCATTGACACATGATACTTAAATGATTTCCATTATTTTTCATCAATTTCATGAGTCATAGAAAGATTTTACCGACTAGTATTAAGCACTTAAAGTCTACAAACTATTACTCTGTCAACTAGTGCTAAGTACTTCAGTTTGCTAATTATTAACTAGTCTTATAATCTTAAATCATTTACCAATCAAACAAGTATGGTTGAGAGTATCAGTCAAAGCAAAATGGTAATCAAATATCCATAACTTGAATTATTTTTGTTCACTAACAATCTCCCAAAAAGTTGTCGATACACGTGTTTTTTTAAACCCAATTTGTCAGATCTTTGTAAGCAAATGTATGAGCCTTAGAAATATTTTAACTTATTACATTGGACTTTATCTCAGTCTTAAGTCAAATTAAGAAGAAAATATCATCCCTTAAGAGAATATGTTAACAACTAAATTGAGTGATAACTATAAATGCAACTAAAATTCTGAAATAAATAAATCAACAAATAAATAAATAAAAGACTTGTTGGTGGAATGACAGTGCCAATACTTTACATAAATGGAAACTCTGGTAAATAAATTATTACGTAATTTGTTTATAACATTGTTTTACTAACTACTCTTTGGACTACTAGAGACTCATTACACTATAATAGAAACCACTGTTTGGTGCACTAATGAAATGTTCCGACTTTCAAGTGTGAGGATGCAGGTTCAAATCGTTAAAATAGTCAAATTAGTACAAAAATGCCAAATGTTAAGGTTGTGTCCAGTCCACCTCCAACTGGCAGCACCCCGATTAATCGGGACCACTAGGTAATAACCATTATGCTATACATATTACATACTCATGATAATTTATTTAAAGTTCACATTAAACAATTACTAGTTTGGTGCATCTAATACTAAGAAAATAGAAAGAAAAAAAAAATGCTAAGATTTGGAAAACATTGATCAAGATAACAAAATCTTAGTTCTCTTAACAGAGATCTATATAAATAGCCATACAGAATTCATTCTACACTATGTTTAAAGGGGAAAATAAAAAAACGAAAGCCCAAATAGAATATATTAGACCTTAAACACCCATATCTTAGATCTGAAGATAACCTTAAACTTCTTAAAGGAAGTGGGAAAATGAAGTCTAATACCATCAAATCTTGGTTTTGATCAGGTCAGAACATAACAACCATCATATATAACCATAAGCTACAGAAACTGTAACATCCGTCACACCCCATTACTGTTCTGTAGCAGGTGTTACATACATGAACTTATATGAACTTTTACTCTCCCCAATTTATCATGTTATAATGGTAACTGCTCTTAGAAAGCAGTTATGTATTACATAACGGCTGATAGTTAACAAGAAGCTCTTAACATCCATCACACACCATTACTGTTCTGTAACAGGCTGTGATGTCGTGGCCTGAATTTGGCCCTGGGTCGCGTTGCGAACAGTTTTACGACCCGATGACCCGTTGATTATTTGTTGACCCGTTTTTTGGTTGTAGGTCGTGGACCTTATTTAATACTCTCTTGTAACCCGATATATAAGGGCGCTTAGGGGTTTGGAGTGGGAAAATTGAGAGACTGAAAATCACAGAAAACAAAGTGAGAGCGACAGCTAGGCCACAGTGCACTTGGCAAGCAGTAGTTGGTTTAGTCAGTCTCATCACTCTTTTGGGGGCTGAAACTTGTAAACTTCAGATTTTCACAAAGTGAATTCTTTCACCCGATCTTCACCGTGGATGTAGGCTTTGCCGAACCACGCTAAATCTTTGTGTGTGGCGTGTTCATTTTTCTGTCGCTAAATCACTGCGTTTGTCGTAACACAGGTGTTACATACATGAACTTTTACTCTCCCCAATTTATCATGATACAATGGTAACTACTCTTAGAAAGCCATCATGTATTACATAACAGCTGATAGTTAACAAGAAGCTCTAAAGTGTTAGAAACTAGATAAAAATATATATATATAAAATAAAAGGAAAAACAAACCCGCATTGTGTTGGTTGAGAGCCAAAACCTACTAGTATTAGAAGAGCCCTAAAAATAAAGCAATTACTTTAGAGGACTTAAATATACTATCATATCCATCAACTATTTATTTTAAAATATATATATAAATGAGAATCGTGCTATTTAAAAATATATATTAAGCCTAGGAAGCACGGACACTCCAAAATGGGCGAAGAATCCGTGTCCGACACGTGTCGGACACGAACACGTGTCAGACACGCCCCGACACGTGTCGGACACGCCAAAAAACGTGTCTGGAATTTTTTATTTTTTTTGAATTTTCGGACACGACTCAGACACGGCACGGACAAAAAGGATTTTTTTTTTTTTTTTTTTTTTTTGTACTACCCTTTTGGTATTGTAAATGGTAAAAGTCCTAGGTCAAATGATGGATAGGAATAGATGATAGTACACTGACTTGTTTTTGTATCTTTTTTGGGGACTAGCCTTTAGGTTTTTGTGAATGTTAAGTGCTAACAGTAAAGTCCTAAATATTAAACAGTCATGAATGTTAATAGTCCTTTCTATCTATGCTTTTGTATTTGGAGTAAAGTTGCAATGATGATTAAATGATACTAGTTATTATTCTAATGTCTTGTTTTTTATTTGGTTTTATAACTCTGCAACATTGTTCTTTTATAGTTTATTAGTTATGAGTTATGATTTGTGTTTTTTTTTCATTGTGAGGTTGATGAAAAATAGTAACACTCAGTAATTTTTGAAGTACTACATCATATATATATATATACACACACTATTCGCCGTGTTCGTGTCCTAATTTTTTTGGATTTGCCGTGTCGCCGTGTCGGTGTCATGTCGTATCCGTGTCCGTGCTTCTTAGTATTAAGCTAACTTCCCCCATTGGGCTTCCTATAATAGCGCAAATGTTATTGATATTTATTTATTTCTCAAAATTATACTTGAGCCAAGTATATATTAGTAGAATATCATGTCAACTTAACCAAGTAGACCTGTAACCTCTTTTGGACCAAAACGAGTTCTCATCAATTGTGACGTCCCACATCTCCTCGGGGGAGAGGTTTGATGATACTTATATGTGTTGACATCCTTTAACTGTGTAGACGCATTTCAAAAACCGTGAGCACAGAGAGTGTGAAAAGCGGACAATATCTACACGGTGTGGGAGGGTCGTGACATCAAATCAACCCAAAACTTGGCAAAGTCAAATAAACTCATCAAAGTTTCAGGTTAACTTGTTGACATGATATGGAATGATCCTTAAATTTTTTGTAATTGTTTGTAACAAAAGAACCAAATACAGTATAAATCACCATCCACAAAAAGTAAATGAAATGCCAGTAGGTGATATACTCCCAGCAAAACCACATACCTCCATTTCGAGACAACAACAACAACTAAGCCTTTTCCAATTATTTGACGATGGCTACATGAATCCCATGTTTCCATTCCGCTATGTTTAAGGCCATAGCCTCAGTCAATCCACATGCTATCATATCTTTCTGTTAATTCACATGCTATCATATCTTTCTTTACTAACACTACCCATGTTGCATGTACAAGAGGGATGAAGAGTCAGTTAATCATCTTTTGTTGCATTGCCTCGTGACTAGGGATTGCTTTTGGCCCTTTTCGGGGTTCAGTGGGTTATGCCTCGATCTTCGTTAGGCATGATTGAGGTTTGGTGGGGGTGTGTAGTGGCGCCCTTGTGCATTTGGTGGTGCTTATGGAAGGAATGGAACAGGAGATCCTTCGATGGGGAGGAGACACCTATTGGGGCACTGAAATTCTCTATTCTTGGTTCTCTTTTTTGATGGGTTTCTGGGAGAAATTATAAATCCATGGGGGAGATGGTTGATTTGTTGGACATATTGAGCAGCTGAGGGCCTTATCTGGTCCTTGCTTGTTTCTTTTGGGATGTGTTCCCTTTTGTACGTTTTCTAATACAATTTTACTTATCAGGAAGAAAATAAAAACCTCTACCCACATGCCTCCATTTCAAGAAACGACAAATATTCAGCAAGCAATAAATTCAAAAAAAATTTGCATGCATAACAAAATTGGCATGTCATCAATCTGTTCATAAACTAACAAGGAACACAAACCTGCAACATCTACAAAAACTTCACGCTTGTAGCCTTTTTGCCCTCTCTTCCATAAAAACAACAGCACAGCTCCAAAAAGAATAAGACCCAAAAACCCGCCAACAATCCCAAGTATTCTTCCAATCCTTGGTTTACGTGAAGTATCTGCCAGATGGCAAAGTTATCACACTAAGCTTGTCTTAAAAAGGAAATTTATGCAGCTGCGCATTTACAATTTTATATAGCAGAGTCATCTGAAAAAGCTAATGCATTTACCGCCGCTGACAGATTCACAAGGGTGGGAGAAATTCATGCCACAATTCAATTGGTTCCCTGTAAAACTGCAATGAACAGCTGAAGTCAAATCAATTTCAAGGCCGGCGAATATGAGAGAGAGAGAGAGAGTGTGTGTGTGTGTGTGTGTGAGAGAGAGAGAGAGAGAGAACAAAGAATCAGAGAATTATCAAATCACTGAAAAGTTCACTGGTGCATGATACTGTCTAAACCAGCAGTTGATATCATTTTAAAGTATAACGATGGTCATACTTGTAATTTGAAACTTGGAATAAAAGCTCAGGTATTTGACCGCTGAGACCATTCGAAGCAAGCTGACTGCAAAGGAAGTTTCAATTATGCGATCAAAAACTGACAAAAGGAGTCCAATTGTACAAACTCACATGGATAATCTCTTGAAATTTAATGTTAGGAGCAATTTAACTCAATTTGATAATAAATCAAGAGGCAGATTCTTAAATAGAGATACCATTGTGCCTCATGAGGGAGTTAATCACTTACAGATTACTCAAGTTTGGAAGACTTGAAAGTGATTCAGGAATAGCCCCTGTGAGATTGTTTTGATTCAAAAACCTGCTTGCATAATCAAGTAAAGCACACAGTAAAATTATGAAGATAATGCTACGAAAATGCTAATAAATGCAACAATTATTACTTACAAGAACTGAAGCTTCTTAAGATTGCCAAGGGATGGTGGTATTTCACCAGTTAAATGGTTACTTTCCAAATTTAACATTGTCAGGCTTGTCAAATTTCCAAACTCTTTTGGTATCCCACCAGTTATTCTGTTTCCTTGCAATAAACTGCATGATGAATGCAGCTGATTATTATCAACTAATCAATATTGAATACTGGAGTAGGTGGATATAAGGGTTACAAGTATCTCATATATCTGCCACTACATAAAGGAAATAAATTCAAAAAGAAAAGTACTTTGACCCCAAAGAAGCCATGTGCCAGAACTAGTCCAGTGCCAAAATGGTTTTTCCCAGTAAATATGCATATCTCTAATCCAGAGAGTGAATATTGACCATTGTTTCCTCATAATATTACATGAAAACCACATAAAGGATTGAAAAATAAAAATGTTTAGGACAATTACACATTGATAATTGTATGTGTTAACCAACTTCAAATCTCAGAATCCTCGGTAAGAAAGCCTAAAATTAAAATAAAATAAATCAATTTTAACTTTTTTAAGTAACAATATTGTTTCCCTAATCGTACATGCATTAAAGTCTAAGAGCAGCAACTTTGTGCAAACAATGCCACAGATTAATTTGTATCTAGTCTAGCCCTCCCAACATGCCACATAATCGAGACAGGCATTGGTTAAAGATCTTTTCTGTTAACAAACGTCATGTAACTGAAAATATTCTATCCTTCCAATCAAAACATAATACCAAGGACACTAACTACAGAAATCTCAAAATTGAACAGTAACTAATAAAAGTGTACTTTCACGTTCTCTAATTATTATTGTGTCAATAGTTGGAATTAATTAACACATAATTTAGTCAATGAGTTATGTGGATACATAATTTGTGTAATACATGTATTTTGCATAATTTGCCCTATTTTCTAGGTAGTCCTCTTTATCAGCTGGAGAAGGAAAAAAATATTAATACTTCAAAAAAGGTATGAAGTTTATATCTAGACAGATGACATAAATATTGTGTTTCTGTGTAGGTCAGGCATCCAACAGAAGTGAGCTCATGGAGTCAACTCAATATTCCTATGGAAATAAATGATTGTTGGATCCCCAGTTCTAACAAGACTTGGTGATTATTAGAGGAACGAGACAATACTTTAGACTGCAAATATGCACAAAAGCTATATGACTTTTTTGGTATCAAGTTCGATCTACACATATTCATAAAGCATCGTCATGCAAACCTAGAAACCTGGAATGCACTGTTGCAAACAGTAATATGTTTTCATAATTCTCTTCTGTTTCCCCCATTGTCCTGTTATTTTTGTGGCACTATAGCAGATCCAGCAGAATGTTTCCTATTTTACTATTTTTTAATGTTTTTCCATGATATGTTTTAAAAAACATGATCATCCTTGTGCGGGTCAACTTTCATCCCTTATTTTCTTGTTTTTATAAGGAAAAGTGTTAGACTACCAATTGCTCCAAAAGCTTAAGCTGTCAGAAAGGCTGTAACTTCAGGTATTTACACTCTAACAAGCCCCTTCACGTGTGGCCAGATTTCAGTCCAACATGTGTATCATTTACCCTTCTCTGGGGTAATGGCGAGGTTAACTCAAGACCTAACCACCATCTACAATAAAAGCTAAAGCTGTTTGAGATGGTGTAACTTTAATATTTATATCCTCTATCAATGTTAGACTACCCACTGCTCAAAAAGCTTAAGCTATTAGAGAGGGTGGAACTTAAATATTATATCCTCTAACCGCCTGTGCCATCTTTACATAGCTAGTTCCATGCCCGGAAAAAGGAGTATTGCATTAGGTAGCTTGATAGCTAGAATAATACTTTTTTTATGACTAATACAAACATGAACACGCCCCCTTATGTGTTGCCTTCTTTTGATCCAACAAGTGTTTCAGTTTTTAACTACAAGAGTAACGGAGAGGTTTGAATTTGAATCCTTTTGGCTCTGATACATGTTAGAGTCGTTAGATTACCAATTATTCCAAAAGCTTGAGATGTTGGAGAGGATGTAACTTCAGCATATTTACATTCTAATAACGCGCCCCCTCACGTGTGGCCATATTTTGGTCCAACACGTGCATTAATTACAATTCTCTATGTAGTGGTTAGGTTTGAACTCATGACCTTAACTATTCTGATACCATGTTAACCACCATCTGCTGTAATAGCTTAAGCTGTTAGAGCGGGTGTAACTCTAATATTTATTTCCTCTAACAAAAACTAATCTGAGATGGTCAGCAAGAAGTAGTTTTATTAAAGTTCAAGGAGTCACAATTGCAGGAAGGAGAGAGAGAAAGAGAGAGAGAGATGGCTCAATACACTGAATAGGACAATATGAACTATGATGGATACAACATATTTGGCCTGAGTCAAAGCTAGATGGCAAAAATGATTTCATTTGCCAACTCCAAATGGTAAAGAGATGAGTATTTCTTAACGTCGAGTCTTCTTGATATTCAGATGAATTAAGGGGATATTTAGTCGCTATTTAGTTGAGAGATGAGGAGCCATTTCCTCAAGTCTGAGAGCAGTCACTTCGTGTCAAAATAATGCCAAAAGTCATTTCGTTCCCAATCTTTCTCGCCCATCAGGAGCAGGCTTTGGGAAGAGCCTTTAAACACTACCTGGTTAGAGCATCTTTGAAATTCAAAGCTTCAAAAGGTTCTTTTTAGAAATTACAACACCAAAACAATCGCCAGCTTGGCACAAGAAAAAGCTAAACAAATACATTTGAAAGTCGTAAGGACTGAAATCCTAGGCTCTAATGTAGTCGTGCAAGGTGTTCCATGATCTAGACCTAGAGGAGAAGTGAATAGGTCTTGTTAGTTGGATTAACAATTTTTAACTACTTCTTGAATTTAAGCTACAATAACAGAATTTTAAATTCAAATTATAACTAAATAGTAAAATCTATTCAAATCATCATTCCAATCAACCATGCAATAATCAAATAAAACAGGAAAAGCATGAACAACAGGCAGAGAGATTTTTTAGTGTAAATCCAACCGAAAAAACCATAGGACCTAGTCCAGGCAAACGGAATCCACTATGAGAAAGAGATATTACAACTAGGTTACCTGTTTTCAAACCCTAGAAAATTCCTAGTTACCTCTAAACACAGATTGGTCCCCCAAACTCTCCACTTGAGTTTTCAAGCACACGATCCGCTCGTTATCAGACTCCACTCCACAAGAATCTACATCTCCACCTGTTATTAGATTTCCATCCAACTACTCGTCCAGCCCAATCTCTAAATGATTGAATAGTGTTTTTGGTATTGAATTTCTCAAATTAGCTCCGCACCAATGATGTCAACACACTAGGAACACACTCACCAGTTTCGAATGCAATTGATGAACGTAAAGGAAAATATCAATGCACTCTTTTTCAAAAAAATAAAAATAAAAATAAAAATTTATGCTCTAAACATTGTAGTGTATCTATAATCTGGCCTAGAGTAGTATATATATAGGAAAAATAAAATTATATACAGAGTAGGTTTGCAGTGTTTTATTTTGAAAAGAAAACTGAATTTTTGAATCGAATGGAACAAGGAACAGGTTGATCGATTGACACAACTCCAGAGAGCTTTGATCGATAGTTTGATTGATCAAAGTACCCTGCAGAATTATACTTAGAAAATTGTAAAATTAGGAAGTTTCTAAAACACTTTGCATGCATATAAACAAGGATTTTTTTGAATGAAATCATCAAACTTAAAAAGCCTAATGAATGAATGCATATATCCTAGTATTGGTGAGTGCAGTGGAGTGTCAAATTACCTTTATACCCTTGGTGTAAGAGATTGCCTTTTTGCCCTTCAATGTAGCGTAAATTCTATCTTCAACCATGAGCAAGAGGTAATTACCATGCACAAACTACCTTTTGAATTTTCTAACTAAACTAGAAATAAAATACAAAATTGTAGACTCTAGTTTTGATCAACAAAATTTACCAACCTAAGTCCTATTGAGCTAACAACATTACTCATGCTAGTCTCGAATTTTACAAAATAAACTCAAATCAGTAAAATACAAATGACACAACATCGTAGGTATTTATAATGAGGTTTAGACTCAGAGAGATACAGACCTATTCATCGATCTCTGAAGTAGAAGATGGTGGAAAAGCATTAAAGCAAATATACCACGTGACTCAACATTCCACATCACTATTGATATGTCTGATGACATTATGTCACAGAGTCACCTCAAGAATATAGAGAACAAAGAAGACATATCAGAATATGAAATGATATAGAAGCATCAGGGAATACTTATAACTAGTCAAATCAACTCAATATGTTAGATACACCAAGACCACTGAGACTCCAGAATAGAAAAAAGTGGAAAAGCTTGAAAGAAAGTGCTTTGAGGCAACACAAATAAAAGATTAGATGTCAGTATTGATGTGTCTTCTAACATTATTCCAAGGATTCACCTCCAATATGAACAATATACAAAATGTCTGCCGTTTCATATGATACAACACAGATATGAAATCCCAGTTACTTGCTAAAAGTTGAGATAGGTAGCTTCAAGCAAATTAATATACCAGAACATAGAATAACGTAATTCAAAAAATCTGACTGCTCCAGTTTCCTTACACATACATTTGCGTAAGAGTCGTCAGAGCTCCTATTTCAGGGGACAAAACTCCAAAAAATCCCATGGACGATAATGATCTGCAAGCAGATAATAAATATAATCATGCACCACAACTAAAATCTGAAGCTTGGGAAACTAATGAGCAAAATCTTGCTCCATAACATTAGTAATGCATGCGCAACATTATGTTAGAATGCATATCATGGTCAGAAAGGCAAGCAAAGATTATCCAGCAAATTACTTACACAGAAATGACATTATTACTAGAGTCACAGCTAATTTTGGACCAAGTGCATGGATTCACTTGATACTGATTCCAATCTTTGAGCTGGTTAGCTGAAGCATTCAGTGAATTCTTCAATGCATAGAGTGCATCTCCTGAAAGAAACCTCATAATTTCACAGCATTCTGTCAGGCTAATATGCCACCCCAAACTGATCAGGGTTGCAAAGAAAATCTTGGAAAAACATGTAGGAGCAAATATAGGACATACTAAAAAAATCCTGTATATCCATAACCTCATTATGCCAAATCATATTATCCACAATACATTGACACATGGAACACCTTGTTTCAGAATACTGGATTTTAACAAATAAAAGAAATCTTCTTATTTCCTCCATTTGTTTCTGTTTTAGTAAAAGAAAAAAGGAAAAGTAATATAGCAAAAAAAGAGTTCCACGTGAATGGGATGTAGTTAGTCTAATGCTTTTGAATACCTCGTTCAAATATAACAACTTCCATAAGTAAATTAAGAATCTTTCTTTCGGCAAATAGACAAAGTTGGAATACAATTTTTTCATTGTTCATCCTCCAGATAATAGAAAGTCCCAAGAGAGTAGACCCACCTCGTTGATTCAACTATGTCATCTACCTAAGCTTATTCCCCTATAAAACATTCAGAGTATGTGAAGGTACCACGATATGTAATGCTACCATGCATACAGTTTTATATTAGTCATTTCTTATTACATACTACTTGTCACTAAACAAGCACAAAATTTGAACACCATCTAACATTAAACCTTCCAACAAGAAAAGGATTCAAGAATAGATTGAATCTTTTTGGATTTATTGTGTCCAATCCAATAACATACAAGGTGAACTCTCATGATGAGAGAATGTTCCAGTGATGTCAGCAACACATTCTCATCCCCTAGTTAGCAAGACACATATATAGAGGAGCAGGTCAATGTTCGACCATGTCGAAGTCAAATACCCCTACACTAAATAGACAGCCCTAAACATGTGTTTGGCACCTCTTCGATGTGTCCACAATAAGAAAATAAAATTCATAATTTTATATACTTCGTCAATATTTTACAAACACTTGGATAACAGGTAATACAAGCAATCTCCAACACTATCCAAAATAGGATGATCACATCTAAAAGTCCAACCACTTGAACAAAAAAAAAAAATTTGACAATGCATACATGACTGTTACAAGTCAAGCATGCAAGAAATAACGTGGATAAGAAAATATGATTTTAAAAATATAGCAGCGACAACAAGAAGAGAGACGATTATGACCCTAGGTATCTCAATAGAGTCAGTATAGTGATCCTGCTACTGTGGAGAAATATGCTAGACGTGCTCAATTGGGTGAAATTTTTTAATTAGATTGTGCTACTCAAACTCTACCGGCTTTGAAACTCCTAGTTACCGTCTGTCTGTTTTTCTCATGCAAAAACTGATATTGTCAACTAACAATCCACTACCTTCTGTCTTTTGAATTAGATCATGCTTCTGTTCATGCACAAACAATCCACTATATGAGAAAGAACCAGCGTCACGGACTAGGCTTTTCTATTGGTAAAAAAAAAAATCACCCAAAAGGCTAAGGAAATGATAATGACGAATATTACATATGCATATGTGAAAAATAAAAAAATTAATTTTAGACCAAAAAAAAAAAGTGAAATGATAAAGTATAGAAAGTCATTCATATAAGGCATAATGTGTGTGTGTGTGTGTACACAATGGATCAGTTTGAGTTGGATCGGATTTTTCTGCCCTCAATCTGTAACCAAACCGTTCTGAATGGTTCCTTAAAAAAATGGATCCGTAACCAAACCCATACCCCATCAAAACAGAACCAATCCTCACAGATCAGATTGGTTCAGATTGGATCATTGTTTGAACCGGATCCGCATGCACCGCTATGTGCCCTTTGGACTCGTGGCTACAACACAAACACCGGATATCAGCAATCACCCACAAGCCATGGATATCACTTAAACCAAGACTCTAATTTGAGACCTCAAGGTAGTAACCTTGAGAACCTGCCATCCAAGCAACCCTAGCATGTTTATAAATTTGTAAATTATAAAAGGTAATTGATATGAAATTTGATTTTGTAAAATTTAGAAAATTATTTTTAAATTCGATAAGTGTAAATCCAAATGCAAATTATTAGAAAAAATAAAAATAAATTAAGGGTATATTTGTTAAACTAAACGATATATATTAATATTTTAAAATGAAATGAAATATAAATTACAAATGAAAATGTGATATATATGTAAGAATTATATGTAAATTTAATACAAAAGTAAGTTCATGCTTTATGGTTACTTCTGCCCTTGAAAATTTTCTGACAACTTGTCATTTCCATTGCTACTGCAGTCTTTTGTCATTTTGCAATGAATGAGGGCTTTTTAAGGAATTATGAAAACAATGTATTAACAAATCTAACGGACAAATGACAGGGTGTGTCACTGAAAGTCAACTAAACAGGAGGTTGGGTTGACAGCAAAAAAATCGATAAATCAAGCTACCCTTTAACAAAATGATGCCAAAACCCCACAAAGAATGCCCCCTTCTATCTTTTGTTTTTCTTTAATGATAAATGAAGCTACATCTGGAAATGCAAGACTAGTAATTCTTAGCCTAACTCATATATTGTCAGAATGAATTAAATGTCAAATAAACAGCATACCTTGCGGATTAGGCGATACAAAAGAACGTAAACATGCCAATAAAATAACTACAAATAACAATTGCGTCCTTGATGGCACCATTCCCAGTAATTTGATTCAAGTTGAAAGTTATTCCCGGATATTAATGCAACATAATGCATAAACCTCTTCAAATGCATGAATAATAGCCATCTTTAACGCATGAACAAGTGCCTTCTCTGAAAAATCCAATCATTATATCAGAAATGTTACAAATGCATATTAAATAGCATATTAGACATAAAGGTAACTGGCATAACAAAATAGTTTTTTTGAGAAAACAATTCCAAGTATTTGGCAAATGCATCAAGACAGGGAAGTCAACGAGACTATTGAAAAATTGTGAAGGGGAAAAAAGGGTACATGGAGGAAGATATGGAGATTCAAAGAAATTATAATTATAACCATAATTAAAAGTAATTATTACATAAAAATTAAGTAACATCCATAGCAGAAGATGTTAATACCCTAGCGATTTCCATTTTGGAGTACACATTCCAGCACATAGTGCACTTTTGCTCTGGAACACAAATCAGCAATCCAAAAAATTAATTTCTATTTTCTACCTTTAGTGGTTGTCTTCTTCAAAAGATTTCTGATAAAAATTAAAATAAATATGATAAGATAGAGTTTCTTAGGAGATAATTTAAGGAAAGGGCCAAAATATTCTGTAACTTGTTTATGATGTCCTAAGGTCTATACTTATCAAAAAAAAAAAAAACAGAAGAAAGAAAGATATCCTAAGGTCTATGCTTAATCACTTCTAATATGAGAAATTTCTAGTAAATTTGTGCTTTGATCATATAGTGTATAGTTCAGCATCACTTGTTATAAGATAATCACCTGGCACAAAAAAATGTCAGTCTGTGATCAAAAGGGTGGGTAGAGAAATTACTCGACAACAATAAATGAAAAAGTGCGTTTGTACACCACTCTTAACCTAAAGTGCCATAGTTGTCTAAGTTTTCCTTCTATCAGACATGACTGTTTAAAATGATAATTTCTTGTTTTGACATTCTGCATCATGGCATAAATAGTTTCTATAATAATCATTTCTCATTAGCAAATATAAATTTTGTACCCATAGGTGTGCCGGAAATTCATTGAGATTTATTTCATAAAAAATAAGTCAAAAAATAATGATTGGAGAAAACAGAACTGAAGAGTCAAATAATTCAACATTTTTTATAATATGAGCACCAATAACCATAAACCTAGCAGTTAGTTAGCCTTTCCCTCTCAAGATATATATATATAATTTATATATGTATAATTCTCTCATCAACTCCTTATGCCAATCCACACACCTACAATCTAGGAAGCACGGATAATTCTACAAGGGCGATGTACGCGTATCGTATCTGTATCGGATACCGATACTCCTCATATACTTCTTAAACGTATCCATTATTTTAAAATATATTTTTAAATTTCTAACATGTATCCAATACTTCTCAAATACTTTAACCACTTATCCGATGCTTCTTAGATACTTCAAAACACATTTTTAACAAGTTTGGAACCATAAAATGTAACTTTTCCAACAATAATATAATAATATAATAGTTAAGAAAAGTTCAAAATATATTAAATGATGATTAGAGATGCTTGTTTTATGTTTTGTAAAACGAACTCCTATGTTATATTAATGAGTAAATATTTTAAAAAACAGACCAAAATTAATTTAATTTTGGCTATATATATAAATATAATTTTTTATTTTTTATTGCAGTATCCCACCCATACCCAAATCCTATTTTTTTTATATTTGTAGTATCGCCGTACCCGTATCCGTGCTTCTTAGCCTACAGTGAATAATTATTCTCTCTCTCACACACACCCCTCCTTATACCCACCCACCATATATGCACACTTAAATACTCTCTCTCACCCACCCACGCAGTATGACATTAATATCCCTAATCTCCTCGTGTATATACAATTTATCCTAAAGGGTTAACCTTGCAAGAGGATCCCGCCACTACGAGGTCTAGAGAGGGTCAGATGTATGCAGCATTACCTCCTCGTCGAGAGGCAGTTTCCGGATCAACCTTCTAAAATATACACTTCCGAATTTTAACAATTTCACATTCACATGTAAATGAACCCACGCATGCCCAGACCCATAACCACCCATACAGATATTTTGTATGACTTACTTGTAAATGAATTTAGAGACACTGTCCTTCCTGTGTTGACCCAATTTATTCATGGAAACTAATCTATTCTTCAATCCATTAACTATAAACCCATAAAAACAAGAATTTAAAGTAGATATATTAATGCTCCCTCTCTCTCTATATATATCTCTATCTCGTCAAATCCACCAAACCAATCAACCTACTAATCAACCAAATCATAAAAGCTAGCAAATTCAAATGTCTCAGTAAATAAAACCCAAAGAATCATCAAAACCCACAAAAAATCATCAAAACCCACAAAGAATCATAGCTTATGAAGACCTCTTTAGCTAAATATAAACATCTCATAGACCCAACAAAAAAAAAAAAAAAGAGGAATTCAAGAAGACGATAAAAGAGAAAGAAATACCTTTTGAAAAAATCAATAATGGATTTTTGTGTAGTTGCAGCAAATCTAACAGAAGCTTCCTTTTATAGTCCGTAAATTCAAGAAATGGCTCTCTCTCTCTACACTCTCTTTCTCTCTCTATACCAGATTCAGTTGACCCTTCAGTGACTTGGTTCTAAAACTGGCGTCTTTAGGAGATTGGCGACTTTTTTTTGTAACGGGAACGCATCAACCATACACTTCTGGTAATGGTCAATACTGCGAAAATTCCCTGCAGATGTTGTGATCTTGATTTTTCTTTGTGTTACATAATTAAACATTTTTGTTTTAGTGTGCAAAAAGTGGAGCCCACTTCATCCTTTGCATCTGGTCGCATTGTAACAGTGGGACCATGTAATGTAATTTCTACGTTTGACTACCTTATTATTATAACACACCACTTAAGAAAGAAGGTGGTTTTTTTTATTTAATTTTTTTTTTAGCACTAATTTTATTGAGCTTCTTTGACTGGACATTTTCTATTTCAGCACCAGCACATGTATTGAGTAGTGGGCCTTGTAAAAGAAAAAAATGATTTTAGAGAATGAGATTCCTCGTGTTTCAGGAGGCGCTTAATCACAATGCTACTCTTAATTTCATTTTAATAACATTGACTTGACTCTTAGAAGCAAAAAAAAATTATGATATTCTCATTCAAAACATTTACACAACCTCCTTACCATTTCAAAACCAGTAATAAATACCTAGTAACATAATTGTCCTTTAATTGGAGTTTCATATAACATAATTGTCTTTGGAGTCTTACAATTTTATTTTAAAATATGGTCATCTCTAATCATGTTCTACAGAAAAAATAAAAAGATTTTTTTCTGTGAGACATGACTTCTCATATTAATGTTTGATCATCCGACACAATGGTATCTCGTTCGACAGTCCAGTAATCTTTGAACTTTTCATGTACTTTCGACCATAATTAGTCAAACTAGCCGATTCAGGCCAGATTTTTAGGCTATTGATTCTGTTGTACTCTGATTTATTAGATGGTGTAGGGATTCACAATTAAATCCGGTCAGTTTGCTGTGAGCCGCTCGGTTTTTCCAGTCATATGACCATTTTTCTAAGAAGGGGGCCAATTCGACCCGGCCGTACAAGCCACTTGCCTAGGAACATGTGTTTTTTTTTTTTTGTAAGATTGTGGTCTAATAATAATAATTAATTCTATCCACTTATTTTAAATGTTTTTGTGATTATTCATATTTTAAGAGTTGTAATGCATTGTTTTAGTGGATTAATAATTATTTGCAAAGAGATGCATGTCTCTTAATGGAACCAATGCGTAATCGATTAACTTATTTTGTTGACCCAATGAGTAGACTCATCAGTTGCCTCAATATATTTATTTGGATGGGTTCTGATTGGTTTTATACCAAATTTGGTATTGTGAAAATTTTTAAATTGTTTTAGAACTATATAATTATGGTATTTTTTCTATCCAAATTTTAAACATATTATATAGTTCCTAAATAATTACTACAAAAATCTATACCCCATTTTTTGCATTGTAGAAATTAGTTATCATATAGCGTGTATAAATTTTATAAAGCTTCATATATGAGTTTGTGCTTTAATAATCATTCATAAATACGTCAAATTTCTTAAGTTATCATCATTAATTAAATATTTTATACCTTTGATGATATACGTGGTAAGGTTAATGATTAATTTTAGGTCTCAGAAAATATATATTTGTAAAATTATCGTGTTACTGAAATTTTATACATTATTATCATGTGTCCCATATTACAAATTGTGGCATAATCTGTATATGTATTTAGATTCATTTAAGAAAATTGAATCATATTTTACAATTCTAAGCACAAGTGTCATTGAGTTTGATTGAGTGGTTAGTCACCAAAATGGACACTTATAAATTTTTGGGTAAAGTACAGCAACATCCCCTGAGGTTTGCCCAAAGGATACACAAATACAACTTACCCCTATTATTGGACAAAGACACCTCTTGTATGAAATTTCAACCAAATAAGGTCTTAAATCTTCTAAAAAGACGAAATTACCCCATAATATTAAAATTATATTTATTATAAAATATTAAATATAGTAAAAAGACGCAATTACCCTCAGTTTATTTTGTAGCCACAGGCCATCTCTCTCTCTCTTACTCACTCACTCTAACCTTTCATTTCTTCTGTAACTTGTTCCATTCCTCTGTGAATCCCTACTGCAACCGTGTTGCTCATTTCGAAACCCTATTTCGTCACCATCAATATCATCAGGAGAGATTGGTGATTTCAATGGCGGCCAGAGATTCCGACGCCAGCGTGTGAAGTTCACACGATTTGCAGTGTGCCGGCGCGTGGATGTGTGTCTAAAGATCTAAAAACTGTCGCTGCCTCTGTTGCATCCACAGTCGTCACCTCTGCTGCTACACAACCCCTTTCTCTCTGCTCCACAACCCATTCACAACCCCTTTCTCTCTGCTCCACAACCCATTCACAACCCTTTTCTCTCTCCTTTCTCTGTTCTCTCTCTTCCTCCTCTTACAGCTCCAACGCCACCCACCATCGCCACCACCACTGCCCCACAACCCATTCACAACCCCTTTCTCTCTCCTTTCTCTGTCCTCTCTCTTCCTCCTCTTACAGCTCCAACGCCACCCACCATCGCCACCACCACTGCCCCACCTTTTCTCTCTATCTCTCTATACGATTCCACCCCCAACCACTTACCATCATTGCCATCGCCGAAACGGAAGACGAAATCACCGCCGCCCATCGACATTATCATCGTCGTCTAATTCACCGGTGCGATTCTCTTTAACGACAGCTCACCGTCGTCACCTTGTTGTGTGTGTGTGTGTATATATGTATGTATATGTATATACATATATATGTGTGTGTATATGTGTGTGTGTGTGTGTGTGTGTTGGTGTTGGTGTTGGGGCGGCAAGAGGAAGAAGAGAGAACGGAGAGAGGAGAGAAGGAAAGAAATGGGTATGGGACTGCACAAAGAGGTTAGAAAGGTCATTTCAATATTCAAATTGGTCCATATAAAAGTCAAATGGCAAAAATGTCAATTCATTTTAGGGTGTCTTTGGTAACTATATCAAACTTCAGGGAGTGTCTTTGTCCAAAAATAGGGTAAGTTGTATCTATATGTGCTTTTGGTAAACCTTAGGGGGTGTTACTGAACTTTATCCAAAAAAATTAATGGCATTTATAACTAGTGATAAAATTATTATTTTGCTAAAATTAAAGGATTGTGTTGGCATTTAGCAGAGATAAATAATGATCAAGCCCAAAAGTGGGTCATTGAGTCTGTCCAACTAAGTGGATTGGGCCAATTAGTGTAAAATATATACATAATTTATTACTTATTATGGCCAAAGGAGCATAAGTAGTTGTGTTTTCTATGATTAATTACCCTCAAATGTGAAAATTATTTCACCAATGGGAAACTAGAATATGATAATATGTTATGTTGTTAGAGTTAATTGTTTAGACATATTGTTTAATTAACTCTGAAAAATTTAGTTGGCTTTTTCATCAATTAAACTATATATATGTGACATTTTTATTAGTTGGTACTCACACACCCCCCTCCAAGGAATTGTTTGCAGAATCGATCCTGAGATCTGATATTTCATGAGGCACTAGGACCCAAATCTTTTCCAACTTTCATGAAGTTAGTGAGAATAAATTCATTTTAGTGTTAAATGTGGATGATAGTACGTTGTGACATAATTCTACACGAGATTAAATAATTTGTGCCTCAAACATTTGAGATGAAGGTATTGGTGAAGCCTCTTCATTAGTATTAAGTTTCACTTAAATAAGTCTCATGAAATTCTTGGAATGTCACAAAGAACCTAATTACATATAGTTCTGAAGGTATTTGACATATAACGCTATTAATGTGAAATTGCACCCATTGTAAAACTTAAGAAATTTGGTAATCCAATGACCAAGAAAATACCCAGAGCAGGATTAGATATAAGGTATTTTCTACGCCTTTGTAAACCTAATGTATACTTAGTTTTGCTTATTGTTTACTATAATATAGCATTTGCACAAAGTTAGGCAAATATTATAGTGATCCTATTTGGATCTATAGTGAGCAGTAAAGAAATTTATAATGTATCTGCAAAGAATTAAGAACCATATACTTTATAATAAGATCAACGAGCGTGGGATGGTGGAAATTTTGACTTTGCTGGCTGTCAGCATTATAAAATCCACTTCAAGTATTGTTTTATTTTTATTATAATTGATAGGAGCAGAGTTTATTTTGCATGTTATAAGGTCATGTTTCAAGCATTATAAAATATCAGTTTTGAAATTCAAGTTAATAATTCCGCTATAGTCTTACATCACAGAAACAATAAGAGTTCAGGTTGGTTTAAAATTATGATTATTGTTACCTTGTTGTGAAATAGAGGATTGAGAACAAGCTAGTGTTTTATTGAGCTCATTGATACATAACAAAAAATTGTTGATCCCATTACTAAGGGTTTACCGCTTATCTTATACAATAAGGATGCATATTTCTCTTTAATAACATTGATTTACTTGGTTAGTGGGAAGTTGTATTTAGCTCAAGTAAAGACATTCTTATTTGTGATCACAATTATTATCCTCATTTATTTATTTTTCCATATTGGTGCACGTGTGAATAGAAAATTATAAATATCCTTTTATGAGACATGGTGTGTCCTTATTGAGACATGGCAGGACTGATGCATGGCATAAATACTTTATTGTTTAGCACATGCCATATATATGAATGAACTTGAAGTTGAGTGTACTGATGCTGTATATATGTATGATCTTGAAGTTAAGGGTACTAATGTTTGTGATGTGATACCCCTCGATTCCAAAGCCATGGGTTGATTAAGTCCAAGTCTAAAATCAGGGAATACCAAACAATTAAAGTAATAATCGAGCACGGAATACAAAAGATTAATAAGAATAAATAATAAAGCTGAAAATAAAACTAAATAATAAATCCCACATTAAATAATCCAA